>NC_045487.1:2065833-2732500 GCF_009650955.1 Corvus moneduloides | reverse complement strand
CACAAACTGTGGGTGTTTCAAGCTGCGTTTCGTTTGTTTCAAAATCCCGGATCCTTTTTTAACCTCTTTCACTGAAATATTTGATTCAGCTTGGTAAAAATGGATTTTAGAAGTGGTTCAGGCACATCCAAAGCCTAATTTAATTTCTAAGGATGTGGTAGCTCTGTCTGCTTCTCAAGGAAAAGAGGCTTTCCCGTGCCATCCGTATGAGCTGCTCCAGGCTGCTGGAGCTGATGCTAAAGGCTGCAGTGACAGAAAAGACCCTGCAAAAGGAATTTGAAGCAAATTTCAGCCCTGTGGAGGCAAAAAAAGAGAATTGAACCAGCAGAAAAGATGCCACCTGTCAGCAAACTCCTCATTTTTTTTAAGGCAAACTACCCTGATTTGTAGCAAACAGCTCAGGGACTCTTTTCTGGAAGCAAATCCACGGAAGGAACAGCTTTGCTGAGCATGGCTGGAGGGAGATGTAGGTGGTCTAGAAGGATCTCAGCCCTGCTTGGTTGTTAATGGATTCATTACCAGCACTGTTCTCCCTCCCTCGCTCTCCCTTCCTCACAGGGGGGGTGTTGGGGTGGAAACAAGTCCCAGCTGGGGTGGGGACTTTGGGTGATAGTGGACAGGCAGTGCTGGCACTCCCAGCCCAGCCCCAGCAGCGTAAATTGCTCACCCAAGGCCTGATCCCCAACTCCCCGCAGAGACGGCGAAGTCACTGGGAGTTTTCCATGAGTAGGAAGTGCAGGAATGAGCTTCAAACATTTCGGCCCAGCTCCACATGGGTGGTCTGTTGTGCCTGGAAGGATTCCCACTGGCTCCAGCAGCACTCCGAGAGCGAGTGGAAAGGCTCTTCCCCAACCCCGTTGTAGGACCAGGACTCCAAACCTTTTATTTTATCTTATTTTGATGCTTACAAGTGAAAAGGTGAAGCCTCACCACAGCATTTATCCCAATGAGAGGAAAGATGTGTGCCAATGTCTTTACAAGCAGTTTGATGGGTGTTGAACTCTCTGGAATGGGTCTTCATGTCTCTGCTGACTTTGGGCAGCCGGTTGGGTGCAGAGCCCAGACAGTTTGGCTCCTGAAATAGCCAAGTGGGTCTGCACAAGCAGACCTTCTGAGCTTCTGACCTTTGGGGTAAAATGCCAGGTTCTAGGGGGGATATGGGGCAGGCGGTTCGGGAAGGCTGCACCTTCCTGGTACCTCAGCCAAGGGGGAAGGGAAGAGGGCAACGTGCGGCCGGGAGTTTGGGATAAAGGGAGGCTGCGCCCTCCGAAACCTCCAGAGAGAGAAAACCCCACTGGCATGTGCACAGTGGACTCTCTCCCTTCATTTTAATAAAGTTGCAGGACTCCTCTGTCTCCTTTCTGGACAAAAACCTCTGGCGTTTGTGGATTTTCCTGACACCAATATGCTGATATTAATCCAAATTTGGATATCACTCAGCGCTGGAGGGGGAAAGACTCCTGAACTCCCTGAACTCAGCAGAGTCTTGGCCTTTGTGGGGAAAAAAAAAACCCCTCAGTTCAACAGTGAGAAAAGGAGTTTGCATCTGCCCAGCTCCGTCTGCAACTGTTCAGAGAGGAGCATCCGAATTTGTTCCGCTTTTTTGGGTTGGCACAGCCACAGTTGGCTCTGACGAGGATGAGGATCCACAGCATCCAAGCCAAGCGCAAACTCCAAGGACATTTCCCCCCTTCGCTGCCACACTTTAAAATAAATCTTCCTTGTTTCATTGTTCCCATGACCCCTCCATCCCACTGCGCTCAGGAATGTCGGGATTCTCAACGTCCTCCCTCTTCTTGGGATACTTGTCGAATACACTAATTCTATAAATAATAAATCATGCAAACAAATCATTTATTATTCTATTAAAGGCGAGCAAGAAGTGAACTTTCGGGAAGCCGGCAGTCTGGGAAACCCACGGAGAGGCTGGATATTGTTTTATTCACCACCAGCCAATTTTAAATGGAAAAATAATTAACGGGCAGGGGTTATTTTACAAAAAGCAGGGCGGGTTTTTACCCCCAGCCATAAGACATGATGGAAAGCCTGTGGTGTTTATATAATGCGGGCGGCAGTCTCACATTAACGGCCCAGCTCAGCCTTTTTTATGTTTAATTCCAGAAACAAGCGGGGCCCTGAGAGACCTTCCCTCACCTCGCCTCCCCCACTTCGCCTTCGAGGCGTTTTGACCCCTCAGTGCCGCCGTAGCGGCCGCGCGACGCGGAGGGGGTGTGGCCAGAGCGGAGGCTCCGCCTCTCGACTGGCGGGAGGGACGCGGCTGCAGTGACGTCACGGCTCGGAGGGGTGGGCGTGAGGCGTGGCGGTGACGTCACGGCCGCGGAGAGCGAAGGGGCGTGGTGGCTGTGACGTCACGGCGCAGCGGAGGGAGCGGGAGGGGATGGCGGTGACGTCACGGCGGGTGGGGGAGGGCGGTGATGGCGGTGACGTCACGGCGGGCGGGCGAGGGCGGCAATGGCGGGGCCGGGCCGGCGGCTCCCGGCGCTCGCAGGGCTCCCCTCAGGGGCCGCCTCCAAGTGGGAGATCCGGGAGAAGGTGTGGGAGCACCTGGAGGCCTCCGGGCTGGCCGAGTTCCCGCGGCCCGTGCACGGCCGCATCCCCAACTTCAAGGTACGGCGGCTGCCGGCGCTGGGCCGCCTCCTCCTGCTGCTCCTTCCCTCACCCGCCTCGGGTCCCGCCCGCTCTGCAGCCTGCAGCCCGCAGCCCAGGCCCGGAGGGGCCCCCAGTTCCCCCCCAGTTCCCCCCCAGTTCCCCCCCAGTTCTCCCCCAGTTCCCCGGGCCAGCGCCCCGCAGCCCTCGAAGGAAAGAAAACAAAACTGCCTTGTGAGTTATAGAATCCCTCAATGGTTCGGTTGGAAGGAACCTTAAAGCTCGTCCCATTCCTGCCGTGGGCAGGGACACCTTCCATTATCCCAGGTTGCTTCAAGCTCCATCCAGCCTGGCCTTGGACATTTCCAGGGATTAACAGGAAATTAACAGCCCCTCAATTAAAATCTGCAGAAATCAGCCTCCTTAGAGGGTGAAAGGTGATCAACTGCCCATCTCTGCTGTGGGCTCCTCCATGATAACACTGATATTTTATGCAAACGGGGTGCCCCCCATGCTGCCACGAGGCTTCTGGGCTTGCAGGAGTTCCAGGCTGCCCGGACAGTAAAAATAAACCCCGATGCTCCCCAGAGGAACGCTCGCTTCCTAACACTGGAAGTAAGTGCAAACATTCTCCTCTTGGTTCCTTCCCTCTCTCAGGGCTCTCTCCAGGCCTGCTGCTCCCTTAGGGAGCTGGATGTGTTCAGCAGAGCACGGGAGCTGAAGGTGGATCCTGACAAACCTCTGGAAGGTGCCCGGCTGGCGGCTCTGCAGGTAACGGCACCTCGGCACCCCGAGGAGGAGCTGGGAGGGGACAGCAGTGCCTGGCAGCATCTCAGCAACACCTGGCACTGCATCTTCAAGAGTTCTTGTGTGTAGCTCGTTTGTGGACTTTGGATCAATAGGTGTCATGGGATGGTTTGGGTTGGAAGGGATTTTAAAGATAATTCAGTTCTAGCCCCTGCTATGGGCAGGGACACCTTCCACTATCCCAGGTTGCTCCAAGCCCCATCCAGCCTGGCCTGGGACACTTCCAGGGATCCAGGGGCAGCCACAGCTTCCCTGGGTACCCTGTGCCAGGGCCTCCCCACCCTCACAGGGAGGAATTTCTCCCTAATATCCACTCTATTCTCCCCTAATATCCACTCTATTCTCTCTTAATATCCAATCTGACGCTGCCCTCTGTCAGTGGGAAGCCATTATCACTTATAAAGCTAATTAGAGACATAGCTTTAAAGGGAGGGGTGTCTTTAAAGCTCTGTCCCTAAATATCTTCAAATGTATGTCTTACCTTTTATTTCTTCAATAAATCTTTTAATGAATTTTTTCCCATATTGGAGGGAATTAATGTACAAGCACTACACAATCAACAACACTAACTGCAATGTAACAAATTAAATGTTTGGCCATGTAGTTTTTAACTGTGTGACAGTAAAAATATTTCTTTAGTGTAAAATGAACCTTTTCCTGTGGTTCCCCAGGCAAGGAAGACTTTGCTGGTTCCCACACCACGTCTGAGGACTGGGCTGTTCAATAGGATTGTTCCTCCTCCAGGTGCAACCAAGGAGGTCCTGAGAAAATGTGCCACGTCTCAGGTAGGAGTGAGGGATCAGGGAGGGCTGAATTAACCTGTGGGACACTGTGGTGTTAGGATGGACTAGCTGGAAGTTGGAAAACCTGAAATATCTTCCTGTTAGGATGTTATTCCTGGGTTTTGTGCACATGACTGCCATTAATCATTTTTAAGTCAGGAGAAAATTTATTTTCTCAGTGTTTTTTGGAAAATCATGAGCAGCTTGAGGTGAGTTAGATCTTTATTCATGCTCCTACATTCTGCAGT
Source organism: Corvus moneduloides (assembly GCF_009650955.1). Classification (NCBI taxonomy): domain Eukaryota; kingdom Metazoa; phylum Chordata; class Aves; order Passeriformes; family Corvidae; genus Corvus; species Corvus moneduloides. Next base: position 2,728,056 of record NC_045487.1, on the reverse strand, counting down.
TTTGAGCTGCCGAAGCCTCTGAGAAATATTTTAGTGCTCACAGTTTTTTGCATAATCTCAGTAGAATGTTAGGTGCTACCAGGTAGGAAAGATGAGGTTTCTCTGGAATACAACATCCAAAGGAACACGAATTGTGGCATTTGCAGGCAGTGAGGCCCAGACACGTGGTGAGGTTTGGGTTTGCAGCACGGTCTCTTGCTGCCCTCTCGTGTTACAATCTCACGCTGTACAGCTGAAGGCTTTTGCCAGAGAAACCTGGCAGGTTTTATACCCATCTTTATGCTAGGAAAACCCAACTGGTACACAATGAATAGCTCACTATATCGATTTATTTCCTCCTTAATCTCCTGCGAAAGGCAATAAAGTTCTGCAGTAACCCCATAAACAACTGAGCTTGTAAATGGCTGGTAATTAGTAGTGACTTTCTTTGTTGGAAGTTCTATTGGAGTCATTAACTAATTAAGCTGTTCAGGGTTGAAGAGCACTTTTGAAAGAGACCTTTCTCTTGGCCTGCTGTCTGATCTGGGATCTTACCACTATGTGTCTGGTTTTTCCCCCAGCCCACTAATGAAAAAATGCTGTTGGCAGTTTGTATTTACACAGCGCTGTGCAAACAATCCTTACCACACTGCTGGGAAGTGCCTGACGGGCATTGTTGCTGATAGGCAGCCCCAAATAACTCAACTTTTGGGCTCTGTGCTCTGCACAGAAAAAGTTTGGCTCTTTATTGTGATTTTAATATTGGTAGTTTATACTTAGCACGAAGTTGGGTTGGTGTGAGGAGCATTTACATTGTGCTGTACACATATATTAAGATCACAAGATATCTCTTTAAAAGTTCTAAACCCCTGATCTTTAAAAGCACAAATAAACATAATTTTTAATTTCTGCAATCTGGACAGAATTTTGGGAACAGATTGAAGAGGGGTGGGTGGGGTTGAGCAGGGTAGAAGAAAAATCATTGTGTCACTTTGTGTAACTTCAGGTTTCTTTGTGCTGTAGCTGTTTGTGTCTAAGTTAACTTTGTGATTTGTGTGTGAGAATTAAACCAAGCATTTGTAATGCTCTGGTATTCCTAAAATTAGTAGTAGGATAAAGAAGGGTAGATAGGAAGTGTCACTTGCCCTCATTTTTAGGAATAGATTTCCAAAAAAGTGTTTCAAAATATCAGGTTTTGACCCTAAATAAATAACCTTGCTTATAAAAGTGCCCACCTCCCTCAGCTCTCCTTGCAGTGTGCCAAAATTCTTGTCACTGTAGTAGGGAATCTATTCTAGGATTCCCTAGGGGATAACTTCCCAGACATGTACAGCTTGGCTATACATGGAAGAGACACTTTGAAACGTGGGGAGTTACTTGGATTTATCGAAATATCCTGGATTTCTGCCTCGGTGCTTGGAAGACTGTGCACTCTGCAAACCTCCAAGGCTGTTTTTCCTGCAGGGTGTAAAGGAATACAGCGTGCCTGTGGGGCTGGATGGGAAAGCACAAGTGGACCTGGTTGTTGTAGGATCAGTGGCTGTCTCTGAAAAAGGTAAGGAAGAACTTCCAGCAGAAGGGTCCCAATCCCAATCCAGTGTCAGTAAGGCTACACCACGTGGCAGAGACAGATTTATCCTTGGAGCTGAATTGTGGTCTTGGGTTCTGCCTCTGTGTGTGACAAATCCCTGCTTCCAATCCAAGCAGGAAGCAGCAATGCCTCCAGGATGTGGTGGGCACACAGCAGTGTGGGTCAGAGCATGTTTTGGCCTTCAGGAGAACTATTAAGGCGAGCAATTATTTTTGTTTTAAAAGAATGCAAGCAGGCTCCCTGGTCAGAGATCTGCTCTGCTCACACGGGGTGTGTGAAAGGACATGTGTTAGACCTGCTGATTCAGTACCTATTTGGGGATCAGATTTTGCATTTTCTAGTATTTTGGAAACCTGCTAGTGCTGAAAAATTTTCCACTGACTTTATCCCTTGCCTAAAATAACACAGTTTTTATGTGTGACCCAGACTCCTCTTTACCCACGTTAACCTGTGTTGGACATGAATAGAAGGTTCTAAATACAATGGCTAAACAAGCTGCTGTGTTAACTGCATCAAGTTTGTTTATTCAGAATGGGAAGCTTCTGGGATCTTTTAGGAGTTGTTGAAATTGATGTTTTATTTCATTTCAGTGCTGATTTCAAGGAAAGTTGCATTCTGTGAGAGATGCTGACCTGATTTTTTTCCACAGTTACAACTTGCAGGCTGCTCAGTTAATTACATGATTTTAACAATTTTCTGCTCTGCTGTTTGTTTTTTTTCCACTTTTCTGTGCTTTAGGCTGGAGAATTGGCAAAGGGGAAGGTTATGCAGACATGGAATATGCAATGATGGTGTCCATGGGTGCAGTGCAGGAGGACACACCCGTAGTTACCATTGTGCACGACTGCCAGGTGAGCTCAGATGTTCAAATGTCCCCTCTCCAGTGGGGAAGGAACTCTGTGACACTTCCTGCTCTGTCTGGAGAGGAGACATGGAATGATGTTGGTTTGGCATCTTTATTCCCGTTGTCTTTGATGGATTTTCATGTGACAAGACATCAGGAATGGGGCACAGTTTTAGGGGATTTGTTTTTAGCTACTTAACCAAATCTCTTCCTTGTAGGTGCTTGACATAGCAGAGGAGCTTCTGGATGATCATGATTTAACTGTGGATTACATCCTCACTCCAACAAGGACTATCCAGACTAACTGCAAACGACCAAAACCTCAGGGAATAATGTGGCACAAGGCAAGTTAAATCTTAATTCAAGTTAAATCTTAAACCTCTGCCGCTGGTGGCTTACTGGTACCAATAATCTGCTGATAAACCCCTCCATTTTTATATATAAACACATTTTTTATGTTTATAAAGATACTTGGGAAAAGAACAAATATGTTTGTCAGGTGAAACAAAACAGCAGCATCTGTGTGCAGTGGAGTTTAAGTGGCAAAGGTGATGAGGAGAAATATTTCCCTGGAGCTGAGGTTGCTGTAGCCAATGGATTATCAAGTGGTGGCTGCCCCATCCCTGGAAGTGTCCAAGGCCAGACTTGATGGGTTTGGAGCAACTTGGGATAGTGGGAGGTGTCCCAAGGGGTTGGAACTGTACAATATGTGCTCCTCTGTGAAAGGAAAGCACAACCTGCTGGTGGTACATCCCTGTTTCTGTAGTGGATTCACTTTCCAGGGATAAATCTGTGGCTGGAACTCGTTTTCAGGTGGAAGAACAGTGACTTTAAACATGAATCTTTATTTATTAAGAGCTCCCCTGTTATGAATTTGGCCTTTCCCCCTTCCCAGGGTCAGAAACTTCCTCAGCTTCCCAAGTGGTTTCAGAAAAGCCTTCAGTGAATTGTTTTACTGGAGGTTCCTGCTGGGAAAACTTTGTGTCATTGGATTTTCACTCCTAAAATGTTCCAGTTAGGGAGCAGACACAATCCTGCATGGGTGAGTACAGCAGGAATGCTGAAATGAGGAATTGTGCGCCCACATCTTGCAGAAACCGAGGAATTCTAAGGGAATGCTCCTAAGGAAATCAAAAGTTGTTTGTTAAAAGTCACCAACCAGCAAAGAGAGTTAAATTTCTTTAGGTAATGTATCTACAACAAACAAATTCTAGCCAGGGCTATTTTTATTCCAATGGTGGGAGAGCATTTTACCCTGCCTGTGGTTGAGGATTTGAGGTTATAAATAAATAAATAACAGCTCTGTCTGTCCAAGTGCATTTTTTCCATTGAATTATTTTTGAATTGTAATTTTTTTTTAGGATATTATTGAATGTAATTGTGTTGAAGGCCTACCCCTTGTGGTCCATCCATCTTGCCAACATACTTTTGATCAGTTTGTCTGTCTTGGTGTCAGACTTCTCAGTAAGTGGCCCTGCTAACACTTTTTTTATTTCTTTTTCTGTGCCTTTAGAAGAAACTGAATTTTCTACAGCTTTCAATGAGAATGGAGCACATGATTGACCCTTTATTTGAATATTTGAGTGTTGATTTAACACCTCAAGCTGGGTTTGGCTGTTCTTTGGAGCACATGTGGGTGAAATAGGAATATTGGAGCAGACCAGGCAGAGCAGGGATAATCATCACTTTTCTGTCTTTTTTGGAACCAAAACAAGGTGTGGTGTGTATATGAAGAAGAAATTACCATTATTCCCCAGGGAAATGAGTGACATTTATTTTGTTTGTGCCTGTGGTGGTAGCTGGATGTTCAGCTCTTGCACAGAGGGGTTTGGAGGTGGGAGGTCTGGTTAATCACCAGGGTGTGAAAAGGGCAGGATTTGATAGGGGCTATTTAAGTGTTTGTCCTTTGGATTTTCCTGGCTACTTCTCCATCATTTTCTCTTCATCCTTTTCTCCTTCAAATCCTGGCTTTGCTGGTGCATTCCTGTCCCTCAGAGCAAAACTAAATGAACCAAGAGGCAGTGAGTAAATAAATCATCCACTTCTAAATATGGGGTTTTGTCAACACAAAGTAGCTTAACTTCATTGTGAAGGTGTGTGAGGTGGAAAACACATTGTAAAAAAAGTTGATCCTTGAGGAACAGGGCTGGATCAGACCAGGACAATGTTTAGGAACTGGAATTCCAGGTGTTTGCAAACATGGGATTATAGCTGAGGGTTGCTGTCAGGATGTGCTATCAGGATGAGCAGGCAGTAATGCACACACTGTTTGCAGCTCCAGAGGGAAGGAGGTGCTCTCCCAGCAAACAAATCCATGGCTCCAGGCTCCATTTCCATGCTGGAGGAGGTGCTGCATTTTCCTGGGATGCTCTGGTGTGTTCTGTACTGTTTAAAGACTCCAAGGAAGTGGAAGAGCCACAGTATTATCAATACTAAAGGATCATTACCAACATCAGCACAAAGCACTCCAGAAACACTTCTAAATCCACAGGCAGTGCTGGGGGCTGTTTGTGGGAAGTTTTGCACCTCTGAGGGCAGAGTTTTGGGACATCAGTATGAGTTACTGGAGGACAGCAAGAGCTGCTGAGAGCTGAGCACTCTGGAAAATTTTATTTGGATGCCAGCTTGGAATTATTTGGCTTCATCTGTCTTGAAAATCTAACCCATTGTTTCTGGGAACTCTAAATTCATGAAACTGCTTGCTTTTTCATTTAAGATTTTCTATGGGTGACTGTGATCTTTATCTGGGACACTGGCTATTATATTTGTCCCAATTATCGAGTTATTTGTGCTGTGCTATTTTAAATTGAAACTATACAGACAAATTAAAATATTTGGGTTCATGAAGAGGGAAATGAGAGTAGTTGGTGGAAAAATCACTGCATTCTAGCAAGCATTTCCTTCTGGCTTTGAAATCATTCTTCTGCTGAGAATTTTATAGCAGCAGGAAAAGATTTTTCCTGAAATGAAATTAACTGGGGGGGAATCCCTGGGTCTAATGCTGAAATAATGGCAGAGATGGAAACCTTCTGATAACAGCTTTGATTGGGGTCTGTGACAGAATATTTGGAAAGGAAAGCTCAAAAAAATGCACCCATCCAAGCTGGCAAATCCTTTGGCAGAAGGAAACTGCAGTCTGTGTAGCCAAGGGTTGGTTTTGTTGTGTTTTTTGGGACAGTGGGAGCAGGGAGTGCTTCCACACGTGGTTACACATCTCCACACCTTCGCAGAGCTGACCCTCGCTGCAGAGTCCACGGAATGCAGCTTCCACGGATGGATTCCAAATGTGGCTTGCATAAGTTTCTCCTGAGGGACACCAGCAGACTCCACGGGCTGCCAGCTCCCAGAAATATGCCCTTGGATTGTGTGCACATATTTGGACATTTTGTGCAAATGAATGATAAAATGTTCAACTGTGCTGGCCTTGCTGTCCTGGCCTTGTCTGTGCCTTCAATCCCTGTTTGCTCAGTGCTCCTGGAAACAAGGACAACAACAGGAAAAGTGGGGTCAGTCCTGGAGGTCAGAGCCAAAAATGAGCCCTTCAAACACCTTCTGCCCACCTGCTTGGAAGGGCTGATGGATCTGCAGCACAGGAGATGTTTGGTGGTGTTTGCAGCCTGTCAGGGCAGCAGCATCAGCCTCAGAATCGTGGAATGGTTTGGGTTGGAAGGGATTTTAAAGATAATCTCATTCCACCCCCCTGCCAGGCACAGGCACACCTTCCACTATCCCAGGCTGCTCCAAGCCCCATCCAACCTGGCCTTGGACACTTCCAGGGATCCAGGGGCAGCCACAGCTTCCCTGGGCACCCTGTGCCAGGGCCTGCCCACCCTCCCAGGGAAGAATTTCTTCTGTATATCTGAACTAAATTTTCCCCTCTTTCATTTTGAGGCCATTCCCCCTTGTCCTGTCTCTGCTGAGCAGTCCCTCTCCAGCTTCCTTGCAGCCCATTCAGATCCTGGAGTCTGCTGTGATACCTCCAGGCTGAACAGCTCCAGCTTTCTCAGCCTGTCCCCACAGGGAAGGTGTTCCAGTCCTCCTACCAACTTGGTGGCCTCCTCTGGTCTTGATCCAACATTCCATGTCTTTCTTATGCTGGGGACACCAGAGCTGTGCACAGAATTCCAGGTGGGGACAAGATCCACGTGTTCCTGTGTCAGTGAGATGAGGAGCTGTGGGAAGCAGAATGAAATAGCAGGATAAGCACACCCTCCAATCCAATCCAATCCAATTCTAGTCTGCCCTTCCCTGTCTGCCTGACTCCAGGATTGCAGTACTTCCAGGGAAATCACAGCACTGTTTGCCTTGGCCTGGGCTGGCTCAGGGGTCAGCATTACTCACTCTGGCAGGACAAACACATCCTTCATTCTCCCCAGCAGAGTATTGAGCGTGGCTCCGATCACAGCTGTGGGGGAGCAGAGGGTGAGGAGAGCCCTGGTGTTCCACAGGGATGCTGCAGGAGTCCATCTGCCACCACGTTTTGGGATGAAACCAGGTGTTATAGGAATGGGTGCTGTGGCTTAAGTGCTGGGAGATTTGTGTTGGCACTCAGCATCCAGGATTTTTTTCCTCAGGTTTCTGTCAGAAAGGGGCCACATTTCCCTCCTCAGCTCCTTTCCCAGTAATTGTGTGCCAGAAGAATTTATCCAGCCTGCTGTCCTCTTTCCCTAAGGCTCTCCCAGCCATGGCAGGGAGTAGGCAGGATTACTAAATGATTAATTGCCTTTGGTGGAGTTATTTTTAACCCAAATCACTTCAGAGTTTATGGCACAGACCCACGAGCTCTTCTGTTGGCCAACCCCGGAGGGCTGAAGTGTGGAACTGCTCTGGGAATTGGTGGCCAAGGGATAATGGGAAACTTCTTCAGCTTTGGTTTCGCTACCAAAGCTAAATCCCAACACTCAATCTGAAGTTTAAAAACATCAATAAGTGGTTTGACCTTGACTTTGTAGGGATGGGGAAAGCTTCCAGTGCTGGGTTTGCCCATGTCCATATAGCTGGATCAGCCAGACTCGAGGTGGAATGTCCCTTAGATCCTGGCTTAGCCTAAAGCAGTAGGTAGGGATAGGGACAGGGATAGGAGTAGGGATAGGCAAGGCTGGGGAGGACTGACCATCCAGCACAGCATCCAGAAGTGTGCAGCTTGTTTGAAAGAGAGGAGGAATATCTTTGGCCTCTTTCCACATGGAAATAAATCATTGCAATCCTCCGCAGCTCACAGGACAAAAGGAACTTTTTGCATGATTGTAATGAGCAACACATTGTACTAGCACAGGGTTCTTTTGTTTGCTCTTTTGCAACAGAGCAGAACAAGCTTTTTCCTCTCCCCTGCCACCCTCTGCCCCCTTTGCCCTTTTAGTTCTCACGCCAAAACCCAATGGATTTGTCTGTTGAATTGAAACCCCAAACCGAGTTTCTGCCTTTCCTTGGCATAAAAGTGTGAGAAAATAGGGAAGGGTTTAGAAGGTTTGGCCCAGCTCAAATATTCTCCTAGACCCCAGAGAAGAAAAACCCTTCAGGTAAATCCTGAGTGTCTCTTGTGACAGGAGGGTGTCAGCTGGCAGTGTCAGAACTTGTCTCATGTTTTTTACAAGTGTTTCCTAATAGAAAAATACACAAGTCCTGGATCAGCTGCCTTTGGTGCTTTGGTGCTGTGAAGGTTTGTTACTGTTGTGTCTGCACAGGCTGGATTTTAAGGTAATGACAGAATCACTTCATGGTGGTGTTTGACCAGACCTTTAAAGAAAACAGTTCATAGCCCTTACAAAAATCACAGAATCACTGAGGTTGGGAAAAACCTCCAAAATCATCAAGTCCAACCTGTGACTGATCACCCAGGGCAGAGCACTGAGAGCCCCATCCAGTCGTTCCTTGGATTCCTCTAGGATGGGGACTCCACCACCTCCCTGGGCAGTAATTGCAATGTCTAATCCCCCTTTCTGTGCAGAAATTCCTCCTAAAACACAAATGCTGTTGTCACTGCATCTTCCTGAGGTTGCCAGGAGCCTGAAACAGTAGCTCCAAGAGCTCCAGACTGATGCCAAAATCTGCTTAGTGAGAGGAGATGCCTTGTGGAAGTCAGAGATTGTGCTGTTCCCTGGATGATCTAAATCCTGCCCTTGGATTGTCCTTGAAAGCCTGGGAATTCCAGTTTCTCCTCTCAGTGCCCATCTCAGATTGCCCTAATCTACAAAACCCTGAGGGTATGCCCTTGGTAGCATTTCCCTTTCGAACCAAACACCCAGCCCATGCCATGGCAACTGAGTTTAATTTGGGGATGAAAGGAGCTGTTCTTGGGAAGAGGCTGAGGTGGTGCTTTGGGCCCAGGAGTGATTGGTTGCATGAGAACAGAAAAATGTTTTTCTTGTTTGGTTTAATTAGCACGGAGCTTGCATTTCACATTGAAATTTGACAGAGGACAGCAAATGTTCTTAATTGTTGGCCAGTACAATCAGAGATCCTTCAGCCCTTGGTTTGATGTTGTATCACTCAGGGAAGGAGAGTTTGCTGTCAAACACAGCAGTTGGAATTCTTGGCTGAGAAAAACAAATCAGCCCCAGTATCCACAGAGCAATAACTCTGTAAAATCTGAATGTGATCTGCACCTTTCTGAGTGTGGAGGCTCCTGGAGCCCCAGAGCAAGGCCTTGCTGTTTGGTGTTGTGTTAGCAGATCTAGGACAGGCTTTATGGAAATTATATTTTTGTTTAATTCCAGCCTGAAATAAAACCTGCTTGTTTGCTCTTCAGAAGATGAGCCCTGGAAACATTAAGAGAATTCTGTTGAGTGACTTTGCTGTCACCTAATCCTGACATTGCCTTCATTGCTTGGCTTTTCCTCGAGTCACTGCAGAGCTGGGCTCCTGTCCCCAGAGAGCTGTGCTTGACGTTGTGCAGATCCAGACTGGCTGTGACTGTAACTGGAGGAGCAGGAATTCAGAGGCTCTGGGATGAGTGAGGTCTGAGCTGGGAGATCTGCAGGCATGTGCTGGGTGGGATGTGCTGCTGCTGGTCCAGTCGAGCGTGCTGAGGGTGGTACCCTGCTAGAGTGGCTCGCTCACATTCTGGGCTACTAGCCTGGGTCTCTGCTAGCTCAGGCATCGCTTCCCCAGGCTCTGTTTTGCTCCCTAAATTTCAGCATTGGATCTGGAGTTGATGGATGTTGGGCTTGTCCAGCAGCCAAGCAGGAATTCCTCCTCCTTCCAAGCGCAGTGTGCAAGCCAGGAGCTCGACCACATTAGCTGGGGAACCACTGCATTTCCTGCCAGTCTCTGAGTGCAGCCTGGGGCATCTCATGCCTCACATGGATGGGGTTCAGCTGTTGAAAGGAGGAGCCCTTCCAGAAAAGCTCCTTGGGAACTGGGCATGGATGGATGGATGGAAGGAAGGAATAACGGGCTCACAGTGTGAAGTACAGTGTCCGAGCGCTTCCGTTCCCCGCTCCAGCCCAGCAGATCCATGTGGGATCTGAGGAGCTGTGGGTGGTGTGTGAGGTCGGATGGCACAGAGGGGATGTGCCCCAAGCAGGGAATGTGCCTCCAGCTGGGCCCACATCCATAGGAACCCTGCTCCAAGGCACGCTCCCGCTGCAGCTCCCACCATTGTGTGACCCAGCCCGTGGGATATCCTGTTCTGGGGGAAGAGAGCACCAGGAGCTCTGCAGAATGGAAGTGTCTGATGGATTGGGTTGGATTGTGCCAGAGCAGGGGATTGTGTAGGATTCTGCCAGAGCAGGAGCACAGACCCTCGGTCAAAGCAAACACAGAGGGAGAACAAGGAGAATGTGGATCTGAAAGCACTGGGATAAATAAATGTCAAATTGGAATAGTCCTGACTTTGGTTGGGATTTGCCCGCTGGATCCACATTGTGCTGCTCGCTTCAAGAGTCACTAATGTTTATTTTTGTCCTGCAGTGTGTATTTAGGGAGAGACTTCCCAATCAGGCTAGCAATTAGGAGCATTTGGAATGCTCTGGCACTCTGCATGGCAGCAGGATAATAAGGTTCCTCTCTTTTTTATGGCACAAATGAGCCCTGATGCTCATCATCTTTTTCTGGAAGGCGAGAAATCCTTTTATAATTATTACATCCATCTTCCTCCTTTTTAGGTCAGCTCTGAGATGCTGGGAAAAATCCCCATCCTAAAGACTCTTCGATCCAGGGAGAAGCAGGCTGGCAAGGATGTCACCCTCCAAGATGAACACCCAGCCTTGGCAAACACCAACAGAGCAGCACTTTCAAACAAGAAGGTGATGCCTGCAAATACCCAACCCCGAGCTGCTCCAGGCTCAGCTCCAGTGGGACAATCCCATGTGGAAAGTGATCCTGTAAATCCCAGATTAGAGGGATCCGACACAATCACCACTGTGTATGTGGGGAACTTGCCTGGCAGCCTGAGAGTGAGCGAGCTGAAAAGTGCTCTGAGGGAATTCCAGGTGATTCCTGTGCGACTGAACTGGCAGGGAGCACAGCACAGGGCGTTCCTGGAGTACAGGGATAAAGGAACTGCAGACAGAGCCGTGTCCTCCTTGCAAGGCCTGAGCCTTGGGGGCAACACTCTGAGAGTGGAGCTGGCCAAGAGCCAGAGGAACAAAGGGCAAGGAGAAATCAATAGTCACAAATGAGTAGGGAGGAGAAAAACAACAGAAAAATAAAGGTGTTTTCATTATTTTGTGAGAAGCCAACCTGAGGTTTCAAGGTTTTTTGTAACCCTGAGGTTTCTGCAGGTAAAAAAAAACCAAATTTCTGCACAACTTTTCTCACTCCTGCACTTGGGCATGCAAAGGTTTTGTCCCCACAGGTGACAGAGGAGCCATTTCTCTATAAACAGTTGCCCACAAAGTACCCACACTCTGGTTTTGGTGCTGTTTGGTGTTTTTGTTAAGCCTGGCTTAAAGCCCTGCCCCTTGGCACCTGCAGTAAGGTGGTTACAGTCAGTCATTGAAGGTTAGACCTGCCCATTTATACCTGTGAGGTTAAAAGCCAGCAGCAGGAAATCTGTCCTAAAGGTTACAATTCTGTTTACTGAAAAATGGGCTTTGCTTGTTGGGATTTGTAATTTTATTTTTTATAAAAATGGCCAGGCAGAGAGAGATTGTCCTTTTTGTGCCTTGAGGAGTGGCTATGGGAACGCTGGCTTAGTTCTAGTCTTAGTAAAAGCTGTGATCATCAGGTGGGAGAGATATCTCAGTTTTTTGCTAAATCAGCCCTTGGAAAACCTTACATTTCTTATTTCAGTGTGGCAGAGGAAAGCAAAGCCCAGTTTCCTCTGCTTTTCCCCAAAACTGCCTTTCTGATGGATCAGATAATTCTAAAATAGCTGCTTTTCCTGGTTGTCTCCTACAATGTGATTCCTTTGCCTCTGTGAAATTATATTAATTATTGGAGTGGAAATGAAAAGCAGGCACACCATGGTCAAAACTCGTTGGTGCTTAGTCTGGCATGGAATTCTTTGGGAATTTGCTGGACATTGTAGCAGATCTTGTTCCTCTGTGCCTTTGTCACCATCCCTGTGGCTCTTCCACGACATCAGTGATGAGGGTGAGCCAGCACCACACAACTGCTCCAGGTGAAAGTGCTCCCAGGCACTGCCCTGGACGTGAACATTCCCTTCCAGTGTAATGGCCAGTAATGATTTATCTGCTGTGCCTCTTACTACCTTTTCTCTTTTCCCTTTTGGTTTCCTATTCCTGAAAAACAAGTTGAATTTTGGCCCAGCCATCCCTTCTAAACAGAAGCTCTTTTGCCAGTGATGCTGGGCACGTAGTCAAAGTAAGCAGCTAAAGGGATTTTTTTTCTTTTAAGTAAGAGTTGGAAACTTTTTTTTTAGCCAGGGAGTGCTGTTAAGTATATTTTAAGCAGGTTATTATGCCTCAAGGGTCAGACATTTATTCAGTATTAAATAAAGAAATCTCATCGTTATCATGTGGCTCTGTAGGGAAGGGCTCAAGGAAAGCATTGGAGCTGCAGAGCTGAATCCAGCCCTGGGATCCCAGCACAGGAAGGACATGGAGCTGCTGGAGAGAGTCCAGAGGAGGCACCAGGATGAGCAGAGGGATGGAGCAGCTCTGCTGGGAGGAGGAAAGGTAGAGAGAATTGGGATTGTTCAGCCTGGAGGAAGGAAGGTGACCTGATTGTGGCTTTCCAAATGGAAGTGATTCCTCCTCCCGATGGAGAGGGCCATTGGACAAGGGCCTGGAGTGACAGGACACAAGGAATGGCTTCAAACTGCCAGAGGGCAGGGTTAGATGGGATATTAGGGAGAAATTCTCCCCTGTGAGGGTGGGGAGGCCCTGGCACAGGTTGCCCAAAGAAGCTGTGGCTGCCCCTGGATCCCTGGAAGTGTCTGAGGCCAGGTTGGACGGGGCTTGGAGCAGCCTGGGATAGTGGGAAGTGTCCTTGTTCACAGCACAGGGGTTGGAACAAGATGATCTTTAAAACCCCTTCCAACCCAAACCATTCTATCATTCTATGAACTTCTTGTAAGGTCAACAAAGGAAAAGTTTCTGGAAAATATCAGTATCCCATTCTTTCTACAGCTCCAAATGATTTCCAGGATCACTCAGTCCGAATTCAAACAAGCACTGCACAACCCTCTGGGTCTCATTTCAGGGCTTGTGCATTCAGGGCTGAGTCAGGGGTTATGTTACTACCCAAACACACTCACTGCATCATCAGCTTCCAAAGCAGGGGAAAGAAAAGCAAAAAAATAATTATCCAGCCCTGCCTGCCCCTTCCAAACGATGGCAAATGGAGTAATGTGAGCGTTTGCTGTTCCTTTTGACTCTGGGATATTTCTTGCTCTGCTGAAGATGTCCAGGTGACCTTAGCAATTAAAAGCCAGTGACTCTGCCAATGAAAACTTCCAGCATCTCGAACTTCCCCTGTTGCATTACAGATGGAACCACCCTTTTCTGGTCAAATTTGTGGGAATCACATCCTCTGCCTTATTTCCTTTCTTCCCATCTGAAGTTTGGGTGCAGATCTGTTTATGTGTTCTGTAAATGTGGTAACTTTGCTCGCTTTCCTGTCAGCCCAGCCTGCAGCCAGGGGCCAGTTTTGTTTGGACAAACATCTGGATGTTTTTCTGTTTGCAGTTGTGGTTCTGGGTGAAGCTCCACAGGTGAGCAATGTCCAAAGTCTTTGCTCTTTCCAGCCTGTCACTTTTTTCTGTCATGTATTCCACTGTATTTACCCAATATCCTGCTGCTTTCCCAGCTGGGAAATAAACTCCACACTAAGGAGGAGATGCTACCTAGGGGCAGGCAGCAGGTTGGACACCAGGAAGAATTTCTTCATGGAAAAGGAGGTCAGGAATTGGAAGGGGCTGCCCAGGGAGCTGGTGGAGGTGTCCAAGGAAGGACTGGACGTGGCACACAGTGCTCTGCGCTGGTGACAAGGTGGGAATGGGTCACAGCTTGGATTTGATGATCCTGGAGCTCTTTTCCAACTTTTATGATTCTGTGAGCTGTAGTTAAACTGAGGAAGAAAAATAACTACTTCAAGTAATTATTTAAGAAAAATAATTACTTTATTAGTGTTTTGAATGGACTAGAAAAATGCTGCAGTGATCCTTGTATTTTTGATCCAGGCTATTAATAAATGTCGAGGTCTTTCAGGTGCTGCCATCTCAAAGTCAGTAAATCACTCTCTGAAATCAGTGCAGTTCTACCTCGGAGAGTCAGGCCAGCAGGGATGGGGCTCTTGCTGCTGCTCCTCTCCACCTAAAAGACATTTGAAGGCCAAGCTGCTGTTGAATTAAATAACACAAGAGTGCCCGGGGCACAGCCCTGCCCGGCCTTCTGGTGTCTCCAGCTGTCTGATGTGGATTGTCTCTTGTGGGCTGACCCAAGTTCCTCCTGGAGGAAGTAGCAGATTGTGTAAAAAAAGTGAATGGGGCAGTCTGCCCCTCTCAGATCTATTGTTCCAGGCTCTCTGCATGCTCAGGAAGGCATCACTTAGAGCAAAGTTGGGAGGGATTTCTTTAAGTCCTCAAAACTCTGAAAGGCAAGAGATTTTATTGAATCCTTTGGGCTCTGATCTCATAAGAAATCTCGAGGAATTGAAGCCTGCTTATGTTTTACTTTGGCCCAGCCCAAGGCTATGCAAGATACCAACAATCAAACCGTAAAATCCATACCCTGGGGAATTTTCTGTCTGAATGAGCAGCCTAAAGAGGAGAATATTTACTCAAGTCATAATTCCTCATTCTGTACCTGCTGTAGCTGTGGGCTGTGCACATGGATATAAAGCATGCCTCACCTCAGGTGGATCCTGGCCTGCTTTTACTGCGTAAGACTCGTGATAAAATCATCAACAGTGGCAAAGCAGTGCCTGGATGCTGCAGAAAAGTCTGAAATGCTGCTGATAGGTCCCTACTCTGCTTCTAATAGGGAGTGAAGTGATGCCTAGCACAGCCTTGGGTGCAGCAGCAGCAGAGCTGTGTGATGAGAAGGAACGTTCAGCAGTACAATGGGACGCGCTGTCCTGAGCCAACTTTGTTCAAAAGAATTAAAGCTGAGGGCTCTCTATTCTCTGCACAGCCCGATGTCCTCGCCTGTCATGTGGTGGGGCACATTCTTTCCAGCTCCTTTCATGGCACAAACATTTGGGATGCTGTCGTTGAGCTGTTGCTGCTGCACTGCCCTCCTTTTGAGGGTTCAGTGCTGGTCTGGAGTGAACTCCTGGAGCTGGGAGGGTTTGGGATCAGCAGTGACCTCCAAGGTGTTCCACAAGGGACGTGACCTTCCCAGGGCCATTCTCCCCTTCTTCCTACCCTCATTTGTGGGAGGAATGCAGAGGGAAACCAGGATGGGATGAACGGAGCCTCCACCAGCTCCATGATGGCGAGCTGGGTGACTTTGGAGGGGTTTTTGTTGGAGGCCATTGGTCACAGCGTGGTGTGTGGCACAGAGCGGTGAGGCAGCACTGGCATCTGCTAACAATGAGGCCGAGGTGGCTCCCTGCCACCCCAAAACTGCACGGGCGTGAGGGTTTTCCTTCAGCCAGCCGTGTCCATGCATTTCCTGGAACAGGGACAAGGCCACACAGCTTCAAGCCACCAAAGACAACAGTAAACAAGCTGGGTTGCTGGGTAGGCTCTGAGTGACAAGAGTCAGAGACTGTTTGTTTCCAGGGAGGGAAAAAGGGCAGGGGGAAAATCTCTCACCATCAGGCTCTTTCCTGGATCTCACCTCCAGGTCCACATCCAACCCTCCAGCATCTCCCTGATCCCCTCCCAACCAGCAGCCTGAAAGGACAGAGGTTTTATCCCATTATCTGTGGAGACCAATAAAAAATGTCAGGAAAGGGATGGTTAAACACTGTCTCCAAGTCATGCCTTTTTTTTTTTTGGTGTGTGCTTTTTTTATTTCATCATCTTCTACTGCTCCAAAGGGAGAAACAAATGGCTTTTAGGGGAATGTTTCCATTGAAAAATCCAGCACTGGGGCTGTGTTTTTTCTCCACAGGGGCGAGGAGGGGGAGGAAAAGCATGTGCAGGGATTTCTCTCGTTCCGGTTCCTCTGAAGGAACAGCCCCTCGCAGCACTTCTGGCTCTGGAGGAAACATCTGTGGCTGTGGCCACGTTCCTCGGGCAAACCCCCCTGCTTGGGAGGCTGTTGTGTACCAAATGCTTTGATTTCCTCCTTGCCATCTCTTAAAGATTATCTCCCTCCCAGAAAAGGGCAGCATTTCCCATGTTTCCATGTGTAATGTCCGTGATGTCTGCTATAAACATCATGGAACGTGTCCCTGCCCCTCCTCTGACATAGGTAGCAAAGTCACTGCTTTTCATCTTTCAAAGCCCTGCAGAAATGTTTAGGGTCGTGTATCCTGCCATTGTTCTGGGCTGGGCATCCCACTGAAGTGCCTGGGAGAAATGAGTTCAGGATATGGATCTATCTGGTCCATCTCTGCAGCGGCCCCAGGAACATCCACGTTTTACAGATGGGAAGGCAGAGATGGCTCCTGATAGACTGCAGGCAACTGGTGATTCCCAGCACTTTGGAAAACAACAGGAGGACAGGCCAAAAACCCAGCAAAAGCTCTCAAAAAACCCCCAACCAAGCCCCTGTTGGGCTTTTCTGTGTGACAGTACCAACGATCCCAACAGGAATTTTGTCTCCCAGTGGATACCTGGAGCATCGTGGTGGCTCTGGGGAGCCTTTAATCCCACTGGTCCTCCTGCTCCAGAACTTCCCATCAAGGCACCCAGCACATTCCAGGGACAAAGCTCAGCTCCTGTGCTGGGAGACAAGACACCAAACAGAATTCTTTCCCAAAATGTGCCACCTCCAGAGGTCTCCAAGTCACACAAATGTGTTATGATCCATCCTTCCCACACATTGAGCTAAGCCAGGTTTAGCTTTCTTTAAGGAATAAAGCAAACATACAGGGCAGTTAGATGGGATCAAAAAAAGGGCAGGGAAAGAAGGGAAACATTCATGTGGTGAAAGCTGCCACATTTTGAAGCATTACCATACCCATGGCTTCCACTCCTGCGGATTTTGGAGTGAATAATTGTTCAGACAAGAGCAATACTCCTGTTTTTCCAGAGGGATGTCGTGTTTTCCGAGTGTTTCCAGGCACCTGCACTGCTCAGGCTCTGGAGTGTGGCATTTCCATCCCTCTGGAGGAGGCAGCGCCTGGAGCTGCTGCTCTGCAGTGGCTTTTCTTCACCCCCACAGAGGAACACAATTGCTGCAGCAAGTTCTGCTCCAAGTGAACTCCTGGTACGCCAAAGTCCCTGCAAAACTTTCCAGGCTGTGTCATCCTGCTTTCCCAGGTGTGTTTGCTTATTTTTGCAGTAATTAGCCTGAAGCTGAGCTGAGCCACAGAGCTGCACTTTCTGTGCCATTCCAGGGGTTTTGAGTCCCGCTGCTTTAAATAAAGGAAGGTCTGTGCTCAGGCTCGTGTTCACTCTGCTGGAGCCAAGTGGCACTGCCGGTGTCCCCACATCCCTTTGCATGATGAAACCGAGGTGGTTTGACCTCTAGAATTGCCATTTGCTCGTTCCAGAAATCCCGGGGATCTCTCAGAGGACCTGGAGAAGTGTCTGAGGAAAGGAAATCTCTATTTGTGCCACAGTGACTCCCTCAGTGAAATTTTCCAAAGGATCTGCAGCTCCCTTGCAAAAATTTAGTTCATTTTAAGACTGGAGTTGGAATATTTATCAGGAGTTTGATGGATCAGAGCCACCTCTGATCACAGAGTCATGGAATGGTTTGGGTTGGAAGGGACCTCAAAGCTCCTCTTGTCCCACCCCTGCCATGGGTAGGGACACCTTCCACTATCCCAGGCTGCTCCAAGCCCCATCCAGCTTGGCCTTGGACACTGCCAGGGATCCAGGGGCAGCCACAGCTTCTCTGGGCACCCTGTGATAATGGGAACTGGGATATTGAGCCAGAAGCTCAATAAGATTTATTCCTTCTGTTGTCTTTCATTAATAATAAAGCCACAGGATCATTTCGACTGGAAAAGATACACCAGGATAATCCAGTCCAAGCACTGATTTTAATATTCTGATTTTAATTCCTTACTGGGCGAGATGAATTCTGACAGGGAAAGTTACTTAAGAGAACAAGGGAGCTCCGTGCCTGTCCTCCCTGGTGGAGGCAATCTGATTATTACTTCTAGGAATAACATCAGCCTCCAGCTGCACATCCACCTGTTTTACCCCTGAGGATGACTCCTTGTGACAGAGATTTCTTGGCAGGGATAAAGCCTCCAGGAGCATCCTGCTGCCTTTTCCTGCTGAGTGTCAGGCAGGAGTTCTGCGTGGAAATACGCTTGGAAAGGGAACAGGTGCTCAGGTGTGGCCTCCCAAAGCATTGCAGAAATCGAAGTCCCCTTCCAAAAGTGACAAGAACTGTTTGGATCCCCTGAGGTCCAGAGATCCCAAACTTCTTGGTTTTCAGGGAGAAATCAGGCACACAGTTATTCTTATGGATCTGAGCCTTTACCTGCTAAGAAAGTGGTGCCAGACTCATCCCCTGGTATTCCAAACACCCATTTAAGATTCCAGATGTTGTTCCCACTGGTCAAGTCTCCAAGGTACCCAGTTTTCTGCAAATCTGGATGATCAACCCCATCCGAGAGCATCCTCTGCCTGGTGTCTGTATCCATGGGATACTCCTTGCTTTTCCATGCCAGGTATTCCCATCTGTCCCACCTGGGCACGGAACAGGTCTGATCCAGAAGTGCTCCATAAAGGAGTTTCCCCTGATGTGAAGATGTATCCGGATAAAGGGATGTTCCCCCTCACAGGTCGGGATGCCAGAAGGGAAAAAGAAAACCGAAATAAAGAAATTTTAAAAGAGATTTTTAAAAAAAATAATTAATTAAAGAAACAAATCAAGCTTTGATCATCCATCTGGTGGAGAAAGAGTCCAAACCCTCTCGAACTTGTCGGGTTTTAAGCCAAATTTTGGGGAAAGCCGGGGGAGCGCGGGCGGGGCCGGCGGTGCCGGATCGTCGCCGCCAGGTGGCGCTGCCGCCAAGGGAACGGCACCGCCCCCCCAAAATCCACCGGGATCGTCCAAATCCCACCGGGATCATCCAACATCCCACCGCGATCGTCCAACACCCCACCGGGATCATCCAAATTCCGCCGGGATCGTCCAACATCCCCCCGGGATCGTCCAAATCCCACCGGGATCGTCCAGCATCCCACCGGGATCGTCCAAACCCCACCGGCATCGTCCAAATCCCACCGGGATCGTCCAACATTCGACCGGGGTCGTCCAAATCCCACAGGAATCGTCCAACATCCCACCGGGATCGTCCAAATCCCACTGGGATCGTCCAACACCCGACCGGGATTGTCCAACATCCCCCGGGATCATCCAACATCCCCCGGGATCATCCAACATCCCACCGGGATCGTCCAACATCCCTCTGGGATCATCTGAATCCCACTGGGATCATCCAGCATCCCATCGGGATCATCCAACATCCCCCCGGGATCATCCAACATCCCACTGGGATCATCCAACATCTTACCAGGATCGTCCAAATCCCACCGGGATCGTCCAACATCCCACTAGGACCATCCACTCCCACCGGGACCATCCAACATCTCACCAGGATCTTCCAGCATCCCACCGGGATCATCCAACATCCCCCTGGGATCATCCAGCATCCCCCTGGGATCATCCCACATCCTACCAGGAGTATCCAATCCCACCGGGATCCTCCAAATCCCACCAGGATCATCCAACACCCCTCGGATCATCCAGATCCCACCGGGATCCTCCAAATCCCCAAGGATCCCTCAAATCACCCCGTGATTCATCCAACATCTCCCGAGATCATCCAAACTCCCTGAGATCCCTCCAATACCCCCACAATTGCTCCAATCCTCCGGGATCCTCCAATCCCCCCAGGATCCTTCAAATCCCCCAGGATCCCTCAAACCTACCTGGGATTGTCCAAAACCCCCCAGGATCCCTCCGATTCTCACACAGGATCCTCCAGTATTCCAGGATCATCCAATCCCCCAGGATCCCTCAAATCTCCCAGCATCTCTCCAGATGAGATCCTCCAGACATCCCGGGATCCTCCAATCACTCGGGGTCCCTCCACACCCCTCCTCCCCACCAGACCCCTCACCACCATCCCCTCCCCGATGTTACTTCCCAAAAAAGGCCACAGATCACCCCGATGGACCCTCCCAAAAGTGTGTTCCCCCCACAGGGGACCCAGGACCATATCCCCTCTTCCAGGGTTTCCTTGGAATCCCTGCACCATCCCGTGCTCCCTCAAGCTCTGCCCGCACATGGGATTGTGTGTCCCTCATAAACACCCCAGGGGACACAAGCTCGTGAGCAGGTGACAGTGGCAGACACAATTCCAGCTCCATGGTGGCATTGTAAGGATGGGGGGAAACATCCTGGGAGGAGCAGTGGGAAGCACTTTGCCACCAGGGCCTGGGGACACCAACATCCCCTGATCCGGAGGGGACATCTGGCATCAAACCCGGCTGGAGACACCAGGCCCTGGTTTTTGTCATGCTCCAACATTTCATCCCTGCAGAAAACTCCTGGGCCTGCACAGGGCATCAGCGATGAGAAGCTGTTTCCTAAAGGAGAAATGCCAAAACCCCACAGGAAAATGAGTTGGATCCCTTACGGATCGGGATGTGAGCGATGAGGAGCAGGGAGCCGGTGCTGAGCTGAGCCCCAGCAGCTGAGCACAGCCAGCTCTGGGCCCTTCCGTGAGCAAAGCCCCCATTTCTGAGCCAGCCCTGCCTCATCTCCTCTTGCAGAGCTCCCACAGCATTTCTGAGCGAGTTTATCCCTCCTCACCTCCTCCCGGAGCCTGACCGCTCCTGGAAAAGTGTGAGCTCGGGGTTTGCCATCCCCTGGGACTAAAAATGCTGGGAAAAATCCCGTTGGACTTCTGCAGATGGAGGGCTGGGGGCAGGAGCCTGTGGGGTTTGGGCCTCTCCTCGCTGATGGAGGGCTCTGGGATGGAGAGCTCCTGTTTAGACTGTGCTCACTGGCTTGAGGAATATGTGGCGTCCACGGAATGCGGCGGCTCTGTTTTTCCAGGTTTGGAAAGCGACGGGAGGGAGAAGAATGAATCACGTCAGGCTTTGTTGGGGAGCAGATATCGAACCCCTGCGAGCTGGGCCCGAGCCTCGCAAGGTGCTGCCTGCCCTTCCCGGCCTCCAGCAGCACCAAATGCCAACGAGGATCCAAAATCAACGCAAAGGGATGAAAAGGAGCCTTAGGAGTGACAGTGGGATTTCAAGGAGCACTTGGCAGAGGCTGAACTGCTAACCCTGGACCATTATCTCAGCCACGCCTCGTGCAGATATGTGCTTCAGGAGCAAAAAACCCCAAGTTTTCAGCTTGTACCTAAAAGGACAGAGACAACGCGCTCGCCTCCAGCAGGGATGGGCAGAGATGTGGGAAAGATCAGCCCAGAAAAGCATAAAAACTGGGAAAACCAATAATGCTGCGGGAGGATTGCTGCTGGCTTCAAGAGATCTAAACAGAGATTTAAAAACCCCCAAAACAACAACAAATTTTTTTTTTAAATACCCCCAAACCCCACAACGCTCCTCAAAAAACTCCCACAAAACAACATTAAAAACCCCACTCTGGAAAGGTCTCCCCCAACTCTAATAAAGCCTTTCCCCACCTGTCTTAATTACAAAAATATTTCAAATTTGTCCCTTGTTGCTACAGTGAACTTGGCTTTTAATTAAGCTGATTACACGGAGCTGAGCTAATTAGCGTGCAGTGATTAAATTTCCCTCTATAAAGGCAGAAATCCACAACCACGTAATCAGATTAATTCGCGCGCATCTATTTTTTTATGTGCGTTGATATTGAATATTGATAGAGGCAGATTGGCCCACGAATTAAAGCGAAAATTCCTGGATCCTGGAGGATCCTGAATTAACCCAAATCCCCCCAAATTTTTTAGGAAAACACCGATATTCCAAATGCAGACTTATCACTGTCCCATGCACGATGGGGATGGCGCAGTTTATCTGCTTAATTTTGATTCCTGTTTATTAATTCCTAATAATTTGGGTTCATTTTGGTAAATTTCCCTAAACTTTATGACTTTTTAATTTCTTTTTCAAGCGGGGAAAAGCCCGCGGGAAGTTCCGGCGCTCTCCCCCGCCCGCGGAGGTGCCGCAGGGATGCGGGGCTCGGAAAATTCCCGGGATGGAGGAGGAGGAAAAACGAGCGGCGGGCTCCATCCCGGCAGCCTCACGCCTGGAATCCGAGGGAGAGGCAAAGAGCTGTCAAACAGCGCCTTTCGCCTTCTCCTTGAGAGGGGAAAAAAATGGAATAATCCTAATAATAAAAAGATAAAAGTAAAAAGCACGGCCGGTTTTCCTCCTTCTGCCTTTCAATATCCGCAACTGAAATATTTCCCAGCAGGGAAATTGGCACGAAGGACTCCGCAAAGGTGAAAAAGCCCTAAAAAGTCGGGTTTGAGTCGGGAATTATTGCCCGAGGGTTTGTAGGGCCGGGCCGGGGCTGCGCGGCCCCTCCGCGCTCGCGGAGGCCACAGACTCCTCATTAATTAAGTTTAATTACACCGCATGCTCGTTTATTTGCTGCTCATACAATCGTGAAGCCCATGTACAAATAACATACAGGTTTTATTTCGGGATTTTTTTTTTCTTTAGGGACAAAACGTACACAAAAAAAAAAAAAAAAAAAAGGCGAAAAAAACCCCCCAAAAAAAACCCCAAACCCACATAATCACAATTTTATACAGTGCAGAAAGAATTAAAATAGGTGTCACCGAACTGTACAACGTCGGGGGGGGGGGGGGGGAATAGAGAGGGGAAGGAGGGGAATAATCCTTCATTATATATATATTTCTATAAAAGCATATGGAGGATTGTCTTTACACAGAGACCACGGTCGCTTTCAAATTTACAAAGGTTAACTAAAAAAACCCAAAATCTATATGGCAAATATTGCCAACAGAGATTCCCCGATTTAATACTGATCAACTGAGACTATTCGTGTCTCGATTATTAGCAACAACAACAACAAAAAGAAATGTAGAATAAATAACAGGATGAGCATGGCTGTCTCTTTCCAAAGTGCCTTGTTCTCTCTGCATAGGGTCTGATCCTGCAGTCTTTATGCAGGCAAAAAAAACCCCAAAATTAATAGTTCCAAAAAAATCCCTCTGAGAGATTTTTTTTTGCCCGCTGGGTGTTTGCCGGCAAAAAAAAAAAAAAAAAAAAAAAAGGAAAGAAAGAAAAAAAAAAGAAAAGGAAAAAAATTTTTAAAAAGTATTTTTCCGGGCTCGAAGTGAGACGGGACCGAGGGGATTTGAGTTCGGGGTCTTTTCCAGCCCCCTCAGCCCGATCCGGCTCTGCTCCTCCCAGCCAAGCCGGTGGCATCGCTCACCGCCAATTCCCAAACTGAGTTTATAATTTCATTTTTTTTTAAAGAAGCATCGAAACCTCATTTGGCAAAGCCTCACCCCAAACTCGCAGTCGGGGCTTTCGGGACGGACGGGGGGGCTGCTTTTGCTTTCTTCTCAAGCCCTCCCCGAGCAGAAGAAGGCAGAGACGCTGCGGGCTCGCACCCGCGGCCGATGCTCATTCCCGGGGCCGCACTCCGCGCTCCCGCCGCTTCCCGGGGCTCCAGTCTGTTCCTGCTGCCCAAAGCCAGGCTGGGACACCCCCCTGCCACCGAGAGGGTCCTGGGGGATGCTCAGCGGCCGCCTCAGGCCCGGCCGGCCCCAGGAGGGGGTTTTTCCGCCCCGGCTCACATAACGCACGGCTTGATGTCCTGGTATGTCACTTGTTGGTGGTAATAGGAGCCGCTGCCCGCTGAATGCATGGAGGAGGAGGCCATGGCGTTGAAAGAGAAGACGAATTCCTTTCTGTCGCACATGCTCGGAGACTGCGAGTGATACCGCGGGATGCCTGCGGGACGGGGGGAGAGATAGTCAGCAGCGCAAAGAGATTTAGGAGGGCAGAGTGAGCGCGGGGGAGGGAGAAAAAGGCTGGATGGCGTTGAAAAAAAATCCCAACAAGCCGGCCCGTCCGCACGCCCCGGTGCGAGCGCGGAACTGGGGCTATTTTGGCACACGCGGGCACTGCGGGGGCTCCGCGGGCGCGGGCAGGTGCGGCAGCGAAACCCCCGCGGCC
This sequence comes from Corvus moneduloides, assembly GCF_009650955.1. Taxonomy (NCBI): domain Eukaryota; kingdom Metazoa; phylum Chordata; class Aves; order Passeriformes; family Corvidae; genus Corvus; species Corvus moneduloides. The sequence continues at coordinate 2,704,005 of NC_045487.1, read as the reverse complement.
CCGCGACGGAGTTTCCCTGCCTGGCACAAGCGGACTGAGAGGAGAAGGGATTTGGGTTGGGTTTAGGGATTTTTTTTTTTTCCCCCCAATATTTAGATTTTATTTCCGCCCCGGCTGCTTTTCCCATCGCCTCCGCCCGTGCGGAAAATCCGCCGGGTGCGGAGCGGGGCAGCCCCGTTCGTGCCGGGAGCGGCGGTGGGGACCGGGGAGGAGGCCGGGGGACAGAGGCCGCCAGGAGCGGGGCTGTTCCTGCCGCTCCTTCCGCCACCTCGGGATGGAAAAGCACCTCGGGAGTTCGGGGTGCGCTGGGGATGGGGTGCCCTGCCCGGGAGCGCTCCCCGCCGCTCGTTTGGGTGATAATCAGAGCCTTTCGGTGAAGGCCGCGCATGGGCCCGGTGGCTCCTCGGGGTGGATTCCCAGCTCCGTTTTCCAGAGGCCCTGGATGCGCTGAGCTCCGGGCACTGCCCCGGGGCCGGAGGGTGCCCGTGGCGGGCGCTGCCCCGGCCCGGCCGGGCTTTGGGCTCTGCAGCTCCAACCCGGCCCGGCCCAGCTGATGCTTTTCCCCCTCTTCACTTTGTGGTTTTGACCCATTTGTTCTCCGCTTCACACCCGCTCCTGTCAGGCGCATCCCGCTCCCCCGAAGGCCCGGGGTGATGTGCAGGGACCCCCAAATCTGCCCCATCACCCGCCGATGGCTCCGGGGCTCCCCCGTGTCCCGGGAGTCCCACACCCACGGCACCCCGAGGGGAATTTGGGCAGCAAAGCGAAACCCAGTGCTGGGCTCGTCTGTCCCGAGGCCTCTTCCCGGCCAAACACCATCTCCATTCCAAGATTCGGGGCAAATGCAGCCCCGACAGCTCCAGGGACCGAACTGCAGTTGTGGGGCGCGGGAGGATTTGGAAGATCCGGGCCGCCGGCTTTGGCGGGGGCGACAGATGGAGGGAGGTGATGGGCCTAGAAAACACGGCCCTGAGATGTGTGAAAAACACAGCTGATGGCGGGGAAGGGGATGGGGTGGGACGGGCTGGGATGGCACGGGTGGTGGGCCACCCGATGGGGAATTTCCCCCTTTTGTCCCTTCGGAATCCTCCAACCCCCAATGGAGGTGGAAGAGCCCAAGGGTGCATTCCCGGCCTCTCCTTCCCGCAGCTCCCGCTGCCTGAGCCCACCGGCCTTAGGCCCGGGGCAGCCCTGGAGGTGAAGCAGCCACCGGCAAGAGCGGAGCCCCGGCCCGGGGGAGCGGAGCCCCAGCCCGGCCGTTCCCAGCCCCGCAGCGGGGAGAGCCCCGACGGGCCCGGCTGCTCCCAGGAAAGGAGGGAGGAGCGAGGGCAAGGTAGCTTCCCCTCGGGAATAGCATTAAAACCGCCCACGGAGCGGGATCCCGGCTGGCAGCGGCACTGCCGGGATCCACGCGGGGCCGGCAGCCCCCGGCGACCCCCGTGGCCACGGTCGCGGATTCGCCCCACGCGTGGCCGCGCCTTACCTTGGAGGTCGGCGGTGTTGTGGCTGTTCTGGTGCAGGTAGGGCTGGTCGAGGGAGTGCGTGGAGAGGCTGGAGGAGAGCGGGTTGGCCGTGGGGTTGCAGGGCGACAGGGGCTGCTGCTTGATGTAGGACGCGCCGGTGTTGAGGGCCGCCGAGGCGCTGGGCGCCCACGCCGAGGCCGAGCTGGAGTAAACCGAGTGCGGCTCCATCACGCCGCCGGCGGGGAGCAACGGGGATGCGGGCACGGAGCTGTCGTGGTGCGGGTATTCCCCGGCCGAGGAGCCGGTGCAGCCGCCCATGTAGGTGTGCCCACCGTTGGCGGGCAGGTGGGGCACGGAGTGTCCCGCCAGGCCCATCCCCTCCACGTTGCTGGACAAATGCCCGTTCATCATCCCCAAGCCCCCTTCGAGGGAGAGGCTGTTGGGGGGGCAGGAGAGCCCGCCGGCCGAGCCCTGGAAGCCGTAGCTGTCGGGGAGGTGGTTGAAGCTGAGCCCGTTCATCATGCTGTACATGGGCTTCAGCGCCTGGCATTTCCTCCGGAACCCGCGGGGCCGGCGGCGGAACGAGCCCTCCTCGAACATGAACTCGCTGGCCGGGTCGATGGTCCAGTAGTGGCCCTTGCCCGGGCGTCCCAAGCCCTTGGGCAGCTTGATGAAGCACTCGTTGAGCGAGAGGTTGTGGCGCACCGAGTTTTTCCAGCCCTGGTAGGAGCCTCGGAAGAAAGGGAAGCGGCTCTGCAAGAACTGGTAGATCTCGCTGAGGGTCAGGCGTTTGGAGGGAGAGCTCTGGATAGCCATGACGATGAGGGCGATGTAGGAATAAGGCGGTTTCTCCGGCCGCCGGATCCCCGCGTTCGTCTTCTTCGCCTTGGGGCCGCCGCTGCCCGGGGCCCCGCCGCTGCCCGGGGCGCTGCCGGCCGCGCCGCCGGTCCCCGCGGAGGCGGCGTCCATGGCCGAGCTCTGCGGCTGCTTCTCAGCCACGGAGGACATGGGGCCGTAGCTGCTCTGCACCGGAGGAGGAGGGGGCTGAGAGGACAGAGCCTGCTGCGCTTCTGCAGTCATCTACGGCCAGGTCCGCGGCGGCCAGCCCCAGCCCCGGCCCTCCTCCGCCGCCCCCCCAGCGCCCCCCCAAAAGTCCACGCTGCTGGGGGCTCGCCGCCACTCACCCACCACCCTCCCTCCGGCGTCCTCCCGGCCCCCCGGCGGGGTTGCTTTCCACCGGGAGACTTCACCCCTCCGCGGATAAACAAATGGAAGCGACGACCCCCCCCCCCCCCACCCCCCCTTTCCCTCCTCCTCCCACTTTATCCCTGAATCCGAGCGCGGCTGCAGAAGGCGAGCGAGAGGCGGAGGGTCGGGGGGGGCCGCAGGGAGGCGGGATGGGGGGGCGGGTGGAAGCGAGCTGAGCTCGGCTGCTGCGAGAGAGGAGCCGGGGCCGCCGCCTGCGCCTGCCCCGCTGCCCCTCGGCGGGCCGGGCTCCCGGGGCCGCCGCCGTCCCCCCCGGAGGCTTTAGCTGGGCTGGCGCTGCCGCTGCTGCGGGGAGCTGCTTCCCATCGCGGTGGCTGTCGAGTCTGCCCCCGGCCCCGCCGCTCGCCTTCTACTTTATCTCTCGCAGCGGCGTCTGCCGCTCCTTGACAGACGTAAGCGCGGAGCGGAGATCCCCGCCCCGACCCGCTCCCCCCCGCCCTCCCGGGCGGCCCCTCCGCCGCCCCGTGCCGGCCCCCTCCGCTGCCGCTCCCCGCTGGTGGGCAGCGTTTAAAGAGCCCTTTCCACGCCGCCCTGCCCCAGCCGGGGGGGCTGCACGCCGCACCCCTGCCCGCCGCGCAGGGCACCGCGCGTGTATCTCTGTGTGTGTGTGTGTGGTTTATGCCACGCGTGACCGCGACGCGCCGCGGGGCTGCTCCATCCCCTCCCTGCCCCCCTTCCCAGCCCTGGAAACCACGGGAAGGGCCCCGCGCGGGCCGGGGAAGGGACTGGGGCGCGCTGCGGGCAGCGCGGAGGTTCCGCGCGTGGCGTGGGGCAGCGGAGGCGCTGCCCGGCCGCCGGCTCCGCGCTGCGCGCAGCTTCACCCACTTCAAACCCCCTCTTCGTGCGCTCTTTTAAGCTCGGCGGGCCCGGGCAGGATGTTTATACTGCACAATGTAAACACGGGCTCGGGGGTGCTTTAATAAAAAGAAATCGGCGAAAACTCCCGCTGCCTCGCGAAATGCCCTTTTCTGCCTCCGCCGCCGCTCCGGGGCCGGGAACGGGCTTGGGACCCCTCGGCTGCGCCGAAGCTGCTTTAGGGATGAGGGTGGGTTGGTTTGTTTTGGGTTGTTTGGGGATTTTTTGACGGGGGTGTATATAAATCTGTGCTGGAGTTTCGCAGCTCCGTGCCTGGAGTTCGATGCTCAGCTCCTGCCACGAGCACAGCCGGCGGGTGGGGGGAAGGAGAATAGAAAGGCAGAGAGGTGAAGACCCCCTTTTCTCCCTCCCCTCTCCCCCAAAAGCCACCTCTCTGAGCATCGTGCCACCGGGAGCGCTGTCACTCGAGGTAAGTCGCTTGAAACCTTTGTCACCTTCTCTCGGGCCGCGCGTGGAAAGCTGCGCGGCGGGGGGGTGGTGGGATCGTGGGTGGGCACGGGGGAAGGAGCCTGGGCTCTCAGGGCTGCCGATGTGCCGGCTGCTGCCGCCTGCTCCCTCCCGAGACTGGGGAGAGGAAAAGAGAAAGGAAAGGGGGGGAAAAATCCCACCCCATTCCCTCCACCCCGTTGCAGGCCTCGCCGCAGGGCTGTGGGTGCATCCCTGCGCGAAGAGAGAGAGGGGACACCCCCCTCCCCAAGTCCCCCGTCTTCCAGCTTCGCTTTTCAAGTTTTTAATGATAATTTAATACCTTTTAAAGGAAAGATAGGCACCGATCGGGTTTCCAAACTCCCTCCGCGTTATTGGCGAGCAGTTGTGAGCAGCCTCCGGGGCGCCTGTCACATCTGTGGTACGACCAAGAGGGATTTCACATCAGGGCTTTTTGGGTTTTTTTCCTTTCTATCCTCCCCCCTCTCCTCTTTTCTCCCCCTTCGCCAAAAAAATAAAAGTCATCCTGCAGAAAGCACCGGCCCTCCCGTTCCCGGTGCAAACGGGCCCGGGACAGGCACGGGAGAGCGCTGGACAAAGCCCAAGCTGGGGGCACGTAGCCAGGGAGAGGGTGGGAGAGGGTTGGGACAGTTATTCCTGGAGCTTTTCCCCGGAGGAGGAGGAGAACGAGCAGCTCCCGCTGCCTGGGGAGGCGGCGGCCGCCGCTCCCTCGGCGCGGAGCAGAACGTGCAGCACGGTGGCTGCTCGGGGAGGGGGAAAACCGCCCCAAAAATCGATTTTTTTGGGAAGCAATCAACTTCCTCGGGGCTTACCTCCGCGAGGCGGTTGGTGCAGAGTATTCCCTCTGCTTCTCGCTGAATTTCTTACTGTTTTTCTGTGGGAGAGCATCTCTGACCCTGAGCTTTGCTCCGCATCGAATGTCCCCCCCCGGCTCGCGAAAAGAACGAGTTTCTTTGCTTTATATCATTCTGCGACCGCATCTCCCCGATCTGCCCCCAAAACACCCGGGGATGGAGCTCTAAACACAGCACAAAGCACCCGTGGAAAAACCACGTTCAAACCGTTCGCCACCGGCAGCGAACGAGGAAATAAAATGTCTCCGAGTTAAAAAAACCCCAAAACTCTCCATGGAAATCAAACTATTTCCCCTCAAAGAAAATCAGTCCCTTCACGAGTGCCCTTTCCCCCTCTCAGAATATCTTTTAGGAGTGGGAAGATTTGGTTTCCGATGAATTTATCACAGCCAGCAAACGTTTAAAATGGGAATATATCGCTCCGGGTCCTATAGGCCTCGCCGTGGGAATAGCAGAAATGTTGGAGGGTTTAAACGCGACCCCACGAGTCGGGGACAGGAGAGTTTTGGGGAGGAAAAGCCCGAGGAGGAGGAGGAGGATGGTGTAGGGGGAAACGAGACTCGCTTTTAGTGTTGTCTGCTCGTGGTTTGGGTGGGTGAATCGGGTCCTCCCCCAGCCCCCGACGGGAAGAGACGAAAAGAAGGGAGAAAAAGAAGAAGAAATGACAAAAATTAAATTATCATCGGGCGCAATCAGCCTCGCCCATCCCGTTCGGAGCCCGCTTTCCCGGCCACGCGAGCACCCCCGGCCCCGCTGCGCTTCCCACCCGGCTCCTTCCCAAACCCGCTCCCCTTCCCTCCCCCTGCCCGAAACTCGGGCCGTGTTTTGTGTAAAAATAGACGAATCCGAGCTTTCTTCCTTTTCCTGCGCCGAAGGTATTTTTCCTAGCTAATTGCTTAAGTGAAGTCAACTCGGCGAGCAGGCCGGGTGTAACCCGAGGATGGAAATGGATATAGGTGGTATTGTTAGAGGCGGGCTGGGTGCTGCTCCGAGAGGGGCCGGGGTGTTCCTGCGAGCCCGGACCACCCAGGGCGAGGGGAGTGACCGCCCCGTGTCCCCCTCCCCGCTGTCCTGCTTTGCATTAACACCACCCGCGGGACCCCCCCTTGTTCCCCAGCACCAGCCTTGGTGCTGCCTTGGGGGTTTTTTGCAGTCTCCGCCATCCCCGTGGCCGCTGGCCCCAAATCCGCGGCGAATTGATCCCTAAATGTTTATTTAAAGGCGAGGGGGTGCGTTCGAGCGAGGGGCTCGAGGGTGAGGAGAGGAGAGCTGGGGGGAGGTGGAAGCGCCGAGGGAGAGATGGTTTTAGGGAGACACACGCACACCCCAAATATTTTTTTGCGGGTCCATCACACGGCAGCGCTTTTCCCCACGCGTGTGCGTGTGCCCGGGACCTTTCCCAGTCCCAGCCTTGGCCTCTCGCATTCCTGAAGGCAAAGCCCGGTCTCCAGGGCCGAACGGGACGCGGAGGAGATTTTGGGAGGGCAGAAGCTGAAATTGGGAGCGCAGCAGAGCTGCCCAAGTGCCTGAGGCAGCTGCGGGGAGGTGCGGGCTGGCTGTCACCGCCGTGCCTCAGGCAGAAGTTCAGGCTTTGGTCAGAAAGGGAAAAAAAAAATCTTAATCCCCCTTTTTGTCTCACTTTTCCCCCCTCTACCCGTCCCGAATGTCCCCCCCCGCCTTTCAAGCCCAGATTTTCCATGACGTCCTTCGATGAAATATTGCAGCACAGGAATTTACAACCTTCTTCAGCTCGGGATTTTTTTTTCCCTGCCGGGTTTTCTGGCAGGACCCAGTCCCTGCAATACAAATCGGTCCCAGCGATAATAAGCTCCGAGCGCTGCCACTCAGACACAATCGCTTCCCACAGAGATCTTCCAAATATCTCCGGGTATTTATATCCCCGCTCAGGGACGGATAGCTCGAATGCTTTCCCGGGGGGATGCTTTTGGACTGGCTGGGGTTCAGACCCGAGGAATTGGGTACCAGGAGAAACAGCGGGGCTGAGCCGGAGCAGAGCTGGGACCCGGCAAGTGATGCTCCCTCCCACATCCCACAAATTCGCCTTTAAATGCAGCTCGAATTGTAAATCCAGGTGTAAATCCAGATGTAAATCCAGATGTAAATCCATTGCTGAGACATCCAGGCTTTCCTGGACGAGGTTTCTTCCCTGGGGGCCCGGGGCTGGGGATGCTCGTAAAGCAAACAGAACGTTTGGGAAGGGATATCCCCTCTCCCAGCGACTTGGCGTAGCAGTGGCATCCAAACAAAATGCAGAGCCACTTCCAACTGCTCCAGCACCAAATTCCCTCAGGATGGAGGTAAAATTGTGCTGGAGAAACCTTTCGATTCGCTGCTGAGCTTTTTGGCGTCGGGAACCACCTCCAGCCTCCGGCGACTCCCGATGCCAAAAGTCCGGGCCGGGGGTCTCCACCAAACGAGGAGGACGAGGGAATTCCACGGGGTTCAGCCTTATTTCCAGCCTATGGAACCTTTTTTTTCGTTGGGTTTTTTTTCCCCCCCAAGTTTAAACCAAAACCCCGTCGAAATCCCATCAATGTGCCGGTGTTAGAGGAAGGGGGAGTTTTAACTTCGGGCAGGCGAAGGCCACCAGCTCCATTGCGGGGTGTCCCACAAAATCCGTCTGCACGGAGAGGTGAGAGAAGTTAAAACGGAATGTCCCGCATAAAGCAGGAGCATTATTTTATTCCACGCGTGTCCATTGTGGGGATAAATGACGGGCAAGGTGCTGCGGGGATTGCTCCTAAATATCGCGGGGACATGCGGAAAACGGCCTCCCTTTTCCAGCGGACGGCACCCTGGGGGTGAGGACAGCGGGATCTCCAAGAGGAAGACCCGGAAGGGAGGCTGGGGGGACCCACGAGAGCCCCGGGGTGCAGATCCAGGTGGGCTCCTTGGAGGGAGAAATGACCTTGGCCAACACGGAACCACCGAGCATCACCCGGCCCCGGGGGCAGAGGGGGTGCCAGCAGCTGGGCACAGCCCTGGGCAGGTGCCGCGGTCCCCAGCAGCCACCACCCCTTGTGCTTTGTCACCTGCCGAGCGGGGAGACGGAGCTGCGGTGGCAGAGCCATCCTGGCAGTGCCCCGTGGGGAAGGATGCGGCAGGAACAGAGAGGGATGCTGAGGACAGGGATGCCCCTGGAGGTACCGCCCTGCCCGGTGCCCGGCTGGGGAAACAAAGCCCCGTGAGAGAAGGTCCCTGGTGCTACAGAACCCTCTTGGCCCTGCCCACGCTGCCCAGGGACACAGAAAGTTCCCCCACTTTTAAAAGCAGCTTTTACTGTAGGGAAACTCGGAATACTCCTGTGGAGCAAGGAAAAGCACCCGGGAGAGGGGCTGGGCTGCAGAACGGCCTGGTAGCCTCCATTTTTTTACCCTTATTTCTACAGTAAATCCCGCACAGAAACTCCCTGATCCCCCATTTCCCAACCCAAAGTGGGGGCTCGGGACACGCGCTCACAAACACCGTCAGAAATTCCCGCTGCAAAAAACCGCAGTTGTGCTCTCGCTGATTCTCTCTTTGCAAAGACCTGGGGATGGTTTTCCTTGGAAACTTTCCCGACAAAAACTGTTTTCCATCGCTAGAATTCCCGACAAATGATGTTGTGCACCAGCGGGCTCTGGGTGGTGCAGATTCGTGGACCCCTTTGCTTTGCAGCTGCCGGAGCAGAGAGTTTAAAGACACCAAAAATTAGTTTATCATCTTCTTCACCTCCTGATAACAGAAGAGAGCCTCGTAAATCGACCCCTTTCGCACAACCAGTTCCCACTTAAATATTAAAAGCGATTTTGGGCGGCTTTAAAGAATGTTCTGCAGGGAATATAAAGCTCGGCTGGCATTCCCGGGAAAGATGCGCTGTGGGTGTTTGACATGCCCGAGCCAAGGTGGGGAAAACTTTCCCCAGCACGGGTTGTTGTGCCCCGAAATTAAACGATTTCTGCAGCGAAGGGATTGATTTTTATTTTGGGGAGAGCCGTCCTGGGAACGGGAGGGGAACGGGTGCATCCATGTGTCCGTCTTCCCACTGTGCATCTTTTTGGGGCTTTTGAGGTAGAAGATGTGCGTGTGGGGAAGCCGAAGAGGAATTGGGAAGAATTCTGTAAAAAAAAAACCAAAAAACCCCAAGCCCCAAAACCCCAAAAGAACGATCCACTGAAAACAACAACAAAACAACTCCACCTAAAAGAAAGAAAAACCGCACCAAAACTGAACACCCAAACTGGCCTAGAACTCACTAAAAATTCGAATTATGAACCCAGAAATGGTTTGGCTTTTCCTGTTCTAAGAACCGCTGGCAAAACTGCAGAACCCCCCAGCGCGTTTTGCGCAGCACTCGCAGCTCCTCTCTCTTAATCTCCCTCAAATTCAAGTTGTTAAAATACACCAAATAATTTCTCATGACACCTCCTTAAAATCGAGGAATGAAGGAATTTCTTGAAGGAATTTCTTCAAACCCCTTTCTCCCGCAGGGTTTGCGGGATGCCTGCGGGCAAAGACGCTGCCCGAGGGCTGCGGCTGCAGCATCAGAATTTCCCTTCCAGGATGATTCGTTTTTCCTTTGGAAACGATCGGATTTGACCACTTCGCTCAAAGCACCGCGGGCTGAAGGAGTTTTCTCCACCCGGAACCGCGGGGCTGCTGCGGGTGCGGGGCCCGGGTCCCCCCGCCCCACGCGTGGGGGCGTCTGGGAGTGGGGCTGAGCCCTAAAACCGATCGAAATCTGCCCGAGTGGGAGCGGGTCCGGTATCAGAACCCTCCCGGCTGAGCTGGAGCGGCTGCGATTGAGCCAAACACAACCGGGCTGGGAAATTGGCGCTGGCACAGAAGGAAAGGGCTTTTTCTTTCCATCGGGAAGAGGGCTTGGAGCAGAGCTGGAGCAGAGCCCTGGTTCTGGTTTGTCCCGCAGCCCCAGGAAAGGAAAACAGAAATGTTTCCAAATACTACAATAAATAAATGGGTACGGAGAGAGATTGTGCTGGAGGGGAGAGAGGAGAGAGGATAAAAGAGTGAAAGAGAGAACAGAAGGAACAGAAGGCAGAAGGGAGGAAAGAAGGAGAAAGAGAGAAGGAGGGAAAGAAGGAGGGAAAGAGGGAAAGAATGAGGGAAAGAAAGAGAAAGAAAGAGGGAAAGAAAGAGGGAAAGAAAGAAAGAAAGAAAGAAAGAAAGAAAGAAAGAAAGAAAGAAAGAAAGAAAGAAAGAAAGAAAGAAAGAAAGAAAGAAAGAAAGAAAGAAAGAAAGAAAGAAAGAAAGAAAGAAAGAAAGAAAGAAAGAAAGAAAATATAGAGATAGAAAATTATCTAAAGATCGAGAACTAGAAAGAGAATATGAGAGAGAAACAAAAATAATTGAGAGAAAAAGAAATTAAGGCAAATGAAGAGAAAGGGAGTGAGAAATAGAGAAAGGGTGAAAGAAAATGAAAAAACAGGGAAATGGAGAAGCAAAAAAAGGAAACAAATAATAAGGAAGAAATTAGGAGAAAGAGAAAAATAGAGAGAAAGAGGAAAAGCTGTAAGAAAAGAGAGAGAGAGAGAAAGAGAGAAAGAAAGAAAGAGAGAAAGATAGAGAGAAAGAGAGAAAGAGAAAGAGAGAAAGAAAGAGAGAAAGAGAGAAAGAGAGAGAGAGAGAAAGAAAGAAAGAAAGAAAGAAAGAAAGAAAGAAAGAAAGAAAGAAAGAAAGAAAATATAGAGATAGAAAATTATCTAAAGATCGAGAACTAGAAAGAAAGAGAATATGAGAGAGAAACAAAAATAATTGAGAGGAAAAAAATTAAGACAAATGAAGAGAAAGGGAGTGAGAAATAGAGAAAGGGTGAAAGAAAATGGAGAAACAGGGAAATGGAGAAGCAATGAAAGGAAAAAAAGGGAAGAAATTAGGAGAAAGAGAAAAATAGAGAGAAAGAGGAAAAGCTGTAAGAAAAGACACAGAGAAAGAGAGAAAGAGAGAAAGAGAGAAAGAGAAAGAAAGAAAATGTAAGAAAATGAAAGGATTGAAAAATAAAAGAAGAAAGATTCAAAAAAAAGAATAAAAGACCAAGAGAAAAGACGAAAAGAAAGAAGTGCGAAAAAAGACAGAAAAAGGGCAGAATGAGAGAGAAAACCCAAAAGCAAAAACCCCAAAGAAAGCAACTCAGCAAGTACGGAGAGGGGAATGATTTTCCTGCGAAACCAAAGATACGACTTAGACAATATCATTTTTCCCCTGGAAAACGGGTGCGAGAGGGAGGGAAAGGCTCCGGCGGGCAGAACGCTCCGGTGGGGCCCGGGCCCGGCCGCTGTCCCGTTCTCGGGACCGGAGGATGAAGGGAAAACACGCCGGGATCGGCTCTGGGCAGGGGGGAGATGGCGTTCAGCGGTTCCTTCTCTCCCTGCTCGTTCCCCACGAAAGACACGAGCGAGATGTGTGGCTCGGCAGCGATTTCCCCGCGGGTTTCCACGCGCGGCTGCGCGGCCGCTAAGCCCGGCTTAACCCCCGCGGGGAGAGCGGCGCGCCCGGCTCCGCGCTCGCTCCGTAGGTGGCCGTGTATATTTGGGTTGAAGTCGTGTTTATGTTAACGAAAAAGGCTGAGATTACAAACAGACCCCTGAATGCCCGCGCTGTTGCTGCCGGATTGGTCTGAGCTGTGTACTTTCAACCTAATCACTTTTGGGGCAGCAAATCTGATTAAAAAGCGATGTACAATTATGATTTTTAGCGGCGAGAAATTAGGGATCTCTGGGGCTGCCCCTTCCGTGTGGTTTCCCGGTGTAGAAGGAGGGGATGGAGAAGGGTTGCAGGGAAAACAAAAAAAATCTCCAAAATTTAGCCATAAATACAACAAAAACGTGTCCTGGGATTCTGGGGGAGGGCAGGGAAAAGGGAGGTTCATCTCGCCCTCCCTGAATCTACCTCGACCCCGCCCAAAGGGTCCCAATGGCAATGGAATTATGCCCCCCAAAACCCCGGCTGCTGGGATATTGTGCTCAGGGGTTTGTCTTTGCCGGTGGAGATTGGAGGAACCTGAAATTCACTCCAAAAACCCCGTTAATTTACCCAGTTAGGATGGGATATATAAGTTTGTATATGTAACATAACTCCAGTCCTTTTAAATACGACTAAGAAAATAAAATTAATTAATTTACATTAAAATTATAATATAGGGAGTTTTTAAATTAATTTTTTTGGGAGGTTGGAGCAGCAATCATCATCCTGTGGCTTTGTTTTCAGAGTCTGGTTTTGGGGTCAGTCTCTTTCTTTTTTTCTTAATGAAACTTCTCTCCAAAATTACTCTTGACCCCCCCATCTGCTTCTATCCCTATCTGCATTTGAAAGTTTGAACAGCTGATAACTAAAAATCCGATTTTTACAGATTTTTCCCCCGCATATTCGATAAATTCCCAGCACGGAGGGATCCACTTTAGATCCCAGGAAGAGGATTTTTCCTCCCCAGGAGCTCTGGGAGCGAACGTGCGCTCAGGCTTTGGCATCTCGCTCCTTTTCAACACTTTCCTTTTGTGGGCAAAAGCTCTCGGCGGAGGAGCCCGTGCGGCAGAGCCCGGCAGACCTGGAGGATTCGGACATTCAGATGTTTTACTCCTGTAAGGATCCCCTATTGAGGGAAGCACCAAGAAAATCGTTGGAAGGGGATGCGAACGGAATTCGGGGCGAGGGAGATTTTAGCACGGAAGGTGTCCAAGAAGACAAGGGAAAAAAGGGAAAATGAAAAAACCCTACAGGATTTTTTCCCCACGCAGTGGCTGTGCTGCACTGGAGATGCAGGGGAGAATTTCCCCTGGGTTTTGGAGGCAGAGGAGTGCTCTAAAACCAGCTTTTTCTGCCTTAAAATATCTTTAGGGTGTCAAGCCATCTCCCCCGAGACAGCGAAGACTCGAAGTGTGGGGCTTAGAGCGACAGCAGAGGAGTTTCTTTGTTCTCTCCTCGCACCTGGAATTAACCTTTATTCACTGATGCTTTCTTTCCGTCTTTCCTTTTTTTTATTTCTCTCTTTTTTTTTTTTTTTTTTTTTTTTTTTTTTTGTGGGGCCGAGCGTTGCGTTTTCTCGGTGACATTAAACGATTCTGTAGGAGGCACAGAAAAAAAACCCAAACCCAGCAGAGCGAGAGGCTTTGAAGCAAATATCCCCAAAAGTGACCCGGTGCTGTGAGAGCCAGGTAGGCCCTGCAGAGGTGCCAGCGCTGGGGGACACCGGGGCTGGCCGGGAGGTCCCCCAAACGCGCTGCTCCTGCCCCGTGGGTCCCCGTGAGCAGCCCCTGCGTGGGGACCGGGACACACAGGGCTGTCCCCTGCCCTGCCGCACACTCAGGGACAGCCTCAAGGACACCCCCGGGCTGTCACCCCCGCATCCGACGGCGCTGCTCTCTGGGAGCCCCAACGATGCCGCGCGGGGCGAGGCAAGAGCAGATGAAAGTGATGTCACATTAATGTCAGCTCACAACTCGAGCCCACACAGCCTTGATTGCTCTTATTAATCTTGCCAATTTGTCTGTCAGCACTCGGCTAATTCCTAAATAGCCTCCCAACAGGTGCTTTATGCTTCCGCCACATCCCCGCTCGCCGGCACCCCCCGGGAGCGCCGCTCGCCCTGCCCGGTGACACCGGCTCTCTCCCGGCCATCTGGGAGCGGCTCTGCTCCCCCGAGAGGGCTGCAGGGGAGACAGGCGGCTTTGCAGATGTTGTTTAGTCTGTCCAAAGGAGGGGTCGGAGTTTTGGGGCTTCCCAGAAGGAAGTGATGAGCACGATGGGGGGAGAGAGGAGATGCTGGAGGCGCTGGGGGGTGGTGGAGGGGAATTACCTGAGGGTGAGCAAACCCTCCATGTGATTTGTCCCATATCACGATTAGAAAACACATTTTTGGCACAACTTTCTCACTGCTCTTATTTGTAGTGGGTTTGGTGGTTTTACGGACGGGGGAGAAGATTAAAAGGAAAAGTCCGAGCTGAAGCTGCAGTGGAAAAGCCACTTTAAGCCCTGAGCAGTTTTATCATAAACTCGTGGAATGGTTTGGGTTGGAAGGGATCTTAAAGCTCATCTTGTTCCAGCTCCCTGCCATGGGCTCCAACACCTTCCACCAGCCCAGGTTGGTGTTTACCCTGCAGTTAAGCTGAGGGTTGATTATTTTCTTTACTACTCTATCAGAAAATCCACTGGCTTATTATGGCGTGTGTTCAGCCCTGAAGTCCCAGCCACATCGGTTCTTTAGCAAAAGACTGAAATTATTGTGTTGTGAGGCTTAATCTTCCTAAAGTCGTTATTTAGCACAGCGGTCTTAAATCACAAAACACAGATTTCGTGTTTAGAACTCTTAATTGCTAAACCCAATTAACTGCTAAACCCTTTTAACTGCTACAGGAGAGTTCGGGTTGTTTTTTCTCTCTCTAGGTTAAGAGAAAAAAAATTGATTTATTTCTGCTTGGCAACTCTGCTGCGTGAAATGTTTTGCACACAGGTTACAAACTGGTGATTCCTGGTGCGATTCACCTGGAAGAGGCTCTGCCCTGGAAGAAGAGCCACCAAACCTGGCTTCATGCAGCAGGTTCCTGGTTTACATCCAAAGCTGTCTGAGGCCATTTCCAACCCAGCAGGAAGGAAGAGCTTTCAGGAGCATCTTCAACTGTTCCTCCAAGAGCCAAAGTGTTCTGAGTCCACTAAAAGAGCTCAGGGCTGTTCATTACTAACCCTTGGGTGCTCCAGATCAGATCCTAAAAGCTCCTAAAAACACCATTCCCCACTGAAAGCTCTTTCACTCCATTCTGACCTGGATTTATTATCAGGAGACAGATTTTTTCCCCCTTTCTTTCTCCCCAGGCCGTTTATTTCATCCAATAAGTCCATCCATCACAGCAAGCTGGAACCGACCTAGGATCCAAGGATATTCTTAGCTATGCAGCATGTCAGGAAACGGGCAGCAGCCCCGTGTGATGCAAATATTTGGACGAGTGAGAGGTAGGAAGGATTGTCCAAATGTTTACTGAAGGCTGTTGATAGCCGCAGGATTTATAACTGGTGGATAATGTCTGCCCCCACACAGCTCCTCCAGCAGGTGCATCCAGTTTCCACATGACACGTGGGATGTGTGTGCTCTGGGAGAGGGGATGCAGGACAGAGCCAGTTCCCCAGGTTTCAGCTCCCTTTTCCCAGCTGCTTCACTGGTTTGGAGCCCGTGGAGCAGCAAGACGGGAGCCCAGGATCCACTCCAAGGATTCGTGCCCCTGAGAACGATTCCAGTCATTGCTAACATGGAAAAAGAAAACACAACCAGTTGGAATTTCTTAAGTGAAACCAATGCTCGGAACTGTTCAGGCCCATCAAAATATTCCCTGTCACTCTCCTGCAGCAGAGGAAATTCATGACATTGTTCTGCTTATTGTTCTTGGCATTTCGCTTCCTCACTTCCAGCCCCAGGATTTGAGCTCTTCAGTCTCACAGCGAGCCTGAACTGCTGCTGGGGGCACAGCAGAAGTCCTGGCAGAGCAGTTTGAGCCATTGCTGGTGCTCAAACAGCTCCAGCTTTTCAGAGCCCACTGGAAATGTCCCGTAGCTGCTGCCAGGTGGCCTCTTCCAGCCAAAAGAGGAGGGTACATCCAATAAAAACCAGGCTGACGGACTAGAAATGGGAATATAGTCAAGGGAAGGCCCTGCTGCCTTGATACCCCCTCCTGCAGCCTACTCAGGAGGTCTCTGCATGATCCAGAGGGACCTCAGAGGGCTCCAGCCCAAATTTCTGCTCAAGGCAGGTCCATCAGCAGCTCTAGACAGGGTCAGCCATGGCTTTGTTCAGCTGAGCCTTGCAAACCTCCAAGGACAGGGTCTAACAACCAGGACTATGGACAGCCCAGGCAGCAGAGGAGCTGTCTGCAGCCTCGTGTCCATCCAACCAGGTTGGGAGGCTGTGCTAGCAGAGCAGGAGCTGTTTTGGCTGTAATTCCCTCCACCATGTAATTGAGGAACAATATCCCATGAAACAGGAGAGATCAGCATGGAGCTGAGTCACTCAGCTCTGGTCACCTCCTTCCCCTGCACTATTTTGCAAGTTCTGCTGGTGCTGGGAACGTGAACTCATGGATTTAACGTGCTGCAGACACCCAGACAGCTTTTCTTAGCAGCAAACAGCAACTGCATCAGCTGCAGAAAAGCCTTTAATTCATCACAGCCCCGCAGGAGCAGAATTTCCCGACTGCTCCGATGGGGAATACAGTGGCCCTATTGTTTTTCCAAGGGGAGATTCCTTCATTTCAGGCTGTTGCATAAATTGTGTGTTTTCTATTTGTTACCTGACTCATTGCAGTGACCTCCCTGAGATGGGATAGAGATCATTGGAAGTGATGAAAGAAACTCTTGCAGGCTGAGGACCAGATTTATCAGAGAGAGACCTCTTCTGCTTTGGTTCACAAATTGGGAGGAGAACTTGGTGTTCTTCTGGGGGGAAGAAGTTGCGTAATAAAATATATGGGAACAAAAGGAGTAAAAGGTCAAATTCCAAAGTCATCTGTTGTGCTCCGTGAAATGTTTGTATGCATTAAAAGAATTCAATCCTGTGTTTGATGTCACATTCTCAGGGTGACCTCAAATGTGAAGTCCTAACTCAGACTGATCTGGACTCCTCTTGCCTTGTACATATTTTGCAACAGTTCCCAGTGTTGGCAACACTTGGTAACGTCCCAAAAATGCTGGAAATGCTTTCCCAGGCAAGGATCTGGAGCCATCCAAATGGGATGCAGGGAAGAACCAGTCCCACCTGGTAAAGTGGCTGGCTGGTGGCTGGGACCAGCACTGCAGGTGTGGGAAGATCTGAAGGTTTCATGGTGGCCATGCATCGATATCTTCAGGTCTCCTCAGCTGTGAGCCTCGGGGTTATGTTTGGGATCCAGTGGGGATGTGCATGGGGCTGGAAGAGTTTTCCTGCAGGTTTTTCTCCATGGATGCTGGCCAGAGGGATTGCACATGGATGTGTCTGGCTCTGCCCTTTCCCAGTGCGTGCAGCGTGGTGGAAATGTGAGGGATTAGGTGAAGGAAAAGGCAGGATGTGTTGGTGGGGACATACACATGATCCTCCCACCAAACTGATCCATGAAATTCCCCCTGGAGAAAGGATTTAACTCTGTGTTATCTTTCCATATGCTGGACCTCTGGGTTGGGAATTTATTCTCTCTTTTCCAGCCAGGTGAGGGAGATCAATCATTTTTTTCAGCTCTGACCCCAGCAAGCCCTGAACTTTAAGCATCTCACATGAGTTTTTCTCGCCGGGAAAAGCTGCTGCTCTATGTCCCACCTTTGCTACTGAAATCCAACCAGGAGAAGATTGCAAACCCAGAAGGATTTGGGCCGGGGTTAAGCAAACCAGGAATAAATGAGCTCAGCACATCCTGGTGCATCCCAGTGCATTTGGGCTTGTGGTCCAGCCCAACCTGGTGCTTTTAGCTGTGCAAAATTCGAGTTTTTTTCCAAGGCAAACCATTACTGACAGATTGAAAGGCGTTTATCCTGCAGGATTTTCCCTTCCTCATCTGCCAGGGAACATGCAGGACTCAGCTCCTCTTCCTTGGAGTAAATCACAGTGGGGCTGCCTTATCTCAACCAGACCAGGAATGTTGCCCTGTCCAGCCCTTGGGCCACCCATCCCTGATCCCAGGAAGCAGCATCTGCTCCAGGCCCACACTCTGACCCTCCAGTGCCACATTTTTGCAAGGTCAGGAGGTTGGGTGGTAAAAGGGGAGTGGGGAATAGCAAGGAGAGATTCAAGGCTGGCTCTGCACGGAGACTCCAGGGGGATGTTTACACTGGCCATGGAGTGGAGACTTGAGCCTCTTCCCTTGTCCAGATTTGGTGGGAATCTGCATCTGGACACAGCTCCAGCTTCCAAGTGTCCTGGAGGAGGGTGGCTTTGCGCCTTTTTCCTTAGTTGATTTAATGGGTCCAGGTAGATCAAGGAAGGGTGGGATGTGGCAGCCAGCCCTGTGAGGCATCATCGTATCCCTGGTTCCTTCCTAGGACAACAAGGCTGCTTTTAGCTCATGATGCAGCCAGAGGGAAGGATAAATAAGCAGGAAAGTCAGGAGGCAGTGGGGCACATGGGAGAAAGGGAGAGACAGCTTTGTCACATGGAAGCAAATGCATGGAGAAACAGCTCTGTGTATTTCCCTCATCCATCCCAGAACAGTTCATGTCGTGTTGAGGGGATTCAGCACCTGCCAGCTCGTCAGCAGAAAGGGTGACAGAAAGGACAGCAGTGGACAGCGAGGGGCCGCTCTGCACACGTGGAGGAACCATTCCCCCCCGTGTGGAAATGGTGTTCTTTGGGATCAGGACAAAAAGTGATTCCATGTGAAGTTTCTCTGTGAAATCTCTGTTGAGTTTGGCTGGATGGGCCAAGTAGGTGTCTTCATCCAAGAAACAGCTGTGCAAGGGGTCACTGAGTGTGATCTGACCATCCATCAGGACCAGGGAGAGACCGTGTAGGACACCATTCCCAAGCAAGAGAATGAAAAGGGGGAAAAGGGAATGCTCCAAGAAAAATTCTTTTTCTCAAGTTGCTAAACAGAAATCAGGTTACTATTTCTTTTTGTCTATAAATCCCTCTTGAATGCAGGGGAAAACGTAAATTCCTTTTCTCTGAGGGCTGGTATCAAGAAAGGATCTGATCCACTGCCCAGTGAAGTAAGAATTCAGGGTCCAAAATCTAGGGGTGCATGGTAAATTCTTCCTTAACAACTCATTAGAATAAGTTACTCCCACTCCTTCTGAGCCTTTTGAGTGGCTCATTTTCAGAAGTGAAGCCCAGGAAATCACTCTTGCCCAGCACCCAGCCCAGCTGCCCCTCCCTGCCATCCTGTCCCTGTCCCACTTGAGCCACCCACGGCAGCATCCCTGGATTCCATCCCCATTTCAGCCCTCGCTTTGCTCCATGGCAGAGCACAGGAGTCTCCCTCCCTCCTTCCCTCCCTCCCTCTCTCCCGTGCAGCTGCTCAGCTCTGCGAGGGAAAGGCTCCCAGATGTGCCGGGGAGGGAGCGGGCAGAGCCCTGAATTCCACTCCGTGCCGTGTGGACTCTTTGTATATTTTGTTTGAAGGAGAAAATATGTGGAGTCCTTGGAGGAAGGCCGGGGACCAGGCACGGCCCTGGGAGCGCACGCACCGCGGGGCTACGAGGTCCCGCACGTCCCCTGCCCTCGGCTGGCCTTGGCCCGCAGGATGGGCCGGCGGCTGCCGGGCAGCTCCGGGCAGCTGAAACCCATCAGCATCACCCAACAGGTCCCCAAAGCCTCTCCTGGAGATGGCTCAAGGTGATCAGACCCTTTGAGAAAACGCGGTTCGGCTCAAAAGCCAGCAACACCTAAACACCGAAGGTTGGAATTTTCGGTATTTTTGGCCCACGGGTGATGTGCTGTATCAGATCAATAAATATTCGCACGCTCCAGAGCGTTTTGTGGGGTTGGTTTCACTGTGTTTTAAGTGGATTTAGCTGTGGCACTTGGTAGCTACTCGATTATTGCGTGAGACAATACGTTTATGAAGTGTTTGCCTTCATTTAGTTAATCACTTCATTGATGTGTAAGACCAAAACGGCATGAAACTAATTGTTCCCATAGAAACAGGAACCCAGAGAATGATTTCATATCACAGCTTGGCAGCAGAAAAAGAAGAAACTTCTGTGATTGTTCCCATTAACCCGGCGCAGGGGATTCATGCTCAATCTCTGCCTCGCTCTTCTCCACTTCTGCTGTGAATTAGGGGACCAAAAGTCAGCACAGAACCACATAAAAAGCCCCGAAACAAGCTGTGCTTTACGGAGCATTTGTAGTTCTGCCACCAAAACCATTTCCCTTCTACTTTACAGGTTTCTGGCCAGCAGCGCCGAGGACTGTCACGGCCAACCCTTGGTTTGGAGGTGTTTGCACAGGGGTTTAACCGTGTGTCTGCAGGGGGAGCGGGGACATCGCTGGGACTGGAGACAGGACCACCCTCACCTCGAGGGTGAGTGCTTAGAAAGTGCAGGCAAAACCAAATCCGAAGCAAAAAATTGGGGAAAGTGAGAGAGGAGCCATGCAAGGTGGTCTGGTGTGCAGGAAATATCCTGAACCTCTTGACTGAGGTTTTCCCTCTCCTCCTGTAGGATGTGCTGATGGCTGGGGCATCCCGAGGGGTTTGTTGCTGTAGAAGATCGCTGTTATCTCTGGAACAGAGGCACTCACATCTTCCAGTTCTTCATAGTCCCCATCAAACTGAGAAACCCCCATCCCAGTGAGGAGCTGCAGCCTCTACCAAGGTACTTTATGGTCATGGACTATCCCTTGCAAGACCAGTTTTAGGAAGCCCGATGGCTCTGCAATGCACCCGTGTGGAGGTGGGAGCCTCCCATGGCCTCTCCCTGCCCAGATTGAAACATCTCCACCATTTTCCCATTTTTAGGCTTTGCCCAGCCCCATCAAGCCCAGCAGGAAAAGGGAACCAACAGCACAAAAACCATCCTAGTTACCGGGCCAATGGCCACCCAACCCCACAGCTCCTCTGGAGGGACCAGAAGACATGGACCTGCTCCATCCCAGCCCAGAGCGGGTTTCTCACTGCGCTAATTACTGCTAATTGAGCCACTTGACTATCTGGGAGCCTTGCCCTGGCCAGGCTGATAGAGTATCAGGGAGATAAAGAGCACTCAGCACAGGTAACGGGGAAGTGTTGGCAGACCTGTGGTGGGACCTTCTGGAGGGGTTATCTCTCCTTCCCAGAGCCCAGGGCACCAAATTCCTGAGGGAGACACTGTGATCCTAAGGATCTGTGGAGATCCTAAGCTTTTTAGGAGGTGCTCTGTGGGATTTTGGTGACTCAGGAGCTCAGCAAAGCAAGCTGGCATTCGTTTCAGAGTAACTCTTTTAAATTTCCTTAACATGCGTTTAATTCCTTTGGCTGGCTTTTGCTGTTGTTATTTTAACACCGTGGAAATGAAACTTTAAACATTTTTTTCCCTTTTTTCCTTCCCTACAGAGAAATAAATTTTTTTTCTTTTAACAAACGCTGTGTCTCTCAGAACTGTTGTTGTTTTTCACCACCTCCACTGACCTACACAGAGTAATTCAGCTCCTACACCCTCCTGAACACCAGGTGGGAGCTACTAACACCTACTTACCAAAGTGGAAACTTGGATGGGGTGACACTGGTGTTCTGCAGTATTTCTTTTTAATTACTTGGGATTGTAAATAGGAAATCAAAATTACTGGATATTTTCAGCCAACTCTGAGAAAAATCCTGTGTGTGGCTGCAGCTCCTGGCTGTGGGTGCAGCCACACATCACACCCGGCAGGTGAAGCTCACGGGGTCACAATCCCTCCCTGCCCACAGCAGTGCCTGTGTTTTGTCTCAGAGATGTAAAAACTAAGAAAGCATCACCACCTCACTCATGGATGAGCCAACAGAGCTTACCCACGGCTATCAAATCAACAAGAGGGCAACCACAGACCTGAGAAGCTGCTGGGTCCTCTAATCCAAAGTTCGGGATGTTTTCCATGTCAAGTATCCCCATTTTCTTGCTCGAGGTACCTCAATCATCTGCTTCTCCTTTTGCCCCCATGCACTTTCAGTTTGGTTTAAGTTCCCAAAGTTTCTCAGCTTGTTACAAAAAACTCATAGCAAAGACTGTGGCCAGCTCTCTCTTTGATAATTCCTTCCCCCCATTTGTTTATCTCAAGTCCCGAGCTTTGTTCCAGGCCCAAAACCAAAAGCCTTTCTACCCCGTTCTCCTCTTGACTTGTTGCAGATGTAACGAAATAAATCTTTAGAAAGAACAAACCTTCACTTCCTCTCTCCAGTCTGATTCGGTCACAAACCCCAGGAAAGAAAAATAAATCACAACCTGAGCTCGCCCGGTCTCGAAGGATTCCACGTCTGATCCTGAGAGCCACCATCCAAACTGGATGTGTCCATCCCTCTGAGAAATCAGAGAACACAGGGACCAAAAAGCATCTGATAACCATGAAATCCTTATTTTGAGCATGGCCAAAGTCAAGGACTGACAAAAAACTTGTGATCAGCCCAAATTAAGGTTGATGTGGTGGTTGGTGAGCACGACCAAGCTGGCGGTGCCTTCCTAGAGCGTGTCCTTGGCACTGAAGGGTGATGTGTCCCTGGCTTTTCTCACAGCCCCTCCTGTGGCTCTGCCCCTCTTCTCTTTCCCCTGCCACCCCTACCCCAAGGAATTTGAAATCACCACCAGAAAAATCATCTGCAGGATGTGTTTGGTCGTCTAAATTGGCCACAAGGCAAAGAGGTGGAAATTTCCTCCAAACAGTTTGTCCTTCTCCTGAGAGGTGTTTCCATGTGAAAGCTCTGTTGGTCTTCCATGAACCGAGCTCAAACTCTCTCTAAACACAGCACAGTCATGGGGTCTGACCAAATCACTGTTTTCAGCCGATGTGCTGGAGATTCCATGGATGTTCTCCTGTCCTGCCCCAGCTCTGGCACGAGACACATCAGCCCAAGGCCCTTTCCAGAGCCCACTCCACTTTGCAGCAGCCTGGACTGGGGATGGATATCTGGGCATGGCGTCCCCTCCACAGGGAGTGCAAGGAAGTGGAGAATAACTCCTTAAAAATGGGGCTGTCTATGTTTGCTTAACAAGGTCTTCACCTGGGTCTAAGTTAAAGCCAGACTCAGCTTTAAGCTGGGAAATACTAGAACTGTATTAAAGGGAGATTGGATTTACCTGGTGCCATCTGCCCGGTGGGTTTTGTTCTTCCGAGGGTGCCTGGGGGAAGATGTACAGAACCATGAACAGTGGTCAGAAGACTTTTGGGTTATGCCCCTAGTCCCGACTTTCACCGATGAACCGAGGGTTTTCTCTTTTTGTGTGTTTTGTTTTAAGTTTAAACAAGAGGTCTTTGCACACTCAACACAATCCGTCCTCTTAGCACTGAAGAAAGTGTAATTAGACACTTGGAGAACTGGAAGAAATTAACTCCGACCACAGCCCATCACTCAGACTATTACTTAATAATATTTCCCAAATGTGCAAAGTACTTAGTTTTAGAATAACAGGAAAGAAGTGTAACTTCTCACCCAGAGCAAAGGCTTGGCCTTGGGAAGCGTGCGTGAAAACCTCACAAGCCAGGAGATGTTTTGCCACCTCCCATCACCTGAGGGCTACCAGGGGATGTGAAGGATGTGATTCATGGTCCTCAGTCCCACAGCATTGAAGGGCTGGAACGGAGTCAAGGGGAGTGACCAGCCCGAGGTGCTCGGAGCCGCGTGCGAGAAGATCGCCTTCAGCTTCCAACACGCCACGGAAACCGCGGAGAAATTGCTGTTTTCCTTCTTCTCCAGCACCGGGCCGAGCCCTTGCCTCACCCCACGCTACAGAAGCCTGGCTAGAAAGAAATTATTGTGATTCCTGCCCGTTTCTTTCCTCATGACAAAAGGCCCCATTCATCTGGGTTAATTTTGAGGGGAGAGCAAGGGGTATCGGTAGCATGAACTGGATCTGAGTGTCTCGACCACATTTGAGCAAGCCCTGCTCGTTGGCCAGTCCAAGCCAGGGAAACAGATATCATTCATTTGGAGCTTTGGAGGGGAGCATTTCTCTGATTTTAAACAGAAGTATCTTTGCTGGCCGTGGCAAGTTTAAAAAGTCCTGACGAAGCAGGGCAGGGCCATTTTCCCAGCAAAAAACAAGAGGCCATTCAAAAAGTGGGGGGAAAAAGTTGTTCTCGTGTGTTTCTGCTTCAGGAATCAACACACCCACCTTCACCTACCTCAATTACCCCACAAATATTCTATAAGGCCATGTCCAGAACAATGAACCTCTTGCTTTGTTGCAAAACACTGGAAAAAATGGATTTTTAAAAATAAAAACATCCATGATGCCTTAAATGCTTAAGTTGTAGAGGAGCACAACTCCCAGGACTTCCCTGTGTGTGTGTGGGAAGAGCTACAATGTAATTGCTTTCAGCAGAATATCACTGCAGTCTGTAATTAAAATATGTGAGATTGCCAGTTTCAAAATATTTAAGTGATTTTGTCTGTATTTGGGTGATTGTGTCTCTCTGAGCAGCTCGTTTAAAATGATATTTCTATTTTCAGCACATAAAATGGGTCCTGGGTAAAAGAGAAGGATAATTTTGTTGTCTTCTTCTTTGTCTGAGAAAGCACCTGGGGAAGGCTGGAGACACAGAGCTCAGACTTTGAGTATTCCAGGCCTGGGGAAATCCTTGGTGAAAGCTGAAGTGACATTCCAGAGATGGAGTGGAAGGTGTCGAGCAGGAAAATTAAACCAAAAAAAAAAAATTTAAAAAAATCGCCACCAGAAAAATCTGGCACCTCCTAAATCACAGTGACAAATTCAGCAAGGTGTTTACTCCGAGGAGTAAAAATAAATGGCCTGAGACTGACTGTGCCCACATGGCACTTGCCAGGGCACGGGGACATCCTGTGGCATCGGGGACACAACACCAGGGGACACGTGCCAGGGGCAAGCAGTGCCCCAGCCTCAGGGAGTGGAAGCAGCAGGGGGAAAAGGGATGTGTCCCTTGTGTCCCCCTTCCCACCCTCAGGCATCATCTGTGAGGGTGGCTTTTGAGGCCACCACGGATGAGTCCAGCAGGGACCATGGACAAGTGACCAAGGTGGCTTTAGAGTGTCCTGAAGCTTTGATAATTCATGTCCTGAAGCCCCAGAGCTGGGAGACCAGACTGTGATCCATCCCTGGTGCTCTCCCAGTTTGCCGCCACACCTTCCCTGAACCTCAGGGAAGTGAAGGGACCTCAGCTGCATCTTCACCAGGAAAAAAAGCAGGTGAATATCCTGACTCCAACTTAAGGAGAATAATTCAGAGCATGTCTGCCCTTAGCACATCGCCCACAAAGTGTCCCAGGCCACCACGGGTGGGAGGTGACTTTTCCTCATCCCTTTCCATCATTTCTGGTGTTTCTCCAAGGTCAATTCTGTCTTTAGGAAGAGGTCCTTGCCCCAGGAGCTGGATGGCTCCTTACAGTGGCACAGCCAGAGGGCATGGACAGTTTTGGTGGGGTTAATCTCCCCAGAAATCCTGTCACTCCCAGCTTCCCTGGAGGACGGAGTGAGTCCCACTCTTGTCTCCAAAGTGAGGGATCTTTGCCCAGGAGCTGGTAAATTTTTGATGAAAGTAAGTAATACAAGAAGGCAAAGATGATAATGTTGCTGTTGGAGCTGTAACGAGACACAAATGCTTTTTTGATGGTTTTCTCTGAAAGAAATACACGAAGCCCAAGCAATTTAATTAAAGATCTCCCAGGCTTTGCAATCAGCACTGCTACAGATGAAGGGAAATCGACTTTTATGTGGCAAAACTGGAGAGACTTTCCCATTAAAATAAAAAGAAAGATAAGGAAAAAAAAGCATTTTAAGGAATTTTTTTTTTTTTTTTGCAAGGACATGAAGGATCTACATTGTCTGAGTGAGAGAAAAACTGTGATTAGCTCAGATAAAACACGGGATTTGGGGGCTTTTTATGTCTTATGAATACATGCATGACATTACACTTGTCTGCTTAACACTGAGCACATCTCCCAGGAGTCCTTTGGCAAAGGCATTTGGGAAGAAGAAAAGGGAGAAACTCCTGGGCAAATAAAGATGCCAACAGGTAGAAACAGGCATTCACCTATTTAGATTCTGAAGCGCCTTCTGAGCTATTCCAGAGCGAATACCCAAAGCCCAGGATGCAGCTTTTGAGGCTGCTGAGGTCTTTAAACTGAAGAGTTAGGATAGGTCTCTCAGCAAAAATGTTTTTAGTCTTGGCAAGGAAGCTCAGAGAAAGTGAGGATTTTTGACCTGAGTGTTCAGGGGGCTCTGACCACCTGGGACTGATCTGCCTGGAGGAGCAGGAAACGCTGTGAGGCTCGAGTTGATGGAAATAGCTCCTGTTTCCTCTGCATCCCATCCCCAGCGAGGCTGGGAGATGCACAGGATCCCACACGCATCCAGGGTTTGCTGCAGAACACCAGGGAAAAGGCGAGGGGGAAGATGAATCCCGTTTACTCTGAAGAAGCCCGTGATTAATGCAGCTTGGAGAGAGCTGTAGGAAGGGGAATTGCTTAAGAAGATGGAAGGAAGTCCACGGCTGTCCCTCGTTGATACTATATATGGTGCTTGGTCAGTTGTGCTCGAGGAGCAGCAGCCAGAATTGCATTTTTATTGTATTTCTTTTTAAAGCAGGAAAAAAAGGTCAAATAACTGCGCTGTGTTCAAAGGGCACAGTGATGGATAACACTGAGAGTGGCAGCTGCTGAATTTCCACGCCTGGGAGCATTTTTGAGGCTGCTGCAGGGGTTATGGTCCCCTGCCTTCTGCCAGGCCAGTGGCCTCTCTGTTCCCACTCCCTTGGGATTCTCCCAGCTCCAGTTTTGAACCACTGGACTGGCTTGGCAGGGAACTGGGTTGGGTTTGACGCAGGCATTCTCGGGAGCAGAGCTGGGTGTTTGTGTGGGGTCAGCAGTGAGCAGGAGATGGGAATCAGAGCATGGAACGGGGCTTTCTCCTGCTGTTGCTGATGCCCAGTGCACAAATAACCCCAGGATAATGCCAGGGCAGTATGGACAGAGGTTGGAGGTGTTTCAGCTGACCAAAGAGGTCACTCGTAGGTGAAGAGACAACTGGTGGCCACAGGCTGGCAGAGGAACATCCTGTGCTGCACCAAGGCAATCAGCAAGAAATGAGTTCCTGCTGCCTCAGAGATACCCCAGAGGATCACAGCTCCTTCCCTGCCCCATCCCACTGCCCAGAAAGCCATAAACTCACCTTCAGCAGCAGCACCCTGCAATCTCAGTGCCCTTTCCACCTCCCTGATAGCTCAGGCTCACTTAATGGGATCGGACCATTTAATCCCACCATGAACTGGTCACCCCAGCAGGCTGATTTCTCAGAGTTAGGGACATCTTGGTTGTCCAAACTCCTCTCCAAACCCTCATTTAGTGTCCAAAGCATCTGGGGCTGCATTTGTTGCAAATCCTGACAGGCTTTTCTCTCCCTGATCCCACCAGCACTGATAACTAGCACTGCAGAAAGCCCAGGAACATCCCCCCTTCCCTCCTCTCCCCTTTTACATCTGCTCTACATTTCCATCCCAGAAATTAGAGAACTCAGTTGTGCAGAATTACAGAGCTGGAGTATGGAACTGATTGGGTATTCAAGCTAAATAAGATGAATTTAAAGATCTCTCCAGGAAATTGAGTGGAACACCCAAACTGACATTGGGTATTAAATATTATATTTGTGCAGTTGCTCTTTCGAGCCCGTTGGCATCGAACATCTGGGAGCACGATTGAGAACACGCAGAAACTGAATACCTGCTCAAAATTATGCTCATCAGAGCTCAGAAATTAAAATATTACTGAGTACACTCTGAGCCAGTCCTTTCCTACAAGGTAGGGCTATTAAAATATGATTAGCTGAGCCATATCTGCTCTCAGAACTGTCACACACCATTACAGCTGAAAAGACCTTGATGCAACACTCTTGGCACAGCCCCCTGCTTGATCAGCAGCAAGATGCTGAAGCATGAACCTTGCAAATGCTCACCCCAGCAGGAGGGGAATTAAAAAGAATTAAAAAGAGAAGTTGGGGGCTCTTAGAGCATTGGTTGTGCAAATTCAGGTGGGTTTGGGCTCCTCTTTAAGCAAGCCAAAAGCTTGGATGTTTTGGGGTTTTTTCTGATGTGGGAAGAGCTTTGCCCTTCACTGCCTCGAGCGTGTGTTGTCCCTTCATCATCACCCAGGACAGAGCTGGGAATTTCTTCCTGCCACAGCTCCCTGCAATCACAGCTCCCTGTCCCCACAATGTTCCCATTTCCAAGAGCTCCACACACTCCATGGGTGGTCAGGATTACGTTTCCCCCTCCTTGCTGGAGAATAACATTCAAACAACCGCAGAAAACCTGCAGGGCCTGGGCTCAGGTCGGGTTAATTATGATCCTCTCCTGCTTCTGGAATCACAGTGACATATCCATATATCTGCATTTATAGCTATAAAAAATCCTTTGCATTATGCGACCACCATCTATTTTTTTTTTTTTTTTCATTTTTTTTTAAAGCCTGGCTGCACTAAACCAGACACCCGAGGAAGAAGCAGCTTTGCAAAAACAAGGCAGAAACGCGGCTGGGTTTATTTTCAGGACTGAGGCCAGGCGAGGTCCGAGGTCCCAGCCCCGGTGCCCCCACTGCGCTGCTCCCTGGCCGCCCTAATCCGTGCAGAATTCCCGCAAAAGCCGAGGCAGCGCTGCCTGTCCCGGCCCGGCGGGAGCCGCCGCTGCCTGGCTGTGTCAGGGCTTATTACTCCGTGTTTTCACACGTATCCCCAAGGTGTTGAACTCGCCCCGAAGGTTAATTAGTAATTTATTGCCCTGTCATCAGTTCGAGGCTACTAATGGCTTCAATTTAGCCCCAGGGCTTTTGGTTTTCTTTTTTTTTTTTTTTTTCTTTTTTGCTCTTTTTTCTTTCCTTTTTTTTTCGGGTTTTTTTTTTTCCTCCTGCCTGCTTCGGAAGATCTGCGAGTTGAAGCACATGGGAAAGAGGCAAATCTACTTGGAAAAGCACCTGGAAATAAGGTCCAAAGGAATAGCTGAAGATCAGAGAATCACAGAATGGGTTGGGTTGGAAGGGACCATAAACATCTTCCCATTCCAAGCTCCTGCCGTGGGCAAGGGAATTCTTCCACAAGCAACATCCTTTTCCCCTCTCCATCTCTGGGAGCTGCAATAGTGGGATGTGCCTGGTGATTCTGGGTGCCAGGCTCCCAGTGCATCCTCTCTCACAGGAGAGAAATTGTGTGATTTTAGGGAAAAAAGGGAAGAATTAGATATCAAGAATATTTGGGGTTTCTTTCAGCCAAAAAACTGCAAGAAATCCCTTGCAACTCGCTCCAGGGAGGAATATAGCGGCAAAGCCCGGACCCAGAGGGGAGCAGGGGCTGTGGGATTCCTGCATCCTGCCCATCCCTGTGCTGGGTTGAGCCAGTCCAGGCAGGAGGGTGGAAAGGTGCAGTCCTCCAAACTGCGTGAGCTGTCAGCCAGAAAGGAAAAACGTACAGACATTTCTTTGGATTTTGATTTTAAAAGGAAAAAACCTCCAGATTTCACCTCCACGCACGTGGATTCCCAGAGCAATATCTGCTATTCCCCTCCCCAGTTTAATTTATGGCCATTAACTTTAGGGCTAAGGACAGTTTATGGAAAAAAAACACCTGCTTTCCCCTCCTCCCGGGGCAAGGGTGGAATTTTCTCTGACTCTGCATCCTAAATAAAGCTCCGTTCCAGGCCCTGATGATTCATGCCATGGCTCACACACACACATGCCTTATGTTAGAGGCCCTGTCAAGATGCTCGTGCCCCTTTGGAGCTGCAGGACTTTGCACAGAGCTCATTTACCCACATCCCCAGGGGGAATCTGAGCCCTGGGCCCAGCTGCCCTGGTGGTGATGGCCACAAAATCAGATTAGTTTGGGTTGGAAGGGACCTTTAATTTCTTCTAGTCCAACCCTCCTGCAGGGATATCTTCAGCTAGATCAGGTTGCTCCCCGTTCAACCTGACCTTGAATTTTGCCAGGAATGGGACATCCACCACCTCTCTGGGCAACCTGTGCCAGTGTTTTATGAGCCTTGGTGTGGAAAACTCCTTCCATCCATGTGCCAGCCCCTTGCAGGAAGTAGGGGGGGGTGCTCTGTCCACCTTAGGGTCACTGGGACCCCAGCAAAGCCACCCAGTTCTGCTTCCAGCTTGGCTTTCTACATCCCAAACCCATGCCGTCCTTTCCATCTCTTCTCCAAACCCACCTTACACAAGCACCACGCTCAGGCCTCGTTGTGCTTTCTCAGCCCTTTGACACAGGTCCCTGGCTCTGCTTCTGTCATTATAAAAGATTGGCTTTCCGTGATGGAGCTTCCGGTCAAGGGGAAAAAGAAACGGGATTAAAAAAAAAATGAGAAAAGAAGAAAAAAATAAAAAGGAAAAAGAAATCAAAACGAGACTTGTTGGCAGCAAACGGAAGATAAAACCTGGACACTCATCCAAGCTTTTGTTTGAAAACTGATAGCCAGCACTGGGTAGCTCCAGGGACCCCCCACACTGCAAACACCCCTTCCCAGAGCAGGGTGTCCCACGCAGGGCTGGACCCCCGGGATTTTTCCCCCTTTCCCACATCCCCACCACGCTCCAGCCTCAGCACCAGGGCAGGTTTGGCCCCGCTGCATTTTCTGAGTGCGAGCAGAGCAAGGTGGTGCTGGTGGGGTGGGGGGAGAAGCCTGTGACTAATCTTGTAACCTTTCCTTTCAGTGTTTAAGAGAAGCGAAGGCTGTTTACAATAAAAGCGAGTGATATTTTTCATCCTTCCAAATGGAACAAGGATTCTATAAACAGAGGAACCTCAGACACAGCAAACACCTGTTGAAGGGAACCGGCTTGAGAAGACGCCCGAGGACTCTCTGTCCATCCATCAAAGCCTCCTGGTGACTCGTGGTCAAGTTCAAGTCGAAGTGCACGGCACAGATCTGCTGATGGGCGGAGGCTGGGATAAGCTGAAGCATCAGCAAATATCCTCGGGTTTTCCTTGGGAAGTTATGGAGCAGGGAAGAGCTTTCTACCTCCTGAGCTAAGGAGTTTAGGTCTGCACGTTCCTAGAGAGTTCCTCAGTTGGATTGGAGCAGTTTTTCCTGTTGTCTGGTATTGCACTTCCAAGGAGGAGCCCCAGTTTGGGAGTTACGGAATAACCTGTCAAAACTTTCCCTGTCTTCCCTATAGCCCTTGGCTCAGGTTTCAGCCCTGCACCAAAACATGTAAGCTTTAATTTCATCCAAGCTGCTGTGGCTTTGAGTTCTTCCCAAGCTAATCAAATCAAACCCAACCGTGTTCACATAATCCTGCAGGCTGGGTTTGAAATCAGGAACTCCGCCGGCTTCAGCGGTGTCTTGTGGTGGTGAATTCCTTGGATTAATCATGGATATCTTCCCACAATATAGCCTGCATCATACCCCTGGTAATTACTGACCTCAGGGATCTAAATCAGTGTCATAGCCACCTTTTATTTTGCATTTTTTTTCCACAAAGCTTGGTCAAAGCCAACCAGAATTGTGCCAGGGAGCACCTGCGAGCCACCCATGGGTTTGGAATCATGCAATATCTGGAGCGGGATTGATTCCAAAAGGATCCCACTCCCCTGAGGAGTGACTTTCCCCATGAGCCGCCAGAAGAGGAATTTCCAAGGCCATTATTCAAAACCGTGACAATTCCATCCTCATTATGGCTTCTTTTTTCTTTTCCCACCCCTCCAAGAGCAAGGCAGGGATGTATCCTCTGTTCCAGCATGGATGTCTCAGCTTGGATAAATCAGCCCCACTGATGCCGTGCTTACACCTACTCCAGAACCTGCTCTCCTGTATTTTATATCTTGTCTTTCCCTGGCTGGGGATGAGGAAGGCTCCATCAAGGTGCAAACTGCCTGTTTATCTGACATCCCATCCCAGGGGATGAGCCAGCAGCGCAGGACTCATCGGAAACACAGCTGATAAAGTGCAAAGAAAATCGTCGTCTTCCGCGCTTGTAATTCTTCCGAAATCTTCGCTTCCAAAACATTTTTCCACCTGTTATGAGAAAGGTTGTCTTGCTCTGCCTGGCCCCTGGAAGTGTGTGCTGACAGGCTGTGTGTAATGTCATCTCGCTGCTTTCAATCCTGCTCCAAGCGCGGGAATCCAGCGGGCTGGGCTGAGGATTGCTCAGTTGGAAGGGGGAGGAGGTTGTTTTATTCTCAGACTTTGTTTCGATGGGTTGGGTTTGCTCCTGCCCTAATGAACAGGTTGGCACAGGTGATTAATTATGAACAGGATTTAAAGTCAAGCTGTCCTTCAGAGCAGCAAATACCTGTGGTCACTTGGTGCCCAGTTCACCCACAGCAGCCTCTGCATTCACTTCCTTTAAGAAATGCCCAAGGTTTTGTTCCATATGCATTTTCTGTATCCTATTAAATTCATTGCTACTCACAACTTCTATGGGTTCGAAAATTACAGCAGTTAAAGGTTAGAAAATATATCATAAAATCATGGAATGGTTTGGGTTGGAAGGGATTTTAAAGCTCTTCTCATCCCACTCCCTGCCATGGGCAGAGACACCTTCCACTAGCCCAGGTTGCTCCAAATCCCGTCCAGCCTGCCCTTGGACACTGCCAGGGATCCAGGGGCAGCCACAGCTGCTCTGGGCACCCTGTGCCAGGGCCTCCCCACCCTCACAGGGAAGAATTTCTTCCCAATATCCCATCTAACCCTACCCTCTGGAAGCCGTTCCTTCTTGTCCTGTCACTCCAATTCCCTATAAACAGTCTCTTTCCAGGCTCTCTCAAGGTACTGAAAGGCTGCAATTAGGACACCCCAAAACCTCTTCTCCAGGTTGAAACAATCCCAATTCAAGATACTCATCAAGCCTTGGCCACAAAAGTCTTTTCCTCAATGCACACCTTTATCTCTTCTCTACCAAAACATCTCTATCCAATAAGCAAATAATGGGAATTTTGTTTCCTGGCGCCGCACATGGGACATTCTTTCTGTTTCTTGAGGGTTTTTGTTGGGGTTTTTTTGGTTGCTTTATCAGTCCTTTCCTGTGAAACTCTTCATGTTGGAAAGGAGACAGTCACAGAGCTCTTAACATTTTCTCTTTATGAAGAAATGTGGCTTTTTATCCTTAAATAATTATTCATCTTGCTCCTTAATATGGACTCGATATAGCTGCTTTACAGTGTTCCAGTAACAGCCAGGCACTATCTCAGAATCGTGACTCATCTTCTTATCCCAAACTATCCATATTTCTCACAAAAACACCCAGCTGAGCACTCTTAAATATTTATGTCATCCCCAAAAGAGAGATAGGACTGGTATCAGCAGATCTGAGCCAAGGCTCACATCCAGGTTTAGAGCCCAAGTTCTCAGCTCACCCTGCATTTTTTAGAAGGGTCAAATCTGAGCCACCAGAATTTGCCTCTTGGCTTGGCTTGGAGTTGTTCATGCACAGGAGTGGAAAAGCAATCCCATCCTGTCTTGGGGTTTTCACTTGGATGAACTGAACAGAGCAATGAGGGGAATGCAGCACAGCCTTTGTAGGTTCAGTGCTCCTGTGGGGGATCCTCAAGGGACAATTGGAATGAGTGGGTGCCCTGGGGTCCAGCACCTCAGGACCAGCAGGAGGGAACATGACTGAGGGTTCACCTTTGAGTTCCTAACCCGGTGTTGTAGGATTGA
Source organism: Corvus moneduloides (assembly GCF_009650955.1). Classification (NCBI taxonomy): domain Eukaryota; kingdom Metazoa; phylum Chordata; class Aves; order Passeriformes; family Corvidae; genus Corvus; species Corvus moneduloides. Next base: position 2,670,851 of record NC_045487.1, on the reverse strand, counting down.
CCCTCTGTGGATCAGTTTGGACCACATTTGATCCCACTTCTCCTGATTTTGTAACAGCTCAAGAAGTGATGACACCAGCTAAGGCGTTCCCATATAAACACGAGGAAAATCAGGCAGATGAAACTTGGATCTGGATGAGGGTGCTCAGATCCAGCTTGTTGGCTTGAGCTTCCCTGTAACTCACATCCAGCTTGGGCAGCGAGAGCAGCAGAGCAGAATTCACGTGACTTTCTCCCCTTTCCCAGCCAGTCCATGGATTCCTCGCTGTCCCAGGAAACAACCATCATTTCTAACACTCCGTGCTCTCTCTATTTCCAAACTCACTCCCTCCAGGTCACCTTTTGGCTGCTTCTTCTCCACTTCCCGAGTCCAGCATTATCTCTGCTGATTGTTTCCAACTATAACACACATCAAAACTTCTTCCAAGCTACTTTGTCCTCCAGCCAGTACCTTTTAAAGCTGACAGGAGATGAGTGTGACTTGTACCTCACAAGGCTGGCTTCCCGCTCGAGGCATGTGGGCACAACACAGGAGTGCCAGAGAATTATATATAACACAGAACTGGACAAATGCAAAGACAGATTTAAATAAACCACAGTTCCACATCTGTCAATACGCTCAGGTTGATTGCTGGGCTGTTAGAAATCCAAGCTGGATGTACAGACTGAAGAAACGGCAACAATCACAGTCCAGAATAAGATAACATCTCCCCAAACTGCCTCTTACAGATTCCTGCTGGGTAGGTTGGCTGCCTTTGGGTTGAGCTCCACGGTTCCGTGTCTTTCCCGGTTTTCATGGGCTGAGCACAGAACCAGGCTCTGTAACCCGAACTCAAGCACTCACAGCAGAGGATCTGCCCTTGCCCAGATGGTCCCACCAGAAGCTGTGCACAAGCCCAAGGCTGGGCCAGCTCCAGACAAGCGGTGACAGCTGTTTTGTTCATGCCAACGCCACCACAACCTCATGGCTCTGTCTCTCTGCCTCCACCTTCCTCCTCCAACTCCTCCTCCCAGCACAACAGCAGCAAGAGCCCAGCTTGGCTCTGGTTCCTGAGCCTTTGGACCACAACACTCTGCTTTGCCTGAGCTGATGTTAGATCTTGAACTGCTTTTCCACAATCCCACTCCCACCAAGGCCGCTGTGTCAGGTCCTCAGTGGCTGCACTTCCACTGAAGCCACCGAAGCCAACGGAGCTGGGCTGAAACTCATCACCTGACTCACTTGGCTCTGAACCTTCGATTGTGGATTTCAAGGAGAAGAAACTCCAGCACTCCATGACTTTTTCCTGACCCCAGAAGAGCTGAAGTAATAAAATGTTCTCTGGTCACGTCCAAATCCCACAGGAGCCCTCAGTGCAACGGGCCACAAGCGTGCGCAAGGTACAGACCCAGCACTTGGAGACCACAGCCACGACCCGATGGCTGAGAATGTTAATTGTTCTCCATCGCCCCCAGCGATTTTAACATTTCATAATTCCTCCCCTGGCTGACAGCTGGATTCTTCCTTAATTACAAACCCGTTGGAGTTGAAAAATCAGATATTTCCTGGAATTTAAACAACCAATTTTCCACCCGTCAGCATCCAACAACACAATCCTACAGTTTCATTCTGAGCAGGCTGGAAAAAAGTCATCAGAGCATGCTGAATAAAGGGGGGAAAAGGGATTTTGATGACTTCAGACATTCAAATGCAGCATTCCTGGATCTTCGGATTCCATTGTAAGGTGGAAATAGCATTGACAAAACCACAATTCCATGTTTTTAAAAGGCAGCACGTGGTTAAATACTGTGGATGGATCTTTTAAACACAGCGCTGGCATCTGACGACGCGATTATTCCTCTCTGTCTTAGGGAACGCATCTTCGTTCAGAATTAATGCAGAATAAATATTGATTTCTTTTCCCCCTCATCGGTTACCGCTGGATTTGTTCATTTTCTCTCTGCAGCAAATTGTTGAGACAGTAAGGAAAAGCTGCAAACTCCCAATTCTCAACCTGTTCAAAAGACAAAAGGAAAAGCCCTTGGACAGCTGCTGGCCTCCAGGAAACTCCAGGAATGGAGACCCACGACGCTGCATCCTAATTACATCCTTGGGGAACAGCAAAGAGCCCCAAACACTCATCCAGCAGAGGCAGGAACAGCAACACCACTTGACAGGACATCTCAGCTGCTTCTTTCTCTTCCAGAACCGACAGTTTCAGCCATGTGGGCTTTTTTTAAATTTATTTTTTATCAGTCTCTATCTCTTGTGGTCATGGGAAAGAAATAACCCTTCATCTGTAACTGATTAAAGAGGTTGGTGCTCGAGTTTGCAAGGAGCCTGAAATGAGAGCTGGTAGAGATTTGAAGAGCCTTGCTTGTTCCTGTGAACTGTGTGCTGTGACCTCCTGGAGGGATGTCACTGGACGGAGTCCTTGCCTTAACTGAGAGGGGACGACTGCAAATGGAAAATAAAAAAAAAACCAAAAAAGCATCACAAACCCAAAATGACCTTTGAAGCTGGGACTACACAAAAAAGCTGCCCCAGCTTGGAAACCTTGAAAGTCACTGAGTCTGGGGCAGCTGTGTAATGAGGACTTTCCAGAGGAAGCAATTTTATTAGGGAAAGCAATCATGGAACTTGGAGTGCTCTTTGAGCAATGGAACTCGAAGAACGAATGTGTTTTGCATTGGTTTGGATTTGTCCTTCCCTTGGGAGCAGCTGGGTTTTCCCCATATTATCCCATTCTCATGGTTTCATCTATTTCAGCATCACCTCTGTTTTCCTGGTTTTTCCTGTGAGAGGAGGGCTCCATGAAGAGCTCCTTTATCCTCCTGTGAGACACAAACTCTCCCCATCTCTGAGTGTGGTGCTGCACCTTGCTCAAGGAACTCAGGGGAGAGGATTGAGGAGCCAGCAGGGATTTGCACTTGTGGGGACACTGAGTCGAGCCCAGTTTAAAACCTCTCAGCTCAGAGCATCTGCAAAGCCGAGCCTGAGGGGATGATGCAATTGGCACCACGGAGATTTCCCCAGCCTCAGCTCATTTAAAGCAGGTGAGAAGCTGTGGAAAATGCTCTGGAAACAACACAGCCCATCATGGGAGATGATTTGTCCCTGGACAGCCGAAGGAAGGGTTGCCAAAGGCATTTAAAAAGCTCCTTTTGCCTTCAGCAGGGAGAAGGAGGAACACCTGTTTCAAGGAATGGGAGCAATCCTGGAGAGCACGTGCGGAGGGTTTTTTAAATGGACTTGTCCAGCAACTTAAATGGAAATGTTGTTCCTAAAGTTTATTGGGAGATTTGAGTATATTTAACCCAGAAACCCACAGCAAAAAAATGTGGGATGGAAGCCCCGAGGGTGACTAGAAAGAACAAATCCCACGTCGATCACTACAGTTGGGGGGAAATCTTTAGGGGAGGGGCTGTTTGACCCATTTTCACTCTTTCTGCCAGCATTTAGCTGGATGCAGCTCACCAGAGAATTTATTTCATCCTGTTAAAGTCTATTTAGTGGGAGTAGCACAGCCTGTGGAGGAAAATCAACGATGCCAAGGTAAATCCTCCCCCAGTTATTAGTGCTGGGAAGGGGTGGGAAGATCTTTAATAATAAGGGAGGCTGAGGAGAGATGTCTGTTTTTCATAATTGCACAGTGCTCCCAAGACAGCTGTTCAGCCATCTTGAAAATCAATGTTTTGATGCCCTCTGAACCTTCTTTTCCTGTTGAGTGTCTCTCCTACAGGTTGCTCCCCAGGATGAAAACAATAAAAGCAAATATATAACAGTAAAGGCCTGAGGTTAATGTCTTTAACAAGATAATGTTACTTAAGGGAACTGTAAACCAAATCATTCCTAAATTCCATTTGTTCTTTGCAATCTAGGATATATTATGAAACCATATGTGTGCCTATGGATTTTTCACAGGAACACAACTGCATTTTCACATTGTGTGTTCCAATATTCCAGTATCACGTGGTTTGCTGAGAATTATTCTTATTGTAACTATTAAGGCTTTTATTAATATCTTGCTGTTGCAGCTGTGCCATAAGGAATCACAGCCTAACCTGGCTGGCTGTGGGTTAAGTGTGCAAGATCTAAACAAATTTGCACCAGGTCATTTTACCAAGAGTTTCTTTCTATGGATTGAGTATCACAAGGGAATTCAGTCCAACCAACTGGCACATGCCCTTTTATTTTTAAATTTTCACCAGTGAAGAGCTTGCAAAAACTGCCTCAAGCTGCCTTCCTTGTGTGTTCGGGATCTTAAGAAAAGCAAGCAGGAAAGGGTAAACAATCTTCTGAGCACATGTGTGGGTTTTACAACCACTGGAAACTTCACTCAAGACATGCTCAGGTAACTCTGTCCAGAAATTCCTTTTGCAGAATTCTCAGACATTCCCTGCAATTCAATTAGCTGTGAGCAAATTTGATATGAAATGAGACTCTGACCCTACAAGTGTGTTTTTTGCCTTGATTTTCATGGAAATGGGAGCCACAAAGAAGTGCAGAGTAAAGGAATGAGTCGAGTTTATTTAACTTTCTATTATCTGCAATGCTATAAAACCTGGAAATGAAATAGAAACAGAATCTTACCAAAACATTTTGGAAGTTGTCCAGAAAAAAATCAAAGGACACTTGTTCCTGCTGATGTCTGCACCACTGGATTAATTTCCATTAAGCCAAGGGAAGGAAAATCCCTACCAGCCACTCTTTGGTGGCAAAAATCTCAGTTTCTTGTGCCTTCAGCTTTCAAACCTACACAGAGGCAATGGATGCAAGAATTTGATAACCATGAAAAACCCCGAGAGTTTGGAAAATATTGGCCTGAGTCCAGTTCTTCCTCCTCTTGAGTCTGTCAGGAGTATTTGGCTTCATGTCTGCCACAAGGATCAGCCGGGAGGGGGTTTGAGTGTGAACCAAGAATCTCCAAGTGGTCGAGGCAGAAAGACAAAGCTCTTTGCCCCTATTTACAGCAGGGATAGGTTTAATCAGCCCTTTTAATTAACCCAACCTCATCAAACCATCCCAGCTGCTGGTACAGCACAGCCCTGGGGCAGGGGATGTGTTTATCTCATTTATTGTCCGAATTCTTCCTTCTCTGCCAGCAGCAGAAGGATCAGAGCCATTGTCCCACCCTTCCCAGGATCCACTTCCCAACTCAGGGTGCACCTGCCTTCATCCATAGAATGATTAGAAAGGGCCATGAAAGTGATGCTGTTTAACCAGCAGACATTTCAATTCATATTTATTATAGAAAACACATGAGCAAGGTGATGATTTTCCTGGTAGCAAATAAATCCCCAGAACTAATATTTTCTGTGGTGGATTAAAGGGAAATCCTACAGTATGAATAAAAGAAAAAAGCAGCAGACAACTTTCAATGTCACTCAGCTTTTTTTACACTTGGAGTAAATCCTGAATTATAACTTGGAAAAAGAGAAGAAGATTTGATAAACATTTAATTATGAGAGGCAGATTATGGTCGTAAGGAACAATTCCTCATTATTTCTTAGAAGTTGGAAATTTCAAATTAAATATTCAGGCTGTGTTTGTAAGACAAAGAAGAATCTTTTCTTACACTTCATAATTGCAATGAATAAACATTGCCCCAAGGATGTTTTGGGTACTGAGATCACAAAAAAGTCTAAAAATCCACTGTCCTCTTTGCTGCCGCTGGGAAAAGAATGACAAATTTTAAATAAAAATTAGCATATTTATATCTAAAAGCCCTTGAGCACTTCTGGCTCTCAGCTCTGTTTCCACCAGTTTAAAGTTCCTCGTGGTTTGCAACTGGTTTTTCAAGGGATCAAACCCTGCAGCTTTTTGCTGCCTGTTTGCCAGCGTGAAATCTTCATTCTGGAAAAAGCAAACCCTTTAGCAGGAGATTTGGGATCCCTGGAGGTGGAGACACATGGATTTGGAATGCCTCTGCCAGAAAGACAAACTGACACTCCATCCTAATCAACATATTCTGAAACAATAACCAAGAAACATTTACCTCAACCTCCCACCAACCAAAGTTATTTTTAGATGCTTTTTTTTTTTCCCCCTAAATTAAAAAATAACCACAGAAAGCCCCCAAAATCTTTTAATCTAATCTTGGCTATATTTTCCCCTTCAATGCCTGAGGGATACAAGATTATTTATAACAGGAAACCTTTGATTTCGGAGCTTTTATGTTTTTTGGGTTTTTTTTCAATGTTCCAACGCACAAGACACGGAGTTGTTGGGCTTTTTAGGCAAAAAGCAAATTGCAAAGTGCATCCAGGGCTAATCCTGCCCCTGCTCCCTGCTGCTGGCGTGACCTGGAGCAGGATTAGATCCATGAGAAGGGGTAGGATGATCTCGCCCTCAGGAGAACAGCATCCCATCCGTGCCTGCGGTGACAGACGCGTTAAGGACCCCCTTGGGAATTTCCCTTCCCATTAGCACGGCCAGTGTGAAGTTTGCAGCGGGGTCAAGGCAGGGCCTGAGCATCTCCCTGACAACAGCACGGCCAGAGGGGCCTCCCCCGGCCTTCCCAAGATCCATGGAAAATTTCTCACTGATTTCATGGCTTGGAGTCAGGGCCATGAGAAGCACGTGGATGGTGCTATCCCGTTTTTCCTCTTTGCACAACGTTTATGGATGTAAGGAGTGTAAAATCCAGCTCTGCCTCTTGGGGAGGGATGAGATGAACTCGGAAGTCTTTTCCCACCTAAACCATTCCAAGATTCTGATTCTACTCCATAAAATCAGAGCCTGCCTTTGGGATTTATCATCTCAGGATGGTTGAGACTCCAATGTTAAACCATGGAATAATTGAGGTTGGAGGAGACTTCTGAAGATCTCCTGGGCTGTCAGAGCCAGACCAGCTTTGATGCTGCAAGAGGTTGCTCAGGTCCATCCAATTCCTTGTAGTCAGGCATCATCCTGGAAAACCTCCTGCCAGAGCTGGCGGGGATCAGCCTCTTCCTGGCAGAGAGGTGAGCACTTCAAGCATCCCAGAAAAAGCTGGATGGTTTCCTCAGCCCTCCCTGGAGCAATCTCCTGGCTGGCTTGGAGACAGCTCAGCAGAGGGACATGGTGGGATGAAAATTCCAAATCTCTCTCCATCTTCTTTGTAGGCCTTGAGGCCCTGGGAAGCTGAAATTGGGTCACTCCAAAGCTTTCCCTTCTCCAGATTGACCAATCCCCATTTCCAATGCTCCAGCCCCAAAGGGAGTCTGAGTGTTGTGAAAAATGATTTAAAGATGAATCTTGAATCAGAAAAGTGGGAAGAGGGAGGCTGGGAGGAATGACTCAGATGAACTCCAGAAATCCAGAGGCATGGAGCTCCACACCTCCAGCACCTAAACTTTTTCTAAGGTCCTTCCAAACAGCTTCCATGGCCAAAAGGAACCAAAAATCCCTTCGAAGGATGCCCATGTCTAAACACGAGAGGCTGGAAGACACCAGCAGGGCTCCAGGAAATTCTTCCAGCCCTCCTGGCTTGTTTATGAGGAGTCTCAGGCACTGTAAACAGCTTTATTTGTGTGTGTGTGAGTTGTACCAGGAAAGGAACAAGGGAGCAGCACAAAACCAAGGAAACTTGGCTGGAAAAAACACCCAAACACGTCAAGATGAAGAAATGTCCTCCAATCCCTCATCCCTCCTTGGAGAGCGCTGGGATCCCTCACACGTCAGGGATGGAAACACAAAGTGTCACCAACACCCATTGTTGTTTTCCTTGGATTTATGCTGATGTCACAAAAAGCTCCTCATCCACCTGCTCCAGGTGACCCTGGCACAATCCTGTAGGGAATATAAGTGATATCTCAATTAAAACTAGCTGGAAATTAGTCCACACACATTTTCCTCGTTCCAAGACCCCAAGACTTTTACCGAGGACAGTTAATTTCCCTGGACACGGGTTTTTATGGAGGCTTTTTTCCCTCCTTTAAGTTGGTGGAGGAAAAGAGGATGACCAGATAATTTCTGCGGTCCTTTTTTTCTCTCTTTTTTTTTTTTTTGCTTTCTCTGTCCTTTAATTTCAATTTCAACCAGTTTGGGGCTGATCTTTTTTTGGAAGAGTGGGAGCATCCCTCAAAATACCAGCAACAAAAATGGAATAAAAGGAAAAACGTGGAAATGAGGAAACGTGGAGAGATCAGAGACAGTTTGAGGTCCTGCCTAAGGGCACACCTGCTCAAAAATGATGCCCTCACTCGTGATTTGCATCTTCTCCACCTCTGTGCCTTGCTCTACCTGTGAGGCAAGAAATTCTCTCTTAATTAAGATGAAGGCAACCTTAGGGAAAGAAGTCCAGTCTGCCATGACATATCCCAGGAGGAAACAGCCAAGATGTCCTGGATAGAGAGAGCTCGCTTTGGTCCTCCCAGCTTTATTTTCCAATTTTGAAGTTCTCTCTGTGGGACTCGGAGAGTTTTGATGCCATCTTAGGGAAAAAATCTGTGTCCACACATCTAAAAACACCACAAACAGATTCAAATCCTCTGCTCTGTGTATTCTACCCCAACGAGCACTTCACCAAAGGTAAACAAAAACAGCTTTTCCTCTTCTGACTTGTCCCATGAAGCTTTAGTTGGGCCTCCATGTAATCCATGGGATTTCTGCAGCATTTAGTTTTAACTCAGTAATTTGTACGGCTGCCTGAGGTGCTTCCAAATGCACTGCAACTCAATTTTGGTCTCTTCCCAACTGCCTAATTAAAACCAGGGAATAAAATCATTTGGCCTAGGTGATTTTTAATTCTTCTTTCCTCCTCCTTTTATTTTTTAATCAAAAGAGATCTTCAGAGTCAGGAGATTATTCCAAACAGCCCCTTGGAAAGGGCACCCGCTGGAAATCCTACAGAGAAGTGGAGGAGAGCTCGTTCAGTCTGGACGCCAAAGGTTATGGCGCACACAGGAAAAATCAAGTTGCTTGTGATCCTCCTCTCATTGCAGCATCCCTTTTGGAATGATGTCATGAGGAAAAGAAGTTTTTCCCCCCTCCAAAGCCTCAATGAGTATTTTGGAACCTCTGATGAGGGAACAACCCTGGGAGAGCCGGGTGTGGGTCACAAATACGCTCGAGGGTGTCCTTTGGGGAGTCAGCAAAACCTGGGAGCAGGGAACACCTTTCCACATCCAGAGGAAATCTCCAGCCTGCTGCAGACTCCTTTACGGGGAAAAACTTGAGGGACATAAGGAAAATCTTCCCCTCAACATACGGAGAGTGAATTTGGAAGCCTGTGAACAAGAAATGACTTTTCTCCTTGCCGTGTCCATACAGCCAAGGATCAAAATCTGGCCCTTGTAATTGTTTGGTGCAAGAACTCCCGGATTGAAGCTTGGCTTTTGCGGTATCTGGCTTGGCATGTCCACCTCATGTGGATCAAAGACTACATGGTAGAATTAAGCAAATATAATCAGTGTAATATGATTCATTCTTGTCCTGCTCAGCAGATGTTGGAACAGATGTCAGGTAAAAAAAAACTGCTGGGGAGTGAGTGCATTATTTTGAATTAGTGCATTCAAGAGAAGGGAGTATCTTTATTAATCCCATTTAAGGTGAAAGAGAGTATTTATGGCTTTGGTTCCTGGGAAATTATCCTCCCTTTGCCTTGGATTGTGGGCAGCAATCAGTGGTTCCCTATCAGGAGCAGGACAGTGCTGGTGGGCTGGGATCCTTTCCTATCATCCTGCTCAGCCTAAATCTCCACCACCTTGGGAAGCAACATTTAAAACACTAAAGAATTACAGGGTTGAAAATTTGGAGTCGCTTCTAACCTGCTATCGGGGGAAAACCTTTGATTTGGCTCGTGTTCTGCAGTTGCCATCATTACATTTTTGGGAGCTCCTGGGTCGTTTTTCCTGTTTGATAAACACATTAGCAAAAACCTTCCTTTTTCTGGCATTTCTACATCAGCACCAAAACCAAGGGAGTTCTGTTACACACTCATTACACAGAATTACAGTGACTGATGCAAATCTGGCAATTAATGAGGCAAACTCCCTTTTAGGCATTTATCTGAAGCTGTAGTGACCACCCAGAGTTCCCATCACCCAATTTCAATCTGTAGGCACAACTGGAGCAGACCTTGAGCATCCCCGCTTTGCTCAGCCAAGAATGTTTCTGCAGAGTTTAAAAGCTCTGCCTCCTTTGTTAGTCAGAACTCCACAAACCCTAAAAAAACCCCTCGTAGCCGAAAAAGAGCTGCTTGGAAAAGTGCCTGGCTATGAGTAACCCATCTCAAATTCCAGATATTCTGAGGGAAATTGCTTGGCCTGCCAGAGCAGTAGTGCAGGGCAGGTTGGTGGGGACGGGAAGGGAAGGGAATTTCTTCCATGTTCAGTGAGATTCCTCTTTGATCTTTCTGGATTTTAATCAGCTGGTGGGAAAACCTCAGGATCCAGGTGGCTTTTCCTGATAAGTTCCATGGGCCGGAGAGCTCCAGCAGCCGCTCTTTAAAAGGAGGAGAAATCAGAACAAACAAATAGGAAGCTTTGGGGTGACTCTGCTCCTCCACTCAGCATTTTCATATCAGCAAAGGACATCGAGCCCTTCATCCCTGAGGGTCATTAATTTCTTCAGGGATCCTGGATGGTTTCCCTCTGAATCTCTGTGGAGATGCTGCTTTTTATAACCACCTAATGTCACTGGGGAAAGTTTCTGCAGCCAGCACATTCACTGAGCCACCAGTGCTGACATTTCCCCTGTGATGTGGCTTTGTTAACTCTGTCTGGCCATCCACATAAGGTCATTCTTTGCAAGAACAAGCAATTCCCCAGCCACATTAGAGCAAACCAGCAATACCTGCAAAAACCAGGCTTCAATCACGTTATTTCATTTATTCCTCATTGCCCTTAACGTTAATTTAGTATTTTTTTTCAGATTTTCTCACTTTCTTTGCCATCAGAACACGTTACAGCTCTGCCCACTGCACACAGAGAAGTTCCCATGTTTTGGAAACCTTTCAAGTGGTGAACATATTTAGATGTGTGCCTGAAACACAAGCCTGTGTTGTTGTTGTAAGGGTATGGATCTTACTTTAGCTACAAGGCTTGGGAATTCAATTAGGAGCAGAATGTGGAGCAGGAGGCAGCAGAAAGCTGGTGGTCAAAACTTTCCCGAGTTCCGATTTTCTCTGGGACCTTCCTCCCATCACCTCACCTCCACACGTGCATGATCCTTTCCCATTCATTTATTCCACCCTTCCAGAATCTGCTCCTAAAGCCAGCAAACAGGCTGGATATTAGAGCCAGACCCCAAAGCTCCTACTGGGCTCCTTTCCAGCCGTGTATTCGTGAAGAGGCTTTGCTGAAGAAGCCTTTCAAAGAGCAGCTGGAGGAACGGATGCCCCCACCTTGCTTTGTTTTGGAGCAAGCTGAAATGATCCCTTAAGCAAATCCCTTCTGCGATCCCTCCTGTGATCCAGAGACTGAATTCTGTCCTGCTTTTACCGAGGAGCTGCACCCCAACGCTGCTGCTTGATGGCGACCACGGCGATTATTTTCATTTTCCAAAACAGAGGAGACAGAGCAAAGAAACGCTCCAGGCAAAATTCTTGCACACAAAGTGCTCGAGCCCGAAAGGTGTGATGAAAGCATAATCCTGCACATAACCCTCAGTTCTGCTGCCTAAAATAATACTCCAGGATGCTGGCAGGGGAATACTACGCTTCCTGTGAGTGTTTCAGTTCACATTCTCCCAAAAATAACACAGCGACTGTTAACACCTGCACTTTTCAACATTTCCTTGCTAACAACAAGGAGATTAATGGGTTCCATTGAAAAAGACCTTTTTGACCTCATTTATGATGTTGAGAAGATCAGGAAATTGCCTGCTAATCCAAATCTTGATAATCCCAGGATTCTTCAGAAAGGATCCCGGCTCGAAGCATTCGGCAGGAGAAGGGTTGGATCCAGGACAGGATCCACAGGGAATCACAGCGGGTGGGTCCCTGTGGTAAGGGATGAAAGGAAGGGATGGGAATGCAGGAATGGAGGTTGCTCAGCCTGCCCAGTGCTGCAGACCACAGCAACAACTTCATTTGGCCAAGACATTGCTCCCATTTTGGAAAACGTGGGAAGATGGGATGCCTGGGGGGATTCCAGCAGCTCCCAGGGGCTCGAGGCAGGATTAGGCCAGGCTGACCATGCAGACAGATCATGGAGTGACCCAGAGAGCTCTGATCCAGCAGCACCTGATGGCTCAGTGCCACAGCAGCTGGGAGCTGGCATGGGAAGCAGGAGCTGCAGGTTGACTGCTCCTGGAAAAGTTCAGCCTGGCAGATGGCATCTCCTTGTGCCTCTGCCTGGGATTTCCAGAGGAAGTTTTCTTCCAGTTTTTCATACACAGCTCCAGCCTTCTGCTTTCAGTTTTACAGAGCACTGGAGGGTATTTTTTTATCTTTTCTTGTTTATTTTCAATTTATTTATTTATTATAAACATGTACCAAACCCCAAGTGTTTGTCAGAGAGGTCCAGCCTTGAGAAAACAGCCTTGCCCAGACAGTTCAAAGTACAAATATATCAGCACCTCTACCTGCTTCTGCTTAAGGAAACATTCAGCCAAGTAGATCAAATGCCATCTTAATTGAAAGCTTTGCAAAGAGCACAAATGAGCCAGGAAAAATCAGAAATAAGGAGCGGTGCTGCTCCTTCCCAACAGCAGCGAAAACAAAAATGAAACCAGTGCCTGGATTGAGCACAGGATGGGCAGGGCCAAGCTGAGGATGCTTTAGAGAAGGAGCAGCCTCAAAGAAGGACGATTTGTGCAGGACAGAGCCACTTCTCTTCTACATCTCCCTGAAATCCTGTTTGTCCCCGTGAAGAAACAGCCCCTAATTAATTTCGAGGTGTTAATTCATAGACAGGTGCCTTTCCTAGGCAAGGAGGAGGGAGTTTCCCAGGGGCTGAATTGGGTCTGTGGTGCTATGTTGCCACATCCTCCTTTTCACCAGTCAATCCCTGCACCTCTGGAAGGTGGAAAGAGCAGTTTCCCTCTGGAAAGGAAAGAGCAGGAAAGAGCAGATTCCCTCTGGAAAGCCTTGCTGGGGAGCGAATGCTGGAATAGGGAGCGGGAGGCAGATGCCACAGCTCAGGCTTTCCATGGGAGTAAAGTGAACTGGATCCTTCCACTGCCAGGGAAGATGGACACATCCAGAGGGTGATCCCAGCCCAAAGATTGCATGGACAGACTCAGGCAACACATTCCCAGTGCTGCTGCTCCCTCCCTGCTTGCTCTGATCCCTTTGCTTTCATTACCACCTCCTCCCTCCTGCTTCTCTGCCATCCTTTAGTGCCCATTTCAGGCCTGTCTCTCCCCCCAAATGTTTCTCTGCTCAGCCCAATGAACCATCATAATGAACTCAAAAGGATTTTATTCCCAAAGCCAGCATGAGGTGCAAATTCATCGAGCAGGAAATAACAACGTGCCCCCATTGTAGAGATTTATTTCCAAATTGTACTGATTGAGTTGTTTTGTAGACCCGGAGCAGGTGGGGAGAGGGAAACCACTGTGGGCATCCGAATCCTTTTGCTCCATAGGAAGTTTTCAGGCTGCTCCAAACAATCGGGGCTGAGAAAGTGCAGCTGATGTTGTGTTTGTACACAGGGATTGGCAGCCCAAGCGTGGAAAGGTCACTGAGGGCTGGGAGCTGGAGCCCATTGTTCGGTTCCCCACGGAGCTGCAGAAAACGCAGGGCACAGCTAAGGATATCCCGGCCAAAGTTCCTGCAAGGATTTTCCCAAGGCGTGCTTTGCATGCTGCTGGAAGAGAGAAAAATCACAAATATATCAATAAACACATCAATAATTCACTTTTTGGGGTTGAGCAGAGTAAAATTAGTAGAAATCTGGTCAAAATGCTTAGAAATGTCTTTTTTATTTCTTAATTAAAAGCTGAAGAATAAAACACATCCCCAAGTGCCTTCTGATGACTTTTTTCCAAGTTTCACAGTCATTCCGTTTTTCCAGAGATTACTTTCCCTCTGTAAAGGTAAAGGAAGTTAAAGAACTATAGGGAATTTTATTGACAACTGTTTGATTTGCTTTGGACTCGAGCTGCTGTAGGAAAATATTGGATGTGCTGATTTCTCACTGTTCTTATCTGAACATCCTCCAAAAAATGCCTTCATTCTCTTGAAACACAAATTAAATGCCTCTGTCATTGTAAATAACACTGAAGATGGTCAGAAAGCTTGAAATCACCTTCAGCCTGAGACCTCTTCATGTTCTTTAGGTTCCCTCAATGAAAATATCACTAAATTCCACTTACAACTCCCTCAGTTGTGTTATCACAAGGTCCATTCAAACCCGGGGATTAATAATTGCAATAGAACAAATTTCTCAGCTAAAAGGTAAACTGGGTGATAGGAAGAATATAGAGAAAAGGGAAAAAAGTGTAAAATAGAGCAGGAAGTTGTTATCTCTGAGCAGAAAAAGTAAACATTTTTATCCTAGAAGGATATAAAATTGAGATATCTTCTGAGCAGGCTCGCTGCCTATGAGACAGTGGAATGTTTTACACTTCAAGAGCAATGGATAAAATAAGAACAAGAAATAGAAGCCTGATCCACGCATTGCTCCAGCCTGACTTGGGTTTTATATGGATATAAACCACGGCAGGGGGTGGAATGGGATGGGCTTTAAGGTCCCTTCCAACCCAAACCATCACATGATCCTGTGATTCCATGAAATCTTCATATGATGATGGTCCTACGCCTGCATTTACCCTGACTGACCTTCATTGGTGGCCTGAAGGCTCCTGGATGTACAGGAGCCATTTCTGAAGAGTTGAAGAACAGTCAAAAATCCTAAAATTGCTGCCTAAAGCCTTTCTCCGATGGTGAGAGAAACAAGATGTAAAATTCCCACCCGAATTTGCATCCTGACAAATCACTGGAAAAGCCACTGAACTGAGGGATGGATTGATGATTTCTCCCAAGATAAAAGCAGGATTAGGCTCAGGCAGTACAAATCTTTCTGAGAGGCAGGGAAAGGCTGAGCACTGATGTGTTTCAAGCTCAAGAAGAGCCAGACTCAGCAGTGACTTCACCCAACCACGAGTAATTAAGCATTTTTTCATTTATTCTGAGAAATGAGAAAGTTGATCCAGAGATCACATCCTGCTCATAATCAGGGTAAAGCAGCTTCTCCTCTGTCCATTCAGCCTCGTCCGTGGTGTCCCTACTTTCTGCACCACCTGGATGCCAAGGGAAATCCAAATATTCCTAGGAGCAGCAGGGATTTCAAAAACCTGCAGAACAACCAGGAAAGCTGCTCCTGGACATGCACAGAGCATTTTGTGCTAATCAGCGAGCAAACTCCTCTGCAAAATATTATTCATGGGACTGAACATCAGCCAACTGCGAAAACATTTTCTTAACTTGTGGGTAAACAGTCTCCAGGGCTGGCCTCTGCCTCCCAGCACTAAGGTAATTTCACACTTGAAAATTTCACAAATAAAACGTCCAGAGCCACTTGCAGGAAAATTGCAGAGAATTAAAATAAGCAGCAATTCCGTTTTGTCTAAACTGCTCTGGTCTTTGTTTCAATTTCTTTGCCTGATTTGGTCTGAGCTTCTGAATTAGGAACAGGGAATCTGGGATTTATTTTTTTCTTTCAAGATGCAGTTTTAGGGGAGGGTGTTATTTAGAGAACAGCAGGCAGGGAAAGAGGCACGCTGAGGTCAGGGCAGAAAGAAAAAGCCAAGTAGGAACTAACCAGGGGTAGAGCGTGCCCAACAAACACCAGATTAATCCTGCCTGAATCCATCTTCTGCCTCATTTGGGACACAGAGCCAGGGTTTGGGTTTGGGACACAGGGCCAGGGACCTTGGAACAGGCTGCAAATGAGCCTTTGAATGGCCATGCTCAGTATCAGAAGTAATTAGGGAGATTTCCAGCCCCACATGGATCCAGGGCAAGTTCACAGGGTCTCTTCATAAAGCTCATTAACAGGAACCCGACCAGGCTCAGAGAAATGAGGCCGAATCTCTGCCTGGGACACCAAGGACTTCACTCAGCCACAATCCCAGCACAGCTCATGGACTGATCCTCCAGCTCTGGCTCAGCACTTCCCTCCCCACAAAGCTGAGCTCAGCTCATCCTCCTGCATTGTCCCAGCAGAGCCCAAAGTCCTTCCTGACCTTCTCTGAGCCTCTGGAAGCCCAGTCTGAGCATCACCAGGTTTTGAGGCTGTTGGAATGTGACCTTTTCATCCTGGTCCCTCCTGGAGAGAAGGAACATCTCCGTGCAGGTCTGTTGCCCACATTCCAGCTCATTTTTCACCCCACTTTTGACATTCAGATCAGTCAGACACCTCAAGCCCTGGAACATTTAATTATAGCTCGTGCCATCATTTACCTTGTCTGCTAAGCCTTTGATTACATTAGACAAGAAAGAAAATTTCATCTATGCTCCCCAGCTATTCCTTAGGCTGAAAATAAAACTGGAATTGGCCAGAAAGAGATGACATTTTTCTTCAAGACAGCTGAAGGAAGCATGAAAACTGCTGTCCAGGATATCCGGGACTTGGCTGGTTCTTTCTCTTCCCTGAGTTTTCTCACCAAATCATTTTTGTTTATTTTATTAAAATGTCTGTTCCTCTTTGACAGGTGTCCTATAGGCAGAAAATGTGTCTTGGCTAAGGACAGGGAGGGAATTAGTTCTGGGTTTCTTCTCAGGAGTAATGGAAGTTTCTCTGCTGAAGGTGCATGGCAGGAATATTCCTGTGTTTAACTCAACGTGATGGGAGGGATAAATGACGGAGAACTGAAAGGCTCCAATAAAAATGGAAGTGAATTTGCAGTGGCAGGCGAAATAAGAACTTTGGCATTGTAAATTGAATGGAACAGAATACTGAAGTTTACAGAGGTTTGGCAATTTTGGAAAGGACTTTTACAAAATTGAAGGTCCAAATTAAAAACAAACAAAAAAAAACCTACCCCCCCCACCAAAAAAAAAAAAAAAAAAAAACCCACAACCAAAACAAAAAGAGACAAGCAGTTAGCCAGGATCCACTCAGCTTTTAAAACCCGCAGTTATCAGCAAATGCATCAATTTAGTGCAAAGTTCAGTGTTCTGCAAGCTTCTCTAGCAGGAAATTTGGATGAGTGCTCTAACACTAGAACTGGGTACCAGGAGCCACCCTGCTCCCTCCCACCTGTACCAAACCCCAGGCTCCCTCACTGCCCTGCCCTGTTGGGTCACCAGAGCTGGAAAATCCTAACCCATTGGCTATTTTTTTTTTAACCAAATTAATTGCAAAACCTTCTGTAGCTTTTTAGTTTAACACCTGAACCCCACTAACGACGGGGTGGGGTGAGAATACAGCTCCTTTTTGTTCATCCGTAGGAACAACTCACGTGCTCACCTAATTAATTCCTCCCTAATTAATTGATTCAGCAGCAAAATGAGCGCTACAAAACTCCCACGGCAGTTTCTGGCCCAGCCAGGTCAGACAAGTCCCAGGCCCAGCGGAAGGGAAGGGCTGGAAATAACGTGGTAAGAGGAGGGAAAAGCAGCGTTGATGAATCCACACTGTTGTATCCGCAGTATTTTGGCAAGAGGTTGCCAAATAATTCCTGATTCTGCTGCCTATTGCTGCAATTCATCCAAGCCATCTCAAGGTTGTGGAGAAACTCAAATGCTTCCCTGAAGGATGAGAGTTAACAGAGTAAAAATCCAATGAGCAGGAGTTTGGGGTTTTATTTTCCACAGATCAAGCTCAAGGAAGAAACAACAATGGAATGAATCAGTGAGGGCTGGGAAAGGGTATCAGATTAATAACACGAGTCAGGGGAGGACAGAGAGTAGCTGAACACACCATCCACACGAGCATCACCCCCAAACCTCCACATAACGAAGCACCGAGAGTCAGGCTTAGCTTTAGCCATGAGTTGCTAAATCAGGCAGTTGCTCAATCACCCTAATGAATATAAATAACCTCCAGCACTTAAACCCTGTGTTAAATATGAGCACCCTAAACCAGAAACTGCCAGCAGAACAGACCCCTTGGCATCCACAGGTAGGGTTTTGTCGGTATTTCCAAGAAATTTTGTAGCAAACAGTTTGTACTTTGAGTAGAGGTACCAGGATGCTCCATGGTGATTTTTTTCCTATCTTTTATTTCATCTTCATAGTCAAAAGTACCCATTTGGAAGCCTTGCTTTAAAAGAAAGTGCAGGGGATGAACCCTCATATGCAGATTTTGCAAATAATGGAGAGGTTTATTGATTTAGGGAACCAAAAAAATTGAATTTCACCTCTGACAAAGTTTTTGCAGTGCTACAGGGCTGATTAGGAAGGCTCTACATGGATGGGCTTTATTTTTCCTAGAAATTTTCCTCACAGCTTTAAATTTGGAGGATCTCTGCCCAATTTCCACGAGGATCTGATCCTTGGGACCCATCCAACTACGTTGTGGTCACCTTTGGGGCCTAAGAAATCAGAGGGAAAACCCTTAAATGTGGGAGTGGGGTGTTAACCATGGGTGAAATGAGTGAACCAGAGCTCAGCCAGAGGTTTTAAGTGTTTTTAGGATATTTCAGGGAGAGCTTCCATGCTCTCCAACGCGTGTTGATCCATCTTCTTGTCCTGGCAAACATCCAGAGGTGGCTGTTCCCCTCCTCCCCTCCCCAAGTGGAGAAGAGAGGAGGAGTTAGAAAGCTGACATGGCAAAACTCCAAGCCTCTCCAAATATATTTTATTAATCCAGCAATTAATATCATGGAGCAGCTTCAGCAAAGCCAATCCAATATGTCGGGGAGAAAGGAGAGCAGGAGTGATTTAGAAACTCCTATTCCTTGGACAGGGGCACACTTAAAAAGCCTGATCTCATAAATCTGTGGTTTCTGTGCATTTTTAGGTTGTGTGTATGAGCTCTCCCACAGCAGATAGTGGGACGTGTAACATTCCCAAGTCCATGAACCCCAGCCACATGATGGTAATTACCAGAGACCTTGAAACACAAAGACCAATAGATTCAGCATTAAGAGCACAGCTCCTGTTCACTTACTCACAGCACAGAATTTGGCCAGAATTTGGATGGGAAGGTCTTATCCCTTCAAGAATCTTGATTTCTCAACATGCTGTTGATCCTTTGGATACCTCTGACCACATGTTAGACGAAGAATATTCCACTTAAATGTCCTTAAAGGGCTCAAAAATTCCAACCGAGCGGGTGCTGGCTCCTGATTCCTTGGGCCTCTTCAGAAATTCAGCATCAAGAACTTTTGAGAGGGGGGAATTATAACAAAGCATAAGCGAAGTTTTCCTTTCCAAATACAGAGATTCTTTAGAGCACAGACTGGAGGATCTTGGACTGATGGGATAAATATGGGACCACTTCATCCCAGGGAAGATGGAGCACATGTACCCTGGAGAAGGAACCCACTGAAATGGGGAAGCAGGGAAAAAACAAGGTGGCAAAAGAAGAATTCACCACCCACTGCAGCGGATGAGAAGCACTCACAGCCCAGCATCTCCCCAGAGCAAACTCCTACAGCTTAATTCAGCTTATTGCACAAAGAAATTCCAGTTCCAGAGTCATCAACAGAGATTATTAGAAGGAAAACCAGAAATATTCATCTCTTTGCTGCTCCATGGGTCTCTGAGCTGACTCTTGGTGTGGTCTGTGCACGCTGGTGCTGTGACTCACGAGCTGAGCAAGCACAGCCTGCCCCGATGCTGGACTCTGCTGCCACGGCTGAGCTGCCAGCTCTTCGAAGGAGATAAAAGGTCCCCAGCTCGGCCAGGACAAATTGGCACCTCTCCACCTCCTCGGAGATTTACATATGTATTTTTAAAATGAAGCAGTCATTAAAACGCTGCTTCACTGGGATAATTGCAATTATCCCATTCTTTTGGTGGCCCAGTGTAAACAGAGAGTTCACTGTCTTGTCTTTTGCTTGAGCTTTAGAGTCATCCCAATCCCAGGACTTCCTCTTTGGCAACAGACGATTCCATCTGAATCACCACCCGGCTCTTGCTTCATCCTCAGGCTCTGATGGTCTGATAACATTTACTCAGAACTCCAAGCAATTAAAACCAAGATGACACATTAAAACAATCCCAATTTAGAGTCCATCTTTAAATGATTATTTAGAGCTGATTGGGAAATGGAATTTCTGCTCTGCAGGGAAGTCAAACGTTTCAAAATTCCCTTTCATCACAGCCTGGAATGCAACCTGAATTTGGCTTAAATCCCATCTTAGTTGGACTTTCGGCACCTGGGACTTGCAAACTGCTTAATGTCAGCTGTCACTTCATCCCAGAGAAAAGTGCAGATGTTTCCACATGGGGCGACAGAGTGGCCTCCATTAAAATGCACTCAGCACTGTCCCATTAATTAGCCTCAGGACAGGCAGAATTCCTGATTTCTCCCCAGAGCCTCCACATGGGCACGGCTGTGCCCAGACCACACTCAACACGAGGGACAAATCCAGAGTCACAAGGGCAAAATACAAGAACTTCAAAGAGGGAGTTGTGACCTTTCTGAATGGGACGGAGATGAAATTTCTGCTTTTCCACAGGAGAATCCACCCAAGGATAAATGGGGAAGGCCACAAGAGGATTTCTCCCATCCTCTCTTTTTCCATCTAAGGGAAAACAGCAGTCAGGATGTGCAAGGAGTTGTCGCTGCCCCTCAGGGAGATGGAGCTTTAAGACAACAGAGGAGCCCCGTGGTCTCCCTTCTCACTCCTCACACACTGCACGCCCTGAATGCCCTTCTGTAGTGATGGATTCATGCGATATAACCAGATCCAAACTTATGGAGCAAACCTCTGGGAGGACATCAGATTGGAGCATGACCATGTTGCCACAAAGACCCACTTCCTATCAGAATGGAGCAAAGGTCTGTATCAGAAGTAGTTGGGCTTTGGTAGGAATTTTGAACCGACATTTATGGCCAAAACCATGCTCTGTCATAGTCTTTGACCATTTTGCTGTCATTTTTGGTTAGCTGTCTCAAGGGTGAAGGAGAATGGATGGATGGATGGATGGATGGATGGATGGATGGATGGATGGATGGATAGATGAGGTCCAGACACTACTCCATCCAAGAAGGAAAATCTCTCCCAGCTTCCAAGTTTGATTGGGTGGATGGTCTGCTGCTCTCTGGCCATGGATCCGAGCAAGAGCTGCCCCCTCAGTCCCCTTCCCTTGCTCCTGGAGTTGGTGAGGATGCAGTGCTGCAGCAGACTGTGGTCCTACCCCTGGTGTGGAGGATGGGAAGCCTGAAATCCCTCCCTGTGCTGCACAACCCATCTGCTGCAGCACTTGGACGTGCCTTAAATTTTTGTCCAAGCCAGGCCTGCAACTGTGGCTGTTAAAGGCACCATTCTTCACCCCTGAGCTGTAAAGGGCTCTCCTTTCACAACTGCTTGAGTGATGGGTCATTACTCAGCTGCCTTCACAGAAAAACTATTTCCAGTGAGTTCCTTGCAAATCAAATGACTTTCTGGTTTATTGAAATTGCGTTGGCTTGAGTGGCCTTGTCATCACCGAGTCCCTTTGACTCCTGCAGCAAAACAGCCCCAAGGAAATCTGCCACAGCTGAGCAGGTGGGGAAAGAGGGAGCAATGGCCTTTGGAGGATGAAAACACATTTCTGACTCTGAAGAGCTCCCGAGGAAGAAAATCAGAATGTGGGCTCTGGTTCAGCAAAGCAATTAAGTATATGCTTTAAGTCAAAGCCTTGCTTAATTCCTTTGACTCCAATGGGATTTAAGCAAAGGCTTTAGACTGAGCTGAATTCAGGTCTGAAAATTCCTCTGACGTTTTTTTCCTTCTCGATTATAGTGAAAGAAAGTGGTTACAGTGCATGCCTCGAGAAGCAGAGGGGTGATGAACTGTGATGCACATCCAGTCTAATGTAAAGCTTTACAAATCACTTTGCAGGAACCAAGTCATAAATTAAGTTGCTCAACCATCCGTGCTTTGCAACCAAAGCCATTGTCTTCCAAGGGCTTGAGCTTTACAACTTCCCAACTGGCCCAACTCCGCTGTGGCTGATCAGGAGAAACTTTACGCTTGATAAGTCCTCTAATATGCCAGGGAGAGTCCCTCCCTCCCCTCCCGCTCTCCTCCTACCTCTTTAATGAGCATCCCCATTAGCTTTGGAGTACAAAGGGAGTTCACTTTGTGAGTCTTTGTGTTCTTCGCATGTTAGGAGGGCGAAGGAGCAGTTCAAAAAGCAATCTGCCCAGAAACCACAGTTTATGAGTCCCAGAAGTTTCATTTGCTCAGGTCAGACTGAAAGCTTGGCTGAAGATACAGTAGAAATTTTTCTCTGTCAGCCAACAGAAAGCAGTACAAAGAACCCAGCTGTTAGGTCTCATAGCCCAGGCCTCTAATTAAAACAGTGGAAAATTAGATAACTTCACAAATTCATCACTGCCACCACTGGCTGTCAAAAAAAAAAGCTCGGGGGTTACCACCCACCTTTTGTTTATGTTGCTAACCAGTGTCTCCATCTTGTGTGTGTGCGTGTGTGTGCACAGAACCGAGTTTTTCTCCCTTCCCCCTGCTCTCAGCCACTTTTTGCACCTCATTCAAAAAAACTTCATATGACACTGAAAAAGGGCTGTAAACCAGGTTTGCAGATGTGCCTCCCCGCACAGACTTTTAAAGAGTTTTTTCCCAATGAGGGAAAATGAAAAAGGCTCAATTTTATTGTTCTCAAAGGAGGAGGAAGGGGAATGATTCTTCCCAAAGATGCAAGACACGGTCGGGGTGGTGCTTCTGAACGCCTGGCCTGAGGTCAACAGATGTCACTTGCAGCTTGTGATCAACTCTATATTTTAAAAAAACCCCAAGCAAACAATGCCTCTATCCCTAAAATAAAGGAGGAAAGACCTTGTAGCACCCGCACTTCAACAGCAGCCAAAAAAGAAAGCTCTCATTCTTTGAAAAGTTAAATTAGTGTTTGAATTACAGCAAGTTCAATAGCCCTCAAAACTAAGAGGAATTAAAAGTGTCTGTCACATTAAGCCTTGCTTTTAGAAAACAAAATGCTCCTTTAAAGAACAAAGGGGAGAGATTCACACCTTAACAAGCCACACCAAGTATGAACCAGCTTCTCCTGCAGAAATCCTGGCACAGGGAACGGGGAGGGGATGGACAATGGTACCACACTGGGCAAGAAGCAGATTAAAGATACAAATATTTCATAAATACTGAAGTGGAAAACAACTTCAGGGTTGGGGCTGGGAATTGTTCTCAGCTTAACTTTCATTTGAGATTGTGGAGTAGAGGAGAAAGAGGGCAGATGCTCCTATCCAGAGCATGACACCCAAATGAAGTGGCCAATTCCATGATTTGGTGTTTTTTTAATTACAAACCCTGTCATTGCTACCCTGAATATTCAGTTCTCCCCTGAATATCTGAATTTGCCAAGGCAGGTGAGGGCAGCAGGTTCGATGTGTCCTGTCCCACGTGTCAGGGCTGGGGACCAGCAGCTTGTGCTGCTCCTCTGCCTTCTGTGCTCTGCTCTCCTGCAGCGTTTGGGAAACGTGGAAAATGAGTGTTGTTTTGGCATAGAAAGTAGGATTACAAGAGCATGGATAAGAATAGAGCTAATAAAGACACTCTCCAAGACGAAGAGAGAGATGAGACAAAGATCTACGTCAAGACCGCGGCTACATTGACCCATTAATTAATTTCCAGTCACAGAGCAGGAATAACTTCCATTCCAGAGCAGGAATAACTACAAGCCCTAAATTTGCTCCTCTAGTGAAATAAAACAGATTTGCTAAGAGCCATTTGCTAATGGCTGCACATGTGGTCACTTCAACCAAACACATTTTGCCTTATACCAAGGGGAGCTGAGGGCATCCAGAGCCCCCAGCAGCTCCAAAGCGGCTCCATCAAAGCTTTGTGGGATCAAACACCACGGCTGCTCCTCGGGTGGCCCTGAAGGATGGAGCTGAGGGTGTGCACGTGCCTACACAACCCTGGCTGGAGTCACTGCCGGGATCAGGGGGCTCCCAGCCAGCCAAATCGCCCCCAGCCCGCGGTGATTTGTGCCTTTCTAGAATTGGCACGGTCCTTCTCAAAACAACAAAGCACCAGCACCAGCCCCTTCCCAGCTCTCACCAACAAAAGGTAAAGACATTGAGAAGGACGGCATTCTCTTGTCACATGTTACCTTCTAAATCTTGAGTCTTCCTTTGTACTCTGACAGTAATTTCACATATAGACATGGCTGCCAAGCGAGGTTTGTTTGATGTTCTTTCCTGCCTTTGTAATGGAGTTTCCTTTTAAGCAGGAGGAGGCGGAGGGAGAGGGGATGACAGGGGCTTATAAATATGGAAAAGACACTTTTTGGCATAAAATTCACGTCGCATTTAAAATATCTCTCTGACTCTTTTCTTTTTCCCCACCCGTGAAGCTGGCCACCTTTGGGATTGTCCACTTGGAAAATCTCCTGTTAAAAAAAGAAGCACAGAAGGGAAAATCATCATTGCTGGAAAGTATTCAAGACTTTGGGAAGCAAAAAAATAGTCAAAAAATATCAACTACAAATGCTGGAGTGATGTCAGTGTTACCTCCTCTCCTCTGAAAGGCCACACTGCCACTGAGGCACCTATGACAGGCAAAGTCAAGGGAGCAGTGCGTGAGTTGGTGCTCTCTGGAGTGACCAGCTCTTGGAAAACTTATGCATTTCTAAGGAGAAAGGCCATAGTATTCATCCTAGGTCTCAATAATAAAATTTGGGATGGTGTATCCCAGTTATCCATTGATAAGGCAAAGCTGGTGATGATCCAGCCTGCGGGGACTGTTAAAATACACCTTAGAGTAAGTGATCCCAAAGATCCAAGTGGCATTCCCAAGGTTACACAGGAAGACCATGAGGGAAGGAAGCTGTTGCCACCCAAAAAAACAGGTGGTCCTCAAAGTCCTCAAAGTCCTCAAAGTCACCATGCTGGTGTTCCCAAAGGACCAAACCTGGGATCCTTCCACATCCAGAGCATGAAAATGACTGATCTGGAACAGCACATGAGGAAAGGACAGGTTAGAATTGTGTTGGCGGAAATTGTGTTATAGGAAAAAATCTGAACGGAGGATGAGATGTCCCAGAAATCCAAGCCCTGACGGTTGCTATCCACCGGTGGCTGGTGAACTGAAGGCTCAGTTCCACTCAGATCCCGCATCTTCATTCCCTGAAATTTGCTCAGAGCTCCTCAGCAAGGACCCACACGTCTCCCCGCTTTTTAGCAAATAACGGATGTGCCTTTCATTTATCCCCGGGACTCCTTCCTTCAGATTGCTCTTGACACTCCACACTTCGCCTGACACATGAAACCCCCCTCCTCTGATAAATTCATGTGCCTTATAAACAAAAGCTACAAAATGTAGCCAACGGCCCCACATCCCTGCCAATTTGAGCATATGGAAGAACAAGGAGAAGTCAAGGCATCTTTTTTTTTGTAGGAACACCAGAGTTTGAAGCAGAAACATCCATTAGTCCAGCTAATGAGGGATTGTTCCCTGTGGTATATTCCCCTCAGCACTAAATGACTCAAATGATAGCCCTTCCAACACTTCCCTGGGGAAACTATTCCACAGCCTCATAGATCACACTGTCAGGAGCTTTTGGCCAGATGGATTTCAAAGGCTAAGAAATGTGCTCGAGTGTTTGACTTGGAAACCCTTGAAACAGTTTTGGGCTCTCATATTTGTGATACCACAGGCATGACTTCAGCTGTTGGACCTCAGCAACCAAGTCCTGCACACCTCTGTCCCCTGCACACGTTCCCACGTGCGTGGGATTGGGCTCACCTCACTCCCTGTCCAGGGAAAGCTGCTGCAGGAAGGAGAGTGCTGAGTGTTTGTTGCTCTGTGGGCAACTGCAACCTAAATTGTCTTGAAGGCTTGAAAGACTTGGGCTGACGTTATTCCAGGGGGAATTATTCCGGGGAAAAAAAAATAAATCCGGGTGTTTGACGTTGTGGGGTTGCCAAGAAATGTCCATAAAGCCACCAGAGAAATTCTGTTGGAGTTTCCCTGTTGAACTGGGGCCCAGGAGCAGCAGATCCTGGTTTTCTGCAGGTGGCTTTCTCTGAGCCTGGCTCCAGCAACGTGGAAATCCCATCTGGCTGTGCAGGAGGTGGGATCTGAGCTCACTCCTTTCCAGACCCAACTCCCCTCCAGTCCCCATCACCATTCTGGCTCAGTGGCACTGGACCCATTTATCCTGGGGATAGACAGAGCCAAAGAGGGAGACTTTTGTCAACTTCCCACTGGAAGGACTGGGACAGCTCTGCAGAACCCATCCTGAGGCAGTACCCTGAGCAACTTATGTGGGTGAATCAATGGTTCCACACAGCTGAGAAACTGAATCTAAAACCAGAGAGAGATGAGAGCCTTCCTGCACCTGGAAAGCACCTCCTGCTCTTCCGACAGCACAGGTTGAATGCTTCACCCACAGATCCACCCTGGGATGAGGCATTGCTTAGGAACAATTCAGCATATCCTGTAGGATTAATTCAGAGAAGTTTCTTCCTAGGGGAGGATCGTTATCCGGACAGGAATCTTGGATTGGATGTTCACACACAGCTCAGCAGCTCGTGGCTTTCTTCCTTCTCTAAGCTGACCTTAATTTACCTCCTTCAGCCCCAGCTTTCTCCCTGTAGAACTTTTAAATCTGATATCCCACTTTTCTTCGAAATGGGGATTTTGGCAAAGCTCTGAGATGTTTGAAAGTGGACAGAACAAGCCCCTTTAGTCATCATCTGCGTTAACACAATGCTTGTAGTTATCTGCCAGGACCCTGATGCTGTACAAACAACACAGAAGTGGGACCTGCTTTACTCTGAACTGTTTAATCCACTAGGACTTCAAATGTTCTGATTTTAGACCTAAAAATAACCCAGAATAGAATGTACTCTTCTCCTGTTACCATCCCTACCACCAAGGGGAGAAATAAGGAGAAGTCCAACCACTTTTGAGGATGAAATGTGATAACAGGTCCAGCGAGGCACCATATAAAAAAGCCATATAAACTGATCTAAATGTGTGCAAAACGCACTCACTTTCTTGGCAGGATGAATTTTTATGCAACTCAGGCAGGGAAGTTACATAAGGAATTCCTCCCCATGCACTTTACTGGGAAGCAAAGATGTCACTGGAATTCCTGTGCGATTAAAGTAGAAGAGAAATGTTTATGGGAGAAACTGGTCTGAAGAAAAAAGCCTCATGGGTGCTTCTTTCCCTCCTCCTTATAGGGATTGAAATCCCTGTGCTGATGTGGGTAAAGCTTTTGCAAACCATCCAGGTGTTCATGAAGGATCCCCCTTCCACTGTCAGAGACAACGGGGACAGGACGAGGGTTGAGGCACTGCAGCTCTTTGACACATTTCAGACCTCTGGAAAGGGAAAATTGTGGATAAGCCATTCCTTGGGCTGTAGGCAGGCATTGATGATCCAACAAAAACACTTCTGGGAAGCAGGGCTGCTCTTTGATATGGCACACAAGGGTTTTTGGATGCATTAGGTAACACGACACCAGGTAGATATGAAAATGAGAAGCTTTGATGGATCACACCTCTCCCAAAATCCATGGAAGAGGCTCTGGAAAGCAAAGTTGACAGGGATTACTGCGGATAGAGCTGCATTCCTTCAGCACATTAAGCTGCTTTATGCCGTGCCACGACTTGATATGATAATGTAACACAATAGGGCAGGATACCACAGAGCCAGGCTGGGAAAGAGAGGAAAAAGAAGGAAAGGAAGGGTTTGTTTGGGGAAGGATTATCTGTTTCCGATGAGGGCATTCCCTGCAAGGGTTGGGTGGGTGTTCAGCTGGGGAAGGGTCTGCTAAAGGACAAGTTTTGGGTGTCCTCTGGGCTTCTAAACATGAACGACTTGGAATCAAGTGCGGGCTGAAATTTTAATCTTTCCTTACATCCAACCCAAACATTGTTCTGCTTTCTTAAGGGATTAGTAATTATTATGACAAATAACATTGCTTCATCCCCAGTTGCTCTGCAGTTCCTTGTGAGCTGCTTCCTCAGACCCCACACTGCACTTAGCTGGTGGAGCAGCCACCACTTGTGATGAGAGTTTGGAGAGTCATGGGTGGGGCAGTGAAGAAATAAAAGATTTCATTTAGGCCCTGCCTCTTTTTCCTTATTTCTATTTCTATTCCTCTACTCTCATTTAACTCATCTATTTCTAGATGAACATTATCCAAGCTGGAAGTTTGGCAAAGATGCTTTCAATTCCCTGCAATATCTTCGTTATTGTGTCAAACCACCTCTCAAATTTCAGTCTATAGAGCAAAACACTCAGTTTCCTGTTTAAAAAAACAATCCATTTTCAGTAAAGGCTTTCCCAAAATCCACTTATCTTTCCTTACAATACATTTCTGGACCTTGCTCTCTTGCAGAAGGCACAGACTGATGGTTAAACACTATGAGAGGAGGAGGAGGAGTTTCTTTTGAAAGGTATATCCTGAAAAAAATACCCAATAATCCTTTGGAAAGGCCACATTGGAACAGACTCTGCCCATGGCAAGTGTGCTCACTAAAATGTGAGCACTCGTTTAAGTGCTTTGCTGAATCAAGGCCTAAATTCCTGCCTTTATTCAGCTTGGTAGCAGTGACAGAATGAAGACAGGGGGATTATTTTATAAAAGGTTCTTTCAGTTGTGTTTCAGCAGCTCTCACTGAGAGTTCAGCAACAATCCGGGTCCTGTTAAACTTTTTCAGCGAGGAGACAGCACCAAACGCTGAAAGTTGATTCTTAATATTTGGCAACAGCCCTTCAGAAGAGATTTTAAATCCATCCTCAAGGGTTGTCATCAAACCCCCACTCTGAGCTGGGGATTACAGCCTTGAGCTCTGGGGGAGGCTGTGCCTGTCACCTGAGCAAGGCTGTGCCAGAGGTTGTGCTGCTGTGAGCCAGGTTTTCCTTGGAAGCATCATCAACTCTGGGCACCTCCTGATGCTCAGGGAGGCTGTAGTTCACGTCAGCATGTCCAGGATGGACATAAATCGGGAGAGCTCTGTGCAGAAACACAAATGAGCTGCAAATCCCCTCCAAGGAGCTGGGGAGATCCTTACATGAGCTCACACTCCTACAGTGCTGGAGCCACAGGGTTTAAACCATCTTGGATAGGACAACATGAGCTGCATTCCCAAGAAAGCTCAGGAGAAGTTTGTCAGCCAGAAATTCTGCCTGATTCCCACCCAACAATTCAAGAGAGTAAAGTGCTAAGGGGATAAAAGGCAACAAACAATATAAAAGCCACCCACACTTTAAATCAACACTTTTTTTGTTCCCAAAGAGAAATAAAACCCATGGAGCTGATGAGTTTTACAGGAAAGTCATGCACAAGCTCCTGGGAAGATCTTTCAGGTGGGTGTGAAGATGTGGGGACATAGAGAAGTCTGCTTTGGTGCCTGGCAATGGGATCTCAGGGAGGTCGTCCTCAACCTGCTTATCCCACCTTCCACTGCACGGTACAAAGAGCTGGGTGGGATTTAAATTAAATCTTCCCTTCTGTCTTCAACTTGGCCCATAATTCTGAGCTCAGGAGGCCAGGCAATGAACTTTGGTTGGGACTGAAGGTTTTTCCCTGTGGTTTCAGGTGTCAGTGCAGGTTCTGAGACAGAGGTCCTGTAGGGCTGGAGGCCGTGGTATGAACTATGAAATTCCATGGAAAACAACACCTACACTTCTGCCAGGTCGTTTTAGAGCAAAGCCTGAGGTGCAGCCTAATCTGAGCAGGATTATTTGTCCTCAGTTCTTGGTATTAATCCAAACTGGGTGCTTATCTCACTACTGGGTGAGAGTGATGGGATCCACCATATCCTCTGGTTGTTCCCAACTTTCAACATTGAAAATTCCTGATTTCAATCTTGAGCCCAGTCCTTGCTGTTCCAAGGAGTTTTGTCCGTGCAGAGGTTGTCATGACATAAACCAACATCTCCTTCCTGTGCTCTACAGCCCCAGCAAAGGCCAGCATCGACCTCATCAGGGTGGGGATGGGGGAAGGGCAGAAGGGAAAAAACGAATCAGTTGAATTCTTGGTCTCAAGCCTGAGAGTGCTCCCAGAAAGGGATTTGTTCATCACAGAAATTGAATTTACACCATTTCTCTGCTCCAAGAAGACAGATGACATCAGACCCTTGGCAGGAGGTGCTTTAGAGAAGATTCTAATCCATGTTCTGACAGGAATATTCACTGGAGCTGTTGCTCACGCCCTGTCCAAGGTTTGATCATGGCTTGAATATGGACCTTGTGCTGGCTGACAGCAAAAATGCTTTGTGGCAGCTGACAAATGAGGTGGTACCCTATAGATTCAAGTGGGATTGTGATGTACAGCATTGGCCTCAGAGCCTAAAGAGAGAAGGGGATAAGGGCTGACACTAAAAGTCTACTTGGGCTCAAAACAGCAGCACTTCCCAGATTGCTGCATCTTCATCTCTGCCTGTGGGGAGAAATAAATGCACATGCTGGATCAAATCTGTGTTCCCTGTTGTTTTTTATGGCTGCTTTACAGGCTACAATTCACAAGTGAGTAGATAAGGCTGATCCAGAGTAGTTATCTGGAAGAAAACCACTGGATTATTTAATGCATTGAGCACAGTAAAGGACTCATTTTCACAGCTTGAGGTTGGATCTGTTGGGATTTATCCTCCTTTATCCAGAGCCCAGGGCAGCTGGCAGTGGCATCAGGGTGGTTCTCCAGTTCAGAAGCAGCTGAGGAATCCAAAGGAGTTATTTCTTTCAGGGAATATGTCAGACAAATCTGTTGGTGCTTGATTGAATTTGTCATGAGTAGAGTGATCATCTAATAATTACAGCAGCCCAGCGATGTGGTCTCGTGTCCCAGCCCTCTGCCATGGCAGTGACCAGATTTTATTAGGGATGAAAATTTGGAACCATTTCAGATTCCATAGACAATTATCCCTATGGATATCCCACCAAAGGAAGCGTGGAGAACAAGGAAAGAGCAGGGATGCAGACAACGATTGACTGAACTCCCGAAGTTTGGATTTCCACCTTGGCTACTGACAGGAATTCAGGTTCTGGTCCCAAGCCCGAAGTCAGGAGTCCCCTCCTTGTTGCCCACATAAGAAGCTTAATCCAGAACAATTCTGTTGGTGTGGCTCAGACCAGTGTGTTTGGAGGAGGGAAAGAATTGAGGGGGAAAATCAAAGGACGCTTGGCTGAAAGTCACCAGCCTTAAAACCAGAAAGTGCCTCTCTGCTTTTGCCCAAATCCTCATCCAGCAGTTGGAAATCCAAGGGACATCTCCCTGTGTGAGCTCCCCTGCCCTGCAGCTGCTCTGGATCTCCTCCACTTCCGAGCCAGGGATGTTCTGAGGCAGCCAGACTGATCCACCCAAGGGAAAGTGCTGCTGTTCTAATGACACTTCCTTTCAATTTTGTCCCTCCTTCTTCCCACCTCGGTTTATGTTCAGGAAAACAAGAAGGAAGTAACCAAAAAACACAAATAAAAGCCACTCAAGCACCAGGACAGTCAAGCTGGTTTAATTTCTTACAGTGTCCAGCACAGAGAGGAGCAGGACCAGAATGTGCCAGCAGTTATAGAATCATTAAGACTGGAAAAGACCTCCAAGATCACGGAGTTGAACCTTTCTCAGTGCTCCCTGCAGCTGTGCCTGGAACTTGAATTGCTCTGGAAATGCACTACATGAGGACATGCTTTAAAAAAAGATGTTGAGATTAGGAAAACATTATTTCACTACAGGAATAACACATTTCAGCTGCCTTCACTGCTGCTCAGTGGGAAAAATCTTTTCCAGTAGAAAGAGGACTTTGAGAGGAAATAAAGGGACATGCAGTAGAGGAAACTGGGATTTGGGATCTGGGTGGTTTGAGGCACGGAGGTGCTGGATATGATTTTAAACTCAGTGTTAGCCAGGCTGTGCTCCTCCTCAGAGGGTTCAGTGACTGCAAGAGGAGCAAGCTGACAACACAACTCCTTCCAAGGAGGCTCTGGCTCTGAGCATCACCATGGTGTGATCAAGGGAAATCTTGAAAACTCCGCCTGGAATTGCTGTGAGGCGTGGATGTGCTCAGTGTCAGGTGGAGCTGGTGCCGCTTCCATAGCCTGACATACCCTGGAGTACCCTGCTCCTGGAAAGAAGGACAACAGCCAGAATTCCACACAACCCCTCCTAGTGGTAACAATCCTGTGGTAGCCACCAGCCTCTCAGCCTAAAGCCAGGAGGAGCTGAGACACGGATAGAGGTGGTCAATAACTTACACAGCACTTGTGCTTCTCTAACACGGCAGGAACTGTGCAAAACTTTGATTTACCTCTCCCAGAAACCTCTGTCCATCCTTTGTAGGGGTGGCCAGGTTCAGTCACCCACCAGAAGCAGGTCTGTAGGTCACTGGCAGAGCTGCCAGAGTACAGGAGGCTCTGCTTTTCCCAACACCCATCCCACTGGATGATACCAGAAAAAGATTCAAGTTAAGGAGTGTTTTTGAAGGCAGTGTTTTTGAGAGTTTGTTTTTCTGGCTTGTTGGCCTTTTCTCCAAAAGGATAGAGTTTCTCCAAGGGAAGTTTCTTTTTGCAAAGTGACTGACCCGCTGGCACCAGTACAAAGTTTTAGGAGATGAACTCATACTTCTGAGTACGATTCCTTTGCACTGCTGAGAGCTGCTAATGAAGAGGAGCAGGGAGCAGCTCGAAAGGAAATAAGAGCCAGCAGCTTGGGAAATAGAAACAGGGAACAACAAGGTCCTGATCTGCTGCGAGCATCTCCAAAGCAGAGGGGTCAAGCCCCCGCTCCTCCCCAGAGAGAGCGAGCTTAAGGGTCCTCAGCAGCATTTGAACCTCAACATCCCTCCTCCCTCTCGCTCATCTGCTGCCTGGCTCAGGGAGAGCCTAATCTGCCCTGAGGTACTTTGAAGTTACGCAGGGATTTAGATTTGTGCCTCTTTTAAGGCAAGGCAGAGCCCTGCGGGAGAGCCGAGCAGCGGCGGGAGCGCTCCTCGCCTCCCTTAACACAGAGCAGGCACCGCGGGGTGACAGCCCCGGGGGGCTCGGCTGTGCCCTCCTCCTCCTCCTCCTTCTCTTCCTCCTCCTCCTCCTGCTCCTCTCTCCCCTGCTCATCCCCTCCTCCTCGCAGCTGGGTTTGCACGGGAAGACATCAAGCACCCCCTGCCCAGCCCTCCCACCCCATCCCTGCCTGTTGCTGCCTCCTTCCCCGGTCCTGGGATTCTCCGCATGCTGCAAACAGAGCAAATGCTTCCACTGCCTGAAAAGTCCCCCAAAGCTGCCCTGAAGGTGCTTCCCATGTTCCCTCAGTTCATAAGGATGATAAAGAGTAACTGGATCAAGCCTTGCAGTGCGTTGATGGACAGCAAAGGGAAGTGCAGATGCATAAGAATCAAGGGATTCTTGGAAACCTCATCCCATCCCAGAGATTGATACCCCCTGAATCTGCCTGGCTTGTGCACAGCACCTTCCAGCCCAAGCAACTCTTGCACTTTGCAAAAGGAAACACGATATGAGATGTTAGAATATATTGAAGATGGATTGCTAGCCTTCCTTACCTCCTTTCCAAGGAAAGAGAGCAGAGCCAATGTTACGCTGTGAGTCACCGGAAGAACAAAATTGAATCCTTGGAGCCAGTGCTCAAAAGCAGTGTGGCCAGGGATTTTTCCCTCCTGTTTTTCAAATGCCCTTGAAGTTTCTCACCCCCTCCCCTATCACTGGTCCACAGCATTAGAGAAAAAGTGCCTTCGAAACCCCATAAAAGAATTGGGGTTTTCACTTTCCAAACCACTGAAAATCTACCTGTTCCCCCCAAATTTCTTATCACTGTTGAAAATCTTGTTATTCCTGGGGGCTCTTGATCCCTGCTCCCCTCTGACCTCCAGGCCTTGCCCAGCACAATGACAGCTGTTGGAAAGGGCACCTGGCCAAGAGCAGATGTCAGGAAGGTTACCCAGGCTTTGTTAGCTGGCAGGGAACACGAGATTCCCAACTCCACGTTCATCCACAAATCTCCACCCAGGAGAGAAGGTGACTGGGATCGTTTATGTCCCAGTGGGAATCATGGGGCTTTACTCTGACTGTGTGGGAGTATCCAGGCAAGGATTTGATTTAGGGGAGTGTGAGATGTGCAGCACCTCTGAGGTTTATAACTTGTAAGAGCTTATCTCCTTTTGCATCAAGAAGTGTCTGGGAAGCAGCCAAGGGCACACAGCAGAGGAGATAGCAAGTGGGAAGGGAGAGGAAAAAAGTCAAGGGGAATACAAGCATATTTATAAAAATCAGAACAATAGTTTCCCAGAGCCGTGATAAGAACTATTCTCTACTCACAAATAAAAACGCAACACTGATTTTTTTTTTTTTTCCATGCATTTCTCCTCTTTTCTTAAAAAGAAAAAGCCAAACCCCAGCACTTCGCCTGAAGCCAGAGCTGTCATGAGAGCAGCAGCCACAGTGGAAGGAGTTAATCCTTGTGCCTCCCAGCAGGGAAGGCATCTGCCTGCAGCCTTTGGAAAGGACCCTGAAGCTGGTGGTCCTGCCACGTCCCTAGTGAGCGTTTGTTCAGATCATCCAGCTCAGTGCACAACACCCCCTCCAGTCTGAAGGGGTTGGCAAGAGCATCTTGAAGGGTGGCCTGGAGTCGTAAACAAGCAGAGCTTTGCATCCCCAGCCAGCAAGGCTGAGCTTGCTGGCAGAGCTGCCTGAAGCAGGATCCCTCTGGCTCCCTGCCTGGCCCTTGCGAGTGTTATCAATCGCCTGCTTCCATGAACATTAAAGAAACCAAACTTTCCTTCTTGCTCTTGCACCCCCTCCCTTTAAATAGCAGCTTAAAAGGAAACAAATTTAGAGCAAGGTCAGAGGGATACAGAGGCTGTTTCTCATGCTCCGAGGAAATCCTAGCAGTTGGATGGTGGAGGAAGTTATCTCCCAGCACTGTCTGCACACGAATTCAGAGAAAGGCTGAGAGGGATTTCCCAGGAAA
Organism: Corvus moneduloides; assembly: GCF_009650955.1. Taxonomy (NCBI): domain Eukaryota; kingdom Metazoa; phylum Chordata; class Aves; order Passeriformes; family Corvidae; genus Corvus; species Corvus moneduloides. The sequence continues at coordinate 2,635,939 of NC_045487.1, read as the reverse complement.
TTACAATCCTGCCCCCAGCCCTCTTCCCTGTGGCAAGGCAGGATCGTCCGTGCACACTGTTCCCAACAGATCTCAGAGAAGATCCCACACAGGGCTGCACACAACTGTCCTGTCTGGGATGCACTCATGGGTGCATCCCTGGAAGTGTCCAAGGCCAGGTTGGATGGGGTTTGGAGCAACGTGGGCTAGTAGAAGATGTCCCTGTCCATGGCAGGGGGTTGGAACCGGATTATCTTAATTATCCTTCCAATCCAAACTATCCTGGGATTCTCTGATGAATCCATGGCTGTCGTTTAGCCTTGGTGTCCAACAGCAGCATCTCCAGACCAAAAACTCCTGAACTGACACAGAACCACTCCTCTGATTTTAATAAAATTGCACCTGAGCAAAGAGAACCCCAGGGCTGCAGGTGAGGTGAGATCACATTTGATCCAGACAAGATCTGTGTTCGTAGCTCCCTCTGGGATCAAAGCATTACTTAGACATCTTTGAAGATGGAAGTAGCACTTCCAGTATCCATTTACCCATGTAGAATTAGATAGAAGCTTCTTTAATTAAAGACATCCTTGCATGAAGCTAAGGAAAGCCCAGGCTCCACAGAATCCCTTCTCCCCATGTAATCCCCTCAAGCAATGGCAGAGTGTTTTAGTACCAAGGGTTTAGAGCACGAGTTTTAACAGTTTTTAGCTAAAATAATTCTCTCTATCACCCTTGCAACCTCTCATGGGAAGATCTTTGACAGGTGACAAGTGACTCACTCAGTTGCACTTGGGAAAACAACAGAGCTGGGAGAAGAAATCAGCTCCCATCAGGATTCTGGTTCCTCATTTAGGCACAGGGCATGTTCCCCACTTCCCCAACCCCTTTAAATCCCAAGGTAACATCTCCCCTTTTCATTCACCCACTTAGCCCAAATAAGTCCAAACAGGGAGAAAACAAAGAAGGATTTTAAGCCCATGTTTAAAACAGCTTATGGATGTTGGAGCTCCTTCCAGCTCCATCTCAGCAACGTTGTGCCTCAAGCCAAGGTTTCATCGTGTGTGTCATTGGGGATTGCAGTTACAAATGAGATTAAGGAGCGAAATAAAAATCACTTGAGCTGGAGATAACTCACTTGCTGGCAGGGAGCAAGGGACTGAATTGATCTCCTGGCCCATGCAGGCTTTTCCATCTGCCAATAACACCCAGCAATTCGTCAGTGCCGCAGCACGCAGTGTTTATGGCCCGGTGTTGTAATGAAATCAGCATCTCCCACAGGGAACTTAACCCCTCCAGAGGCTGACAGAGGTGGCCCTCGCGGGACACAAAGGAAATACCGAGCCCAGTGCTGGCTTTGACACACAAATGCCTCCGAACACATCAGAGCCCTTGCAGGGTTATTAGCAAACTCTGCCACAGAAAAGCCTGGAAAAGGGGTTTAGATCCAAGGTTGCTCTGGGAACATCTACAAGGTTCAATTCCTCCTTTTCCACCTCCATGGATGGATTCAGGTGAGAATCAGCTTGAACATTGCACCTCCACTTTATCAGCCCTCCAGGGAGCCAGGCACTTGGTTTGTGTGCCCAACATCAGGGAGCTGCCTGCAAGCCCAGACCTGGAAGGCAGTTCCAGAGGGGGTTTAGGAGTGCTGAGAGCTGAGAGAGCTTCACTTGGGCTCTCTGTCCAGTCCTCCTGTATAGACTCCATGAGGTAACAAGCACAGATCATGGAATCAACCTTCACACACAGGCAGAAGCCTGGATCTGGACACATTTAGAGTCACTGCAAAGCCTTCCAGGATTTCCAGTCATCAGCCCTACCAGTGCAGCCCACTTCCAGATGCTGGAGATCTTCTCCGTCTGCACTAGCAGGGGAAGGAGAGTTGTGCCCCCACTAAGCCAGCACTGACTCTGAACCTATCCTTCCACCAGCATCCCAAAAAACCGGTGTGGGATAAATCACACTGTATAGATCCACCACTGCAGAGCCTTCCATTTGCTTTTCCTTCCCCCAAAAAACTGCTTTAGACACAAGACATTTTTTCCAGCCCACGCTTTCCTAAAGGACACTGTGAGGTTTTGTATAAACAAAGAAATGAGGCACGACAGTTCGAGACTGAGGAGAAAATATCACAACCATCCCAACAACATCAACAGTTTAGAGAAAACACTTGGAGCTGTCAATACCCTGTGCTGAGTGGTGAAAGATTTGGGACATGTTCCAGTTTGGAGTAAGAGACACTTTGCTGGTTTGCTTGCAGATCTTGGGGGAAGGCTGCACTTCTCAGCTGCAATCCAGAAATGGTACCGACTCCATGGAAAGAAGAACATGGAAAAGTCCAAACCAGGATAAATGCTCGCAGCCGTGAAAAATCTGAAATTAAAGAGCTCTCTGCCAAGAGAGGAGCTCAATAGTTTGGCTCCCCAAAGCTCAGGTCTTGAAATACATCTCAGAGCTCCGTGGCTGCATATTCCTAAACCCAGGCTGCTGTGTGCACACGTGGCCAGGGCATGCAGAAGAAGTCGGATTGTTCCTGGTAGAGGCGCCTCAAGCAATGCTTCCTTCCTTCCAAAACAAATACTCAGTGGTGCAATGATCCCAAAGGGCTCCTGAATGAAGCTCTACAAGCCCCACTGAGCCCTTAACTGTGGCATGAAGCCACACTCAAGACCAGGCTCACCTTTTGGGCACAGATTTCCACGGGCTGAGCATGCCCAGCACGGCTTTCACAGAACTCTGGGAACAGAGCCCACGGGAGGATCTTGACCAAGGCAAGAAGAGCCAAGCTCAGCAGACCGAGCCATGTTTAAATCCAGGTGCCAACAGCAGAGATAACAAATGTGAAGAATTGAAGTAATCAAAGGTGTTACTCATCCGTGACTTGGACTGGAAGCAGAGCCAGGAGCCCAACTTAGATGAGGAACCAGCAGTGCCTGTGCAGCTGGGCACCATCCCAGCGTCCATTCCCAGAGGCAGCAGCTGTGGCCAGGGCAAGGTGAACGAGGGCACTCAGGGCTGAGCTCATAAAAACAGACCCCAGGAATGCAGCCATGATGAGCTGGGCTCACCTCTCTGATGGGGAGAAGGAGCCACCAGGACTGAGAGTCCTGAGCTCCTCAGGGGAATTGTCGGGCTCGGGTGAGGGACTTGGGTGCCCTGCAGGGCTGGAGGGTGAAGAGCTCCTGGACTGATGGGCTTTCAGCACGGCTGATGCAGCTCCCAGCCCAGCAGGTATCCCGAATTCCCTGCAGACACCCCAGGCTGGCTCAGCACAGCTGCTCTGCAGCTGCATTTTGCTGGGGCAGCAGCAGCAGCCGGCTGGGCCGTGCAGATGGGCCCAGAGAGACTCCCTGCTTCCTTCAGCTCCTGAGCTCAGGCTCGACTCCCATAAAGCTGGGTTTTATGGGCCTCCCCGTGAGTGTGAGCATGGCTGTGTGTGCAATCCCAGGGATTTACAATACATCCAGCCATCGCTTGGGGCCAACGTTTTCGAATGCTGTATCCAGAAGCCTGGATCCACTGGGCCTTTGGTTTGTTTTAAAGTGAGTTTATTTTGGATTTGAAAACACAGCCCAGCTCTTCGGCACAAATTGATTTCCTGAGCTCGTCTGCTTCCTCCAAACTCCTCTCCTGGCAACTCCTGTTGCTTTAGGATTTCTACACAACCTTCCAGTATCTCCTGAGGACCTCCCTCCCCCTCCCAACCTTTTCCCCTTTTGATCGCTGCAAGGCTGTTAATTCAGTTGGCAACAAAACCCTCTCTCAAGCAAAGCTAAGAAAATGAGCTGTGTCAAATCTCTGAGGCTTGCATGAGTTTTAATTTGCTATATTTGCTTGTTTTCCTTCTCCTTTAGACTTTGGACTCTCTGACTTTCTTTCATGGCTATATTTCTACGCTGTCCATCTTTCTGGGCATATTTTACATTTGGCATTTCTTTGCTTTCCCCAGTGAAGAGAAGTCCAAACTCTGAAGTTAAAACCTTCCCCAACACGGATTTACATGAAGACAGAGGATTTCTCTGGAGGTTTGTCCTACACAATTCTGCTGGAAAGGAAGGAGATGTGGAGAGCCGTGGGGAAACTGCATCTTAAGGAGGCTCAGCAGGACTCTGAGCAGAACTGTCAGCAGCAGAAGTGGCTGCCTGGGGGGAGCGGCTCAGTAATGAAACCAAGGTGGCCGAGCTGCTGACAGCTGCAGAGCAAGCCAGAGGAGAGGTGGGTTTGGGAGCAGAGGGGAATATTTCATCTTCTCTGACTTGATGAGTTTGCGTTGGCACAAGACAATGAGGAGCAGATGTCAGCCAGAGATGCCAAACTACCCCGTTCATTTTTACAGCAGAAATAATGACACTCTTTCAGACCACTAATGTTCGCAGTTTCTCAACAGCATGGACTGATTTTTTTCTTTTAGAAAAGCCCTTCTCAAAGTTCACCAAGAATGGTTCTTAGCCAGTGTTGATGGCAGCAGCAATGATTTCACACGGATAATCGGAAAAAAAACCCTTCCCAGAGCTAATTGGATGTTGCACGGACTCTGAACCATCTGCATCCACCAAAGCACACTTACCTGGGACCATTAAATGGGAATTTCTTCCTTAGATCTTTCTCATGGCCTGAGTAACTTGTTTGCCTTTTCTTTTGCCCGAGGGCTCTGTTAATTCCTAGAAATCGTACAATCATTTAGGTTGGAAAAAACCCATAAGATCGTTGAGTTCTGTGTAATGATTCCTGTGTTACAACAAATTTGGAAACTCTTGGAAAAGTGAAGAGCTCAGCTGGGCTCAATTTCATTGTGGATGTGCTTTGAATAAACAAAATTCTGGAATTCTGATTTCCTGAGCTGCACTCAGACCATTGACCCAGACAATGACCTATGAGCATCCGAAATATTCAAGGTTAAATTGTTAAGCATTGGAAGAGGCTGCCCAGGGAGGTGGTGGAGTCCCCATCCCTGGAGATGTTCAAGGAATGACTGAACGTGGCACTTGGTGCTCTGGTCTGGTTGACAGGGCCAAAAGTTGAATGACCTAGGAGGTCTTTTCCAGACTAAATGATTCTGTGACACTGGAAAGCTCAGGATTTTAAGGCTGAGGATTGTTATTCTGGTTTGGGGTTTTCCCTTCTTTTCTTGGCTCTGCACTTCCACGTGATCACGTGAAGCAAAATATTTTTTAAGCATTCCCCTGATAAGCAAGATCCACCCCAAGAAAACACCCTGACCACCTCAGGGCTTTTTGTGAAAACCCAGAGAAAAGAGGGGATGACTCCATGACATCATCAGCTGAACTGCAATTCAGAAAGCTGTTTAATTTGAGGGTTTGCAAGACCTGCATTTTTCCTGGAAGGATCCCACAAATCCAGTGTCTGAACTCTAGTTACCTCCCTACAACCTGCCAGACTTTCCCCCATTAATGAGACACAGTTAAATATTCCAGTTCACCTTCCACAAATCTATTGTGGCCTGTCCTGGAATCCAGCTCATGTCTATAAATGCATATATTATTATCTTGACTTCCTCCTGCTTATTGGCAATGCCTGGTAATCTTTCAGTTGTGGTATGCAAAGCCAAACATGAATCAGTATTTTCCATGATGGTTGTAATTTTGGCCTGTAATTTTATCACTCCAATCTAAATCCACTTCAGAAACACCATAAACGAATTGTCACCGAATGAACTGAGACTTCGGAGTGGTTTAGAAGAGTTATTTAATAAAAGGAAAATATAAAACAAATGTAAGCCATAATATTTTTGGCAAAAAGGTCAAATATTTCTTTCTCTTTACCTCATTTGAGTGCAAGGACCTACTTCTTTTAATGCACTCCCAGCAGGTTTGTTTGTCTTGGATTATGCAGTAGCAGATAAAACATTTGTCCAGTGAGAGTTGTTTAAAAAGAACCAAAAACCCAACAAAAGCAAGGTAAACAGATCAAATTTGTGATATCCTTGCCCTAATTTTTTATAAAATACTGAATGCTAAGTGCTAAAAATATGCCCATGCTCTTTTTACAGAGCTGAAGCCGTTTTCACAGTTTGCAAAGCCAAACACTCCCAAGTTGCTGTAAGTTTATTTTAGGCCCTGATCTGGATGACGGCTGCGAGGCTGCCTCACTTCATTCATATTAAGAAACAATATACAGAGGATATAAAGTGATCAACTGTGTTTACAGTGAGGGCAAAAAAAAAGCCCCTTTGCATGAGTAGTAAACAGGGAATCTGGGGCTGAACACAAAAACTGCTGCTGATCACTCCTGAAAGGAACATTCCCGGCACAGGCGGCTCTGGGAAAGGCAAATGATGACAATCTCAGAGTAGGATTTCCAGGAGTAACCCCAGAATAACCCTCCAGAAGTCAAACATCCAAGGTTTGCAGGGGCACTCCCAGTGACACGTGAAGGTTTCAAGCAATGGCTTTGCAGGGGGAAGGAAGGAAAGAAAATAAAAAAGCCCCACGTTTATTCATAAAAAATATCTGCGTCAAAACTGCAGTGGGAGCCTGTTTATAATAAACCACCAAACGATAGAGAGGCTGCTGTTTGGCACAGGAATGGCCTGGGAGAGGCTTGTATTACATTTCTCTCCCTCAGCCTTCATGGTATAAGGCAGAACAGGCTGAAATTTATGTTCTCCTGGTACTGCCGGCGCGGCTGTGCTGCTCCAGAGACACTTCTGGCACAGGCCCTCGCCCTGCTCTACATTGCATTTCCCTGGATTTATTGCCAGAGGTTGGGGTGAGGGCAGAGGGGCATTTTTGACTTCTTTATGGTGATGGAGGCACTTGAGGGGGCCAGGCAGACACAGATAAGTAGCCCCAGAGGCAGCTACTGACCACCACCCTCTCATTGTGTCTCCTGTTCTGGACCAGCTTGGTTTTTAATATCAGACCATCATTGCTTCGTCGGGGTTATGTGCAGGTCTGGAGAAAAATGGGAAAATGGGAATTACTTTCTCTTGGCAGAGTTTTTGTTGCTTAAGTTTTGCTCTTTCCTTCCAGCTTAGCAAGCAGAGCTGTGAGTCCCATCCATCCATCCATCCATCCATCCATCCATCCATCCATCCCTCCATCCATCCCTCCATCCATCCATCCCTCCATCCCTCTATCCATCCATCCCTCCATCCATCCATCCATCCATCCATCCATCCATCCATCCATCCATCCATCCATCCATCCTTCCTTCCATCCATCCATCCATCCATAGAATCATAGAATCATGGAATGGTTTGACTCAGACAGGACCTTCAAAATCATCTCGTTCCAACCATCTCTGCTGTGAACAGGGACACCTTCCACTACACCAGGTTGCTCAGTCCAGCCTGAACTTGAACCTGGCTATCTTTCCATCCATCCATCCATCCATCCATCCATCCATCCATCCCTCCATCCATCCATCCATCCATCCATCCATCCCTCCATCCATCCATCCATCCATCCATCCGTCCATCCATCCATCCATCCATCCATCCATCCCTCCATCCATCCATCTGTCCGTCCATCCATCCCTCCATCCCTCCATCCATCCATCCATCCCTCCATCCATCCCTCCATCCATCCATCCATCCATCCATCCATCCTTCATCTTTTGGTCAGCAAGACATTTTCTGCCAGAGGCAGTCCAAGAGGGCTCTGTCCAACTTGCAAAGATCCAAGTCAGGAAACCCAAACCCCACCAGGATTTTCACTCCCAGTGCCTGAGAGGGAGCAATGAGCTCTGCTAGGTCCCTTTGCTTCCTTTGGATCCAGGAGTTTCTCCATCACTGTGAGAGAACCAATACAAAGAAGATCTGTTGTGTTCTCCACGTTTGATGGGACAAAAAACAGGCCATGAAAATGTAAACAAATAAAAGTTCCAGGTTCAGCCTCTCCACCTCTGAATCATGTCGTGGAGAGGGATCTCTTGTCCTTTGAGGGAGGTTTCTGGTCACAGTAGCTCCTGGGTGATCTGAGCATCCACCTCCATGAGATATTTTGACACTAAAGCCAAGACTATGTTATCAAAATAGCTCATGGACGTGGATGCTCAGGTTCCCCCAGGAACTGTGAGTTTGACACCCACAAAAGCCAAACAATTTCCGGCAGGGCTGGCAGAAACCCCTGACTGAAGCTGCTGAAAATTTTCTCAATTTCAGTGACCACTCCAGTGGCTTTTCCCTTTGCAAAATACTTTGAGAATCTCTGATTAAAGAGCTTCTCGAGAACTGGATATTTCTATTTATTGTTGTTATTTTACAGAAGTCTCCCCTGTCAGGGAAACAGTAGCAACATAAAATAGAATGCTGGACTTACTGTTTGTGTCTTGACCCCTACAAATTACTCGCCAATACAACAGCCAGGAAAAGCCAGGAATCAGGCTGAGAAAAAACAAGGGAGACAAGGTTTGTTCAGTACAAACCTCACTGCTGTGCATAATTCAGTCTTTATATAAAGTAGCTTCACCAGGGTACCATCCCAAAATGCCCACAAATCCTATTATGTGACTAAAAATATTTGTAAATGTAAATGGATACATACAGACAAAAAGAAATTCTTTTGAGTGGCAGCCCAAAGTTCAGCCCCTACCAAGATGGACAATTTATTTACATTTCTTCTCACTATTATGGATTGATCTTTCCACCAGCACAACACAGAGATACTCAGGTCATCTCTTTGCTACTTCTCTTTCCCGACTTTCATTATGAGATAACAGTCAATTAGGACTCAAAACCAACCAGAACTCTTCCACTCATTAGGGCTTGATCCACTCCTGACATTTCTTGATAAATCCTCCCTCTGATTTACAAGAGACTTCATTTCTGAGGGTTTTTAACCACTTTTATACTTTATTCTTCGTATTTACCCTTTGAACATCAGTTAGAAGAGGGACACGGCTTGGGCTGCTGAACTTTGGGAATAGCTCCCTGCTAATCCCTTTTCTCTTGGATTCCCATGATTTTAGGGTTGTAGAATCATGGAATAGTTTGTGTTGGAAGGGACCTTAAAGCCCATCTCATTCCATCCCCTGCCGTGGGCAGGGACACCTTCCACTAGACCAGGTTGCTCCAAGCCCCATGCAACCTGGCCTTGACACAGGTTGGGGTGTCCCTGTGTTTGGAATGCCAAAGAAAAGGATGTTGGGATGGGGGTGGGGTGTTTAAAATTATATTCCAATGGGGATTTATTTTTTTTTACATCGTTGTTGGTTTTAAATTATTTTATTCCCACTGGTCTCAGGTTTGGAAGCTGCAGAGGAGAGGAAGATGAAGGAGTGGGGATTTTGGGAGAAAATGTGAGGAGAGGGACAGCAAAACCCCAAAAAGTAAGAAATGTCGGGGACATCAGGGAGAAGAAGAGGAGAATAATAACACGGGTGCCCTCTAGTCAGCACCAGGGTTTCTCATCTCCAGCCTCTCTCCCATGTTTAGAGATGGGCAGGACTTGGAGCCTGGCAGTCAGCCACGATCCTGAGTGAAACAATGCCCAGGAGCTTGGCACATCAGGGCATCCCACACAGGGCCCCTCGTCCTCACTCTGCCAGGCTGGGTCCCCCTCTCCCGCCACGTTTGGACCAGGAGCTCTGCGATGGCAGCGCTACCAAACGTGCCCTGGGATCTGATTTCCTTTCATGGCCAGGTGCTTTTAATAACCCACTGCCAACTGCCAGTGCTATTGCTGCAAGTGATGCCTGGAATGAAAAGGGGGAAGAAAGAAAGACCAAGAAAAAAAAAAAAAAAAAAAAAAGGTCAATGAAACAGAACAGATAATTTTGCAATTTAATTTTCCATCTCCTCTAATGATGGTACCGGTGTCATGCTGATGGATGGAACTGTTACATGCGGCCTCTCAAGATTAATTCCCCTCCTGCAACTTCAGCCGTGATTTTCCAGAGCAGCCTCTTGGCTCCCTTATTCAGTCTTCCCCCTGGTCCCTTCCCCTCTCCCTTCCCCAGGCTTCTCCTGCTCAGAAGAATGTTTTGGATCAAAGCCGACAAGGAGAATTAGGTGGGGTGTCAGGGCTGGCTTTTGTGATGGCTGAGGAGACTCGGGTCCTTTTCCTGAAGGAGAGCACAGCTTTTTCAGACCTGAAAATCCTCTGTTCCTTATCTGAAACTGCTGACTACTGCACAAATGCAGGATATCTGCTCCTTCCAGGATCTTGAAGGATCTACATTTTTTCCCATTCCGCTTGGGCAGAAATCTCTGAAGCCCATTAAAAGTTTCACCGTAATCTGAGCTCCATATTTTCTCAAGCCAGGAGATCTGGAATTTAAAGGCAAGGTTTGATCTTATCTTTTCCTTATCTGATTATGGTGGCTCCACCAAATAAGATTTATCTATAAAGAAAATAATGCAATTAATGTCCTGGCTGCACAAGTCTTTATGAAGACCTCTCAGATTTTGCTAGCTCTCCAATTAAATGTAACTCTGTAAACCTGAGTGAACCAAACCCTTATCTGAGAACGTGCAATGCTCCTAAATTAAATTCATGGACTTGGTGGAAAGGGTTCAGGGGGATTTTTGTGTGTGAAAGGGACACAGAGACGCTGTTCTGCGTAATTCCCAATCCCTCTCAGCCTGGCAGGGAGCACACACACCACTAACCAGGGCTGTTCCTGCATTTACATCAGCGAGGAATTTTCTCCTCCTGGCACATTCTCTGGCATCCCACGGCTGAAGGGGCTCCAGGGAAAAGCAAACTTGCTGTCCTGGCATAGGGAAAAGGGATGCACGTGAGGGGCTGGTCCCAAAGTTGTGCAAGGCACCAGCAACGAGCATGTGCTGAGGATCACGGTGTTCATGGCTCGCTCCAGATCTGGCAGGATCTCAGTTGATCCAGAGGATATCCTAGTAGGATATCCAGATGTTTGAACATCTCCAGTAAATACAAAAAACAAGGGAGATTTCCCCAAGCTGGGGGCTCTCTTAGTTCTCCAGCATTTTGGTGACCCCATGGAGTGTCCCATGGCAAGACCTTGGTTCTGTTAAAGGGGGAAAGAGTGGAAAAGGGACACAAAAATTGGATCCTTTTAAATATCAAGGAGCTTCAAACCAGCTTCCAACTGCCCAACTTCCAACTGGGCAGTTTCCAGCCCACTCCAGATTCCTTTCCAGCTTCTCTTCTGCAGCTTCTCTTCCTCTGAGATCCAGAAGTGCAGGGAGCTTGGAAACCCCACAGTAGCAGGGGCAAGGCTGGGCTGGAAAAGAGTGGAGGGACGATCTGGGAGTGCCATTCCTCTGCAAACTGAGTCATTCATGATCCCACCTTGGACATCACCCTCAGTGTTTTGGGAAAACTGAGCCAGGCACAGCATGAGGTGGGAAGGGTCAGCAGGACTGGGTTGGAAGGGGAGGTTCCACCATGAGCAGGTTCACCATGAATGGGTTCATGCACTGCAACTCTGATTTCTGGCTTTGCTTCTCCGTGCAAAAGCAAAATATCATTTCTGGCTGATCTCACGTGAATTATTTCCAAACTGCTTTTCCTCTGAGTTACGTGGGTTTGGACTCAGTCTGAAAAATATTATTTGTGTACCAAGTCCTAGGGTTTCTCTCTATCAGCTGGCTTCAGAGTTTCCCAAGCCTGCATTTTGGCTGCAACAACCTCCAAGATGGAAAAGTGTGTTCCTGTCCTGAGATCTGTCTTAGCTTCTTGTTTGTTGCTGATAGGAAGAACTCTTCCCATTAAATAAAAAAACTGAAATAAAATTGCTTTGAAATTTGTACAGTCAGAAGAAACAGCAATCAGAAGAAAGTTCACACACCTGTTAGTTGCTATTTTCAAATACAATTTATATTTTTTCTTTTTTTTTTTTTGAAATTTCAGAAATCACTGGGAAATGATCCTCCTTTCTGCATCCTAACCTTTATCTCAGCCTAATTTCTCCACTCAAAACTTTATTTCACAGGATTAATGTTCCTGGCCTTTCTGGTTCTTTACCTCCCTGCCCCCATTTTCTTTGTTCGGGAAGACCATCAACAAAATTCCTTTCTTGTTAGTGAAAGTCTTTTTTTTTTGATAAACATTGCTTGGAATATACATCTTTTTGTTTAAAAATGGTGATGCTACTTAATAACAAATGCTGAGGCCTCAACAGATGAGCATTTCAATCCTGGCTGGAAATAATTTAAAGCAACTTTGCCAGATGTGTAGGGCAGGGGCAAATCCCAGATTCACTTTGTCACAGCCACATGGATTAAGTGAAGTGGCTGGAAATGGTCCTATCTGACCCTAGGAAGGGCTCCTCACTCAGCAGGGGCAGATCTTCAGCTGATCTTCACATCACGGTGGGGGAGAAAGGATTGAAACTGAAAGAGAAGAGATTTAGGTGGGATTTTGGGAAGAAATTCTTCCCTGTGAGAGTGGGCAGGCCCTGGCACAGGGTGCCCAGAGCAGCTGTGGCTGTCCCTGGATCCCTGGAAGTGTCCAAGGCCAGGCTGGATGGGGCTTGGAGTACCCTGGGATAGGGTGTCCCTGCCCATGGCAGGGGGTAGAACTGGGTGAGCTTTAAGGTTTCTTCCAACCCAAACCATTCCATGATTCCATGACCCCCTTCAATTTATCCCTGCTTATTCAGGTTGGCTGAAGGCTCCACGGTGGTTCAGGGTGACTTTGAAGGGACTGGGCACCCCGACATGGCAAATGATGACCTGGGGGCCCTCAGGTAGATGCAGAAGCTGCAGATGCCACTCTTGGCCACAACCAAGCCTGTCTAGACCTGGATCTGACCCCGCTTTCCTCTGACATGAGCGTCTTCATCTTCCCTGTTGGTGGCAAAAGCTTGGATGAGCAGGGCAGGACCCCAAATCCTGGAATCACTTGCCCCATCCCACCTGGGAGCAGGCTCTTCCCACACCTCTGGGATGCGATGGGCTTCACCCCTTCCCTAATCAAAGAGCTTTCCCACCTCGAGCCGAGCAAATCCGTTCCGTGCAGTAAAACTGAAATTTCCATTCCTTGTGTAAACACCGTGTATCTCTCCAACGGTGTCCATAAAAATGCGGGAAAGTGCAAGCTCAGCAGCTGGAATGGGCCGGGTACCTCCGTGCAGTGAGCGAATCCCAGGTGGTCTCTGTCACGGGAGGTGATTTATGGGAACTCTTTCCCTTTTGGGCTGCTTTTATTTAATCTGTGGGAGTTTGACAGCCCAGAGGTCACAGACACTCCAGTCACTCGTGGTTTCTCTACCGAAATGGAGAAATGCCTGCAGGGAGGGGAGACGGGGGACAGGATGGGACGGGGAGAGAAGAACGGAGCTGAATGCACGCTAGTGTCAGCCCCTGGAAAAACAGCAGGTCCATAAATAGTAAAGGCTTTGGAAGACGAGGGGCCATGAATGGTGCCTTAATCACAAGTGAAATGTCAGGGGAGGAGGGGGAAGGGGTCTGTATTTATTGTCTCTTGCATGAGATTTCAAACCAGAGAGGCAGCATCTTTGGGGAGCTCACAATGAAGTTTTTCTGTGCATCCAAGGAAGGAGCCTGTCCAGGCTTCTCAAGGCTTTTTATTTTTATCACGTTCAATTAAAATTTTGGAAAATGAGTTCATGGCACTGCTCCTTTCTTGCTTCTGCTGTTCTCTTTGGACTCAGGCAAGACACTTTAGATAAATCCTTACCTCAGTTTAATCAGGTTGTGGGAGGGCATCTTGAGACATCCTCAGAGAGCTCCAGGGGGAAGGTTCAGCAAGGAGGAGCAGCAGATCCCAAAGGGCTCACACAGAGCAAATCAATGGAAGAACACCTCCAAAATCCTTCCTACTTGAGCCAGTTCCACTTCCTCTGAGATCCAAAGCCTGGGACATTGCTACAGCCTCACTTTCCATGCGGGGCACGTGTTCCCTTAACTTTGTCTTCATTAGAAATGTGTCATTTGTGATCTCAGCGGTACCTCCACATGGAGCCAGGATAATTCTATTGGCTTTCCTGGAGCTGGGCTGGATTTACATCAAGGTGGATGAGATCAGCCCATTAGCCTCCCTGGCAAGCTCCCTGGAACGTGGTTACAATTTACTCTGCTCCCTGAAAGGCTCAAATTTTGGCCAATGGCTTCCCCTCCCTTGTAGATTGTGTACATCAAGGTCACCAAATCCCAAATGTCCTCCAAAGTCCCAGGGGTCATGGTTTGATTTCATCCTGGATGTTTTGTGTTAGAAGAAAAATAGTCTGCGTCTTATTTTCTAAGATTCCCAGACCAGGAAATGCAGGAAGCTGTTCAGTTCAGGTTTTTCTTGTGTGACAGATCAGCTTTTTAATCCATCTGCTGATACAATGCTCAAGTATAATTTGACTTTCCTAGGGGAAAATCAACAGCTGGAAAAGTTACAGAAAAAAAAAAAAAAAAAAAGAGCTTTTCCCAAGAAAATCTCCCCTCAAGTTCATAGGAAATTGCAATGACCTACAAAGCACAGAATAAGAGCTGATTGGGTTGGAAGGGCTTGAGACCGCTGTTGGAGCTAATTTTTCCCCAAGGAAGAAACAGTTCTGCCTGCTTTGTGAAAGAGACCTGCTCCTTGGGAAGGGATTTGGACTTTATCCCATGGGCAGTCCCTGTGCAGCCAGGGAAAGACTCCTTTTGGAAGAGTAGCAGAGCAGGGAGGAATGTTATCAATCTGAATCGGGCACTTCTCTCCCAGGAGTGTCACAAAGGACCAATAAACGCTCCAAGATCTCCCGATAAAGTGGATTTCACCCATGTAATCCCATTACAGGGGACCTGCTGGGTGGTTTGTGTCAGATGAAGATAGGGAACAGAAGAAGGGAGGTCTCCTGAGAGAACCTCAGCATTTTTGGGGGTGGGAGGTCACTGATGTCAATGGAGAAGTGCAAAAGCAGCATTTTACCATTACCCTGCAGGAATGACTCAATCCATGTGGACAAGGGCTACTCCTTACTCTTGGCTTAGGGACATCCCTCCTACTGACGCCAGCACAGGAGCCATGGGACTCCAACCAGATCCTGAGGTGAATAAACCAGCATAACAAATCCTATTTCCAGTTCGGGATTCTTTACTCACACCCTGCGTGTACATCCAGAATGCCGTGATTTGTCTCTTTTTGGACCAAGAAACAGTGGAAAAATATGGATCATGTCATTATAAAACATATAAGTTTCATGACTCACTCTAACTCCTGTGTGATCCGTATTTCTGAAAACGGAGCAAATTATTTGAGTACTCCTTGTGCACTTTAAGCTCCTTACAAGCAGCCCATTAAAAAAGTCTTGTCCCTACGTGTTTTTTTGCTCAATGAGGTGTTAAATAGGAGATGCTCTTCAAACAAACTAATCCATCCACGAGAAAATATACAAAAGAAGGTCTCTGGAATGACATTTCCCGCTCCCCGAGCCCGTCAGAAACACCGCCTGTCTTCTCCCGCGCCGTCAGCCAGGGAGAAAAGGATGAAGTGGGAAGGTCTCCGGCTTAGCAAAACAGCTGCCGCAGACTTGAAAGGCGAGGGGCAAGGTAGAGAGGTCTGCCCGAGATCACAGGCACTTGTGGGCAGATAGGATCTGCGAGAAGTGAAGACAAGGTGTGAGAAGTCTGTTCTTTCTTGTATCATCGCAAGGGCCCTTTTTTGAAGATAAGCCCCTTTCGGGGGGGACGGGGAGGTCTTTGCACTTCAAGGGCGGGCGCTTTCCACCTCCCCTCTGTTTGTTTTCTAATTTTCTTTTCACTCTCACGTCGGCTCTTCGTGACCCTCTCTCTCAGCAGCATCACCAGCACCTCTTCCCGGGGCCCCGCAGACAGGGGTTAAGAGGCCTCCCGAGGGAAGGGAGTTTTACGGCGGGATCTGGAGGAGACAGGCAGGGGCTCAGGTGGAAGGGGTGTGGGGGAGGGAAGGCGTGCAGGGAAATGCCAGGACACCCTAATGTGCTTCGGAGCAGTGACCACCACAGGGATGGACCACGGGAAGGGTCCTGGTCACCTTCAGGATTTCTAAACACCACCCCCACACAGGTATAGAAGCAAATCGTGGCAGGGGAATCTGAAGGAAACTCAGAGAAAAATCCAGAAATGCGGCACTTTTTTTGGTGAGGAGCACTCCAAGCTTGTTACATTCAAACCCAAAATCTTGGTCACCTTCTACCACCTCTCTTTGCAAAATGGAGCTCTTCATTTACAGTTTCCACTACTTAAAAATCCTACAGAGTTTCCCTCCTTCATGGAACAGCCAAGGGAAATTCTGCAAATGCTCCATAGGTAAAAGGGCTCTGGGTTTGCTGTGAGCCCCGAGGATGGGCAGGAGCTCAACTGCCAAAACCAGACATTTCTGCTAAACATTTTGGTTCAGGGATCTTCTGGAGATTTGGGATGCATGGCAAGAAATGCTTTCATGCAGGAATGATGTTCAAACGCGGTTCTGTGGCATCCAAACCAAAAAAGGAGCAGAGAGAAAACCAGGTGTGGCTTGTCTGTGTTGGGATGGTCGCACAAAATACAACCAAGTTCAGGAAACAAGCGAGCAAAGAGAGCAGAAGGGAGCTGCCAGGGAAGAAGAGGGAAATGAAGTGGGGAAGGTCGCTGATTTCCCACTTAACTCAGCCCACATCTCCCAACCGCTCTCTGTGGATCCCCCTCCTGATTACCCACCCCAAACCCGTAACACAACCTCCCATCTTTTCATCAGCTCTTCCTTCCTCTGCCTCTAATCCCTTATGACACAAATGAGTGAGTTCAGGGGTTTATGAGCAGAAATGGGGGATTTCAGGCTCGGGACGTGCCCAGGAGCCCCCGGGGCCGAGCAAGGACCTGCTGCTGCCCGTGTCAGGTTGTTGTACAAACATCGCCTCCCGCAAAGCCCCGGCATGGTCCCCAAGTCAAGCACTGGAGACAGTTTGCCCAGTAGTTTGACCTTTCACCTCCCCTTTACTAAATAGACCTAATTACTGCGTTTGTCTGTCATTTAAGCAACAAATGACTCCATTGAGGTCATCTGAGGGAAGCTGGAGTTCTTAGCTGTCATCTCAGGAGAGCTCGGCTAATTTTATCCTGCTGGGGAAGAAAGCCCTGTGAAATTGTGCTGGAGGGCTCGGTTACAATTGCTGCTTCCTGGGAAGGGTTTGGTGACACGCTCACTGCTCAGGAAAGCGAGGTATGGCCCCACCAGCTCCTCCTGGTTTCCAGCCCTCAGGGATTTCCAAGGATTGTAGGAGAAATCTTAAAGGAGAAAGTTTCTGGGACCAGCAAGAGCAAAGCAAGCAAAGCAGAGCAAAGAGTAATACTACTAATTATGATAATAAAAATAATCATAATCAGTATGATAATCATAATCATAAGCAAAACCAGTAATGATATGGTCAAGCAATAATGATAATGATCATACAAATAATATTAATATTGGCAATAATAATAATAATAATGTCACAGGCAATTTTCTTTTCTAAATCCAGACTTTTCCACTGGAAATATCAATACTCCCCGTGTGCTGACAAGCTTTTGTTCAGCCACAAAAAGGGCCAGAAACTGCAGATGAATTTGTTTCAACGATGTTTCCTCCACAGTTTTCCGTCCTCGCAGTTCTGATGGCTCCCAGTTGGGTCCTTTGTGGGCAACAGGAGAAATGGTGATGAAAGAGGGAGGTTAAGCCTGGAGAATACTCAAAGAAACCAAAATGTGTGCATGGAAGGAGGAGGCAAACCTAAAAAATGGTGGTGTTTCCCCTCTGGCTGCACTCGCAGAGAGCTCAGAATTAATTGTGGGGAGACAAACATATCTATTTTCACAAAGAATTCCTGAAAATGTTCCTGTGTCTATTTGTACATGGAATAGTTTGAGTTGCAAGGGACCTTAAAGCCCATCCAGTGCCACCCCTGCCATGGGCAGGGACACCTTCCACTAGCCCAGGTTGCTCCAAGCCCTGTCCAGCCTGGCCTTGGACACTTCCAGGGATCCAGGAACAGCCACAGCTTCTCTGGGCACCCTGTGCCAGGGCCTCCCCACTCTCACAAGGAAAAAGTTCTCCCTAAAATCCAATCTAAATCTTCTCTCTTTCAGTTTGAAGCCAATATATGAGCTTGGGCACAAAGCTCTCTGGTAAGACATTTAGAAGTTGTGCCAAGGCTCTCATCCCTGGTCTGGGAATATCCCTGCACTTCCAGCTGCTTCACCTCCAGGATATCTCTGCCAAGGATGTTTTTCTAGCTTGCCCCTTTGGCTGCATCTTCCTTCTGTGTGCAGCTCCTGCTCTGGCTCTTCTCTGTGGCATTGGATGTTCCCTTCCTGTCCTCACCTCACAGCCCGTCCCCACCCCTGCCCTCCTCTGTCCCTCAGGTTTAAGGCCTGGCCTCAGGATCTGATCCCACCTCCATCCCTGCCTCACAATTTGAATCGGGACCTCCCCGTTTCTTGCCAGGCTCCTCCTCTGGGTGTGAGGGGTCCTCCTTTGAACATCTGCAAAACATCTCCAGGCTCCTCAGCCCCCTGTGCAAAGCTCTCCAGCACCATGGTGCCTTGAAGACAAAACAAAACATGACAGCAGCCGGGATTGTTGTTGTTCCCATCGTGCTAATGTCAACTGAGCGCTTCCTCCCACTGTCCCTGTCTGTCTCCAGCCATATCCAACGTCTCCTCTGCTCCACCACCCTGGCAGGCTGAGCTGAGGGAAATCCAACGGCTGCTCAGCCTCTGCCACTCACAAAAATCACCCCTCCAGTGGAGAAACACCTTGCTTGTAGCTGCTCTGAGGGATCGGAGCCGTCCCGCTCCAAAAGGAAGCAAAGATGGGATTCTATCCCAACTTTCTACAGCACAGAAGGGTCTTGGTGCCTGTCTGGGGCAGTGGGGTAGAGCCAGGAAGGGCTGGAGCCTCAACAGAGCCTGTCCCTCAATCCAGGAGGGAATCCAGGAGGGAGCAGCCCCGTGGAGGGTTGAAAGGCGAGAAGATGGTGACGGATCGGGCGCGCTCCGAGAGCTCGGCCAGCCCCGTCTTTCAGCAGGGCTTAGATTAAGTCTGTCAAACTCAGATCTTTTTCTCCTTCTTCTCACTCCCCCTTTCTCTGCCGACACAACCGAGCAGCGCTCAAGGCGTGTTCTATCAGCAAAGCGAGGTGATCTCTGCAGTGCAGCGAGGCAAAAGAACTGCCTAAAGAAGGGATTAAAACTGTTGTATTTTTTGCTTTCCTGGCTGGTGAATCTTCTCGGGGTTTATTTTCTTTCTGTAAGCAAAATCTGCTGCATCAGAGCCACTGTAGAAAGAGTTAAAATAATCTCGCAGTGTTATCTTTGCTGGGAGGTGGGAGTTATCCTGCATTGCCTGCCTTAACCGGAACAAAATAAAACCAAAATTAAGGAGTTTTTTGCTGTATTTAGCAGCGTTTTTTGGAGCACATCACAGTCTTGCTGTTACACCCCATCCCCACAGCATGGGAATCTGAGGGAAGGCTGTGCCCCCCAACAAAGTGTTTTTAGGAAGAAGAAAGGAACCTAAACGAAACCCAGCCCTGCTAAAGCTTTTCATGTGCAAATCACAGAAGCAGGAAAATAGAGACGGGACTTTATCGTTAGCCCGTTGCAAAATTTAAATAAACATCATTTCTTATGCTCCAAGGAGATTTCGATGAAAAGGTTGATGTTATTACAGGTGCTCAAAGGCTTTTTAAAGCCTTATATCATGACGTGGGATGAAAATGGATAGAAAGAGACAGCGAACATTGGAATAACATCCTCCTTTAGTTCCTCCACTGACAGATCCCTGCTTCATCAGAGCCCAGGCAGTATTTTAATAAGGTTGAAACAGCCTTCAGGTTTAGAGCTGTTCACCTGAAACAAGGATTTTCTCAGGTTTTCAACCCCATTTTTTTCTCTTGTCCTCTCAATCCTGTGTCCTCCCTGTTCCTCTCCGTCACCCACAGAGAGGAGCATCCTGAAGTTACGTCAAGGGAATGAAGCAACACCAAATCCTCTTCCTTCTTAGCAAGATGACAAATTTTATTTAGATTTTGGCATCTCCGTGCTGACGAAATGTTGCTCTTAACTGATGTGTTTTCATAGCATGTTTGGAGAGACGCTGGAGGAGGCACCAACACCTCCCAGGACTGGAATGGGGAAAAGGAGAAGCACAAAAAATAAAAGAGAGTTGCAACATCTCACCAAGTTCTCAGGTTTTAGTTCAAGGAAAAAGTGTACAACTGCAGCCATCACAGATTCCAGGAGCTTGGATTGAAGGAATGAAATTTGTGTTTGTTGTGGAAAGGCACAGGGAGGTTAATTTGTGGAGATGGGTCAGTGTGGGACCATCAAGTACAAGCCTAAATTGTGACCTGAAACACCCAACCCAAGCAGCCACCGTGGGTTTACTGGTTTCAGTTGAGGATGGGTGAAATCAGCTCAAGGCTTTTCAGGAAAAATAAATATCTATGGGAATGAATTGTCAAAAAAAAAAAAAAAAAGGAGAAATAAACCAAAATAAAGAGCGTGGTGGAGCCTTTGAGCCAAGCAGTGGGAGTGCTGACCTCCTGCTGTCTGTGTACCCTTCCTGAATAAATATTGCTGTCGTGCACAGATAAAAGATTATTTTTGTAACAAAATTAGCTTCTCTCCCATTCTCCACTGGTTTTGCTTTCCAGGCAAAACGCCGAGTGTCGGTTGCTCTATATTGAGTGAGTGAGCGAAACATCCCAATGTTCAAAAATTACAAGGAAAGACTAATAAAAAACATGGAAAAAAAAGATTATCTGTGTACTTTTTCTTGGGTTTTTTCCTCACTTCCACAGATCTGATGGTGCAGTTGCCTGGTCTTGCATTTGCCTCTTGCCTTGGCATTGGTCTGACATCCATTGATGGATGCACGGCTCAATCCCAAATGTGCTGAACTTGGACTGCTTTGGGGTTGTATTCCCCATCCCACATGGAAATCACAGCTGGGAATGGGGCTCTTCCATCCCGTCTGATGGTGAAAAGGGGACCTGCAACACCCAAACATCCTCTTCTGGGCATGAGTGAGGACAGGACACGCAGCAGGTTACGAGTTCTGGAGATCCCGCAGGCAAGGTGCCCTTTTCCCCGGGTGTTCCTTCAGTGGAGATGAAGCAGCCCTGGGAATTGAGTTAAACCCCCCTTCCTCTGGCAGCTCTGGGCATCTCCAGGATGCTTGAGGATGAAGGTTTCCATCCCAAGGTTTCCATCCCACGTGCACTGGCACAAAGACAAACCTGTGCCACTGCGCCTTCCAGTCAAAGGTAAAACACTGGGAATACAGGGATGGTTTTTTGCTGTGTGAAGGAATATGCATTAAAAGCTGAAGTAAAGGACACTGGGTCTTCAATAGCATCCCTGAAAACCACAGCCCATGTCCAGAGGAAGCTGGTGAGCGTTGCTGCCTCTGCTTGTTCCATCTGAAGACCCCATTTCCTCACGGCTGTCTCCTCCTGGCCATGGATTAATCACATCCAGCTACCAGCTACACACCTCTAACTTCCTTCAGATCATGCCTGGGATATTTTGAGCTCATTTTTAAGGGATTTGTGTCCTTTTAAACTCCCTTCACCTTCAAAAATCTCTTGCAAGCCAGCGAGGCAACAAACGCCACCGCTGTTCTCGCACGCAGGGACCCACAGCAGTCACCCCGTGGTTTTCCTTAGGTCAATAAATGTCTTTGCCTCAGCATTTGAAGTGTTCCCAGGGGAAGAGCGAGGCGAGGTTATTTTGTTATCTCAAATATCCAGGGAGCTTTTTCAGGGATGAGCCCAGTGTGTCCATGTATATCCAGACACACACGCACAAGCAGCCAGGGAGGCACATAAAAGACCCCGTTATGAGGCTCCAACTGAGGTAAACCTCCTCTAGACCTCATTAAGATTGGGGCTGGACTTGGCTCCAAGGTTCAAACTCCATCTGCTACCCTCAAAAGATCTTTGTTAGCCGTGTTTTCATGTCGCGGGGCTGAGGAAAGCTGATACAGAGAGAGGTTTTGGACCTGGGTTGCTCCAGGTTTTGATTTTAAATTTGGGGTAAATCAAGAGCAAAAGGGTCTGAGTTTACTGGGGTGTGTTTAGGAGTCACTTTCCCTGATGTAGGTCTGTAGCAACTCACCCTTGTAAAGAGTTTTCTCTCCTTCCCAGCTCCAGAGCTGTGCAATAAGGATTTCACATGGATTTTGAAGTCTTTTCCCCGCTCAGATTCAGCACAGAGAGAGCAAATCCAGCAGGAAAAAAAAAAAAATCAAAAAGAAAGTAGCCCTCAGCAAAGCTGCCAGATTGCAAAATCCCAGCGGGTTTGGACCTGTTGTTGGCCTCTTCTACTTCTCATCCCCGTTCCTTATCTCTCCCTCTGCCCTTTCCCTTCCCCTTGAAACCGCAGGGAGCAGCAATCGGGTCATTTATCAGTGTCCTGAGGGCATTTGTGGCTCCCAGTCCTCCCGTGCTGGCTGTCCACCCTAAACCACCCGCAGCCTCTGCTTCCCTCCACACCGGGCTCCCAGCGGGCACGGGATTCCCGGGGTGCTCGGGATGAAGCCGGGATGCAGCAGGCGCGCACCACTGCTCCCTTCTGGAGAAGGATGTGTTGTATTTCTAGGAGCAAAGAGGTTTTTTCTGCAGGATAAAAGCTGGAGATAAACTGAGAAGAGAGCGAAGCCTGCGGTGACAGACACAGGGTAAAACAACACCCCAAAAAACCCCTCATATTTTGCTTTCAGTGCCTCATATTTTGCAATAAATGAACTTCTCTCCCACGCCTCGGTAAAGAAGGGGCAAAGCTCCTCTCTGGTATCTTGTTTGTGGCTGCTTTCACTGAGTTTGGAAAATAAAACTCGGTTTCCTAACGAAGAGCAAAACCACAGACGGGAGGGTGTTGGAATTGGGGTCGGGGAGATAAGGGAGAAAGCAATCCCAGATGCGCTGGCGGGCGGCGGGTTCGGGGGGAAAGCAGGACTCAAATCAGGTTGAAACAGATGTTCCAACGTCTGGATTTTGCCAAACATTTCATATTCCAAGTGTCCGTGGGTTTTCAGTTGAACTCTGTCTCACCAGATGGGAAAAACCTGTTGAGATCAAATAAAAGCATCAACCTTTTTACCAGCAGACGAGCGCAAAAATAGAGATTTCTTTACATTTAAAGGACTCCAATTAACTCCTTTTTCTTGTTGGTTTTTTTTTTTTTTTTTGGATGGTTGCAGTTGTACTCCAGAAAGGGGGACCAAAATTTTGGGGTGTTGCTGCTCTCAGCTGAGGGCAGCAGAAGTAGCAGGAAATGGAGAAGAAAATAGGAGGCTCCTCTGGCTGGGCTGTAAACTCCGAGTGATAAGATTTTGTTATCACGCAATTCCACGGAGGTTTAGATAAGGTTGGGGCTGATTTAATAAACTCCGAGCTGAACTTCCAGACTCTCCAAAAAATCTCTACATCTTTAATTGCTCTGGAGAGAGGAAAAAAATGAACAATTTCGTTTAATTTTATTGACAGCATTACAACGCTTAATACATGGATTGTTATTTATATAACCCCGGGATGAAATCAGATAATGAGTGGCTGTAATTATTAATTAATATTGCTGCAGGAACAAGCCCAGTGTTTAAAACCCCAGCAAAAGCAGAGCTGCAGCAGAGGGAGATAAGAGGGTGACATTCCAACCTGGAATCCACCCAGCTCTGCCCCTTATCTCTGCCCACAGCTGTGGGGACAGGGACACATCTGGAGATGAATCCTTCAGGATGAGGGATGCTGCTGGAGCTGGGGTTTGGATGCCAGGGATTGCAGCCCATGGCTGGGTGCAGCTTCTCCTTCTTTATTTTAAAGGAAAGTTTATCCTTGGGCAAGGGCTGTCAGGGAAGATGGAGCATGGAGAGAGGATTTGAACCTTTAAAATGGGGTTTAGGAGAGGGAGGTGGCAGATTCCTCCTCAGAACAGTTCTAGGAGACCTTTAGAAAGTGAAATACAGGACCTAAACTCTCTTTTCACGCTCCAAATTCCTCTTGGTGCTCCTAAATATCAAATATTTAATTCACCACAATCATCTGCGCATAATGGACAATAGAAAAATTCAGGGAAAAGTAAAAACCTCTGGGTGGACACGTTGAAATGCAGGTACAGGTCAATTTATTCATTTATTAGAGCACCGTGCTGGAGTAAATAAGAATTCAAAAATACAAATTCAGGCTAACAATGAAAATTTGACTGCACACTGGCACTGTTGTGAAGGAAAATCCAGGTCTCATTCTTCGCTTTGTCTCTGCCTGAGGATCTGGGAATTTTCTCCTCTATGCCCTAAGTGCTGTTGCCTGTAAAACAGTAAAAGCTCCCTTTGGCTGCCCAATCCTTCATTTACAGCTCCGTGCTGCAGCTCACCCTTTTCCCACTCAAAAAGCAGCATTTCTCCTTCAGATCACGTCTCCCTGCAAATCAGAACTGAAATAACCCAGCAGCCCTAAATGTATTCCTAATTTCCTTCAAATAAACCATTTTGCTCTGTCTGGAAAACATATTCCAAGGAGGAAAGCAGGGAGGAAGAGCTATCAGGGTATTTCTTGATCTCTAAATTTTGTGTTCATCTCAAGAATTTCTCTCTTCTTTTTTTAAAAATAACTTTTTCTTTTCAGATTCATTTTATCCACATGATCTTCCTTCATCGTGCTGCCATAATTTTAAAATTCCTGGTTTTTCCAAGGAATAGCTGCAGCATCAGCACAGCACAAAGACACACACGGAGTTCTGCACACAGCAGGTATAAAACTCAGAGATAAAACTCAAAAATTACATTTCCTAAGTTAAAACCTCCATAAATAAAGGTCAAAGCTGGACTCTGTAAATGGTAAAATACAACCTGGGTGTGAAACTCGCTCTTAAATTCCTTGTAATCCTGGCAGGAAGCAAATGTCCTGTCAGGGGGGGATCGAAAAGACAAATTGTTCCTAGGTTTGCAATCAAGGCTGAGTTAGACAGATGAACCCAAAAGCACAGAGTGTAAATTAATAAAAGCCTGAGCAGGACTTTCAAGCAGATGCAGGACACTGACAGTTCATTTGGCTTTTCCAATTAATTAAGAAGAAAGCTTCATCAGGACGCTGTTCCAAACACGTGGAAATCCAGGATTCTCCTTCATTTCCCTTGAGTTTGGTCAAGGTCCAGTTATTTAAAGAGCAAATATTCCCATTCCTGGGGCAGAGGGATCTCCTGCTGTGACATCATCCCTCCAACTGCAGGAAAAGTGCAGTTTTGTGCTGATTTTTAAATAATGAGAAACTCGTTCTTTCTTTCTCTTGAATTTTAGCACTCAGTGCATCATCATTATTATTATTATTATTATTATTATTATTACTATTACCATTAGTACTAATCATTTTTAAAGAGGAAGAGGAGCAAATCCCTGTGATAAGCAGAGATGCCATTAGAAGAAATATCACATGCAAATCTGGGATGCTGAGAGACGATAAATTGGAAGGAACACCGAAGCAACGTTTACCTGGGTGGAGGAAAAGCAGGTGAAAAGGGGGAATTTTGGGCAGGGAGGTTGGCTGGGCTCAGCCTTGCAGCAATTAAAGCCACTCAAGGCGTGGAGGGGAAGGAAGCCCAGCGCTCTCGGAGCTGTGTGTTAATAAATATGCAGGAGGTTATTCTCCTGTTGGAGTGCATAAATCTTCCGTGCACGCCTGGAATGTGAGGAGCCGGCCCGAGCCAAGGCGAGTCCTGTCCAAATTCCCCTGCTTTCCAAAGGATGCCTCATTTATTAGTGCAGGCAGCCCCGAGTCTCCCGGGATTTCAACCCTGGCCGCCCGGAGAGATCGGAGGAGCCCCACGGTCTGGGGCTGGAAGTGCTTCCTCCAGCAGGGCAGGGATTTAAGGGGCAGGAAAACTTTATTTTGGGCAAACAGCAGCACCTCTGGAACCCTCCCAGCACGGAGGGGCCGCGCCAAAATAAACACAAATCACTCTTATCACACTCTTATCACCGAGCCAGCCCAGGTACATCAAGGCCGTACAAGTTATTGTCATAACAGATTGTTGTTATCACTTTCAGCAAGCTTTTCGTAATAATTGAAGTGCAGTAATTACAATTTTTGCCACAGTGGCCTGAGCTATTTTTCAAAGACAGCTTTAATTTTAATTCAGTTTTACTCCCTGCTCACCAAACACAAGGGTCTTGGAATGATAAAAACAGAATCTGGGAATGGTTTGCGTTGGAAGGGACCTTGAGGAACATCTCTCATTGCACTAAACCGAATCTTCCAGCAACACAACCAGAAGATTCTTGATGTGTGGCAGAGCAGGGAAAGAGTTAATTCTGTGTTTGCAACCCAAACCAAAGAATCCCCACTTCCACCTTCCCAAAAAATCGCTCTGGGCCCCGTAGGTGCATCAGATGTGCCTGTGTTGGGAACACCTGGGTTTGGAGAGGGATCCCACCCGGCATTCTGCCCTCAGCTCTTGATTTCCAGCAGAAAGGAAATGAGTAAAACCGAGGTTATCCATTCCCAAATCAACTGCAAACTCAATCTCATCCTGTAATTGCAGGGAAATCTATCCGAGCCCTCGTTTGGTGTTCAGGCTCGGCTGGAAGACACCGAGCATAATTCTATGTTATGGATACAGCAACTTATTAACAAAGACTTGGGGCTAAAAGCTTTTCCTCTTGTTCTGGTTTGCACGGGAGGGATGAGGGGATGGGAGGGAGGAGGTGGCTGCCCTGGCTGTGCCATCTGACATCAATTGTGCCATGGAGCTTCCAGGTTTTGGCAAAAAGTTTCCCAGAAATGTAAGAAAAATTGGTATAAAATCCTTGCAAATGCTTCCCTAAAGCTTTGGTATGATTTGAGATCATCCTTTTAGGCAAGAGGGGGAATTTTTGTAAGTCCAGCCCTTGCAGGGCTCTCACATATTCCAGGAACAAACCTCTGTGCAAACTCCTGCAATTATTATTCTCTATCCATGAGGAAAAAGGCAGCAAAAATAAATATATTCCTTCTTTCTGGCCATCCTCATCCACAGGGGGTGAAAGCATCCCTCCCTGGAGGAGCCATATCCTTATTCCAGAGGCAGTTCGGATTTTTGGCAGAGGGGAATGCTGCTCAGCAGGTACCACCCCAGTTCCACTCAGCATCCTCAGCACATCCCAAATCCTCCATTTGCCTTGGAGCACGGAGGTGGCAGCAGCTGGAGAAGGCAGGGAATGGGACAATGAAGGTCATCCCATCTTGTCCTGGGGTGACAGCAGGCAAGATCCCCTCTGAATCCCAAGGGATTCATTGCATCCTATCCCAGGCTCTTGGGAATCCACCAGGATTTGGCTCAGGGAAAGAGGGATGGGCATGGGCGATTTTGGCTCCTCTTTTTGGGTGAGGATGAAACAAGCACCAGGGGAATAGGCGAGTACGTGTGCTGCTGCACGTGGCTGGGCTGGAATTGGACTCTGGAGCTCAAAAGAAAGACAACAAGGAAAAAAAAAAATCTTTTTTTTTTAATATTATTCTTGCGAAATTCAGGAAACCATCCCAAATTTCCATTGCAAGGCAACCCACTGCAATGCACCGGGGAGAGGAAGTTGAAGCAGACTGGCTGTCCCCAGTCTCAACCACACACAGACACTGGGACACTCAGGGGACAGCACTGGACACCATAAAACAAGGAAATTGGGAAAAGGAAAAGAAGCAGCGACATTTTTGGCCATTTTTCAGCCTGGAGTACGGGTCTATAATTGTGAACAAACTGGAATAGAAACAAGGGATGCCTCCAGCCACGACCAAAAAAAGCAGCAGCAGATCTAAATTTCCATCTCCCGTTGATTAGAAAGCGCTCTTTGCAGTGGGAACCCTCTCAGCATTGTTCCAGGACAGGCTCTGTTTAGTCTCCAGCAGGAAAAGCAGCTCCCAAGATTTCCTCACGAATTAAATCCATCCCAGCGGTCCAAACTCCCAGCAGCTCATCCTCTGCTCCAGCCCCTGGTGAAATTCGGGAGGAGTCATTTGGCTCTGGGATAATTAGGGGTGACGTTCTTCACACGCACCTCTCAGCCAGATTCCATGGGAATTATCGGGTTTTTCATGCCTTTGAGAATTAGGGCATTTTTGGAGGGAAGGAAGGAAAGGGGACCTGGGTGTTATGTGATCAGCAGCTGAACCACTCTTTTTAAGCCTGGAAGAGCAAAAGCTCTTAGAAATGGGGAGGAGGTGAGAGATTTTTGGTGCCGGGCTCCTGGAAGGACCATAGTGCTGGAATACAACGGGGTGGGTGCTTGTGATGACCTTAATAAGGTGCTTTTCCAGGTATCTAATGGAATTAGGGTGACTCAACAGGCTGCTAAATCCACAGTGCCCTCAGTCAGGAGCAGGGAGGACTCCTCTCATCAACACTTTAGGAACAAGCCCTGGCTCTGGGGGGGTTTTGGCAGCTTTATCTCTGAAAATCAAACGTGGTTATCACCCAAAACCCAGCTCTTGCCTTGCACCTGATGCCGGGCAGAGGATGTGCAGCCATGTGGGATTCTCATCTTGCTGGGATCCTCTGGGAAAGGCTGGGAGTGATTTATTTTCGCCAGCAGTTGCAAGGTATCCTCTCCATTGTTTCCCGAGCGCGGCGCAGCCCGGCCGGCCGGCGGAGGGGTCAGAGCCAAGGCAGGGAACAGAGCTCTGCCCGCCTCACGCAACGCTCCCAGCCCGGGGCTGCAGTAAACAGAATCTCCTCAAAGGTCACCTCTTCGGGCTCCCACTGCAACTGCCAGAGGAAACTGCAATCATTTTTCAGCCCTTTAAACGCCAGGCTCGAATGTCCTCGGCCACAGCTTTCCTACATGTTCCTGGTTTGTGAGGAGGCTCCTTTGGAGTCATTTCCTTGCCAAGAAAAGCTTCTCTTTCCTCCTGAACCCGGGATAGACCCAGGCGGCTCTCGGCAGAGTTAGGGGTCAGGTCACAAGGGGTGAGACCTCGCAACTGGACTCTGCGGAGCACCCCAAAGCAGGAGACTTTTACAGCAAAGCAATCTGGACAACAAAAGTACCAAAATAATGCTCCAAATACCATCGAAAAAACCTCCATTGTGGATAAGGGGAGGGTAAGAAGGACCAGCTCTGGGCTGAGAAATCATAGTATATTTCTGGCTAGAAAAATCACTGACTGCATCTCTTTTTCCTCTCCAGAATCATCAGGAAAAATCTTAAAATCTCTCATGGCCGCTTTCCCCCAACTGGCCCCAGCAGCGACCACATTTCTAAACCCACTTTTGCCCCCTTATTTACGGCAGGGAATTGGGTCTCTCCTTGTCACTCATCCTCCCCAAACACTCAGCAAAAAACTCAGCCCTGCTGGCAGGGGCTGCAGCGCACCCGGCTGAGGCCCATCAGCAGCTCCCGAGCTTAAGTGCGAGCCCGGCGTGAATTAAGTGCTGTCAAAGCTGGCATGGAAAGTCCACGCCGAGGACTGACCCTCCATGAATGGCCACTGTGTTTACGGGAAGCAGCCTCCAGATTGCTTCTCTCCTGCCCAGAGCCCCAACGTGTGTCAATAAAAATCTCTGGGTTTCATTAGGCAGCCCTGGCTGGATACATAAATAATAAGGCTGTTGTCAGATCTCCCCGTGGTGTGTAAGGGCAGATCTGGAAACCTGAAGGCCACGACCTTCGTGTTTCTCAGCAGGGACCGAAACGCCCTCGGAGCCAAAGGAGTGGGAAAATGAGAGTCTGTGTTATGCTTTAACATGATACTGACAGGCAAATGTGATTTCTCAGAGTTCACTCCAGCCAACACTGATCTGTTTTATAATCTCTGGCCTGGCTGCAGCTCTGGGGCTGCTGCAGGAGGGGATGGAGGCACAGGGAGATTCCCCTTGGAACTCTGCTTGGATCACAGGGGAAGCTGGAGGTGCTTCTTGAGGGGAGGGTGGAAAGGCAGGGTCATGTTTGGGATGAGGAGAAGGAGAACGCAATGCTGAGTGCACTGAGGGGTTTGGGAGGAGATGGCAGAGGAGGAGAGCTGGGATCCTCACCCAGCTCAGCAGGGCTTGAGAAGGGGCCACGTGCCAGCTGAAAGGTTGCTGCACCACTGGGAACTCGAAATAGCGAACTGGGAATGGGAGCAGCCCCTTCCTCTGACCTCCAGCTCCCTTCTGCCTCAGCCACTTCCAGGAAATCCCTGCTTTCTCCTGTGGTCGCGGCTCTGCTCAGCCAGTTGGGAGCAGGTGATGCTGGAGCAGCTGCCTGACCCTGCGGCTTGTCCAGGAGGGAGCCTGGGCACGTGGGTCAGGGTGGGGATCAAGAGCTTTGAGGGCTTTTCTGTGCTGACACCTCCCAGGCTCCAGGTCGGTCCATCCCAGTAGCACCAGCACGAAACATGGAAGAGCTTCTGAGCCACAAAAGCCAGGGAAGGACAAGAGCTGGGGGGATGCTCATGGTGTAAAAACAGGCTGGGATGGAGGGAAGGGATTTGGGGGATGATGGCAATCACTGCAAAGGGGATGGAGTGGAGGGGGATGTGGGCCAGTGGCTCAGTGGGGTTCAAGGATTCTCTACCTTCATCCTGGGGTTCAGGGATGCTCTGCCTCTATCCTGGGGTTCAGGGATGCTCTCCCTTGCTCCTGGCATCTGCTCAAGGAAGGAGGATGCTGTGCTGTGTCTGAGCACACTGGTTACCTGCGATTACCAGGTGAATCAGCTGTACACACAGCCCAGCCCAGGGGAAGCTGTCCCAAGCCAAGGTGAAGTTTTGGGAAAGGTCAAGAGGGTTTTCAGCCTCAGCACAGAGCATTGCCCCAGAAAGGGCCTTTTTGGTCAAAAAGTGGGGGAAAGAGGCTGTTAACTCGGGTTTGGTACCTCGTTAGGGAGCGATGGAGGTGCCAGTGTGAGGTAGGAGCCCGGCAGGCCGGGTCTGAGGGGAGAGAGGAGAAGGTCAGCAGATGACTTTATGAGCTGTGGAAGTAGCGGTGGCACTTTTCCAGGAGTACACTCTGTCTCCTGCCGAGGAATGCATCCCCTGCTCCCCGCGCCGGGGGAACGGAGTTAATCACCCAGCGAGCAGGCAGGGAGCGGAGCAGGAAACGCTTCCCGGGGCTGCAGAGGGGCTGGAGCCCCCGGGAAGCCGCAGCCCGGTGGGAGGGGAGGGTCCCCGGGCAGGACTTGCGTGCGGAGCCAGCGCTGCGCCGTCCCTGTGTGGTCCGCAGGGCTTTGCGTGTGTGGTCCTGCAGAGCCCTGCTCATCTGTCCAGAGGCTGCTAACTGCCTGCTGAATGACCACGGCTGTTTACTTTAGCTCTGTCTGCACCAACTGAACTCTGATCGCTGCCTTCCTCCAGCTGGGCCGGCTCAGGACCCCAGAGCGAAGGAGAGCGGGACAGGGATCTGTGTGTGTGAGGCTCCCCCCCCCAAAAAAAAAAAAAAAAAAAAAAAAGGCTGCAAATGGACTCCAGTGTAAATCATGGCGAACAATTTATGGGCCGTTTTGTCTCCCATCATTTCTGCTCTGATCCCCAACCCCCCCCCCCGCTTCTTCACTCAAACAGAGCAGGCTCATAAATTGCCCGTGCTGAGTGCTGGCAGAAAGGTTTTTCATGTTCCTGACAGCTGCAATAAAATTATGCCTGTGTGTCTGGTGGCTGTGTGAGGGGAGAGGTGGGTGCCCCTGCAGGGTGCCCAGGGTGGGGACGGGGACCGTGAGGGGATGCGGGGGTGACTGGGAGCGGGGTGTGGGGACAGTGGGATGACCCGGAGCGTGTGCTGGGAGTGCTGGGCGTGCTCTGGGTGTGCTGTGTGTGATCACCCATTCCTGCTGGAATTCCAGGTGTGTGCTGTGATTCCGTGTGGGGGGGTGCTGTGGCTGCACGTTCCTGCTGCAATTCCGTGTTTGTGCCGTGATTCCACGGGTCACTGCGCTCCGGTCGCACACTCGTGCTTTCATTCCGTGTTTATCCCGTGGTTCCGCAGGTGTGTGTGTGCTGTGAATCACACGCGTGTTCTAATTCCATATTTGTGCTGCAATTCCATGTTTTTGCTGCGATCCCGTATGTGACTGTGCTCTGATTGCACATTTATGCTTTAATTCCATCTTTTTCCTGGGATTCCACAGGTGTGTGTTATGTTCCTGCACATTCCCGCTGTAATTCCAAATTTGTGCCGTGATTCCTTGTGTGTGAACGTTGTGATTCCATGTTTCTGCTGTTATTCCATGCTTGTGGGTGTTCTGGTTGCACATTCCTGCTGTGATTCCATGTTTCTGCTGTGATTCCACGTGTGACTGCACTCTGATTGCACGCTCATGCTTTAATTCCACCTTTTTCCTGGGATTCCACAGGTGTGTGTTGTGTTATCACACATTCCCGCTGTAATTCCGTATTTGTGCTGTGGTTCCTTGTGTGTGAATGCTGTGATTCCATGTTTGTGCTGCGATTCCATGTTTGTGGGTGTTCTGATCGCACATTCCTGCTGTGATTCCATGTTTCTGCTGCAATTCTATGTTTTTGCTGTGATTCCTTGTTTGTGAACGTTGTGATTCCATGTTTTTGCTGCGATCCCGTGTGTGACTGTGCTCTGATTGCACATTTATGCTTTAATTCCATCTTTTTCCTGGGATTCCACAGGTGTGTGTTATGTTCCTGCACATTCCCGCTGTAATTCCATATTTGTGCCGTGGTTCCTTGTGTGTGAACGTTGTGATTCCATGTTTCTGCTGTTATTCCATGCTTGTGGGTGTTCTGGTTGCACATTCCTGCTGTGATTCCATGTTTCTGCTGTGATTCCACGTGTGACTGCACTCTGATCGCACGTTCATGCTTTAATTCCATGTTTTTCCTGGGATTCCACAGGTGTGTGTTGTGTTATCACACATTCCCGCTGTAATTCCATATTTGTGCTGTGGTTCCTTGTGTGTGAATGCTGTGATTCCATGTTTGTGCTGCGATTCCATGTTTGTGGGTGTTCTGATTGCACATTCCTGCTGCGATTCCATGTTTCTGCTGCAATTCTGTTTTTGCTGTGATTCCTTGTTTGTGAACGTTGTGATTCCATGTTTGTGCTGTGATTCCACGTGTGTGACTGTGCTCTGATTGCACGTTCATGTTTCAATTCCATGTTTTTCCTGGGATTCCACAGGTGTGTGTTATGTTACTGCACATTCCCGCTGTAATTCCAAATTTGTGCTGTGGTTCCTTGTGTGTGAATGCTGTGATTCCATGTTTCTGCTGGGATTCCATGTTCCTGCTGTGATTCCATGTGTGTGGATGGATGCTCTGATTGCACATGCCTGCTGTAACGCTTTTCCAAGCCGGGGGAATATTTAAAAATTTTAAATTTAAAAAAAAAAAAAAAAAATCAGGATAAAAAAGGCAAATCCTGCTCTTTTTTAATGAACACACTCCCTAAACAAACATAAATTGATTTTTGGACTGGATCAACCACAGGAATTTTCCTGATGGGAATTTCCTACTTGAATCCCAAACCTCCAGGCTATTGTTACCTTCACTTTTGAGACTCAGCATCAACTGAGTGCATAAGCCCAGGCTATGGAATTTTTCATTGCAATGAAATTTGGATACAAGCAGTAAATTTTGCAGCTGGAATGGAAATAATCTCATTCCTGCTGGCCAGTTGGGGAGGAAATCATGCTCAGACACAGGATTCCTAGGAAATAGCTTTCTCCTTTTCATCACTTCTCTGTATTTGCCTTTTGAATGGCATTATCCCCAAAAGAAATCTAATGGGAAGCAACAGCCCAGCGAGTGCCAGGGTGTACAAAGCGTTATCCATAAAAAACTGGGAGTTTTGGTCCGTGGAAGGAATTTTTTCCCTCTATTTCTGCATTTTGCCCTGACCCGGTTTGGGTTTTTTGTATCTTTATCAAAAACACTTTTGCAAGGGTTTGTATCTCTGCCAGTTTGGAAAGATTTCTTTGATAAAAAGATTAGAAAGGTGATGAAGAAGGTTCAGAGAGACCCACGGGGAAAGAAATCAGAATTCAGTTAAAATCAGAGCACCCAAAAATCCACATCCCGTAATTTATAGAGATTGTTAGGAAAAAGGCACAGACACCTCAACCTGATTGGAGATTTTTTCCAATAAAAAAATACTAGCTGGAAGAAAACCCAGACAAACCCCGAGAATGATGGAGGTGTGAAAAAGAGAGGGAAGCCCCCAGAAAGCCAAGTCAGGATTTATCAGCGCTGCTGGCTCACAATGAGAGTGTCCCTGGGCAGGAGCCGCTGGAAAACAGCTCTGGGATGTTCCCGAGCCCCAGGATCAACAGCCCCGGGTGTGCCTGGCCTTTGTAGCTCTAAGTGCCTCTGTAGGGAACAAAGAAAGAGAGTAAAAATTGAATTATCCACTTAAGGTTGTGTCAGCTTTCCATCATAAATCTTTTTTTTTTTTTTTTTCCAGAGGTTTATTACTCATCTGTAAAAATTCCTCCCAGCCTTTGCCTTTGCATGCACGACACGGTTTCAAGGCTGGAAAAAAAGACATGGAATCTAACAAGGTGCAAAACTGTCATTTTCTACAGAAAGAAATAGTATTTCTTACAGCTACGCCAGAGGAATGAAATCAGGGACTGCTGGGAGCGACGGCTGGAGGGAGCTTTGGAAAGCTGATGGGAAGGCACAGCTTCCAGCGGGTGCCCACGGGCACTGGGAATGCTCTGCTCCATTTATCCCATGGGCTAGGAATTACCCCTGCCGTGTAAAGAGCGTCATCGACAACCCGTGCTGTAATCAATCCTGATTTCAAATGTCATTCTGTTCCCTTTTTCCCACTTTTCTGACCTCCTCTTTTCCTTGTCTCTTTTTCTTTTCCTTTTCTCCTTTTACCCCTTTATCCTTTTCCATTTCCCCTTTTATCTCTTTATATTTTTCCATTTTCATTTTCCTTTTCTCTTTTTCTCCTTGTCTCCTTTTCCCCTTTTCTCCTTGTCTCCTTTCCCCTTTTCTCCTTTTCTCCTTTTCCCCTTTTCTCCTTTTCCCCTTTTCTCCTTTTCCCCTTTTCTCCGTTCTCTCTTTACCCTTTACCCTTTTCCATTTTCCTTTCCATTTTCCATTTTCCATTTTCCATTTTCCATTTTCCATTTTCCTTTCCATTTTTCATTTTTCATTTTCCATTTTCCATTTTCCATTTTCCATTTTCCATTTTCCATTTTCCATTTTCCTTTCCTTTCCTTTCCTTTCCTTTCCTTTCCTTTCCTTTCCTTTCCTTTCCTTTCCTTTCCTTTCCTTTCCTTTCCTTTCCTTTCCTTTCCTTTCCTTTCCTTTCCTTTCCTTTCCTTTCCTTTCCTTTCCTTTCCTTTCCCTCCCCATTTTCACTCCTTTTTTCTACTCTTATTCTTATCCTTATTCTCATTCTTATTCTTATCCTTATTCTCATTCTTATTCTTATTCTTATCCTTATTCTCATTCCCATTCCCATTCTCATTCCCATATCCTTATTTCAACCCTTATTCCTATTTTTCTCATTATTCCTCTTCCCACCCCACCCCACGCCGGAGGGAGCGGGGGGCTCCAAGCTGGAGAGACCCGCGGGGACGCTGGTCTGGGGAAGCCGCCGGGGCTCCGAGCGGGGCCGGGCAGGGGGCTCTGGGGCCGGGAGGGGTCCGGGGGAAGCCGTCCCGGGGAGGGTCCCCCCGGGCGGGCGCCAGGCGCTGCCCCCGACCCCCGGCATTAACCCCGCTGACACGGGCGGGCGCCGCCGAGCCCCGCCGCGCCCCCCGGGAGATGCCCCCCTGCAGCACTCTCGGTTCTGGGGGCCGACAGCCCACCGAGGAAAAAAGGCGAATTTGTCCCCTTCCTTCCCTGCCTCGCTGGGTTTTTCTTTTCTCTGGTCTGGCTCCAATTTACGGGAGAGAAGGGGTTCGTTTAAATGGGAAGAGGAGGCAGTTTAGGGATGGAAAAGGGGTTGAATGGCGGCAAGAGAGAGTTTGGGGATGGAGCAGGGGTTAAATGGGGGGAAGAGAGAGTTTGGGGGTGGAGAAGGGGTTAAATGATGGGAGAAAAGAGAGTTTGGGGACAAAAAAGTGTTGCAGTCTGAGGGAAAAAGGTTAAAGCCCACCAGGCTGGGTTTGGCAGCTTGTGGGGTTTCTCGCCGCGTCCTGTCCTGCAGAACTGTGCGGGGTGGCAGAGGGGCCACAGAGGGTCCAAAATCAAAAGGTTTTTACCAAAAAAAAGAGCCCTGGGGGCATCTCCCTGCTGTGCGCTCGCAGCTCCTTTTTACCTCCCCGTTCCCAAAGCTTGGCCGCTCCCAAAACCCTCGGCAGGGGGAATAATGGGGTTTTCCCTCCATCTTCTGCTTCCCATACCCCATTTCTGCCAGATCTTGTATATCCCTTATATTTTTTTTCAATTCTTTACGGCGGGGATCTGCATTTGGCAGTGCCCGCTCTGCTCCCCCACAGGGGGGCTGAGGAATTGGAGCCGCATCCCAAGTTCTGGTGGCAGGAGAGTGCCCTGGACCCCCCAGGAGGGAGCAGGACGAGGAGGAGCAGGCTGGGGATGCCCGGCACTATCCCGCTCCGGCAGGAATGAGGCACACGAAGGGAAGGAGGGGCGGGCGGGCGGCAGGAAAGCTGATCCCGAAGTTTCCATCATGTGAAATTGAAGCGCATGTGCCTATAATGAAATATTTCCTCCCATTTCATGGCAGCTCAGTAATTCCTGATGGCAGCGAGCCTGGGAAAACAGATCCCCCCTGCTCCCACCCACGGCGCCTGACCGCACGGGCAGGACAAACAAGGGCTTCGTTCTGCCGGCCCGGGGTGCTTCCGGCACCTCCGAACTTCCAGCATCCTCCGAACACAGCCCCTCACCCGCTTCGCCCTCCTCCAGCCAGGAAAATCCACATTTCCAGGGGTATTTCAGGGCAGGGCTGCAGGAACTTCCCCCTCCCACCCCCAGCAGCATCCGTGTCCCCAGGGCTGCCACCCCCGGCAAGAGCCGCTGCTTTCATTTACTTTGGAATTATGCGGTTTTTCCAGCTCCTCTAAATTTAATTAAACTTTGACCAAAATTCTAAGCAGGGCAAGAGAATAGAAAAGGAGTTTTGTGCCAGAACAAGCAGAGCAATAATATTAATAATAACAAAAAAAGCAACAACAAGCCCTTAAACACTTCGGGGCTGGGTTGTGGGAGTTCAGGCTACTGGGCTGAGTCAGGCAGAGCACTGGGAGTCCTCAGGCCCCTTTGAAACGCTCCTGACACGGGATCGAAGCAGCCAAGGACACCAGAAAGCCGCTGGGGCATCAGATTTCAGCTTGGAATGGCTTTTTCCTGGAAAAGATAACCAAAGCACGGGGAAACTGGCATAGAAATAGGCAGAGATGAGGGTCAGGTTGAAATCCAGCTTGGGTTGGGAGGGAGAGGCTCTAGTGGGGAGCTGGATCACTTCTTGGTCTATCCTGGGAGACAGCAAGATGGGAAGGAGGAATTCAATGGATTGAGGCAAAATTCCAGCAGCAACCACCCTCAGGTCCTGGTTATTTTGTGTCCCCGTTTGTTGTGGCAACACCTCGGGACTGGACAAAGTTTGTCGTGGTGGGTGTGGACTCCACGTCCACCCCAGCGAGATCGTGCTCTGCCGTCCTGCCAGAGGAATTCCACTCATTTTCAGGGAATGCAGCACTGCTCTGCCCTGCCAGAGGTGCCTCGCTCACCTGGAGCAAGTGAATAAGTCTTGCCCTGTGAATTTGCACTTTCTAACACCCTATTCTCCACTTTTTAATATATAAACATTGTTTGGGGGGGGTTTTAATTCACAGATTTTCGAACCCCTCAAGAAAAATCATCATTTCTCTCTCCTGCTCTCATTCCATTCCCTATTAATTGGATGAGAGTTGACCAAAGTGTTTGTTCAGGCTTAGGTCCTGAGATGCTGAGAACAGGATGGAGTTAGGATCACAGAAATTCCTCAGCTGGATAAATGTCCTGTGTAATCCCTGCCAGGAGCCAGTCTCTGGTGCTTCCCGGGATGCGACAAGGAAGCTTCACTGCGTCTGCACATGGCATTACCTGCTCACAGAGAAACCATGCTCCTGCTGCTGATCACCTACTTAAAATCGATTAAAAAGCCCGGAAAGTGAGGGGGTTGTTAACTTTATTAATGACTATTATTTCTACCCTGAACAGGAAAAGAGCCCTGAGGCTGGGAGGAGGTGAGTGGGTGCCACAGAGGTGAATGCTGAATCCGGAGGCTCTGTGGTCCTTCCAAACATGGATTTCACTTTGATTCCCACATTCTGAGTGGGAGGCAGGACTTTGGGATTGTCTTGCTCACAGGAGTTTGTAATGAACGTTACTCATGTCTTGGTACAAAACCTCACTGGGGGATTTCAGGACCAGAAAGACCAACGGGGAAAATGACTGTATCCAGCATTCCCCATGGCTGCTTGGGATTGTGGAGGCTCACATTCATTAATGTCCTGGCACTGCTTAGATCAAAGCTTGATTAAAAGATGCTGGGAAAAAACAAAGCCTCCCAGATTGGCTGCAGAATTGACCAACAGGCTGGGAATGAGCTTGGAGCGCAACCTGGGAGCTCTGTCCAGCTAATGGAATCCAATAGGTTTCTGTTTGGGATGCTGCAGGCTTTAGGGATGCCCTGGTTAGTCTTTCTTGAAGTCCCAAAACTGCAATAAAAGGTATTTAGAGGGAGTGTGCCAGGTGCAGCTCCTTTTAGTAACTTTGGATGGAGAAAATCCCGGTGCGTTCCCTGTCACAAAGAACTCTTCTCCTTCCCCTGCAGCTTTCTCTCTGTGGAGTATCCTGAGAGTATCCCCAGGAAACACCAGCCATGGAACCCCTTCCTCTAAGGAAAAGGAACTCGTTTCGTAGCTGCTTTGCTTTAATAGCTACAATGACTTTAAGAGCGTGGATTTAGTTCGGATATCAGGAGGAAATTGCTCCCTGGGAAGGTGGAAAAGCCCTGGCACAGGGTGCCCAGAGAAGCTGTGGCTGCCCCTGGATCCCTGCAAGTGTCCAAGGCCAGGCTGGAAGGGGTTTGGAGCAGCCTGGGATGGTGGAAGGTGTCCCTGCCCATGGCAGGGGGTGGGACTGGGTGAGCTTTGAGGTCTCTTCCCACCCAAACCATTCCGTGAGTCTCCATTTGCTCCCATGGAGGCAGACACACTTTAACCGCTGTGTTCAGCTGCATCTCCACCAAGCTACATTCAAACCACATCTGGTGGGGGTTTCCTCCCTAATTCTGGTTCCTCTTCTTTTAGAAATCGTTTACAAGCCCAAAAGGAGGCAAAGAGCAGCTTCCCAAAAGCACTTTTACCTCCCAGGAGCATCACCCGATTTCCCCTCAATACTCTCAAAGGAAAATTCTCTTCAGGAGAAAAAGTCGTGTTCTTTATTACTTATTTTTTCCCAGTTGTTTTCCCATCCACTCCATTCTCAGCCTTTCCAAGTCTGAAGCATCCCTTTATTTGCTGGTTTACTGGAAAAGCTGTTCACATCTATAAACAAAGCTTATTCTTCCTGATTTTATCTTTCTCAATTTTATTGTTTCCGGTTGTTATTCAGTCTGGACGATGCTTCCATGGGGACTTTCCGAAGGAGAGAATCCAGAGTGACATCAAATAACATCCAGGAATAACAGTGGGGGGTGATTATAAATGCATGACTACCTTTTACTGGAAGAGTGAAACAGGCAGGAAGAAATTTGGGCTGGATGGCATCAGCCTGGGAGAGCTCACCCTGAGGGAGATCAGCTCCCATGCTTGGGTGTTCCAGCATCAGAGTGAGACTCAGGGAGAAAAGGATCAATCCTAAAAAAGCTCAAAAGTCTCCTAAAAAGAACTTTCAAAGCTGAAAGTTCACCTGTTTCTCCTCTCCACACGGGAATGAGGGAGGGAAGGTCCTCTGTCCTACACTTTCTTCAGCCCTTGGTCTGACACCTTTTCCTTCCAGGATCTGTTATTATCAGGATTTTAAAGCCCAGTTTGGCTGCACATTGATCCTCCTCAACTCCTCCTGGAGTTTCCTGGGGAGAGGAAACACCTTCAATCAGTTTGGAAGTTTGGAAGCATCTCCCTGGCTACAAATCCCTTGGCCAAACCTATAGATTCAGTTACGACATCCGGGGTATTTTTTGCTTTCCCATTCCTTCCTCCGCACTCCCCATTTAAGGAAAGTTCATCTGATTTCTGGAGGCTGCATCCATGATTTTCTGCGTCTTTTTAAAGCCCTTTCAAACGAAAGAGCTCACGTCATCCGCTTATCAGATGGGACAGCGCTGCTGGATTTCCACCAGGAGCTAACGGATGAGAAGTGCTGGAATTCCACGGAGACACAAATCGGGTGGATTGGGAGCCTCTGCAAGATGCAAACCAGGCAGGACGAGCCCGGGAGTGTCTGAGCAGCAACTCCAAACCCAGAGCATCCAACACAATTCCTGGTTTTCTCTCTCTTGCTCCCTGCAGCCTCCTGGCTCATCCCACAGTGCCCCATGGGAACCCTTGCTCTGGAATCCTTCCAGTCCCACCAAACCTGACCAGGAAAACCCCTCATGGGCAGCAGCCTTTGCCACACAGACAGACCTCGCTGCAGCCTGCTCTTCCCTTGCAGATTTGTCTTCCTTTCCTTTGATTTCTCCACAGGAAAATTGCTCGGATCCTCAAGGAGTGAAGAGCAATAAATCTGCCTAAAGCAAGAACAATCAAGCCCTGTAAATAATCCCATTTCTTTAACTTGAAGGGGAGGAAAGAAATGTTCAGGGTTGTAAAATACTCTCCATCAACATTTCAGTGTCACATCTGAACCATTTTTTGGCATTTCTGCTCCTCCTCTGGCAAATCTGGGGTTTTTTCTTCATCCACAGCATCATTTTGTGCATCCACACCAGGGCTTAGAAGTCAAGGCTGGAAAATCTGGTTGGGTTTTGTCGTGTTTAAAAATTGTTCATATTTATGGCAGAAGTTTAGGGGCAAACAGGATCCATGTAAATTCTTCCACATGTAATATACTCTGGGATTATCAATAATCCAATTTTACCAAACATTACAAGTTCTAAAGGTGGGAATGGGGAAGCAGACCTGGAAGGGGGTTTTGGGTTATACAAGGTCACTCCAGAACCCGCCTGGACGGCAACCACAATAAAATCAACCTCAAGTTATGGTTTGGTGGTGATTTTTTAGGTCCTGACTTGAAGTTTAAGGTACCTTCACCCAGTTCCTGAGCAGCACAGGAATAACATGGATGGGGCATGTGGGAATGGGGATATTTTCCAGCTGTGGTGGCAGGGCTGGTGCCGTGCTGGATACAAATTCCCAATTTCACCTGGCCAAGCCAGATCTTCTGCAAGTCATTACCGAGCTGAGATCCTGCCCGGTGCAGAGCTGTTTTCCAAGCCTCCAGGTGAATAAAGCCTTCAAAAGCACCAAAATCCAGCTGTTCTTCCTTCCTCACGTCCCAGGGCTTTCTTTAATAAATCCCATCCTGGGGAAGTGGAAAACAGAGTTGTTTTCTGCTTTGGGAGCATTTCAGCCCTGCTCCTTTCACTCTTTTTTCCCCAGAGGCTCCAAGGACCAGGAGCCAGGTTTTCTCCCACCTCTTCCGTGGAGAGGAAGGGATTCCTGGTGGGAAGGACATTAAAAATGTGACACCCCCCCCCCCCCCCCCCCCCCCAGGAATGGCCACGTCAGGACAGGGCTGGGACAGGAAAGGGCAGCGGTCCTTTTGCTTTGGATTTTGGACAGGGATTTCTGCCGAGCTCCCAATCCCACCTCTCCTCATGGCAGCAGTGCCAGATATTCCATCTGTGCCCTCGCTCCCGGCTCTCCCTCTGGGCACTCCAGGAAAATCCATTTTCCAGGCTTTAGGATTTCTATAAACACAGACTAAATCCGGCTCTGGGTGACAAATGCCCGCGTCAGGCACCGGCTGCCGAGTGCCAAGCTGGCATCCTGTCTGCAGCCAGGCACACGTGTGAGGCATCCGCGCTCATGGAATTGCTGGACTTTTATGGGCATGGATACGGGAGGCTTTAAACACTCGGGATTTCTGTGCTTTAAGATGTGTTGGCTCAGATATCGCTCGGAGGTGCTCCGGAGAGGACGCAGAGGGGCTGGCACAAAGCAGAGGCACTGCCCGCCCTGGGATGCACCATCCATCATCTTCCCACTAATGGATCTTCTCCCACTCCTGTCCTGGTTTGTCCCAAAACTAAACAAATACGGCCTCTAGTTCCAGGTTTGCATCCTTAGGTAATCATGGCAATGACAAAGATACCCCGGATGAAAACCAGTACGAAATGGTCTCTGACAGGACAAAAGGAAGGAATTCCTGGGAAACTTCCAACCCATGGAAAAACCCACATTGCTTTGAGTGGCACCGCCACGGCAAAACCCGGCATTGAATCAGCAAAGCAAAACCCAAACCACTGCCAAAAACAGGTGGCTGAGGACAGCTGGGAAACGGGATCATGTTTGGTTTCTGTTGTCTCCAGAAATAGGAAGGAAAAGCTCTACTTTATGGAGTAAAACTGAACGAGCAGGGCACCATTTTGCATGCGGATTTGGAAGGGATTGTGACAAGCCTTAAAATACACAGACTACCAGAAAACCGCCTCTGCACGTCTCACACTCCCTTCCCTAAGGAATGCCATGACTCCAGAGGTGTCTGTGCCTGCTCTCTTTGAAGGGAACAGCAAAACTTGCACTGACAAAAGCAAACCCGAGCCCATTAAGTGTAAACTCTCACAGGAAAACCCATGTGCACTTCTCTGTGCTCTCCCAGCCAAAATTCCTTCAGCACGCACCTGCTTTCTGTTTGTTTTGGTGAAAACATGGAAAAGTTTGGGCTTTGCTGAGAAACAGTTCTGATTTCTCTAAAAAAAACTTCAAAAAAAATTTAAAAATTCAAGTAAATCATCGTTTGCTGATTTATTTCCACCCTTCGGGTTTTAGTGGGGTTTCCATAAAACCCTCTGGTGGAGCCAGCTCCGTTTATTGCCAGCATTGTGCTCGACTCCACGAAGGTCCTGCCTGTTTTGTTTGTTCCTCTGAGTCATCTCACAAACATTTTAGCAAAAGGTCCAAAGACTTACAGGGAACACAGAGAAGCCAAAATCACCAGATGGAGAAAAGCACATCTTAAGGGGATGACATTTGGCATGAGAAGCAGAAGAGAATCAGGGTTTGGTT
Organism: Corvus moneduloides; assembly: GCF_009650955.1. Lineage (NCBI taxonomy): Eukaryota > Metazoa > Chordata > Aves > Passeriformes > Corvidae > Corvus > Corvus moneduloides. Next base: position 2,592,968 of record NC_045487.1, on the reverse strand, counting down.
TGATCTGCCCCAAATTATCTCACCGCTTCTACTCTGCAGGAAATTGTTGAGGCTGAACAAAAATCAGGATCAAGTTTGAGATCATTTTCTCTTTACACATTCTTTTGGGACCCCACATCTCTCAGTATGCAACTTATTAATTGCAAATCCATACACACACTCACATCCCATCTGATTATTTGGGCTTCAGCTGACCCTGCAGAGGGAAGCAGATGAAAGCAATAATCAGTTCATTCAGCTACAAAGAGAAAATTAAAAAAGAAACAAAAAAAAAGAAATGAAAGCTAGACAAACATATCCTGTTCTCATGGAAAACAACAACAAAAAGGGCCGAGCTGGCAGGCGAATTAACAGAGTTCTTCCACACCTCTGTCAAAACGGGATGCAGGAATCCATGGATGGCAAAGGATGCTGAGCGTGGACCACGCTGTCCCTGCTGTCCCCTGGTGCACCCCAGAGCGGTGCTGGCCAGGGTAATTCGGGTCATTCGGGTCATTTGGGTAATTCGGGTCATTTGGGTCATTTTCTGCCTGGTGGCAGCTGCCAGCCCTCAGACTCAGGTTGTTGATGCTGGAGCCTTCCACAAAGCTTCCCTGGCTTTTCCCAGCAGCAGAGCGGGAGGAGGGCGAAGGGCAGAGACCTGTTTGCCAACAGGGCTGGGCAGTTCCCAACGTGTCCCTTCAAAGATGGAGACGTCACATCCCGAGCACCCCAGAGCTCACTTCTCAGTCCTACCCTCATCCAAGATGGGAGGAGAAAGAGGCAAAAGGAAGAGGATGGGACTTTCTGGAAGAATCTTGACTGAACGATGTTTTCTGTTGGATGGAGGTGCTTGCCTAAAGAAATCTCACAGCACTTACACCAGACCAAGGAGAGTTTCTGGCTATTTTAGACAACAAAATCAAGTTTTTCCATTGGTTGGTGTAAAAATTCCAGCCTTTTCCTTGCCCCACAGAGCTATGAATCAGATCTGTGGGGTTTTTCATCATATTGTGATATTTGAAATGATTATTGTTGTTGTGACTTAATCTGATTACTGAAACAACCAGGGATGTTATAGCGGAAAAGCTTCAGTGCTTGAGGGAGAGACCAAGCTTCTCACTCAGCTGGGGGAACCCAAAGGTGTCATTTCCCCTGGAAAAATAAATGATCGTGCTGGATTTAACTGCCTATCATCCAAAAAAAAGAGAAATAACTACAAGGGGACCACCTGAGAGCTGGGAAAATCCAAAGTTTTGCTAAGGAAGAAGAATTACAGCAGCTGCAGAGCTGGGCCAACTTTGGAATTACGTGCAGAAACGACTGCAGAGAGCTGTTATTAAGCTGAAAACGGTTCTCACCATGAATTCCAGGGAATGCAGGAGAGCCTGCGAGGGAAGAGCTGAGGACAGCACATATCCCATTACATTTTTGAGTGCCCAGATTCAATTTTGAACTCAACACAAAACCCACAAAGAGAAACCAGGAAAAATGAGCCTTTTCAAATCAGGAAAATGGACAAATTTCAAATAAAATGTCTCCACCTCCAGTAAAATCCAAAATTAAGCAACAGCCTCATGCTCTGGGAAGTTATTTCCCCTTCAGCCATCTACGCTTGGCCCCCACTGAGCTGCTTCCCTTTAGTCTCGGATCAGGTTCATAACATCCAATGTTTGCAGCAAAATGCACTGGAATTGCACCCAGCTCATGGGAGCAGGGCTGGATCACAGCTCCCGTCACAAACTGGTGCTTCCAGTGGCATTTTTATTCTGCAGCAACTTTTCCAAGGACAAGCCTTGACGTTGTGCAGGAGCCAATGGCACAGGGAGATGCTTTCTGTCACAGGGGAGGCTGGGAGTGAAAACGAGAGGTTGTGTGCAGCCAGCAGAGCCAGCAGAGCTCTGAGTGGCTCTGTTTGGATGATGTTTTTATGCCTTGCAAGAATCCTGACACAAATCAGGGCTGGAGCATGCTGGGGGTTGTGTGGATGCCTGGCAAGAGCCTTCTCTGCCACAGTTTACGGTGCAAGAGCTCAGCTGCAGAAATAAATGTGGTCAACAACACAGCTGTGCATGGCTGGAGGTACAAATGCATGTTTGGGGGGGGGATATGGATCCTCACTGTGGAGAAGCATTTCCCTGACTGGGATATTTTCAGCCAAAAATTTTGAAGTTTAAAAAAAAATGCAGTGACTTTGCACTTCACCTTCTCCAGGCAGGTCCAGCAGATGAGAAACCCATTTTTGGCCTGGAAACTCCAATCCTGCAGGAATCCTACATGAGGGAACCAACAGTGTTTTCAAGTCTGGCTTACAGAGAGGGATCACAACCATTTCCACAGACCAGAGCATCCCGGGATGTTTCACACTGCATGGATCCTATTGGTATTTGCAGGACAAGAAGGCAGCAACATTTTGGGGTCAAAACCCCATCAAATTGATCATTTCTCTTTGAGCTTGAGGATGAGATGCACAACAACAACAAAATGTTTTCAGTCTGGACTGTCAAGGATGGAAGGATGTTTGTGGTGAGGGAGAAATTTACCACCCACCGCTGTTACTTTGGTGTCTGGTTTCTGCAGTCGCACTTTATTCAGTAACTGCAAGACACCAACACAAAAACAAATTCCAAGCTATAAAATGGGATTTCCAGATAATGCATTATTCCTTAAGGGAAGGAAAAAAAAAAACAACCCAGAAAGCTTTGGTTTGCTCTTTCTCCCTGCTTCATTGATCTTTTCATGTTTTCCAGCATTTTTGCGGGATTTTTTATTATTTGCAGTGATGACTGGGAAGACCCCAATCCCCTGGGCTGTCCTCACGTAGGTCCATGTGGGGTCAGCTCCTCATCCAGTAGCACCTCAGGCCTGAAACAAAACAAAACCAAAAGCAAAGATCGTTGCCAGTGATACAAAACCTCAAACTTTCGTCTCAAGGATTGGTTCAGCCGCCAAAAAATTTGGATTCCGGCTTAAGCAAACCAGCCAAAAGCCTCCTGAATTTGTGAAATTCAGATGGAGTTTCTGGAACTCTTAGAAGGAAGAAAGGATGGAGAGATTTGGCCTTCCTTCTGCAATTTTCCATGGTCCCAGGCTGATGGCAGTGGGGTGGTGTGAAGGAGCTGCAGAGCAGCAGTTTTGGGAGATGATCCAAGACCCTGCATGGTGGTGGCAGGAGCTCAGGAGAGTCAATGCTTTCTTTCCCAAGCCTTTACTCCTTCATTTAGGCCAAAAAAGAGGAGGATGTGCCAAGGTTTGCTGCAGTTTGGGGGTTCAGGTGGGATTTGATTTATGTTTCAGAACTCCTTAATATTCCAAAGTCACAGTGTTGCTCTCCAAACCAAGCACTGTCCTGCACCTCCACGCCCCATCCAAAACTCACACTGGGCTTTCCTGTCAGTCTTCACACCTAAATACCCAAAAAATCCACGCAAGGAGCATGACCCAAACCCTGATCTCACCTACATGAGGAGAGAGCTGCGAATTACAAGAATTACGAGGTCTCCTTCTTTCCTCTACAGCTTCCTCACATCTCACTTTGTGTGAACACTTTGAAGGCCCTTCCATTCTCCCTTTTCTCATGGAAAAAGGAAGCCACTCCATGGCCTCATCCTCAGAGCACTCAGAGCAGGCCCTGTGCTGGCTCAGAGCAGAATTCCTCAGTGGGAATGAGGAGGATTGTGAGAGAGCACTCACATATGCTGGGAGCAGCGCTGCCTTCCAGAGGGTTGCATGAGGTTCCTGCCCACTGGATCCGTGTGTTCCTCGGGATGACGTATCGTGTTACTAATTCCCCTAATTGCATGTCTGGGCTAAAAACAGGCTGAGTTTTCCTAAGAAGTTCCATTCTTAATAACATTACTTCAAACACTGTGGTAAACCCGAGTCGATTTTTCAGCGATGCACGTAGGTTATAAATCAGGGGAGAGATGCAGATAATGTTTACCTTAAGCTTGTTTATCTGCCTCTGCCACTCATTTGTTCTGGGGTTTGCCAAAATGCAGCAATGCAAGATAGAGCGACTGGAAGGGATTCAAGCTTTCCTTCTCCAGGCTCCTACTGCGTGGAGCGTTTCCAGGAGCGCAATGCCCCGAAATAACCACACGTAAAACTCTTTTCCCAAAGAAATTCTAGTGGGGAAATGCACAACTAGATGGTGATTTCCTTTCTTTTCAAGATCTCAAATACTGTGCCCCGTTGAAGCAGATTTGCTCTCAAGTGAGAGCACATTCAGAGAGGAAAGATCCTCAGGGAAATCTTGGATGTGGGACAGCTCTTACAGATGCTCCTCTTTGCACAGCGTGTCAGGGATGTAAGGCCCTGCCTTGATGTATTTTGATAATTTAGAGATTATTTCGGGCTCCAACTTTGTTGTCTCGCTCAGAACAATTCCCTGGAGACCCCCAGGAGATGCTGAGTGCAGGAGGTGGGGAACGCGAGTCGTCCCTGAGCCGCCGCCGCGCCGGCTCCGTCCCCTCCCACGGGGACCAGCAGGACAGCGTGGGGCTGAGTCATCGGAGAGGAGGACACGGCCTTGGCAGTGCAGAGCAAGAGGCACCAAGGCACTTGACTGAGAAGTGAAGCAATCTGGAAGGTGGAATTTTTGAGGGGAGTGGGCGTTGATTTTCCAAATGGGACTTTTTTTTTTCCCAGTGGTGAACATCAATCCTGCGATTTGCACTGGGATCAGGAAATGACACACATGTGCATTGTTGCCACCCCCAGAAGGAGAGGGGAGGCTGCCTTTGGCCATGGCCCAGCAGCGGTGAACACGCACTTTTGGGAAGAGCATGAACTCACCATGGAAAGGCCACTCGCAGAGGGAAGCGAATCGCCTTCCTCCTTTTAGTGCCAGCATCTTCCCTGGAGCACCAGGAAAACATGGAGCCATGGAGAAACTCTCCTTTGGAAACACAGAAAGTGCAGGAAGATACTGCCCAGCAGGCAGCCAGAGCAGGGGTGGAATTTTGTGGGAGATTTTCATGGAGAGTTGTCACTTATTGCCCCCGTTTCCCCCTCCCCACCTGCGCCAATTTGGGACGGGTAGCAACACCCAAGGTAAATTCTGTGATGGATTCAGGAGGAATTTCTTCATGGAAAGGGTTGGAATGGGCTTCCCAGGGAGGTGGTGGAGTCCCCATCCCCGCAGATGTTCAGGGAACACCTGGATGTGGCACTCAATGCTCTGGGCTGGTTCGGGATCGGTCACAGGCCGGACTTGAACATTCCCAGTTCCAGTGGGTTCTCTTCCTTCCTCAGACCTCCATCCACCCTCTGCTGGACTCCACCAATGGAGCCAACCTGCATTTGTCACACATGTATTTATCCAGAATTTTTTTTTCTTTTTTTTCTTCTCTTGGATAGCTTAGGAAGCAGCAGGGAAGTGAAGGAAAACACTCAACTTTCAGATATTTGAAGTGCATTTGAGGGTGTGATGGCCCTGGAGCAGCCACTGCCATGCCAGAGGGATGAGCTTATTGCCACACATGGGAGGAAGGATGTGTACATCACTTCCCAGCAGCAAATGCTTTTCCTCTCCTGGGTCTTGGGCACTTCAAGCCTGGAAAAAGTGGATTTTTACAATTTTTAAGTGATGAAATTATGATGCTTTGTATTTTCAGAGATCACTCATAAACCCGACCCTCCAATTTTCCATCTCCCATCATTTATTTAAATTACCAAGATCCACATCAGCAAAAATTCTTTCAAGGGCACCGTTTTGTCATCAAGCTCATTGCAGGCGAGGGACTAATTATGAACAAGTCTCAATGAGTCCTTTTCCACGCCACACACAGCTGGAGCAGAGACAGGGACGTGTTTGCATCTCGCTGTTACTTTGCTGTGAATAATGGATTTCCTGTTTGCCAGGACTGATGAGCTGGAGAAAATAATGACAATTAAAACAAAAATATTGGATAACTGGCCAGAAATCCAGCGTAATGTGCTTTTTAAGGAGAGCAAGCTTGAATGGTAAATAAAATTGGAGCCCAGCCTGGTTGTTTTTTATGTCAGAGCCAAGTGAGTTCAGCTCTGGACAACGTCCAGGGAACCTTTCTTGCTTTGGAGAGGAATGGCAGGGAGGGTTTGATGAGATTCTCCCTCACACAGGTAAGGAAAGAGAGGTTGGATGCAGGGGACACCTTCCTGCTCTGTGCTGAGTTTGTTGGTGGTGACCAGATCCAGCAAAACCCTAGAAATTTTGGGGACGATTATGTTTTTCCTCATATCCAAGAAAAAAAAAAAAAGGATGAACAAGATCTTGAATAGTTCTCTGCAGAGAAATCTGAGCCCTGCTCCTCATGAACCAAGCCCGAGCCTCTCCAACAACTCAGATTATAATTGGACATCTCAGCATCTCCACCTGGCCCCCCAGATTTACACATTCCTCCCCGAAGGAGGGACTTTGGATGCTGGTGGAGCAGTGTCATCCCACTTTTCCAGACACAGCTGGTTTGGTGTGCTCCAAACCAACCTCTGAGATGTTTTCCTCCTCTTCCTTGATTGCGCAGCGCACATTTTTGTGGGCTAAATTAATGCATTTTTGGAAGTTGGCAGCTCATTTACAGCCTCAGATGGTCAAAACTAAGGAATTTCTCTTGGCCTTGGATTGCACTTTGTGGGCAATCCACAAAATTGTCACCGTCGGGGAGAGTTCCCCTCCACCACAAATCTGGTCCCCCTTGGCTGAGCTCAGTCTGGCAACCTCATAAAATACTGCAGGACGCTCATCCCGTGTGCCCTTAATTAATGACACACATCTTTAATGAATCAGGCACCCCTTGCATTCCCAGATTTGCCTCTCCCTCTCTCCGAGCCCTTGGCTGATTTTCCAGCAATGACCCAGGGCAGGGCAAGGCGGCAGATGTGACGTGGTCCCGGAAAAGGGGTGGCAGAGCAGGAGCTAAAATTTACCTGTCCCACCCCCCTGCCTTCCCCAGGCACTGCTGGAAGCATCTGGATTGTGGCATCTCCCAAGGCAGCTCCTAAAACACGGAGGGAATATTGATACCAGATGGACAACTGTGGGAGGGTATTTTGCAGGCTGGAGATGTTTCCTGGAAATCCAGAGTGTCTTCCCCATCTCCCTGATTCCTCTTCTAAAATAAGAGATGCTAAACCCTAAAAGAAACCCTCCTGCTCCCAATTTTTGGGGTTTTTTTCCCTTCCTGCTCTCCTGGCTCCTTCTGTGCTGCATTTCCCTTAAATTCACCCCATATTTCCAGCTCTAGAGCTGAATTCCTCCCTCTGCCACTTGGAAGGGTCTTTCCCTTCTTTAGAATATTTTTTCTCCCTGCTGAACCACAATTTGTGATACCTGAGGTCTTCCTAAAAATCTCTGCTCATCCTGAGAGCCTCAGCCACCCTAGAAGTACAGCAGAGAGCTCCTTTCTAACTCTAATTTTAATCAGGGCTTCACAATATTTAATAGAAGGGATTTTTTCCTGTAAGAGCGAGCACTGGGACAGCGAATCCAGGAGATAAGTTTGGAGTGGGAGGTCAGGTATTTTATCAAACCGAATCTGGTAGACACTGAACAAAACTCAAATGGTTTTAAGGTTCAGAGTGTTTTCAAGCTCCTTTTTTTCCAAGTCACGGCAGAGAAAAAGAGCCATTTGTTAGAAAAACAGTGTCAGGGAAGGTCCATGTGACATTTGCCAACGTTCTATCATCAAAGCTAAATCTCTGACAGATCTGTAAACAGCAACTTTTCATAGAGATGTCAGCAGAGCCTCGAGCTTGTGCCTCTCAGCGCAGCGTTCCCGCATCTGCAGCGAGGAGAAAATGCACAGAAAAGGATCAAATCTCCTCACACCTTCCCTGGTTTTCACAGGTTTGGAATTTACATCATAAAATTGAGGTTTTCCTTTAGAATCAGAATAAAATACTCCATCCCAGGACAGGTTGAGGGCATGAGAGCTCCTCAATTCCAGATCTTGGGCAGTAGGGTGGGATTTGGCTGGGATAGGTGATCCCCCTTCCAAAATAATGTCCTAGGAATTATCAGGGACCATCCAGGAGATGAGGATTGAAAAGTCACCTCTTTCCCCAATGCTCTCAGGGGCAGAGGTTGTAATGAGGGGCTGAGGAGATGTAAAAGTGAATTAAAGTCACCCCTTACCTCTCCCAGGATTCTCCAGGAGCTCCTTCAACCCTTCAGGGATACGGACCCAAAGCAGGGCCCTGCTCTGCACGTGCCAGTCCTGCTGGGGAGGGCAGGACTCATCTTGTTCTGCTTATCCAAGGATCAGGTGCATTTTAATTTGAATAAACAAGAGCTTAAGATATTACAAAACCCTTCCAGGAAGCTGAGTGCAAGCAGCTAACATTTATTTTCTGGTTTTGCTTCCCGACCAGTCTGATTTCTCTGCTCACCTTCTGCATTCTCTCATTTAAATATTATTTGAAATGAATCCTTCCACTCCAGCTTTGACTCCAGACCCAATATCTAAACACATCTCATGTGAACCTGCACTGTAATTAAAGGCATTTGCTGAAAACACAAATTTCTGTCATCTTTCTGAATTTTTGCTGCTGTTTTTCCTCTCTGTGGGACACACACTCAACTTGCTCTCAAGAAGAAGTGAGATTTTATTCCGTATTTTTTTTCTCTCAGGGTAATTTTAAGTTCCCACTGATTTTTAGAGGCACTCAGAGGATGTGCTGGTGCCTCCCAGGGTTGTGCCCACCATCCCCAGAGTGATTTTCCATTGGTTGGAAAGACCATGTGAGAACTCCTGCTGGAACTGCTGCTGAAGTGACAGGCCCTCCACAACAGCAGATTTTCACTTCATCCATATTTATAGCAAAATGGAAACAAAATGTGCTTTAAAGTAAACAATAGAATTTCTAGAGTCAGGCTGATTTTCTGGCTTTGGTAAATTCCCAACTAAAAGCTTTTCACACTGGGAGCAACCAGGGAAATTTAAAGCAGGGAGAGTGAAATCCCAGCCTCACTGAAGGCAGTGGGAAAGTGGCCACTGATTTTAACAGGGCCAGGTTTTGCCCAAAAACCTCTATAAATTGGGAACTACTACTAATAATAATACAAATTTGGGAGCTAAACAAGGGAGCAAAGCTGGTGGCTGAGATCTCTGCTCTTCCCTTGGTGGCATAAAAAGCCTGGGGGTAAAAAAACTGCAACAGCATCTATTAAACACTGCAAAACTTGAAACTGAGTTATAGAAGGGAACTTGATGTCAGGATGAACCACACACTTACAGTGTTTGCAGTCGTGTTTGCATCCTGATTTTATTTGCACAAGCTCAAGAAGGGACAACTTGCCCTGGTGAGTGTTTGCAGAAGAACGGATTTACCCAAACCTGATTAAATCAACAACGGCCGAGCGTCATCGCAGAGGGTTCTTGGGTTTTTCCCTTTCGTCATACGAGGAAGGTGAGAGAGCAGATGTGGCCACAAAGTGTGTCATCAGGATTCTTTGGTTAGTGTGGATTTCAGCTGCAGGAATTCAGTGAGGCATCCCAAGGAAAGAGGGTCCAAGCTATGGGGTCATCTTGCTGGAGAGGAGATGAACCAAGAGTCCATCCTGTGAGGAGCAGCTGAGGGAGGAAAGAAGCCTCAGGGGGGACCTTCTTGGTCTCCACAACTCCCTGACAGGAGGGTTCAGCCAGGGTGGGCTCTGCTCCCAGGGAACAGGGACAGGAGGAGAGGGAACCGCCTCAGGCTGGGCCAGGGGAGGCTCAGGGTGGACAGCAGCAGGAATTTCCCCATGGAAAGGGCGCTCAGGCCTTGGAACTGCCCAGGGAGGTTTGGAGTGCCCATCCCTGGAGGTGGCACTCGGTGCTGTGGACTGGGGACAAGGTGGTGATCAGACACAGGTTAGACTTGATGGTCTTGGAGGGTTTTTCCATCCTAAATAATCCTGGGATTCTAAGACCTAAGGGCAAAACAGAGATGTTCGCCTGTTGGTCTGTGGAAATGCCCCTCTGGCCACCAGCAGAAACCCAGCAGACTGATTGGGATGGGGATTATAAAAAAAACATTTTCCCTGGATAAAACAGAATCTGCTTTTCCCAGGTTTGGATCATAATATGGATAATACTTTGGGCTCCCCTTGAAGCTTCCACGAGAGGCTCTCACCAGGCTTCCCAAACATTTATCCTCTGATCACACAGGAGGGTCCCATCCCACATCTTACCCACATCTTGGAGAAGCAGGAACTGCTGCAAGCAGCCAAGGCTCTGGACCATGATTTAGGCAAGACTGAGTTCCCTCAGAGCTGTATTTAAATCCAAGGAAGCACCAGGAATTACCAGAATCACTTCAAAACTCGGTGTCACCCTCAGATGAGCGAGAAGTTGATGCGACAGTGCCAGTGACTCAGGTCACAGAGAGTCCCTGTGCTGAGCACGTGGTGGGTGTGACCTGGACACCCGATACATTGTTTTGGAAAACATTTTGGTGGCTTCTTGACGTCTGAAGAATTTGAAGATCCTCGCTAGGAAGGACCCAAACCACCCCTTCAGTTTTGAATCTTGTGTGACCCCTGTGAGCTCCTTCCTCATTCTGCTCAGGAGGTGGAAATTCTCCTTGGAAACCCCTGTCTATAAAAACACCAAGGAAGCCACGAGAAAAACAAGAGCAATAATAAAAATAAATTAGCAATTATGCAAATGTGCAGGGGGGTGGCCACCTGTAACACCTGCAGAAGGTGCTGGGCATGATGGCCTGACCCAGGGCTGGGATCTACAGGAATCATCTCCCCTTGGCTTCATGACACCCCCTTCCCACTCATCCCTCTGACGCCTCAACGCACCCTGGCTTTTCCAGCGTGGCTTCACACGGAGTGTAGGCTGGGACACAGGGAAAGGCATCACATCCATGACCCCAAACATCATCTCCACGTGCTGGCCCGCTGGAGCGTTTGGGGAACATGACTCAGGCCTGAGGCTGCCAACATGTGAGGATGAGCAGATCCACCATATCTTGAGGTCAGCACATGAGAAATCAGCTCGGCTGGTGGCCACTGCCTGGTTCCACATGCCAGGAACAGCTGCTCCGAGTGACCCAGGCACTTCCCAGCCCAAAGGAAACTCATCTTCATCCCCAGCACCTCCCAGGCTCTGCAAATCTCCCTCCTCAGCAGTATCTTTATTCCATGAATTATCCTGGACTCCCTCTTTGCCTTCAATTTCGGCCAGCCAAGCTCCAGGGCATGCTAAATTCAGCCCCGCATTTATTATCCTAAAAAATGTGGGAAATAGGAAGGGTTGTAATTTCCCAAATTACTTTTCTTCTCGCTAACAGAAGCTGGCAGCAAATATATTTCAAATGTAAATATTTAAATACTTACTTGCAAGCACAATTACCTTTTTTTTGTCCGTGACTTGATTCATTCAGAAGCTAAAAATACTTCCTCAGGAAGCAAACGTCTACGCTGGATTTTGGGGAGCAATTTGAAATCTTTTAATAATTATGCCAAGGGTTCATAATTATACCAAGGGTTAATAATCCTAACAGTGTTTTCCCTGCTTTCTGGAAATCAGAAAACACGTGGGTATGAAATAAAACACGTTGCAAAAGTATTGCCGTGTCCAAAAAGGACAATACTTGTTTATAACACCCAGATTAACGTCGTGAGGTTCATTTAGCCTTCAGCTTTTCCTTGGCTCCTTCTGAGCATGGAATCGTTCCCCCAAAAGCCTGAGAAATGAACAGGCTTCAACATTTTTATTTATTTGGATGAGCACAAAGCAAGAGGAAAAAAGTTCCTGCCGGCTCTCGAGGCGGAGAAATCGCTGTCGCTTCTTTCCCCCACGCCGGCCGTAAAATGTACAGAAATGTAAAGCAATAAAAATTTTATGAGGGGTTGTTTTTATAATGTTTACCAACCTCCTGCCTCTCTGACGCTTTCCAGAAGATAGGATTTTAATAGGGCTTCTTTCAGTCCATAAGGGAAAATCCCAATTTTAAGGGTTTTTCAGCACAGTGGTTTTTCAGCAATCTGCTCCCCAAATTTCTTCCTCTGTCCCTTTGGCTTCACTGTCAGCTTTTGCTCATGGAAATGTAAAATGTAACACAGATGACAAATAAAATGTAGGTGTAAAATACAAGGGAGATGTGAAATATAATGTGAAATATAATGTTCTGTGAAATACAACGTAGATATAAATGACAATGTAGGTAGAAAATGCAATTTAGGTGTAAAATGGAGATGTAAAATATCATGTAAATGGAAAATAAAATGTAGAGAGAAAATACAATGTAGATATCAAATATAATGTCGGTAGAAAATACAATGTGGTTGTAAAATACAATTTAGGTGTAAAAATAACACGGATGTAAAATATCATGCAGAGGTCAAATCCAATGTTTGTTAAACACAGATCTAAAACACAGATATAAAATACAACCTTTACACCTTGTCATCAACGAGGAAGCTGAAATTGGGGAAATAAATGCCTGAAAAGCATTTCTAAGGAAATAAATAAATTATTCATGCCCTTAGCTGTGCTGCTGATTTGAACAAATCACAAAGCCACAGGAGCCTGATTTGGAGAATTTCTTTGAGCAGCAACATTTTTAAAAATCCCATTATTGGGAATGACCTCCTGGATTTCTCTAAAGGTACCAAATTCATCTTTGGCTGTCTGTGCAGGGCAGAGGATCTCTCCTTTTCATCCAAGAGCAGTTTATTAGCCCGAGGCTCATCCTTGATTTATCCATGCGGATTTCCAAAGCTCCGTGGGCTGCATGCACAGCGAGCCCTGTGCCTGTCGTATGTTCCCAGCTGACGTGTTTACAAGAGTTTTGATTTACACCTTCCAGGTGTTTCTTTTGGAAAATATCCCTGTCTTTGGTTTACACATTTTTCCAATATATTTGTGGTCATCAGCAAACTCCCCCATTTGTTACAGGGGATGTGCCAGCAATCAGGGGGTGTAATTTTTGTCTGGAAGGCGCTGGCAAAATTTGGAATTTTGACTTTTCTAAAAAAACCCAGGTAATTTATTGACAGAATTAATAAAATTCTTAACGTCCATATTTGAGATTAAATGAGGGTTTTTTTGCTCAGAGACTGGGTATCAGTTTCATGCTTGTGGTGCACCTTTCTTGATGCAAAGCAGCCAATATTTAATCTAAAATGGGAGTTAAACATCTTTTATAGTTTTGCTTTTCACCTTTTTTTTGAAGAACCCAAAATTATCATCACACAAAAAATTAATGCTATTTATGCCACCAGAAAATATTTTACATTTATAACACCCAACTCTATTTTCAGTGCAAAGCTTTTCATGGAACCAGGGCAAAACGAACCAGGCAGGGCATGTTCTGAGGTTGCCAAAATGCTAAAAATAAAACAAATTTCTTTAAATTTCTTTTCAATTCTGTGTAAGTTTAGCATCGATTTTTAACGCTGGATTAGGGCTGTCTTTTCGTTCCAGGTCAGAAGCCAGGTTTTGTTTCTGGAAGGCTTAGAAAGGAAAACTGTCATTAATTAGGGGGTACAAAGTAACTCAGAAAATTGTTGTTTTAATTCAGAAGGAAAAATATTTTCTGGGGCTCAGTTTGCCTTTGCAGAAATAGCAAAACTTTCTCCTTTAGCACTCAGATCTACTCAGGTTTTCCCACATCCCAGTAAAATGTTATTAAAATTATAAGTACATAATCCAGCAATATTCTCAAAATAATAGTTTTTAATGAAATATTAGAATGATCCTTCAGCATTTTTTCCAGATAATTCTGCACTGGAGTCCGCAAGATTTATCTGCAAGAGATGATAATTAACTGAAAGAATTTAGCTGTTAATTTTATTATTTTTTTAAAGAAGCACTTCACTAATTGAATTTTATCCTCATGCTTGCTGAACATCTTGGGTTTGGGCTCTGTAAAAGACACAAAAATCCGGAGCATATTTGAGATGAGAAATGGGAACAACGAGAAATGGGAAAAACTGTGGAATTTGAGATAACATCCATGTGAGAAATGGGAATAACTGCTGGGACAAACCACATCGTGGCTGCTGCAGTGCCAAACACACACAGAAATCGTGGGCAAGGCAGAGTCCTCCTTTCCCGGAGTCTCAGGCATCACCTGCAGTGTCCAGAGAGGAATTCCTAGGGAATATCAGTGGAATATTAGCAGGCTTTCCTATGGAGGTTAAATGAAGGAAATAAAACCAGCAATTATTTGAATTCCAAGTGTGTGGTGCTGACAGCGGAAAGGGAATCTGGAAATGCTGATTATTTTATCTAAGGAAACCTGGAAATGCAGATTCGTTCCTCCATTTATCCCGAGGCTCTGGGAAGCGAAAAGTTTCGTTTTCCATGCTCATCCGACCCCAAACTCCTTGTGCAAACCCCGCCAACACTTCTTTCAAACGACCTCCTGGGAGAGCTTATCCCAACCAGCTCGGGAGCCACCGTGGGGTGAACTCTGGATTGCTCATCCCGAGGCACTTTTCCTTGGAATTACGAAGCAAATCCCAGGAGCGAGGGATTGCACAATGTAAAAATAAGAATATTAAGCAAATCCTCAGCTCGAAAGCCAGCAATGGAAAGAGAAAAGATTTGACAGTTGTCAACACATGGTAAATTGGGAGGCAGAGTAGCAGCCTTACTTTTGAACCTCCAAACATCTGAAACCCGTTTCCTGTTTAAAAAAAAAAAACATCAAATCTAGGTGGCTGACCTCAGGCAGGATTTTTTTTTATTAACAAATGCAAATTGTACATCATCATGTAAAAAAAAAAAATCAAAATGGGCCGCTCTTGGTGGTCTTGATCCCTTCTGTATATGAGAGAAAGCGGAGGGAAAAAACCAGAAAAAATAAACTTTACCTTCTCACTTTCAGGGTGGGCAATGCCATTCCAGCGGCCGGGTCCTCAGCTCTGGGAAGTGTTAACGCTGTCACCGCAGCCCCGGTCCCACCGGCGGCGCTTCCCCGGTTACTCCGAGGGAAAACATTCCCTGAATTCCTCCTCCGTTCGCGCCTATCTTTGCCTGGGATCCGCGCGCTGCAGGTTCACGGCGCTACTGTCAAATTGCAGGGGACAGGGCTAATCTAAAGCAGCAGCGACTCAGCAGCGAGGAAAAACATTGACAAATTTGCTGTTTCCAATCCTTTCTACTCTTTCCAGTCTGTTGTGTTTTGGTTTCTATTTTTTTTTTTTTTTTTTGTCCTAAAGCTATAAATACCCAGCAGCAGCTGTAACTTGTTGCCGAAATGTGCTTTATAGATCTGTTCTGGCACAACGCGTTTTACCGGGTTCAAATTTGATATTGGGAGTTCTGATTTTTACGTCTTTAATGGTCCTGCTGGCTTTGAGCTGCTCGTTGCTGTGCCACGGTGAGGATGGAAGCTCTAAAAGCTCATAAAAAAGGTAACACGTGCTCACAGATCCATTTAGTTATTAAATCGTGAAAAAAATAAAAGCAGTTATCTTTTGAAAGCAGTGCATATTTCATGTTTATTCGCTTATTTAATGTAAGGTCTTTGGCAAAGCACAGAATCATTAAGTTTGCCTTTTTTTCCCTGTCTTTGGGACAGTGATTTCTTACTGGACATCTGTCGCAAGGTTCGAGGGTTTTGCATAGAGGAAAATTCTCGTTGACCTCAAAAAGAGGGATCACAGGTTAGATAGGAGCTAGATAATCAGCATGGGAAAAAATTCCAGGGTTTTTTGGCCAGTCAGTTCTATGTCCAACCCGTAATTTTGGGACACTGCAGGTCTGAGAGGTGCACAGGTGTTAGTTCCTCATTTAATATACCATTAAAATCTATAAACTCTGTGCTCCAGCTCTTACCCACCCACTGATGTCCTCGAGCTGAGAATGAGACACGAAATTTATAGCAGCACATTTATAATTCCACATTATTATAAATAATTTACCCCTTATTACAAATAAATCACCCTTCTTCACCCCAAAAACTGTTCCTAGGACACAGCCTGGAGAGGGGCATTCCAGAGTGCCCTGACACCCATTCCCAACAATCCCCGCAGTTATTTTTCTGATGAACGATGACTCCAACATTAAGAAAATCAATTAATCTTCTGTGGGCTCTTTCAAATGAATCCTCGTATTATCTGGCTGTGCCCTCAGCCAGGATAGTTTAGAAAATACCAGCTCCTATCTTATCTTGTCACTTCTTACGCTGATGGGGGGAAAAATAATGGCTGCGAGAGCCACAGGGGAGGATAATTAGTAAAATCAAGTGACTCGCTGTTTGTTTGCCTGGCAAAATGAACTTTTACCCCTCCACCGCCACTCCTCCCCCCAGTTTTCACCGTTTTATCATCCAGCATTTGACATGACAGGTTAATGAGGAAACCCCCAAATTGGGCTTCTGCAGCTAATTGTGCCAGTGGTGGCTCTGGGCTGCGAGGGCTCCATGATCCCCAGGAAATCCGAGCTCGCAGGGGCATGCAAAGGCTGAAAATTCGTACAAACACACATATCGACACTAAAATTCTCTTACTATTGCTTGGAATTCTGGGGGAATAAATCTGCAGATTTTACAAGATCTCGACTTGAACAGCAGTTTTAATTTCTTCTCTTTTCATGCACTTCATAATTTTTTTTTAAGGTGACCGAAGCATCCCCCCAGTCTCCATCACAGTGCATTCCTTCTGAAAATACAACTTTTAGCCGAAAATGCAAAAAAATTTGGACAACTGAGGACAAACTCTTGCTGTGGGTGTGAGGGGAAAGAGAAGCTCATGGTGCCCTCTCCCTTATAATTATTCAGTGGTGGCATGAAGAGGTGTCCCTGTGCTTGACATCACCCTTTGCTACCTCCCAGCTTCTCCCAGAGTTTGGGATCTCGCCTCTTAATTGACATTTCCAGAGAGGGTGTTTTCAGGGAGTTAATTTTTTTTAGGGATGAGCAGGGATGATGCAAAATTTGAGGCTGGTTTTTGCTGCTGGTTTTGGGGGTTTTTACAACCTTTTGCTGGCTGGATTCAGAAGAGAAATGTCATTGATGGGTGAGGTTTGGGCCACAAATTTTCCCTGACCCCTCTGCTCTCAGCAGGGCATCCCCCCTCACTGACACAGTATTTTCTCCCCATCAGACTTATTCCTTCTCTTCTCCCTCTCTGCTCCCCATGCCAGCATCTCTGCATGCTGAGACCACCACAAAATAGGCTCTTCCTGCTGAAATTTTATTCCAGCAGGAAAATCAGCTCCTGTGTCCCACAGGGAAACACCAGAGTTCTCAGTGACTCAGGAACATGGAGCTGAGTGAGGAGAAATCACTTTCTCCAGCTGCCTTTTCTCCATGGAAAAGCCAACACCATTAAATGACCATTTCTTGGTGATATCCCGTTCAAAAAAGCCACTGTTTAGATTTTTCTCCAGAAATCTTCACTTTGACATTGTATGGGTTTACTCCACGTTGTCCACCCCAATCCCATGACCAGTACACGCAGCCAAACTCTGAGAACAAACCCCTCAGCCCATTGCTGCATCGAATTTCATTCCCAGTCCCTGGATTTATTGACATTATAATGGGCAGCCCACACAAACTGCAGCCACAGGGCCAATTAACGGTGCAGACAACACCAGACATTTGAGAAGTTGCTAAACTTGGTCTTGAAAACGATCTCAGCTTTCCCCCTGTAAAAGGATCTTGCTCTATCATCGTGTATTAAACTGGAAAGCTTCACATTGGAGAGCAGCACAAGCTCATATCCTGATAAGGCCTCAAATCGTATTTCAACAGATCGTATCTCCTGTGCCTTCAGTTCCTATCTGCCACGGGAATGTGAGGGGAATTTGCTGAGGGAAAAGTTGCTGCAGACGCTGTAAGAAATTTCTTAGTGCATTTTATTTATGTTTTCTGCCAATAATTGATGTCAGGTCTCCAAGCCAGAGCTGCTGAGGAGGACCTTCCCAAGGAGGGAATGAAATGAGACCTCAGAGCTCATCTCAACCAACGTGTGCTTAAAAGCAGTATCAGGGTCATGTTCCCAAACAAAATCCTAGTGTTGGACTCAATGATCTTGGAGGTCATTTCCAGCCACAACAATCCCATAATTCCACAACCATATTCATAGATCTGGCCATCAATCAGTCAATCATTAGCATGAAGTCCGCCCCAGCAAGCCCTTGATATGATTTTTCCTAAACACAACAGCGAAATTACCTCAGCCGTGCTTTTCCTCCCAAATTCCAACATGGAGACTCAAATTGACTGAAACATTTGGAAAAAGTTGTGTTGATTTCTCTGAATTGTTCTCCCCATCAAAAGCCTTTTGAAGGTCACCACCTTCTTTTTGACATTCATGGAAGCATTTCAGATAATGCCATGGATTCCTTTATTTTAAAAAAGTTCAAAGGTCCATTAAGGCCTTCCACACCGTACAAAAGGCTCAATCCAACGGAAACCATTTTTCTCCCCCAATTGTTTGGAGCGGCAAGAGAACCAAACAATCCGTTATTCACACAGATCTACCCAGGAATGCGTTTCCCGTGCTCAAGAGATCCATGCTGTGACTTAACAAAAATAACTTTTTGCTGGGCTGCTTGAAAACATTGAATTTGTCCATAAGCAAGAGTATTATAAGAAAATCTGGGTAATATTTGTAGGTATTTGTGGTAGGTTGGGGTTGAGATCACGGAGTACAGAAGAAAATGCGTTGTCTGAAATTCAAGTCCACATTTTGAACCTTAAGCTCATGGCTTCAATATGATGACGTCGAAAAATACACTAAAAGAACAGAATTGGTGTGGGCTGACCATTTTTCTTGTGTAATTGTCCAGTTTTAAGCAATTTCCTTGCTTTCCCACCATGACTTTGGAAAACAACAACTCTCGGCGCTTTTGAAGAGACCTGCCTTGAACGGAGCTCACTGTTCCTCCATTTCGGCTGTCCAAGTTGCCCTGTGTAATACCAATGTTATTTCCTTGATATTATAAATAGGATTTGGGTTGAATATGAATAAACTCATACCCCTTGGTATGCTTTGTAACTCTAATCAGCGTTTTCCTGCGAAAAGAAAAGGGAAAAAAAAAAATAAAAAGGAGGAATGTTTATGTGGAAAATAAAGAGGTGCTAATTTTATCTTGTGAAAGTGGATATCTCATTACGTCCCTCCAACTTCTAGGAAGATAACCAGAATGTATTATATCATCTAAATCCAGCATCCTAAGAGATCAAACGGAATAATGTACACATCTGCCAGGGCTGATTGAAGTATTGCTGGTGCTCACTTCCGCTTCACTAAGTATGTGTTTCATTGATAGACGGAATTTGCCACCACCATGAAAGAAACTCCGTTTGTGCCAGTTGATTTCTGTGATATCTCGGAGGCTTTTAAAATAGGGCTCCAAAATAGATGTGCCCTTGTCACCCCTGTGTTTAAGCTCTCTCCAACAGGAAATGGCACGGGTTCAACATTTTTTCTGCTGGAAGCCACATGGAGATAGATAAGAATCATGTCTTGTCTATGACTAAGCATTGACATTTAAGTGTTTAAGTTATAGTCAAAATGATCCATGGTGAACCCACCTGAGACTATTTTTCTTTGTCTGAAGTCCTACTTTCGAGCCTCTTGAAAGGGAAGGTGGAGCTCTCGGGGTTGTGACATGACCATGTTATGGGAAGGAAATGGAGGTTTGCTTTATTGTTGGTCTTCAAAGACGCTTTTGCTACCGTGCACCACATCATCTCCACCAGTTTATCCCTGGCTTCTCCATCCTCAGGATGGTTGGTTTAAAGCACCAGGTTTAAAAGGTGGGATGGATAGAGAAGGCTTTTGCTTTGCCAAATCGCAGATGTTGGCTTCAACACGCCTGGAAAAAAAAAATATATATATATATATTAAAAAAAATGAGTGGTATTTCCTTGGAACTGCTGTTTCTTCTAGAGGCAGGGGGCAGCTGGAGGGGTGAGGAGGGCTGGGATGTTTATGAAGTGTGCAGGGAATTTGGAAGGAAGCTCATTGAAGGAGGACAGATTGTCGGGGGAGCTGGCAGTGTGACACTGAGCCTTTCACTTCTGGGTCACCCGGTTCAAGCTCAGTCTTGGTCAAGGATGGCACGGAGCCATCTCCGGCAAGCGGCTGTTCCATGAGAAATGTGGCTGGTGAGGAGCGGCTCCTCTCCAGATGGAGGAGAGGGATGGCGTTTTTTATTCCTGATCCATTCGTGGAGACGCTTGGGAAACGTGAGAGATGTACAGCAGGGACTGGCTTGGTGGCACGGACTCGGTGGCATTGTCCAGGCATCACGTCTCCAAGCCAAGAGCAGGGATCCCTGTGGGATACAGGTGTTGCTGTGGGTAGGAGGAAGCATCCCCAGAAAGGAGGATGTGTGTTCACCTGCCAGCATTAGCCTCAGGTTCCGAAAAGGAAAAATCTCCTCTTATGTCTCTTTAATTCCTGACGATGTTCCCATTCCTCCTTTCATTCCTAGAAAACAAGGAATCCCTTTTGTACAGATCCAACGTCACTGGATCTGTGGCCGCATGTGAAACATTCCATGTGTGTTGGGAGATTACTCCATGTTTTAGCCTCACTTTACTGTTAGTCTTTAATTTCACTCTAAAACACCCAAGTTTTGGAGGAGTTTGGACTTTGAAGTTGCAAAATAATTTTTTTGGTTACTCTTGGATTTTAGTAAGTGCAGCAGGAGGAGGGAAGGGAAAGGGAAAGGAAATCGAAAGGGAAAGGGAAAGGGAAAGGGAAAGGGAAAGGGAAAGGGAAAGGAAAAGGAAAAATGAAAACTCCTTGATTAGGAATATTACCAGATCTTAAAGCAAAAATCTTTGCAGAACACCTCTTTTTTGCATAAATGTTATTGCCATGCATCCATTAAGGTCCTCCACCAACTCAGCTTCAGAAAAGTTCATTTCACAGTCCAAGTCATTGGGACATTTGACATATTCAGTCTCTTATGACTTAAATTCAGTCTCTTATGACTTAAATTTTGTTTTGGGAATCCAATAGCCAGCAGACTGTGGAATCCCACAAAGGCTCTTCACAAATTAAATTTCCCCAGGACAACCACAGCCAAAGGTAAATGGGAGGGAAGAGCTGCTGCTGGGATTCTCCAGCTGGGGGACTGAGGTTTGGCTGTTTAATACAGACAATTATCAACCCAATCACAAGTTTATAGCTTTGCTGGCAGCTGAGTGGTGTCTGACATGGATTTGTCTTCTCACAGACATCGCTGGTGCCTGAGATGTCCAGGAATGTCCATAGCCTTAAGGCAGATAGAGTAAGGAATTAGGCTGCCAAGAATTTGTGGCTTTCCAAGTCTTGCCCAAGCTGAAGTCACTGACAAAAGTATCTGGTAGGAGGAGGATTGATCATCCAGCAAAAGTCAAGCAGAGAGAAAGATGACTCTGGAATAACGGGCAAGAAACTTGGAATATGACTTCCCACAGTTCTGGACTCCAACATTTCCATGAGAAATGTTGGGATCGATACCAAAATCCGTGGAAGATTCATCCAGCTTTAGAGAGAGCCACGAAACTCAAATCCCTCTTACTGGGATAACAAGTGATGGACACATGCCAATCAATTCTTGGTGTGTTTATTTTTATTAATGTCATTCTTTTGTTGGGAAGAAGGACAGGGAAAGGGGGAAAAAAAGAGAGAGGGATCTTGTGTGGCTTTGCAGGGGAATTCTTCTGTGCAAAGGGATCATCCTGCCAGCAGAAGGAGCTCCAGCTAAAATCCTGGCTCTGCTCATTTGGTCCTGATGAAGTCTATGGACCACAGGAAAGAACACAGGGAAAAGGTGAAACAGCCACATTCAGGAGGAGAGAAAAGGGGGAGAAAGCTCCAGGCAGAGGAAGGGCCAAGAAGTGACATGGGCACAGAAGATCATGTTGACGCATCCTTGTCTTCAGGAGCCACGACCTTCTGGACTCTGATTTCCAAAGCAGAGGCTGGTAGGATTTCAGCAGGATGTTGTCCCTCCGGGTGGGGCAGCTGACTGGTGGGATTGGCTCTCAAGCAAGGAACAAGACCCAAATTCCTGCTTTCCATTGGCTTTGGAGATGCAAAGTGGCGCGAAGGCAGATTTGCTCTTTTTGGAGTGAGGAATTCCCTGCAACATCTCTGCTGGCTTTAACTTTTGATATTAAACAATGGAAGAAAGATTTAAAAAGAGAAGAAAAATTTTAAAAAAATAAGGATAAAGCTCAGGGGAAATGATCCTGTTAGTATAAATTAATGTAATAACTATTATTATTATTCCAGGGAACTTCTCAGGTTTAAGGAGAGAAAATAAAACCATGGGACACCAAGCCAAGAACCAAAGTGCCTCCAGCAGATCTTTACAATTATCCAACATTTCTGCTTGAACAAAACCAAGTAATGGGGTATGGGAAGTACAAAATATCCTCCAACAAAGAACCAGGAATGCCTGCAGTGCTGAATTCCACAAATAAAATGCACTCCTTAGTTTAAAGCTGATAAAGCTGCTCTTCTGCCACAAGCTGTTCCACAGGCTGCATTTCCCTGCAGAAAGTTATCCACAAGGAATTAGCTCCCTTATCCTTTGTTTATGTGGATTGATGATAGTGCAAAGGCACTAAAGAGCTTTGATAGGAGATTGTTACTCCTGAGTCACAGAAACACTGCAAAAATCTTCCCCTCGAAGACAAGAAAAGTCCATAAATTGCACAGCATTTTTTCTGCAAGTTCATGCTAATTTACTCTTGCAACATTCATGAGCCACAAAATGCTTTGGGATGTCTTTAAAGATTTTTTTTTTTTTTTTTGGAACTAAATAAATTCAAAAGTCAGGAGGGATATTGCTCATTAACTTCCTGATTTATAATGCCAGAATCCTTTTCTCCCTTATCGAATCAGTGCACAAGAAAAATGAACAATAAGATAAACGAAAAGGAGCAGCAGTGTTTTGCTGATTTAAATATCTCTCATTTTTTAAAAATATATATCTGATGTATATGTATGAATATATTATATAAATGCACATAAGAAAAGGGAAGATATCTGTCTTTTCTTGTGCAGGAAAAAGAAGCAGTTGGAAGAAGCAACTCTTGCTGCTCTTCCCCTCTCGGCAACACTTCTGAGGTTAAAGGAATAAAAATCCATCAATTTGTACAGGCTGACCTTGCAGTGTTGGGTTTTAGCTGAATTCAGATGTGCAGGATTAACCCAGCAGAGTTTACATGACATTGATTTAAGAGCTGCCTTACAGGACCTTCCAGCGAGTTCCATTAATCGGAATCTTTAATCGGGCCCTGGGATGAGGAAAAAAGTTGCTCAGCAGACGTGCAACGTATGATAAACAGATGTCCCCATGCATCAGATAAATCCAAATGCAGCCAGAGATCACTAATCTAGGACATGGTTTGGGGCAGGGAGCCATTCCTCAGCCCTGGTTTTGCCGAGATGAAGATGGGATGGAGATCTCCAAGTTGGATGGGATTTCTCACCTCCCAGCGCGCGTTCAGGAATCACCCGAGAGCACCAGTTTGGGAATAGACTCCCAGGTGTTGGGGAGGAATGACCACGTGGATGGTTGGATGCCCCAAAAAAGGCAGGATTGATCAGCAGACACCTGGAGGGGTTTTAATGGAGCCACACCAAGCAGGGAATAACCTGGTGGTCACCTCACTGGAGTAGGAGAGGACGTGGCTGTGTCCCCAGTGTGGGATTTGTGGGTGAAATTTGCACTGAAAGTTCTCCAGCAAAATACGTTGAGTCCTTGGAGCAGAAACTTCATTTCAGTTCTGGATTTGTAGTTCCAGTTTGTTTTTTATTTTTAATATTGGCTTCTCTCAATATCTCATTTCCACTGCAGTCAAATTTAAACCCCCATTTTTTACTTTCTTTCTGTCTACCAATTTTCTTTCCCCATTATCTTCTTCTAATGCAAGTCCTTTTTCTTACACCCTTCACCGCCCAGCCAGGTCACCTCATTTACCATTGAAAGGTACCAAGAAACATCTCCTCACTCTTGGGTCTCATGCCTGAGTCCTGATCTTTTGGAAAATCCTACCCAAACTCCCATGACCCCAGCTGGAGCACACCCAGCCCAAACCAGTATCTCCAGGGAAGTCAGCTGTCAAATCCTAGCAGATCTCCCAGGCAAAACACAATTTTTCAACTCCTTATCGCCCTGCTGTGCTGGGGCAGCTCTCGGCAGGGACAGGAAAAGGGCAAACAGCCTCTGGAAAGCCAGCGCCTGCCAAATTGCCGATCATTTCCACAGCGCGGCCGTGCCAGGATTTCACGCAGGAAAGCCAGCCACGGTTTTCGGACGTGAGTTTGAAGACCCATTTCCTGAGTTATTAGGATTGAAATTCCACAAAGAATAATAGGAGTAAGAAATTAGGCTGGGGTAAGGGATGTGTGTATGGAAGGATGTCACCCAAGGAGGTAAAATTTCCACCAGCTTCTGAATAACGAGATGGAAGATCTTAGAGGAGGAGTTGTAATCAACTTAATAATGGCATGGCTGCCCCATCCACCTGGATTGCACCAAGTCCAACCAGTTTTAGCTTTAAAACTCCATGGAAATCTCTCTTGACTGCCACAAACCTCTCTCACCCCTAGCAGGATCCTTATGGCAAGAGTTTAGACGTGGGAGCCAACTTGCAGCTCAGAATTTGGCCCATTTCTTTGGAGGACATGCCAGGAGTAGTCTGTGATGTTGTTTGGTCTCTGGAGGCA
The DNA here is from genome assembly GCF_009650955.1 of Corvus moneduloides. Taxonomy (NCBI): domain Eukaryota; kingdom Metazoa; phylum Chordata; class Aves; order Passeriformes; family Corvidae; genus Corvus; species Corvus moneduloides. The sequence goes on along the minus strand of NC_045487.1, from coordinate 2,568,379 downwards.
GCCCAAATGAGAGCAGAACAAAGCTTTGATGCAAATGAAAACCTACCAGTGAGTACAGCTAAATAAAGAAAAAAATGATTCTTTGTTATGGAAACCAGCAGAGGAAATCTTGAATTAGTCAGTGCATCGTGACCTCTCTCTGCCCTCCTGAAAAATGTGCATTTTCTTAAAGCCTTTGGACTTTCCACTGCCAAAAAGGAGAAACTGTGCAACATTTCCAGGCACCTGGTGCAAAGCCCAAACTTTATTTAGCAGGGGGGGAAAAATCATCTTTATTGTACAATAAATGTGTTTTTAAAAATGAGTAAAAAGCACGATGTGTGCAAAGCTGAATAATTTTGAGTGGCTACATCCAATCATGGAACAGACAGGAAAAGCTTGAGTTGATCTTGTGAATGAAGCATGTGGTAATTGTTTCCGTACATCCTCGTTAAGATGAAAAGCTACACAAATAAACAACAACAAAAGCTGCTCTGCGCCAATCAGGGGCTGGTTCCAAAAGAAAAAAATTTTTTAAAAAATCAAAACAACAAAGGGAAAAATCTGGCTCGGAATAGTTCTTCCCATGCTTCCTACTAGGAGGAGTAATGGATTGATGGGGGCTACGGGAGGTGGGCCTGCACGTTTTGCCTTTTCCCTGGGTCACATTTGGGCAGCGCCGCTCTGGCACGAGGCTCGGCTGGGAATGAGTCAGCGGAAGGTGAGGAAGGACATGGAGAGAACCAGAAGTTACGGGGAAACACGACAATTAACACCGGAGAAACTGCCCTTGAGGGACCCAACGGAGTCACAACAGAGAGAAACCTTCTCCAGACGGGTGAATAATGACATTGCCACCCACCGGGTTTTACCGCCACGGTGACAGGGCTCACCAGAAAGATCCCTTTGAAGTTCTGAAAGGGACAGGGCAAAGGTGACCTCTATGCAAGCTCCAGGATCCTTTCCTGCAGCAACTCCCTGCCACAGCTGTGTCTCCGGGATGGGGACCTCTCTAATTCGGAGCTGGAGACAATCCCCAGCTGACATCCGCAGCGAGGCTGCGCTGGCTGAGGGCTGCACAAAGAGTTGTGTATTCCCCATAATTGTCCTCCTTATCAGTGTGGGTGAGTGTGCAGTAGTCTAAATCACACAGTCATGACACTCCACATGGCTGAGCAGGAAGAGCCCACTTGGCCTGGGCTAGATTAGTCTAATCCCACCTCCCTTGTTCTGTCATAATACCCCTCCATCCCTTCACTCCCTATAAAAATATCCAGCTGTTGATTAAAATTAGTGAACTGTTGGCTTTTGGAGTCGAGTTGGCAGCTTATTCTCTGTATTTCCTAGATATCTCTGGATGAATTCCCCATTTACTCGGCGGCCTGATCCTGTGAACTGCCAAGCTCTCCCAAGCGGGCGGGATCAAGCCTTGGCTCTCCGGAGGCGCGGATAAATCAGGGCTGAACGGCTTCCTCCTGTTCCTCCCCACCAACCTGCTCCCGGCATTGACATCTTCCTCCACGGGTGTCAGGCTGCCTTTGGAAAGAGAAAAACAAACGCTGGCCTGTCAGCTGGGTGCTCTCAAGTGTTCCACTCCTTTGAAAAGGGGACTAAAATAAAAGTCTGGCTTAATGCCCCACCCCACTCCAGGCCGTGACAGGAGGCTGGAGGAAGCCACCAGGCTCTCCTCAGCTCTACAGCTTGTCCAGCAATCCCAAGAAAGCTGCAGAACACCAGGATTTTTGAGGAAACTGCTGTGAAATGCAAAATATTTCCATGTCTCAGCCCAGATTCATCTTACAGAGCCTTTGCTGTGGCAGCAAGAGCTTATAAAGAAAAAACTGGGGGGGAGACCAGCCCATGCAGAAAGAAAACAGATAAAGTCATGGGGGCGGTTGGAGGAATGTTTTGGAGTGGAGGATTCATTTTTTTATTGGTTTTCTTCCTGCAGATTCTTTCTGGAGGACTTGGAGAAATGCTGGGAATCCTCAGCTGGTGCATGTTGCTGCTGGAGTTATTTCCCACCAGCAAAGGATCTGCCTCCAGCTCTGTGGAGTCCTGGGAAGCCAGTGGGAGATTCTGGCTGTTCCTGGAAGGACAGGGTGGCTCAGGACACCACCAGCTGAGGAGATGAATCCCAAAGTAGCAGCAGCCTTGTATTTACAGCCACGACTGCCTCAAATCCAGGGTGCAGCAGGCAAATAGTCAACCTCAGCGACTCCATCCCATCTGGAATGGGATCACTTGGGTCTGACAAAGAGAAAGCAAAGAGGTGTCACCTCACAGTGGCCCCAAAGCAATAGATGGCCATTAAAAGCACTGTGCTTGTCCCCACGGTTGGGATCTCACCCAATCCAAACGCAGACTGATTGGTCCAGAGAAGCGTTGCTGGAATTTAATACAACTTTTCTAACTCTTTCCATTAAAAGGACCTTGCAGCCCTTGTTTGTCAGCAGCAGTGTAGGATGAACGGTTTTGAGGAGATCCTTCCCTGCAGAGCTGGAATTCCAGCAGGAATACAAGGAGGATCAAGGAGCATTTCACAGCTCAGGCTGGGGGTCAGAGGTCCTGTCATTCAGCTATGAAATCTTTATTATAATTTTCAAGAGGAAGCACAAATTCTGCCATGGTCTGTGCAGGAGCAAAATTGGTCTTCAAGAGGTTTTGATGATTTATTTTTTATATCATGCTCACTGTAATATGTTAAAAGCATAGAATCATGGCATTATGGAATTGTTTAGGTTGGAAAAGACCTCTGAGATAGCCCAGGGAGGATTTCTATGTGCACATCAATCCCCTGGAGCACCATGGAGAAAGACAGGGTAGGAATCATTTGCAAAATGTTTTCTTAAAGGTTTTTTTCCCCAACTTTCCTCTTTCTTCACTCACTTCAGTCAATTTTCTGAGTGAATGTGAGGATGTGGGATCTCCTGGGATAGCAGCAGTGAAAGCATGAGCTAAGGGGAGTCAAGGGAGAAGACCCAGCAGTGTGGATGGACAGGGCAGGGCACATCCTGGAGAAATCATTCCAGGAGAATTGGAGCCTTTTGGACATGCCTGGATGAGGAAGCCTAAAAAAGAGGATTCCTCTGGATGCTGAGAGCCACATTTCCACTTCAGAGGACTGCAGGAGCTCCCTCCTGGCACAGGAGGGACACAACGTCAAAGCATTCCAGGATTTGTCAGGATTCCAGGACTCTGCTCATTGCCCACTTATCCTTTCAGTCCCTGAAGCAATCTGGTTTTGGTGTGTCATTAACTTATCAGCTCAGCCTCAATTTATCTGCATTCACCAAGATCTGAAGTTGTGATGTTTATTCCCACCACTCCGTGGGTGGAGGGAGATCCGCTGTGAAGATTTTCCAGCAATTTCCTTTGTGTTCCTTTTGGACAAAAGCTTTGGATACAGCTGCACAACTGTCATCGGGTCTCTGGGCAGAGAGGAGGGACAGCTGAGGGCCTGAGTCCCAGCAGGAATCACATTCGAGCCCTCAAACAATCTGATGGGCACTGGAATAGTCATCTTTTCCAAATGTCTCATGGAATTTGGTGCCGGCATACTTTCGCCTCTGGCATTGAAACTGAGCAGGCTTAGAAAATTGAACATGCTGAGAAAATTGAACAAGTCTCTACCTCACACCCTTTGGAACCTGCCAAGAGCCATCTCAAATAATAGGTTTGATGCTCTGCAGGATTTTCAGTCTCCTAAAAAGAAAAAGGCACAAGAAAAATGTGGTTTCCAGGACTGAGAGTGGGCATCTCAAAGGATGGAGGTGGTGGTTTCCCATGGAAAGAGCGTGAAAGAGTTGCGCTTATCAGTATGGACACCAGCAATAACAAAAATTCCCAGTGGAGGGAATGAGAAGTGGTGCCTTGGGTGGTGCTGATTGCCATGAGATGACTGGGATGAAAATAAAACCTTAAAATCCATGGAAGTGGCATTTTCCTTTCTGTTTCCCACCGAGCTCAACATGTACATCCCTAAACTTTCCCGGATTTGATGAATTCCACCAAAATTTCTGCTTGCCTCCAGCAAGGGCAGCATGACCTGCAACATTCCTGGCGAAAAACCAGCAACAGGAACACAGCAAGGATATGCAGAGTAAATACAATTTCCTGCCTGTGCATCCTATGGCCAGCTCAAAATCCATGAACACAACCCCTGGAAGAAAGGGAGACCATGGATGGCATTTGGAGAGGAGAAGGCCAGAGCTTTGCACTGCAATTGGGAGCTCAGGGTGGATTGGAAACGCTGCCACTGAGCAGGAACGCACAAAAGAGCTGCAGGATTTCACTTGGCGGACGCAAGGGTGTGCAATGCCCATGGCTTTTCCTCCTGGAGTTCCTTTGTTTGAATTCAAATTGCTGAGTGTGGCAACCACGTTGTCATAAATTGTCGTCTTTGCCACAAAACTTCCCTTTGCCATCACCACTGAGGAGAATATAAGAAATTTTGGGAGTTTTTTGCCGAAATAATGTGGATATTCAGCCTGAGTTCCACAACGCTGCGCAAGAGCATGTCTAGAGCAGATTTAGGCAGAGAGGGACCATCTAAACAGCTTTTATTTTATTACCGTGATATGTTTAACTTTTTTCCACCCTTTTTTAGAGACTGGAACTGCAGGGTTTGCCCTTTGCAGCTGTATGAACTGTATGTTAAGAGTAACAGAGCTGTCTCAAATCCCTTTGTATTCTGGGGACATTTTTCCAAGGCATTTTGTCTTCGTAACAATACCCAGAGCTCCCTAAATTTTGGGAAGGTCATTTGTTTCCTAGCAGAGAGATTCCCTTATCCAGAGCTTACTAGAGCCCAAACAACAATTTATAAACTCTAAGCTCCTTTCTCCTTCAAGATGAAGTGCTTTAGTGTTGAAGCCAAACTAAATCTTTAAATGGTATAAGGGGCATTTGGATTTTTTTTCCCTGCCCAGCTGACAGTAGGTTTACAGTTTATAATCTGGCTTTTGTAAAGGCATTTGTCAGCCTGGATATTTCACTTTAAAACGCGACCACCCATGAGGACGCACAGACAGGAAGCGTTTGTTCACTTGCACCAACAGCCCATTTGAAGGTTGGCTGCAAAATAACAGAATTTAGTCACAAAGGCAAACTTCTTTCTTTTTCTTTTTCTTTTTTTTTTTGGTGCATTATCTCCCTCACATCTCATTTTAAAAAGCGGCCTTTGTTTATGGGAAGCTAGTCCTCCGCTCTAAATTTGGAAATTCGACGTATTCCCCTAATCCCCGCGTCCTCGCGGGGATGCTGGCTGTGCATCTTCGGCCTCCCAAAAGACAGAGCTGCTTTTATCTTCTCTCCCAGGGTCCCCAGTTTAACTGCCCCACCAGAGGAAGAGGAGTCTTAGCACTCCAGGGGCAGAGGGGCAATGCTCAGCCCAAGTTGACGATTTCCACTGGAAGCGCTGCAGCTTCGTGCCCATCCTATTTTTTGGGATGTGTTTCCATGTTTAGCACAGGTTTGGTCGTGGCAAATGTTGGTTGCTTTTGCAACCGAACAGAAACCTGTCCAAGCCAAAAGAGAAAGGCAAGAAATGGGATTTCAAGTTAAAAATGAGCGGCCTCCACTCCTTAAATAGAGGAGTTCGTGTCTCCGTGCCTGGGGCTGAGGGGGAGAAAGCAAGGCCAGAGCAGAGGGACTCTTCCAGACAGTGCCACACAGAATATTGCATTCCTTCCCCCAGTATCACGAGTAACGCTCACTTTTTATCTCTATTGCTCAAAGGTTTAAAGGGAGGAAATAGTTCCAGCAAGCGATTAAGCTTTCAGCTTTTTTTATTTAACTCAGTTGCAAAATAGAACAATAAATAATGATTACCTCAAACACCCATGGCCTGGGGTTTAGCTCTGTGCCCCCATCTCTTGGGGGACAAACCCCTTTAGCACCTCAGAAGCAGAGGTTTCATGAGTATTCTCAGCCTTGCAGCCCCCAAAATATTTGCAATATTTGCAATCCTTTTAATTCCCTACTTCCTACTGGGTCCAGCAGGTTCCCGTCACCCCAGAAAGTCTTTGCAACCCTTTTTTTGTTCCTTGGCTTCTGGTACAAAATTTGATGTTCAAGAAATCTACTAGAGCAGAAACTATGACTATAAAAAAAGCAAGGGACAGGAAATTCTCCAATTCATGGAATCATGGGATGGTTTGGGTTGAGAGGGACCTTAAAGCTCATGTCATGCCATGGGCAGGGACAGCTTCCACTATCCCAGGGTGCTCCAAGCCCCGTCCAACCTGGCCTTGGGCACTGCCAGGGATCCAGGAGCAGCCACAGCTGCTCTGGGCACCCTGTGCCAGGGCATCCCCACCCTCCCAGGGAAGGATTCCTACCCATGGAGCCCCCTCAGCCATATATGATGGATTTCACAGGAAAAGTGCAGGAGCTGGTGATATCTCCAGCACCTCTCTAGGCAAAGAGACGTTTTGTAGGGAGAGGTATAGACAGAAGTCTGGGAAAAACAATGGGACAATGTCAAAAATCAAGAGAAGATGACACGTGCCACGGGAGGGGGGAAATGCCCCAGGCAGGATATTTTAAGCCCTCTCTTCATGTCCCAAATGTCACTGTTGCTCTGCCCTGGCACTGCAGCTCCGTGGCATTGTGCTGCCAGCACCCCCTCTGCACGCCCAGGGAAACCTGCTCTGTGTCCATCTGTCCTCCTGCTGCCAGCCTGGCTTTATTCTGTGTGGATCTGACAGTCCAGAACATTTTTGATGCATCCAGTCCTCAGTTTCTTGGCTGGCAGCAGCAGTTCTCTGAGGGCAGGACATGCCTGTGGTGCTGCTGCTGTTTCTGCCCATACCTGAGCCCGTCGTCTCTCCAAACTTGGGCTGCGAGGCAGCTGCAGTCACCAGGTTGAGTCTCTCACTGTTCAAAAGCCTTTCCAGGCATCCTGGAGAGCAAACACACTTTCCAAAAGGGATTTCTCACAGTGGCTGATGGCTCAGGCCATGTTTTCAGTGGTGGAGCTGTGCAATGTAACCTCAGAGAAGGAAGATTTTCCTGTCCCTTTCTCATCAGAACACGTTGTGCTGATTTGCATTGTGCATCCAGGGCAAAAATCACCCTTTTTACTCTTCAAAGGAGGTGTTGAGGCCTACAAACACTCTAAGTGGACTTTAGCACGTGGGGTTGGGTTCAACCCTGCTGCTGGAGGTGCTCTCCTGCCCTGCAGTGCCCAGCCCAAACACCAAAGCCAAAGGAAATGTTAGTCCCAAATATTAAATGTGTCTCTAAAGTGAAATAAACTCTTGCTGAAGCACTTGAGTCTAATCCAGATCCAGGAAAGGAGTCATCTGGAGAAATGTAGGCAGGGTATCTTGGATGGTGGTGCAAGGATAGAACCACAGAATCATGGAATGGTTTGGGTTGGAAGGGAATTTATGGGCAGGGACACCTTCCACTATCCCAGGTTTCTCACAGCTCCATCCACCCTGGCCTTGGACACTTCCAAGGGTGGGACAGCCACAACTTCTCTGGGCAAATTCTTCCCATGCCTCACCACACACCACCTACAAGTACATCCCCCCCAAAAAAATAATCTGAATTTCCCTTCCACTCAGACGAAACCTGGAGCTGTGTAAAATTCCAGGGCGCTTCAGTTGTAACCTCCAGGCAGTCAGAAGTGGGGCTGGGGCTGTCACTGACCCTAATCCACATCCCTACTCCATCAGTGTCCTTCCCTGTGATTCCTCTTCCAGGATTTCCATCTGCTGCTGAGACCATGCTGGATCCCGAGATAAGGGCTGGATCACAGCTCCTGTTCCAGTCCTGGGAGGTTTAAAAACGTTAATCTCACCTGTAAAAGACAGGCAACACCCGGCACTGAACCAAGATTGTTGGTTTACAGGTCTCCTCTGCAGGAAGAGCACCAGGAATGCTCCAACACCGGGAATACAGTTTTATGTGGAGCCAGAGAGTTACTCAAACCAGGATTAACCCATGGGAAATGTTGAGGTTTCCCTTTTCTTCCAGAGCAACCCCCTCCTAGAAACAAAAAGCACTTTTTCCTCCACAACTGCTGCATCCCTGGACGGTTCAATGCCAACCCTTGGACTGATTTCCACATTATTATTTTCTTGTCCCATATGACTCTTTCAGCAGCTTTTCCACATTTGTTCCTGGCACAGAGATTCCATAAGCAGTAACCAACATAAACTTTGGAGATAAGTCAATATTGATTTCCCCCTTTTCTGAAGACATTCAAAGCCAAAGCATTTTGTTTTCCACACACTTCTCTGAATTTGAATATAAAGCATTATTTTGCATTCTCATGGCAGTTTCACACCACCCCAAAAGAGGAGAAATTGCCTTTGCCAGTGCCTGAAGCTGATACAAACCCTTACAGGCCAGGCTGTGCTGTTAATTGGGAGCCTGTGCCCCGGCTCAGCAGTGAGGATTTAGGGATGTGACCCTCTGAGCCTGGGAACAGGCTGGGAAACCTGAGGAATCTCTGCCTGCCAGAGATGCACTCCCTGCCCTTTGCAGCCCCTCGTTTTACAGCTCCAGATGTGCTGCCTGGTTTAGTCTGGATTGGGACATATTTTAAGGCACGTCTGGAGATGTGAATTCAGACCAAGCAATTCCAGGTCACTTCATCCACTCCCATTCTCACCACACTGTGTTTTGCAGGAATCTGGGTTTCCCTCAGCCTTGCTGGAGCTGTCTGGACCTCCCTGTGACTATTAGGAGTGAGTTTCAGTTTTCTAGGAAACCTGGAACAGCCCCACTGACCCAAATCTTTGGCACAAATGATAAAAATGATTTTATAACAACATCTAAGGCTCTCCACAGTGTTTCAGTAAACAGTAAACTTACTTTGGGATTGTGGCCCAGCTTCATTTTCCTCAACAAAGACTATTCCATTATTAGTTTTATCCTTATGAATCTTCTTCCCAGCACTCAACCTCTATTTACTATTTGTAAGGGGCATCTGTCATCCTGCCTTAGACCGGTAAATATTCTACTTACACTGAGCACGGCACATCCTCTCTGTTTAAAATCTGGGCTGTGAGGTTTTACATAAATTTGTTTCCTTTGCGAGTTGAAAGGTCCCAAAGATAAACCCACAAGGATCCCAATGTTGTGAACCACTGCCTAAGCCCAGGCTGCAGCCCAGCCCAGCCAAGGGATCCCCTTCCAGCTTGGTTTGTTGCATTGTCAACACCTAAAGGATAATAATAATTAGGAAGAAAAATAATTACCTGGAAAGCAGGTGGTAACTGAGCCTAAATGCCGGGAATGAGGAAAGGAGGGACTCCTGGAATGCATTCTTGGGAAAAATTATTCCATTGACTTTCATGATGGGTCATAAGGCTACAGAGGGTTTAATTATAGGGCTGTGACGTAGGGATTTATAGAGATTGGGCACAGGGAGAGGAGAATATCACCCAAATTATTAATCCAAATAATTTGAAGGAGCAACCTGGTCAAACAAAGGCAGTGGAGCAGCTTTGGCTGGTGCCTGCACCATTTCTGAGGGATCAAATAAATAAAGAGCAGCGTTGGGTGGTTTTTCTCCAGGCACAGCTTTGCAGAGTGAGAATCACCTGCTCCCTCCGTCTCCACAACCCCGTCAGAAACACAGACCCCGTGCCAGCATTTCAGCTTTTCAAGATTAATTTGGTTTTATTTGCTTCATTTCCAGCAGAATGAAACACAGGATTCTCCTGGCAGGCCCAGAGGGGGCCAATTTGTTTTTCATAAGTTCCAAATTAGCCCAACGATGAGACAACTTTTCAAAAGGAGAAGTCTGAAAGCGGCTCCTTTCAGAAGAAAGTCGGAACGAGGCACTTTGTGGTTTGTTTGGTTTCTTAATGGTTTCTGTCCCCTCTCTGAAATCCTCCTGGCTGCCCAACTCAAACTCAGGATTGATTTTAGTCCAGCCAAAGGTGCAGCTGAACTATTAAATTACGTAAAACGGGAGGCCACAAAGGTCTCCTTGACACTGGCACTGGCTGCGGTGATGATAAAGTGGTGTTTTCACATGCCTGGGGTCGAATTCAATTTGTACTGAGGATGGATAATACGAGGATGTGGCTCTTTGCTGTTTTCCCTTGAGCCCTGCCCCAGCCCTGGAGTAATGGATCCCAAAAAAAGCCTGTTGGCCCAGTGGATATTTCCTCTCCCAGTAGTCCCAATCCCAAACCGCACTGGAGCAGCTTTGGGCCGTCATGTCCTCACCCCTGAGCCGTAACAGCCCACCTGGCACTGTCCCCATTCCCCACCAGCAAGGAGTTAACACCACCCCCAACCCAACCTGGCAGGAAAGGCTTTGTCAGGAGCAGATCCGTGGCAAAACTGAGTCACCGGCGCTCCGAGGTCGCGCCGGAGCTGTGGTTTGGCCGCCGTCCAACCAAAGGAAGAGCAGCTGGGGCTGCAACACCCACACGAGGTACCATCAACACCCCACCATGGGGTGATGACCCCAGCCATGTCCCCTAACCATGTGCTTTCTTTGGAGCCCCAAACCCAGTTCTTTTTTGGGTGTTTTTCCCACTTTTCCTCCCATGTTCCATGAGGGAGAGCTCTGCTCGTTGTGCACGCATGGAAAGAAGGGGCGAGAGGATGTTTCCCCAGTGATATCACCAGCTCTGAGTAAATTCTCTGACCAAAAGTGAGGGCCAAGGGAACAATTTGTGCTGCATCCTTTAAGTGCCAGATCTCCATTTGCGAGCAGCATTACAGGAACAATCAGGGCACTTAATAGCCAGCTGCGAAGTCATCAGGTATAAATATTTACAGAGGTCTCTTGCAACATGGACATTCCTCCAGATGCAAGAGGATCCCAGGCATTTCATGGCGTTTTCACCTTCTGCAAAAAGAATCCCAGTTTAGACATGCTCAGCCATAAAACGACAGAAATAGAGTTTTATGGAAAATCCACCCTGCACCCACTCCTTGGGAGATGTTCCCTTTCCTCTCCTCTTTTGGAATGGTCAAGAATCTCTGTATTTTTGACTCAAATAAGATGTTACAAAGCAAAGGTTGTTTAAGGCGTGGAGAAGCAGCGTCCCGTGGAGGAGCAGTAATTGCTGAGGCGTACAAAGGGATGAAATGAAGAGGAATGGGGTAGAATTAAGCAAAAGAAATCCTTCTTTTATGGCAAAGCTTGTCCAACCCCTCAAAAGAAGAGTTTGAAACCTTCCTACTGAAGAGATCCAATACTCTACAAATCACCGTGCTGGCAGAAGGGGCAGAGGACCTGAGGAATAATTTTTGTGGTTAGGGATAGATCCAGGGACACCCAGTCCAAACACAGTGAAGATTTTCAGCAAGTGAAAAAGAGACCTCCAGCCCACCTTGTGCATTCACGGCCTTTCCACATTGCCATTATTAAAACCATCCCTCGGTTTCTGTGCTCCTTCGTCACCTTTTTCCTTACTCTAAATGCAAATCCTCGTTCAATACCAGATTGCGGCTGAGAGCCTGGGAATTACAGTGGAAGAGTCCAGGTCTTTCCAGGCATTCCCTCTTTGTGTGTGAAATACAACCAAGGAAAAAGTAACTTCAAGGAGGAGCTTTTTCTTGATGGGGAAACATGGTTTTAGGAACAGAGAATTATAGAATCATGGAGTCCTACCGTCAGCCTGATGAGATTGACCACAGCCAGGATTTACAGCTTTCCCAGTTGTGTTATTTTTCACCCCAGACGCCAATTTTCACCTGATTTGTAGGACCTTGTGATGATAAAGTGGTCTTGTGTTTATCAGCCACAGCCAGAATGGGCTGCTGGGTTCAGAAGTGAGAGTTGTCCACCGCATTTCCCCAGAAGTCTGAAGATGAGGAGGTGGCGAGGCAGCACCTCACACCACCACCAGCAGCGTTTTCTAGGACCCAACACAAGCAAAATCCCAACTAAAACCTCACTGTTTTCTCATTTTTTAGGGTCACCCTGCTCTCCTTCTCCACACAAGACAGCATCCCTCCAGCATCAGCTGTGGATGCTCCAGCTGGGACTGGCAAACCCAACTGGTCATTCCACCTTTTATACCTCCAGAAACTGCCCCCATGACTTCAGTGAGGAAGAATGGCAATGCAGTCCAGGCCGGAGCCAAGGTCCAGGAACTATGGCAAGTTTTCCATGCAAATCCTTTCGGTGAGTTTCTAAAAAAGTCCTAAAAGGTGCCAATTTTGTGCTGGAAAAGGAACAGAAGCCAGCTTGCAATATTCCTGCCTGCCTCTTTTTACTGATTCCAGACGCCAGGCCAGGCAGGATCTGGCTATTTTCACTATCATGTTATCACTCCACAATATGTCAGCAAATTCTTGTCCAAACATGATGTTTTTTCCAAGCCACGTTTTATCACTTCTTTTCCATAATCATGACTGATAGTGAATCTAATCTGAATTGGGCTTGGAGGAGGCACGAGAACAATGAAGTGCCGTCAGCGCAGGGCAGCACATCCCCTTCTTTTATTCCTGAAGCCAGGCCTCATTTCACAACAGATCCCCTCAGTGCTGAAACAAGGTTGGAGAGCAGAACAAGCATCCCTTCAGGCACCTGAAATTGGAAATAAATCAGGGAATATCAAAATACAGGAATGTCAACAGGCTCTGTTCTAATTGTGCAGAGCATCCACAGCCCCTTGGAGCTGCTGGGCTGGCTCTGCTGACAGCTCCAAATGCAGGCTCTTGCCGTGGGCACATCCTCCTATCCCAGAGATCATGGAATCATGGAATGGTTTGGGTTAGAGGGGATCTTAAAGCTCATCTCATTCCACACCTTTCCAGCCTGGCCTTGGACACCTGCAGGGATCTGGAAGCTTCTCTGGGCACCGTGTGCCAGGGCCTCCCCACCCTCACATTAGGATTTCCTCCTAATATCCAACCTAATCCTACCCTCCAAAGTGAAACCTTTCTCTCCCCCTCACCTTTATTAAGTATTTCTTTCTCTTTTTTCTTTTTTTTTTTTTCAATTTCCTTAATTTGTGTGTTGTTTCCCTGCTTTATTAAAAACCAGTATTTTCACTCCGAGGCATTCCCTCCCATTTCATCTTTCTTTTTGTATTGTTTTGCTTTCATAGCTCAAACAGGTTGCAAATAAAGAAAATAGAGGGTTGGCTTGATTTCAGAGGGACGTGGCACCTCATAGGTGCCAAAACACTTCAGAAGTTTTCATCTTGTCCCAAAAACTAGAAGTTAAAGAAAATCAAAACTTTTCTGAGCTGTGTTCATCAAATAGAACCTCCCTCCTCTGTTGAAGCCAGCACAGGCTGATCGTTCTGACAGATTTAAACCTGGAATTTTATGACTGTTTCCCATATTCAATCACAAATTCAGTTCCTATTTGTGAGCTCAGCTCTTGCTAACTCAGAACCACAACCTTTTCTCCCTAAAATACCCTCTACCTGTAATGACAGCTCCCCTAATTAAGACAGGTGCCACCTTCCCAGGCCTGAAAGCCAAAGGAACCCTTGGAAATCTGCTTTTTGCCGCATCCAAAGTGTCGACACAGATGTGGATAAACCTCATGGAAGCACCCAGTGACCACAGAGGGCAGTTTCCTTCTCCAGGCAGGAATATTTTTGGACAATGTTGTAGGGTAAATAGGAGGAAAAGCGAAGGTTTAGCAAAGACAAATCTCTCCAAGCTGCCAAGCAAAATTAGCCCCTGTCTTGATTTTTTCAGGTGTTTCCCGAGCTCTTGGGAAGGGGAATGGGTTTTGTGTTGTCACACTCAAGAGGTAACTGAGCCTTTCAAGTGCTGATCTGACTTAATCTTTCAAAAATGTGTCCAAATTGCCTGAGCAAGGTAAAGCCCATCCATCCCTGCCCTCTCCCCAAATGGAGAGATCCTTCAGAGCAACGCCTGCATTCCAGAGGTAATAACCTCCGATACCTTAAGTCAAAAAGCCAAGCCAAACTCCCTGGGTAATGCATTTGGGATTAAGGTTAAATAGGCTCCCGTCACTAATAATGCATCTGCTCCCCACGGAGAGGTTGGGTGGGACTTGAGGGATGGAGCTCCTGCAGCGCTCCCCAAACAAACCCAGGGGTGCATGAGGAGCACCCCAAGCCCACCCCACCCCAGTGCCCCCTTCTTGACTCCCACCCTGGCTTTGCAGGAGGGCACAAAGGGGGGAAAATAGGGGGGAAAGAAGCTGGATTCAATCCATTTCAAGCTGGCTGGATGTGTCTGGGATGGAGACAGATGCTGTTTAGACAGGCTGGGTCGGTGGGTGGCCGGCTGAGGAGACCATGGCTGTACAGTTTATAGAAGGCTCCCGGCATAAATGAACTGTTGAAGACCATTGGAAGCCTCAGTGAAATCACAACACGCAGGAACACGGGGGAGGGAGGGCAAAAAAAAAGGCTCTTTTTGAGAAAGCACCGAGAGAAAGGGATGTTTGGAGGGACTCAGGGAAAATCACAATGAGGGGGGTTCTGAAGCCGCCATTCATGAGCCCCAAAGAAAGTAAACACGCCCAGGAGGGGCTGAAAAAAAAATAATAATTCCAAAAAAAGCAGATCTAAATAGTTTTCCCTGCATCAGGGCTAAGGAACAGACGTGCCTTTGCCCTGCTCCTGTCTAGTCTTGCTAGGTGGAAAGCTAATATTTGAGGTCATGCTCCAGCGGGGAATATTTGGATATTAAAAAAAAACCTGTCCAGGCTGCTTTGCCCATTGCCAGCCTGCACGGGATAAAAAGAAAAAAAAAAAAAAAGGAGCTGATTTGGAGTTTCCTGGGTTTATTTAGAGATAAGCCTGAGGTGACCTTTCACTCCCACACACACACATTCGCCTAGAAATGGAACTGGCTGATCCTTGGTCTGTCTTCAGGAAAATCCAGAGTTGCACATGGCAAATTGCACCAGAGTCCTGAAACTTGGAGATTGGCAGACTCTGGGATTGTAAGGAGAGTGGCTGGGACTGAATTCTAGCCCGTGTTCCTCACTTAGGGAACAACAATCTGCATAAGCTGCTTGTTAAGTCCCAAGACCACAAATCCAGTTTGTTCCTACATTTCCTTTTGCTGTTTCAAGATAAGAGCCAAGGACTGGAAAAATGTCCAGGATATCCCAGCTCCTCTCCCCTTTCACTCCCCTGCTCTTAAAGAAAAGGGACATCCCAAAACCTCAAAATTCAGGGAAGATCAGATAATTTTACATGGACGCACAGCATCTCTGTGAGTATTTTTTTTCCCCTCATCCCACGCTGGAGCTGGACATTAAACTGCTCCAAATCCCATGGGAAATGCTCCGTGGTGGTGTTGGAACTGCTAGGTTAAGGGTTGGACTCAATGCTCTTAGAAGGATTTTCCAACGTGAACGATTCCACGATTCCATGATTGTATGAATCCATGAAGGAGGGAAGGACAAGGGGAAGGAAAATGTGGAAATCAATCCTAGCGTTGGGATCAGAGGTGAGCTGGGAGCAGAGGACTTCTGGAGCTCTTTGTTGATGCCACTGGTGGCACCAAAACCTCAAATATTAGTAAGTTGGATGCACAATATATTAAACAAAAGACAAAAATCACCCATTTGGGGGGGGATTTCTCTGGCTTTGGGACTTTTCCCTCAGCATGACAGGGGGAATGTTCAGAGATGGAGACTCCCAGCATGGAGAGGATAATTTGGAGGAGGCACAAAGAGCTTTAAATCCTGAAAATGCTCGGGCAAAAACCCAGATTTCATCTCACCAAAATGGATTCAAATGGTGCAGGCTGGGAAAGAGAAACAAGCCTGAAGGAACACCAGGGCTGTGGGAATTCCAGTGTTGGAGGAATCCATGTATGAATCTGGATGCTCCTGGGCACTTCTTGGGGATGGCTCCTGGACAAAAAAACAGCAAAAAGAGAAGAAAAATCAATCAAAAAACCTCTTTATGATGAGAACCTGAAGCTAAACTATTTCCATCCTGGAAATAAAACATTTCCAGGTCAGAAAAGAGGAGTTAAAATGGATCTAAAAATAATTTACTGTTCTGAACCAAGCCATGACAAATTTATCTGTGGCGTTTGGAGGATTTCTCTCCGTTTATTGGCATTGCAAGTGCTACGATGAAAAATAGAGGCATCAAAAATAAACTCTGCTACTTCATGTTTAAACTCCTGTGACTCCCTGTACTCTGGATCTTCAGGACCTTCACAAGAATTCATTCACTGAAAAAATAAAACTGTCCAGCTCTTAAAAAATGTGCAGCCTCATCCTAATTAGTGGCTGATAAAGCAATGGAAACCATATTTCTCCCAGTTTTGAGCAAACAAAACGAAGATTAGAATATCTAACAATAAAAATTCCTTTTGAGCGTTAAGCAAAAAGAGAGATCAGAGTGTATTTCACCTAGCAAAGGTCAGTTTATTTAATTACAAGTGCCATGGAGTATCAGAAACTGAAATATTAAATGATATTAATGCTGAAGAGGCATCTTCATGCCCATACATTACGCACAGAAGCAAGAGTTCAAAGACAATCTTAATTAATTATTTGAAATATCTCCAGCTCCCACCTTTCCCCCTCTCCATAAAAAAAAAAAAAAACAACCCAGGTTCATCATCCTGGGACCAACCCCACTCCCGTTGCTCGGCGGGATAAAACTCTGATTCCCATTGCCTCGTTTAAATTGCTTCCACGGAAAAACCGAGCCGTATCAGCAGCGATTTTTCTCCTGTCTCGCCCCTGCTGCTGGTTTGATAAGGGGAGCTCTCTCCTCGCTGCGACTCCACGCTTAATTAGCTCCAGATGCAGCCTAATTAGTCGGTCTGCAGGGCGAGCATTGTTCTGTTGTCACTCGAGCCCAAGTGGAAGAGCTGAGATTGAACATGAGAACCAGATGCCGGCTGCGCGCCGTGCTCGGGGCTGCCCATCCCGGGATCCCCCTGATGCGGGGCCGAGGGATAATAAATGTTGTGTTTAAAAGCCACGGGCACAGCCGGAGCCTCCCGTGCTTCAAGGGAGGCAGTAGCATGTGAGGGAAGGGGTCACAGCTTAAAACAACCCAGTCCCACTAATTCTCCGTTGGGCATCCTCGTGCCGGGATTTTGGGACAAATTGCTTTGACATCCAGCACAGTTTTGCTCAGCAGGTTTTTGGTCTCCCCCTTTCCTCACCAGATTTATCCTTTAATTCCTCTGTAATCTCGCGGAGATACCTCTAATTTCAGTGCAGAGAATTTCAGTGCAGAGGTTTCCGTGGCTTTTTTTGCCAGTTTCAAAGGTTGGCTTGCTGGAGGGGCATTCCGTGTCTGGAATTAGGGAAATTGGCAGGAAAATCAGATGGGCAAAGGGCCTCACCCTAATGCTATCCGACACACTCATAAACCTGACGTGATTTGTACAAATCAGGAGGATGAAACTCAACCAGCAGCCTCAGGAGGGTTTTGGGAACAAAAGGATGGAGGAGGAAGGGAATTTATGTTCTAAAATTTGTTGTGGTTCTGAATTTTGGGTTGTCTCAGAGCATTGGCTGAGCAATGGTTCTTCAAATGCTCTCCTGGCCACCTCGCTGTTTGATTTTATCAGATTAAATTAAGACAAAACCAGATTTGGTGGTTGACAGGAGCTTCAGCAGCAATTTGACTCAGCGGGACTTTCTGCCAGCTCAACATTGCTAAAATTTACCACATGAAAAAGAGATTTTCTCATGCTCCAGGGACATCCATCCCTATAATCCCTGGGAAAATGACAGCTCTTCCCTACGGTGCCTTTGTTCTGTTTCATTTGGAGAATGAATTGGAATGTTGTGTAGGAGATCCAGCAAAGGGGACTGACCCCAAAGCAGGAGCAGTCTGTGGAGGAGTTCTTGAAGACAAGTGGCTGAGCAAAGGCTTCTTGAGCTCAGAACAGCTCTGTGGAGTGTGTTCTTTATTCAAAATTATGATTTTGGATGAGGAACCAGCCTGACCCTCAGCAAATGACATAAAACCCCAAATTGCTTCCCCAGAAACCTCACACAAACACCACGACCGTGTTATCAGCCCAGCTGGGGGAAAAGCTCTTGGTGTAAAAACAACATTTAGATGAATTGGGAGTGAAATGACTCCGTGGACAAGTCCCGCAGCTCGGGGGGGTTGCAGAACAAGGTCCTTTCGTTTCTCAGCTGAAGGAAAGCCAATAAAATAAATGGGAAATGTTCCAGCTCCTCTCCACCCTCTCCCGCACCTGACATCGGTGCTGAGCTGTCCCGGTGACCTGAGCCCCACCACCCCCATCCTATGGACACAGGGATGATGTCAGGGAATCCTCCACCACCACAGCCCCCGATGAGCCAGGAGAGATCCATGGATGTGGCTTCGTCATCCCCTGTCTGTCTGTCCCTCTTCTCCTGCCAGCAGCAGCCTTGGTGCAGGAAACCCAACCCCGAGGCACGGTTTTGAGCGTGATTACAGTTTTTCCAGGCTTTCCCTGTGCCTAATTATGGTGGGGCAGTGAGGTAAGCGGGTATAGGTTTCAGGATTTGAATGGTTTTGTGGGGAACAGCGATCCCGTGCTCGTTTTCAGGGAGCTGAATGGAGATTGGCAGCTGCACTTGAGCACCAAGGGACTAAAGACAAAGCACAGTGTGGTCTGCAGTCCAGCTTCTTCACAGAAAGTGTCTTGGGATTCAGCTGAACTCACCTAAAATAAAGGGGAATCACAGGAAATGACAGAATTGCAATTTTTTCCTGGGTTTGGTTCCCATCTTGCCAAACCAAACTATCACTGAAGTCCATCCAAAAGCACCAGGCACCAAATCCTCTCTGTGACTCCTGTCCTGGATGACTTCTGTGATGCAACCAGGCTGTTGAGGAGGTTCTTGGGGTGAGGACTCTTATTTAGCATCTTTTGTACCCTTTTGAGCTGAAATCACTCAATAATTCACCATCTCCTTGAGTCCAGAGTGACCCTCCCAGCCTTGATGCCACCCACACACACAGAACGAGACCTGGACAGAGGAAGGTTGGATGTGAATCCATATAAAACCAGGTTTTCCCATTTTTTATCCATCTCCAAATTTCTTCCCATCAGATCCTGCAGTGAATTCACCAGAGGAAACATAGAGAGAGAGCAAAATCACTTTCATAAAATCTGGAAAAAATAATCCATCTATGGCACATCAGGTTGAGGAAGAGACATCTGGCTTTTATTACATTTTATAAGGTTGATAGCAAATAAGGGTATTAGAGTTAATTTACTTATTTAGAGAGAAACGACTCAATCACAGAAGCCGTGATTGTGCCTGCATGTTCGGAGAGCTCCAAAATTCCCTCCAACCTCCTCTGGGAGGGAAACGGTGCCAATGGTAAAGCAGGATTTCTTTTCCACGGAGATATTCCCAACGGGATGCAAAGATTAGAGGAAAACCACCAGGAGCAAGTCCTTCCCAGACATCCTGGCTGCGCAGGAAAACATGCCAGGGTGGTATTTAGTGGTGGAGGTGTAGCTGGAGGATGAGGAAAAGACTCAGTCGTGGTGGGGCCAGAATTTATGGAAATGGAGATCCAAGGAGGATGAGATGCTACTGGTGAGGCAGAGGGAAAAGGGTCGAGAGAGGGTGGGCTGGAAGGAATTATAAAGGCAAGGGATGTTGCTTGGAAGGAGCATCCCAGGGGGGTGTAGCTCAAAGCCGAAACATCACCTGCAAGATGTCCCATCCACGTGGCTTTCTGGAGCTCTCAGGGATCTGTCCCAGGGCTGCCTCATCCTCCTGGGGAGGAGCTTTTGTCTCTAAATCCCATCCTGTGGCTGCTGCCCTTTGTGAACCCGTGAATCCAAGCAGGAGTTTGCATTTCTCTATGCCGCAGATATCCTAAAAACCCCAGGTCTTGCTCTTCCCGCAGAGTGGTTTGGGCTGTCACAGGGAGGGAAGAGGGGAGTTCCTGTGGAAATCTGCTTGCCTCGGGTGTCATTCCACCCCTGCTGGCACCTGATAGCTCCAAGGAAGCTTTCAAGGGCCCTTTCAGCACACCTCTGTCCTGGACACTTCCACCTCAGGGCTCTCTGTCATCAGCTCTCTCTGCTGTTGCTTTAAATCCAGCAGGGATGGGACTTTTTTTCCATTTTAAGGAAGCAATAAACATTTTTAATCTCATTTTCCAGCAGCACACCTGAGATTTCCACAGCGTTGCTTGCAGTTATCTTTTCTCGGGATTTTTTTTTCCTCTCCTTTTAGTTTTCTGTTGAACTTTTGGTGGAAAAGAAATTGCTGCTGCCACCAGCTGGAGATTTTGGGAAATAACCTTGAAATGTTTCCTTGCATCCCACGGACACGATTCCAGCTGCTCAGACTTTAATTCCTGCTCATTGCAGTTAACTGGAAACAAATTTAAGCCCAGCTTGCTTCTTGCAGGCACAGAACAAAATTATGTGACAGCTGATGAATTTTGCTTGAGCTGGATCCTTCAGTGCCAGGAATTCAGACAGAAGCTAAATAAAATCCATTCTCAGCTGTAATTTCATCATTAAAACAGTCGTGAACAAGTGGAATTTTGGAGTCAAAAGTAGTCTGAGGAGTGTGGGCCTATCCGTAATTTCTAAAAAATAAATAAACAGACCTGGAGAAATAACTGAAATAAAATTCAGGATTATCTCTTGGTAGGCGGTACCTCCTTTGAGGGTCATGGTTTAGGGGTGGACTTGGCTGGGATTTGGACAACCCCAAAGGTCTTTGCCAGCCTAAATGATTCTGTGGTTCTGTAGTTCTTCCCTCTCTCTCTTCCGTGATTATGTATTGATTGAAAGGGGAAAACTGTGAATTTGGGAATGACCAGCAGAACGCTGGGGATGGCAGAGGCTGAGATTGATTTTCACAGAGCTGAGCAAAATTTTTCAGCGGTTTTCAAGCCTCACTTCCAGCTGCAACCAAAATGCCCAGAAAAGACCCATCCAACAGAAAAATCCACTTTCCCCTAACTCGGTGAACCTCACTTGGATTATCTACTCTGGGTTTACACCACCAATACCAGGGAGCAGGGCTGGAAGGGGCAAGGCAGCCCCTAAAGCCCAACCCCTCTCCAGGCGAGGTGATTTATGCCCGGAGCTGAGCGCCCAGATGGATGCTCTGAGCTGCTTTGCAGCAATGCCACTCACAGATAATTTTTGATTTAATCCATGCCACACGGGCCTGACCCTTGGCTTTTAACCCTGAGACCTTGGCTGTTCTGGCTAAAGGAACTACTGTCTGTCCTCTGATAACCCTGCCAGAGCTCAGCTGGGGCTGATATCTCACACGGGTGTTTCTTGATAAGGATATGGAATCAGTGGGGCATGTGAGCAGCTAGAAATGACCACCCGGGCAAGTTTTTGTATTTAAACCCCACGAGGGCAAGATTTTCTCTGCTTTTTAGGCCTTGGATGGATCCAGAATTTTTTGGGGACACCCACGTTTCCCAGCCATGTTCAACACCTCTAAAGGTTATCCCTGGATGAGCTCTGCACCTGTTCCTGTTCCATCAGAGCAGAGGCAGGGCTGTCCCTGAAAATATTCCCATGCCATAAATCCCTTTCCCCAGCCACAACATGCACATTTCTTCCTTTTTATATTTAATATTTATATGCCAGCCCCAGTGCTGGCATGGGCTGCATTTCACCATCGTAGGATTTAAAACTCAACCTCAATTTTAAATATATTTCTCTTTCTACCACCTCAAAGTGAATTTGGCTTTTCCAAGCCAAAGCCATCGCTGTCTCCAGGTTGCCATTCCAGCTTCTCCTATTAGCCAAAGCATCTTGAATAATGCCTTTTTTTTTGTTGTTATTCATTCATTCCTTTAATTTAAATAGTTAATTCCTTCCTTTTATAGCTCTGGGAGTCTGTATCTAAATCCCATGGATTATTTTCATCCTTCTTCCACCTTAAATTCAGCTCCATCCCCTCTCCTGTTTTCCCAGGAGATGGAAGAGAAGCCCTTGGAAGCATAAAAGACATGAAATGAAAAGGGGGAAAAAGGGAGAAAAAAAGATTAAATGATGGCCAGGAAGACCAAGAATCCCTCGAGGAAGAGAAACACTGACAGGAATAAAAATTAAATGACATTCAGCAGGACCAGGAATCCCTTGAGGAAGAGAAACACTGATGAGAAAAAAAATTAAATGACAGTCAGCAAGACCAGGAATCCCTTGAGGAAGAGGAACTCTGCCTGGAGAAGGAGGCTCTGCTGGGCGTGCATTCCCCAGAGAGTGCGTGGTGGAGAAGAATTCGGGTCTCACCTACCCCTCGCCTCGGCAGGATTTATCGCCCTGCTCCAGGAAAGCCCAGGAATGATGGATTCGGTGCTCTGCTGGGAAAACAGCCCTGCTCCGGTGGTAACTGGCCACGGCCAGAGCCTGCGGAGCGCCGGGAGTGCGTGGGGGCTGGATGCGTTTGCTGATAAGGGGCCGGGTTTTATCTCCAACAGAATTTTAGACTAATCTGGGCTTTTAAAGAGAAATGTGTTTGGGAGAAGTCTGGCTGAGCCGCAGGTGGCTCTGGGGAGGGGGTGTTGCTGGAGAGATGCTCGGCATTTTTTGGGGAGGTGGTGCTGGAGGAGGTGGTTTGGGGTGGAAGGTGGCGCTGCCAGAGCCCAGGGTGGTCCTGGCAGGGCTCCGGGAGGGTTTCCATGGGGATCCAGCTGGATCTGCCACACCTGGATTGCAGATAATGGCCAACAGGAGTGCTCAGGGCTTCCCACTCTGAGTAGGGATGCACAGCTGGCAGATTGGCAGGAGAGAGATACGGTGCTGCCCTCCTTTTAAAATGGAGCACAGGCAAAGCTTTCCAAAAACTGGGTTTGCCCAAGCCCACAAAGATCCATCATTCTCCCAGAGCTATGACAGTTTAAAGTCTGCTGTCTCCCCATCCCTCTCCACCCTTCTTATTCCAACATCTGAAGGAGGAACAGAGAGGAATGAAAGTGATAAAAAACTGCTATAAAATGTTTAATATCTATAAATCAAGTCTGCAGCTCCAGCACTGACTTTTGCCTTTCCCTCACAAGGACTGAACAGTTGCATAAGAAAATAACTCCCAGTCTCAGCCATCCTGGCTGCAATCAATAATGCCAGGAATTAATTTTGGGACTGAAGGGACATTTCTGTGCTTGAAGCGGGCAGGTGAGAGGCTTTAATTAAGCAATTAAATGAGGTTCAATTCAGTCACAGAGGTGACGTATTTCTTTATCCCCCTGCAGGTATAAATAGGTTGGATAACTGGATCCTTGGCAGGGGATAAGGAACTTCCCCACTGACAACAGGACATGAGCTGTGGAAGTTTTCCAGTACCCAAGAAGAGCCAGCCATCCTCATGGATGGCCCAGCACCTTGGGAATTGCTGTGCTGAGGTCTATAAACATCCCAGGCTTTATCTGGGGCTGCAGAGGAGATGGAGGATGCAGGGACTGAGGGATCCATGTGCAGTCATTGTCCTTGGCAGGGTGCTCCCTGCCCGGGAGGATGGAATGTGCTCATTCTCCTTGGGCACAGGCTCTTCCTGCTCTCTCTGTGGCTTTGCACAACGTTCCCGGTTAAGATTTTGCCCTTCAACACAGTCAGAGCTTTAGACAAGCAACCAAATTATCCAGGATTGGGCAAATCCCTTGTTTCTCCAGCCTCAGCTGGATGGGAATCACCAATTCTGGCAACGATCTGTCTTTCCTCCAGCTCACCATCCCTACATCTTCCTCTCCCCAGGATGTTTCCCCCAAGGTCATACTCCAGCAGTTCTCGAGGTCATTCCCACTTAGCAACTCTGCAGGAAAGGAAATATTCAAAAATCAATCTGCTTATTTCTTGTCTTGTGTGCAAAGATTTCTAAAGGCAGGAGGCAAACAGGTTACCTAAAATTCTATTTCTTTCCCTCTGCATTTTTATCTGTGGCTCTGAATTGCTTTTAAAACTTGGGACTCGCTGTGATGGTAAAAAATAAGGAAGAGAGGAGGTTAAAGTCACCTTTCACCTTTGCATCCCCCCATGGGAGACTTTGGGGTTTTATTTGCCGCTCTTTGCTCCATCTTTTCCATCCACACCCAGAGCAGGGGAATCTGGAGCCAGGATTTGGAGTTCCAGATGCAACAGGGAGATACACAAGTGCCTCGAGGAACAGGAACTCAGAGGCAGCCGCTGTGCCCAGCACTCACCAAGCATTTATATCTCCATATTTAAAAATTTAAAAAAATAAATCATTGGTAAAGGTAAGCACAGAAGAAAAACACAAGGGAAACATTTGGCAAAACGTGGTGGCCCAAGGAAAATCCAAACAATAGTCTGGGAGGGACAACGACGGGGGCGGAAGGGACAGGCTGCAGATCCGTGTGCCACGGGAAGGCTTGGATTTAACTGGAGCTGGGACCTCTTGGACACAAACCCACAACCCCAGTTCTGTGGAGGCTCCCAAAGCTCTGGCGTGTCCCTTTGGCATCGCTCCCTGTCCCGTTTCGTGGGGGTGACGTGGTTTTGTCTGGCCCAAAGTCTCCCTCTACAGACCGATCGCCACCCCTGCCACCACCATCCCTGCCGGGTTCCGCTCTCCCTCGGTGGTTGGGATCTGTTGTTGTCTGTTTGGATCTCTGACAACATGAGGTTTGCATGCTCGTTTGCCTGTGCAAAGCCTTTCCTTGGGACTCATCCATCATTTTCCAAGTTAAAACAGAGCTGCTTGTCCAGAGGAAGTCATTTGTCTCTCACGAAAGAGTCGCCCTCCCACCCCCGCCAACCACTCTGCGGTGGTGCAAGCGAACCCATTAACTTCCCTGGAAAATGCATCATCTGACGGGGGACTAAACTTTAGACTAACAAACCCCTGGAGAGGACATGAAGGAGCCATCTCTGTCACCCTGCTCAGTGCTCAGGTCAAAGCCTGACCTCTCTTTCCATTAAATCTTTGACTTTTAAGGGAAAACGTCGCAAATTGGCAGCAAATCCCGGCTGATGGCCTGAGTCGGCACCCTGATTTCCAACCTCCCTGGCTCTGTTTGAAACCCACCTCTGGAGCTGCTGCCTCTCCCCGCTGCCGTGCTGCTCCTCTCAGGGGAAAGGGGGAAGGAAATGCTCCTTGGAAGGGAATGGCTTAAAGATCCCAGAAATAAACCCTGGGAGCAGGAGGGAGCCTGCGGTAGGAAGCGGCCACTCAGGCCGCGGTGTCCGGCGGCCCTGCCCGCTCCGTACCTGGCGGGAGCAGCGCCGAGGGCAGAGCTCCAAAGAAAACACACCAAATTCACGTTCAAGATCGTTTTCCACATGATTAATGCCATCTTTTAACGTTAACAAGTCTCCCACAGTCCCTATCCCAGACTTGCAGGCCTGGAAGAAGCACAGGAGATAAATTTTCCCATCCCAGCACCTAAGCAAGACCCAGGATATTTTTGGTCAAATAACCCCAAACACAACATCTCCAAACACCTCCAACTGGGTCACAACCTTCCTCGGTCACAAGCGAAGGAGCTGCTAACTGCCACACTTTCAAGAAGGAATTCCCATGTGCATCCAGGAGAAATTATTTTTCAGGGAATTTCATCTGCAATACAACATAATTTTGAAACTTTTGTCCTGGAATTTTTCGTTCACATCAATTTTATCTTTCATACCAGTGGAAGAGAAGAGCATTTACTCCATGAACTCTCACGCTGAACGATAATTTTATATTATTTGTGAGTTTCTTTGAAACTTAACAGCCAAAGTTAAAATTATTACTAATAATCCAAAAAGCCAAGAAAACCAACAAAATCAATGTTCTGCTCATCAAACGATTTCCTTTTCTGGAACATTATTTTTAGTTCTTTGGAACTGTTTTTCAATTTTATTTTGCTCAAGAAGCAAACCCCAAAAGGAATTATTCATTTAGGTTTAAAGAAAAGACAGGAAAGACAAATTTTTCCCCTCCTACTGATTGGGAAGTGAATGGCCTTTGTATTATATGCATAAAATAAAATTTAAAAGAAAATAGAGGAGGCAAATGAAAACTGATGAAAAACCCTGATGAAAAATGGAACACCTTGGAAAGTTCATTCCTGGACTTTGTGGGACAGAGCTGTGAAAGCAAATCCAGCTGAACTCCAGTGAGGTGGGGAACGCCGCAGCCTTGAGGCAGAGCTTGTAACAGATTTGGATTTAAAGACAACAACTTTATTTTTCTATGGCCTTGAGGGGATTAAGAGAGGAGAGGAGTCCTGCTCGCCACCGGGGATATAAATCCTGGAGGGTCACTCCGTAGCCATCCGTCAAGCCAGAGGAAGGGAGGAGGCAGAGTCATTTTCAGTAGTAAATTTGGGAAGAACAAGCACTAATGGCCTAAAATTAAGAAAGAAAAACATCAGGCTAAATAGTAGGAAATGCTTTATAATGGTGAGGTCAGGCAGACAATGGGGAAACCTGCCAGGGGAGGTCAGGGGCTCTCCAATAACGGAGATGTTCAGGGATGGACCGAGGAGCCACGGAACAGGGGCTCTGCTGGAATCTCCTCCCTCGAGTGC
Source organism: Corvus moneduloides (assembly GCF_009650955.1). Taxonomy (NCBI): domain Eukaryota; kingdom Metazoa; phylum Chordata; class Aves; order Passeriformes; family Corvidae; genus Corvus; species Corvus moneduloides. Next base: position 2,542,028 of record NC_045487.1, on the reverse strand, counting down.
GTCGGATGGGGCTATCCCAATGGGAATGTGTGCGAGCCCGAGGTGCTGGAGATTCGGGGGGGAATGTCAGGTTTCTCACAAGATTCCCCGCTGTCTCCCACCCAGGAGCAAGGTGCAGGGCACGCAGGGGGGCTGCAGCCTGCGCTGCTCGGAGCAGCAGAGATCTGCCCCAGCTGTTCCCTTTTCCAAAGGAAAACAGAGGCTGCCTGAAGAGGTGGGATCATCCACGCGGGGAAGGAAGAAAGAAGCCTTTCAGCAGAGCCCTCCCGCCGGGAAAGCGGGAGAGTGGGAGGCGGGGGACGAGCCGGGGCTCCGCGCAGATTCCAGCGCCAGGCGCTTTCCTAAGGCTGTCAGGTTGATTTCCTGCCGCTTCCCGCATGGACACCTGCGCTCCGTTCCCCACACGTCGTTAGATTTTTCCAACTTCTGGTGTCCATCATCACCCCCAGGCAATCAGAGAGGGGCTGTGATAAATGATCCGCAGGCAGTTTATTATACACACTAAATCCTCTTCGCTTGGTGCTCCAAGGGTGGGCCTAATACGTTTTATTCCTCTTCAGCTTGGATTTGGATCTTGGATCTGTTGGATGCCTCCTGGCAAAGGTGGGATAGGTGTTGCATACCGTGAATTGCTCCAAGCACAATTATTTCCCATCGTTTCTCTGGTGAGAATTCAGTAACACTGGAATTTTCCTGTATTCCTAGAAAACCTGACCATGTCAGAAATATCACCCAGCCAAAGCGGGGAATGTCACTGTGACAGCCCAAATCTCCAAATGAAAAGAGGCTGGAGGTGTGACAGTGACTGAAGGATGGAGGAGCTGAGATCAAATTCAGGGAAAGCCGGAACAGCTCACTCCCGTTGGAATGTGACCATGCAGAGACCACCATACTGGGTTTGTTTAAACAGAGATAATTAACAAGTCTAAAAAATTAAAAGCCTGGTGTGGGGCTGGCCTGAGACACAGCACAGGGACATCCATCCATGTCCCCACAGCTGCCGTCTCCTCTGGGAGTCTTTCCTGCTTTGACATGCTGTCCCAAACACCTCCCGAAGGGGACTGTGGAGGGCAAGGGAGTGTTTCTAATGGAGAAGGTGGAATTAAGTGCTGCTAACACAGAGCAGAGGGCACAACTCCCAGAAAAAGACTCTTCTTCCTCCAAGTGCACCCTCCAGCCCCACCAGAGCAGGTTTTCCCCAGTCCACTGGAGACACCATTCCACAAATTTGTCCCTCCTTGCCCAGAAGTGAAGTGGGAAGGATTTTTCCACAGCGCTGCTGCCACTCAGGCATTTGGAGATGCTGTTCCCAATTTTCCCTCTCCAGAATCAGGCTCTTGGTTCCAGGATGCTCCAGAACAAAGCCTGTGAGAAAGTGCCTGGTGGTTTCTTGGCTGAGGAAGTCAGCGGTGTTGAGGAGGAGGATGGAGGAAGACAAGGAATGCAGGAGGCCGTGAGAAGCCAGCAAAGGGAACCTGAAGAGGGTGGGGTGGGGTGTCAGGGGGGATTTTGGACAAACCCAGAGCACAGAAGGCTCCAGTGCCTGCAGCTCATATGAAGACATGGAAAAGGTTTGGCAATGGTGGGAGGTGAAAAAACAAGCAGGGAGCACAGTGAGGAGGCTGAGGAGAAAGGAAGAACCTCAGAGGAATGGCACCGTCTGCTGGACTAAAGGGCAGCTTTTCCCTCTCCAAGACCTTTGTTTCTGTCTGGCTCCTGTGGGAGGAGAGTTGGCCTGGAGCTCCAGCAGTAACTTTGAGTAACTTCTCAGGAAACAGCTTATTTAGATAGCACTGCCCATTCTTCAGAGGAGAGGAGAGAAAAACATATTGCCTGTTACTAATGAATGGCTTTTCCACAACTAACGATGTTTGCAGGGATGGATACTCCAAGGTCTCCCCGGTATCTCCACTAACAGGAGGGATTTTGGCACAAAGAGAGCGCAGCTTTTCCACACACACACACACACACACGGATAGAAGAGAGTTAAATCTCTTCTCTGCTTCTAATGGAAAATTAAGCAGGCATGACGCATCTGCTTAGAAGCCTTTTTCCTTATCTCCAGGATCAAAAAGAATTCCAGAGCTCCAAGAGCAGAAACTGAGAGCAGTTCATCCCCTGCCAGCGCGTGCAGACTGGAGGAGTTCAGGTTGGACACAAGTTAAGGGTTGGAGTCTCACTGCAATAAAGAGATTGTTTCCACTGCCTGCAGGAGGAACAACTTTGGATCTTGATTGCTCTGCTCAAGCTTGCAGTAAATAAAAGCTTCGAGCAGAGCCCATTAAAGCCATTCCAATTTCCAGGCTCTGGCCTTTCCAAAATTAACTCCTAGAAAATTCAATCTACACAAATGCCCCTTGGCTGAGGAGGAGAAGGATTCAAATCATCAGATGTTCATCACAACCTTCTGGGTCAATGATCTCCCAGGAATAAATCTGTGGACTTGCCACCCAGCCTGGAAAAGGCTTCAGCAAAGCCTTCCCAGAGACAATAAAAATTCTACATTTAAAGAATTTTGTCAAATTGTGGTATCCAGATCCTGCTCAGGTTTTGAACAAGAACTGATGCTCAGCCTCGTATTCAGGTTCCTTTCAAACCTCGATCCGCAAAGCTGAACTGTTGGGAGCTCACTTCACCTCAGCAGAGTTTTAGGTGTGACCTAAAAACCACAAACCCCAATCCCTGAAGGACCTGAGGGCTCTGGGCAAGGCTTCTCCTCCTTTTACAAAGCACAGCCCCTCTGAAAGAAAGCAAACAAAACTTAATCGCTGCTACCTTGAAGCAGTCAACCCCACATCCCAAGGCAGAGCAGGTCCCAAACTCCAAATTGTTGGCTCTGGGAATTTTTATCTTGGTGGGGTTTTGCTGCATCTGGTTGTGCAAGTTTTTCTAACGTCATTTCTGATCAAGGTAGTTCCCAGTAACGACTTTCAGCGTATTCCAGGTCAAGGTTAAGAGGGAAAGGGAAATTGCACAGGGGAGGTGCTCCTGCTGCTCTTCAAGGTGGCAGGGCCTGGAAGAGAGAGGATTAGAAATTAAAGGAGTTCTTGTAATTCGGAGGAGCTGTGACAAGGAAAGGGAAAAGCAGCATTTGTGACACCGTTAACAAATGACAGCAATGTGCAGATGCCTGGAAATGAATCCAACATCAGCTTTAAACCCATCCATGGCAAATTGATTTCAAATCCTCAGCTGTTTGCTCCAGCAAAGGCTGCTTTTTTCCAGCAGAAATGCCCTGTGCATTTGGAAATCACTTTAACCAAGTCTGGAAAACATCCTGCTAAGCAGGACCTGTCTCCCAGCAGAGTCAAAGCTCACACAGATTTTGTGCTGGGCAGGTTGGGAGCAATTAATTCATAATAACTGAACCTTGGGGAGGCCCTGGCACAGGTTGCCCAGAGAAGCTGTGGCTGCCCCATCCCTGGAAGTGCCCAAGGACAAGGTTGGATGCAACTTGGAGCAACATGGGATAGCAGAAGGTGTTCCTGTCCATGGAACTGGATGAGCTTTAAGGTCCTTTCCAACCCAAGCCATTCCATGATTCTCATTCAAGCCACACTCATGGTTTGCAGCATCATCCTCTCCATGCTCAGGAGACCCACGTGGAGAAGCTGAGCTTGCAGCCCTCAGCTGCTTTGAATTTCCCATCTGCACATGAAAATGAACCCCCAATTCCTCCCCGTGCTTGGAGCAGCTTGGATTTTTAAGGGAGAAAAGGAAGCCCCAGATGAAAGCTCCTCCCTAACAACTCACAGGTACGCGGAGGGTTTGCAACACATGGAGCAAACACAGCCAGAGCCCCATGGAAACCCCATCCCAGATTAATCCATCCCTCCCAAAAGCAGCCAAGGAAGACATAAAGTGCTCAGGCTGCCAGGGAATTGCCAGAAGCCGGGAATGCCGGCACCAGCTCTAAAGACTAATTGGCAAGGACAGCAAAATTTGATGCTATCTTTGCAAATTCTCCCTGTCAGCCCTGATGGGATTCAGGGATCGCTGAAGCACAGAGGACAAGCTCCCTCTGCTGAGGCCATGGATGCTGGGATATATACAGCTTTTCCATCTCCAACTCCATCCATCCTGACACGGGTGTCTTTCCTATGGCAGGGCTGAGCTGGGACAGAAAAATTGGATCACAGGATTAATCTGGATATTATATATTTTTATTAATATAATTATATAGAAGTAATTGTACCTTATTTATTAATTGTATTATTAATAATCCTGATATTATCTATTATTATAATATTGAGGCTACTTGACAGGTAAAATGCTGTCCCCACTTGGTTTTGGGGAAAAATCCAAAACTTTTGCATTTCCATCTTCTCTTGGATTATAGTTTTATAATTTGCAGCCAGATGTGAATTTTTATTGCAGTAACCACAGTCCCAGGTGCTGGAAAGCTTGAAATCCAAACCACTCTGGTGGTGGAAAAAATTCCTTGCATGGAAAAAGTCCATGAGAAACCTCAGCCCTCACCTGCATGGCCCATGAAACTCACACGACCCTCCTGCGCTCCTGAAAGACCCCAAAATGCTTCCTGCTTCAAAGAACTTCCACTGATGGGAAATTCAGCCTCTGTCAGAGCAACAGCAAAAAACCATTTGACTCCAGAGAGCTGAAGGGAAGAAAAGGGAATTTTCAGAGCAGAAAGGCCAGGCAGGAGGGAGGATTCAGTAAGGAGAGAAGCTTGGCACAGCTGCCGCCTCTGTCTTCAGCCCTGGGGGTGGGCAGCCAGCTTTTACCTGGCCCCCACATTCCACAGGCTCCAGGATTCCAGCAGGGAACAACAACAACGAGGAGATGCCATCAGCATTCCCCACTCCCAAGCAGGATCTTACAGAGCAGTGGGAAAAGCTTTAACCAGCCCCTGGGAGGTGGTTTGGGGATGAATTTCACCCCACGGCCTTGATTTCTTGTCTCCCCAGTTGCCTGGACCAAGGCAGGTGATAAATTTGGGATGCTCAGGCCATCTGACCTTACACAGCCAGGGCACATCGCTGCTCCTCCTGCGTCATCTCCTCCAGTGCCCCCTGCTTTTCTGTGCCACAACCCTGAGAATGCCTTTCCTTGTTTTCCAGAGGCTCCTCATTGTTCCTGGCAGGATGGGCAGAGCACGGGGCGCACAATGCGGTACCCTCTGCTCAGGATGTACGCTGGTCATCCCAGCGCAGGAAAATGCTTACGGAGAGGCTTCCTCAGCCAGCTGCCTCCTCACTTTCCCTCCCCCTTCCCAGCAGATCCTCAGGACAATCCTGGTGGTCTGATTACCAGCCACCCTTCATAGGAACTCACTGCAGGTGACCAAAATGTTCATCACCCATGGAAGGTGCCATGAATATTCAAAGCCCACCACAGGTAAATGCACCTCTATCCCAAAATCTGAATCCCACCGAGGACTGGAAGAGCAGTCCAGAGGGTTGTGTCTGTTGTGTCCATCCCATCTGATGACAGCAGCCTCCATCCTTGTCGACGTCATGTGAGCAGTAAATGAGCCCTGGAGTCCTTTCATCCCCTGCCAGCCTTTGTCCTTGGCACACAAGAAACTCCTGGGCATCCTGAGCGTGGGGCCAGGGCTGGTCTCCATCTGCTCAGCAGCCCGTGGAACAAAGACTTCTCTGGGTGTGCAGCCCACACTGAGCTCTGCAAATGACATTAATTAGTCTATAATTAGTTCTTAGCCCCTCATGGCTCAGGATAGTGTGTCCACGTCAGCCCCGTGTCAAGGACATCCTCCCTGGGGGCTTGTACAACACAAGGAATCCACCCTGACATCACGGCTCCTCGTAAATCCCAGATCTGAGGCAGCTTTTTCCATCTCTCACGCTTGAGTTCACTTCCTGGAATGGCTCGTGGTAAATCAGGGATTGTGGGGTTTGGGTGGCAATCCCAGGCACCAGTTTCTACACACCCCGAAAAGTTCAGGGGAAAATACCAACTGGATTTTCCTGGGACCATCAAATTTGCTTCAGAGCTAAAAACCTCATCAATAATTATCTCTCAATGCAAGTCACCTCAGCCCTGCCAAGGCCAAAAGCCACTACGTGGACAGGATCCAGCTCACTTAGGATCAAAGAATCCCAGGATCATTTAGGTTGAAAAAAGCTCCAAAATCATGGAATCCAACCTGTCACTCATCCCCAGCTTGTCACCCAGCCCAGAGCACTGAGTGCCACATACAGTCATTTCTCGGATCCCTCCAGGGATGGGGACTCACCACCTCCCTGAGCAGCGCATTCCAATGGTGAGTCCCCCTTTCTGGGAAGGAATTCCTCCTGCTGTCCATCCTGACCCTCTCGCAGCACTGAGCAGTGCTGATGTGGAGCAGTGAGGATTCCAGGATCATGTGGAGCTGCAAGCACTGAGATCCAAGCTGTCACAGACACCCCCAAAAATGCAGTGACGGCCTCACCACAGATTTTCTTCACACTTTCACTGCTCTCCTCACTCACCTTGAGGGCATTCCCTGGGGGGGACTCGCTTCTGTCTCCTTCCCCCAAGCACTGACCTGTTGTTCACACCTCGCCTCACCTTCACCTCACCACCAGCACTGCTGTGGGTGGATGTCCTGTGGGAAGCCCAGGAGATGATCAATGTTTGATCAATGTTTGGGGTCGACTTTTGGAAAAATGTGATCTTTAATGTCCCTTCCAACCCAAAGCATTCCATGATTCTCTGTAAGGACCGGGGAGTTCTCACTGACTTTATACCATCAAATAAATTCCCTGTGTCTTTCCAGAGGCTCAGCATCCAAGACCTTCCTTCAATTCATGTGGAATCACAGACCAGATGACCTACAGGGGTGATGGCTCAGCAAAACTTCTGAGTCTGCCTCCACCAGCGGGAAAGAATCAGTTAAAAATACCAGAGTGGTTTGAATCCCTTTTCCTCTGAGGCCTGAATGAGCCTGAGGGAGGAAAGTGCTCCTCAGGGCCCTGACATCTGAATGTGCTGCTAAGGAAGAGGTGTGTATCACATCCACAATAATTCACTCGGGTTTGAAGGCTCCAAGTGGCCTTTGAATGACAATTTGCTCGCAGAGGCCATAAATACACGACGTGATTTATTGGGCTTTGGTTAACATGGGAAACAACCCAAGAAAGGGATTTTGGAATTGTGGCTTTGCATTATTTAATGTGCGTTCTGTCCAACCCAGGAGCCTGAGGAACAGGAGGGTTTGGGGAGGGGTGGTCACTTGACCCAGCAGTGAAAAACAAGATTTTGAGTGCAATTAACAGCTCAGTTTGCTGTCTGTGGTTACTTTTATTTGATTAATTGGGTGCAACTGCCTGGTGGAGTTCCCAGATTTTGGGGAGGAGGAGATGTTGGAGAGATGGGAAAAAGAACAGGGATAGAGATTCATGATCTCAAGCACGTTCAAAGCCTAAAGCAGCCGGGAGAAGCCTTGTTTCACAGGGCACTGCAGGACCCAGCAGGCACGATCATGGGAAGATGCACCCGTGCAATTCACCAGCTCAGTGTGGTGATACTCCTCAGGTTTGCTTTGAAAGCAGAAAATATCTGCTCAGAGGAAATGTTGACGGAAACCTCTTAGCCAGGTCCAAAATCTCGAGATTTTCCAGTGGTGTCCAGTTTGGACAGGCTGGAGAGATGTTCTCCAGGTCTCCAGAGCGGTAACTCCTGCTTTTCACCGTGCCCTTGAACCTCAACCTTTTCCACCCCAGCTAAACCCCCAACAGTTTGATTGCAAAGCCACCAAGAAAGTTCTTGCTTGTCCATTTAACCAAAATCCCTTCACTGCACCATGACTTTGTGCACGTGGGGTGGAAAGAGGACACAGCAGAGAGGCTTTACTGGAAGTTTCCCTGGATTTTTCTACCACTGGTAAGAGATTAAACACATGGACATCCTCTGTGGTGTCCCAGACAAGGGCTGGAGCTCCTGGATCTTGGCGAAGCAGAGGAAGACAAGAGCTTTGCAGGGATCTCATCCAAGGCTTTTTTCCCCAAAGCAAAACAAAAATATTCTCTGGAAGCATCAAAGGCTTTTGCAAAGAGAAATAAAAGTTTCCAGCTTGGGGTTTTTTTGGAGCCAAACCTGTGTCCTCATCCAGTGGGTGAGGGATAAGGGTCAGGAGGGAAAAGTGCTTGGCTCTGGAGGAAAAAAGCCCCAGGCAAAGGGGAAATCAAATGAGAAATAATTTTTTTAAAATCCAAAAGGAAGTTTCAGACCCCTCCTCATGACTCATGCAACATTATTTGCCAGAAATTATTCAAAATTATTCTGGCCCACGCTGCTCTTCCCCACCTCTGGAATTCCCATGCATCCTGCTCCTCTGAGCATCCACGGTCCCGAGGACCCCCAGCACCCACCTTGCTCCTGCCTCCAGAACCAAAATAACCCAGGAAAAATCCCTCTTCTCTGGCAGCTCCATCAGGAGAAAAACAGGGCACCCTTGTTTTCAGTATCTATTCAGCTGCTTAAAAGAGCAGGAAATTTGGGCCATTTGCTTTACCCATTGTATCTTCTGTTATTCATCAATTTTGGAAAACAGCCTCTAAAATTGTTTCCGGCTCCCCTTTCCCATGTAAATCACTCCAAGGTTTTGTGTTTTTTGTCTTCCAAAAAAAAAAAAAAAAAAAAAAAAAAAACGAGAAAGAAAAAATAGCCAAACATAACATTCTGTTGTTCGAAGCAAGATTTTTTTTTCACTTCATTTCCAATTTAGCAACTCCGCGGAGCTCCCCTTTCCCTAAAAGCCTGGAAACAGAGGAAGCAGTTCCTGCCTGCGGCTGCACGCAAGCAGCAAATGCCACAGCTGAATGTTGTTTTCCTGTCCCCTCTTACTGCTCCGTCAGCTCCCTGCAGCATCCGAGGGGGCATCGGTCAGCCCAGGGAACAATCCCCCCCTCCTGGAGAGTTTTCCAAGTGCTGACTCCGCTCCAGCCCCGGGGATGATGGAAAAGGCTCTTTGCAGCCAGGGTGTGATGCTGCGCTTTGGGAATTCAAGGTAGGTATCGTGGGTTTGGGGAAAAAAATCTGATTTTTTTACTATTTTTTCATAGGTGAAAGAACATTTCTAGGTTTGGGAGGAGATGTGCAAAGGCCAATGAAAAGGGGATGTGATCATAACCACTCCTGACAGCATGAGGCACACATGAAACCCTATCTTGGATGATTCCTAAAGGAAGAGCCAAGGCCAGCATGGACCAGGTTTAACAGGGAATCCCTTTGTTTTTCCACCAGGGTCCTGCCCTGCTGATCCCAGACTGCATCAACACGTGGATATTTCAGTAGGCGCTTCACTTGCGGTTTCCCACAAAGACCCAGCTTCAAGACTCATCTAAAAATATTAAAAATATATAATTTGTTTTGTTTCTAAGCTCCATTTCAATTAGATAATGGGAAGGAATTGTTCCCTGGGAGGGTGGGCAGGCCCTGGCACAGGGTGCCCAGAGAAGCTGTGGCTGCCCCTGGATCCCTGGCAGTGTCCCAGGCCAGGCTGGACGGGGCTTGGATCAACCTGGGACAGTGGAAGGTGTCCCTGCCCATGGAGCTGGATGAGCTGTAAGGTCCCTTCCAACCCAACCCATTCCACATTTTTATGATTTAGCTGCACCCATTTCCCTTACCAAGGTGCAAGGAGACTCCCTATGCAGCCATGAGGAGCCTGGAGCTCCTCTAACCTTTCCCAGAAGGATCAGAAGGAAGCTGGGATGAGCTCAGCCGAGCCCTGCCAGGATGTGCAGAGTCAGGCCAGCCACTTCCCAGTGGGTTCACACACACAGAGGAGGGGAAAAATAATAAAAAACCCAAGCAGAAAGAAATATTCCTGTTGCAGCTTTTGCTTCTGGAAATCCCCTGTTTGGCCTGGAGTGAGTCAGCCAAAATGTTGACCTTGGAATTATGATGGGAATGTCGTGTGACATAAAAGGAGTGTGGAGCAGCCTGGCTGCGGCATGGAGCACTGGGATGAGCCAGCAGCTGATGAGCTCATCAGTCCAACCGTGCTGCAAATGCAGCGTTGGTGGGGGAAGAGAGAACTGCTGTATTCCAGCAGAAAGGTAAATCCACGGAAAAGAGCTCCTCATGCATGGGAACAGCCCACCAAAGCCAGCATCCACAGGGAAGGGTAAGAAACAGGTTGCCTGAAGAGTTCAGCAGAGTATTCCCATTTTAATCAGAATTTTTCCAGCTTTTGAGGCAGCTCATCCAATGCCTCATGCCTCAAAGCAAACAGAGAAAGAAAATCCAGGTGGATATTTTTTGCCCAGGAAAAGTTTCTCAGTAAAATATCCGAGCTCAGTTTTGGACCCATAGAAGGAGGCGCGGAAGTGTGTAATTAATTAATTGATTGATTGATATCGGAGTTGTTGCCACTCTCGGAAGACAAGTAGGGAAGGAAGGTGGAAGTTTAGTCGCTGCCAGGAGAGAAAGGTCAGATCCTGAAAACCCATCCCATGCTGGGAATCCAGATATAGAAATATGGGCTGGTCCGGCACAAGTTTCTCCAGGTTTGGAATTCTTTGCCAGGCACTGGCCTGTGGCTGCCAGGTTGTCCTTCCTCCCTCTTAGACTGAGAAATCCCCTCTTTTCCTGGAACAGGCAAAAATTAGGAGGAAATTGCAATGACTTTTTTCCTTAAGTAATTTCTTTGGTTGCCAAGGGGAAAATCCCAACGACACATCCCAGTCAAACCTTGGGAAGTTTTATCGTGGATGTATCCTAGAAGTTGTCCCTGTCCCTTCTCATGTCCAGCAGCTCCCAAAGCACGATGGAACGTGACTTTTTACTGGAAAATCCCACTGATTACAGCAATTCTGGAATAAGGCAGGAAGTACCTGCAGGGCTGAGAGAATTGGGATCGTTCAGCCTGGGGAAGAGCAGGCCCTGGGGAGACCTTGGAGCCCCTTCCAGTGCCTAAAGGGGCTCCAGGACTGCTGGAGAGGGATTCTGGAAAAAGGTTTGGAGAGACAGGACAAGCAGAAATGGCTTCCCACTGACACAGTAGATGGGATATCGAGAAGGAATGTGGATGTTGGGAACTAGATCAGCTTGAAGATCTCTTCCAACCCAAACAATTCCATGATTCTGTGATTAAGGGGACGAAGCCAGACTCCAGCTGAGGAGCTGATATCAGCACATTTCCCGCAGCACAGTTTTTATCCACCTCCCGATTTCCCAGGAAAGCAGAGGTGGGCTGCATACTTTGGAATGATAAGGGCCAAAAGGAGTCCCTACAAACCTCACCATGACCTCAGCAATGGTGTCTCACTTCTACCTTCTCCTAAAGGATCTGTGCCTGTTGCGATCGGCCTCCTGGTGTGTCCCGCGCCTCCTCCGCTCCAACCCCGTCCTCCTTCGGAGCAGGAGCAGGAGATAAGTGCTTAATGAGTGAGCAGAGCACATAGTTTCCCTGCAAGAAGCATCTCTCTCCGGGCTCCTGCCAGATTCCGAGCCTCTCCCCCGTGCAGACCGCCCTGGGAGTCAGGAATTATCAGGGGGTTCCAGAGACTTCCCACCGCGGCACCAGCCAAGGAACCCGCGGCCTTTCCGCTCCCAAACGCAAGTTTGGGGTGATGGTTTTGTGAGGGAAAAAAGCCCTGGGAGTCCCAGTGGAGCTTGGGAACACACAGAAAAAGGGATCCCTGGAGTTTAGAGAGCTAAATTCATTAATGCTCGGGGCAGGGGAAGGCTTGGCCTCCATTCCTTAGGTCACAGCGACAGCAGAGGAAGTCTGGCAGGGCCACGCTGTGGGATGGAGATTGCTCTCCAGGGTGACTCCGAAATGCAATAAAAAAAAGAAGACAATAAGGAGAGAGATCATAAAAACCCTCCCGCTTTTGATTTTCTCCCGGCAATGCCAGGCTTTTCAGGAAGGCCTAATGTGTGCCTACAGATTTACTGGCCCCCAGGCACAGGGGGCAAAGGGACAGAGGTGACGTTACTTGGCAGCTCCAGCCAAGGCTTTGCCATCGAGCTGAGCAAAAATAGGTGGCTGGATAAAATGGGGTCAGAATTATCTTTTCCCTGAAGAGCCCTGAAAAAGGACCAGGACCTTAAATCAGAGTTATTCCTGCTGGAGGCAGCTTTTTCTCCCTATAACAAACACCAGCCTGTTCTGCCAGGAATGGGAAAGGCTCTGGACAAACAATGTCACAGCCTCAGGCCATGCAGCTGGAGAGACACCAGGAATCCTTGGGATGATAAAAGCTGATGGCTACTCCAGGAGCCAAGAGCAGCTCCTGTTGTTCTGCTTGGCCTTCACCACAGCAGAGCTTGATGTGGCCACCACCCAGAGCTCAGCTCAGTCCCACAAGCTCACCCTGAACACACAAAGAGGGTAAAAAGCCCAAATCCAAAGTCAGCTTGGAGCCTTGAGGACCATCTCTCCTTGGAGGGCTTGGCTGCTCCCATGAGGATCCCATTCAGGGTGAATCAGGACAGTGGGACTTGACTTTTCTCCATCCATTAAACCCCACTCGAACTGGGTACCAGATGAGGGACGATGAGTCTGTGGAGTCAAACCTGGACACAACGAATTCCTCTCACCTTTCCAAGCCCTGGCTGTCCAGACTTGGGTGCTGGACATTCCCAAGGGATGTTCCTGGAGGAGAACCAGGCTTGTGGCTCAAACCCTTTGCTGATGATGCTCCAAGGAGAGCAGTGGGAAGGGATGAGCTGGGGAATGGGATGTGGAAAGAGCAAAAAACATCTTCTGAGAGGAGCTTTGGAGTTTTGTTTTCACACTTCACTTTCTCTTCTTTTTATCCCTTGGAGCAAGAATGCCTAAATAGATATTTTTGGAACCATTGGAATGTTTTCTTCCAGGGGAATTGAAATATTCTGCTGATATTAAAGAATTATGGAATTACATGACCATCAGGATGAAAGGAGAAAGCTCAGCCTGGTTTCTTCTTGTAATTTGGTGAAACGAAGGCACTCCCTGAGAAGGATTCCATTGCACCAAAGCCATTTCCCATGAAAAGCTGCTCTGCCTGACTCATTCCAGTGCCAGGGATCATGGAATTTCATGGATAACAGCCAATATCGTGGCTGGTGGTGGAAACACAGCACATGGAGCATCCAAGATGTTCACTACTGACTGCCCTGGGGGAAACCCCTCCAACAGCTAAAAATCAAACATTTATCCTCATTAAGGTGACATAATTCTTAGTTTTATTCCCTTTTATTGGTTTTTTTTTTTGGGGGGGGGGGGTTCAGTTGGGTTTTTTGTCAATCCTCTCCAACCAATGACTCTCTACCCCAAAAGCCAAAACCCTTCTCCGCCCTTCTTGCAGATGAGACACCTTGACCATGTTTTGGATGTCCCCCGGTGAGGTGACTCCACCATGCCAGGAGTCACTTGCACACTTTATAAATGCTGCCAGAAACGCCTGGATAACGGGAAAATCCTAAAAAACACCCAAGAAAAACGAAAAATCCATGCCTTTTAGCTATGGATGTGTGGAAAAACACATTAATCTTGCAGAACACGGCCAGCAGACAGGAGCCAAAAGGTTGCCACCAGGGTGTGGTGAAGGGGAGACATTTCCATGCTATTGCTCAGCAGGTCACAGCAACAGGATGCTGATAACATCCTGCAAACTTCCTCCCTCAGCTGGCCTGGAAAAAAATCCCGAAAATGAAGGCCCCGAGGCACATCATGAGCAGCCAACCATTCACAAATCCACCTTCTGGGAATGTTGTGTTTCAGGGCAGGCTGGGGATGCGCCGCTTTTCTCTGGTTGTAAAGGAGACAACTGGAAAGGAAGAGAAACAGGGAAAATGGGGAAAACAGGGCAAACAGGGCAGAGCTCCATGGCCAGCAGGACTGTGGGGTGATGGCTCAGGGATCACAGTGCCACTCCTTTTATTGTTCCAGATGGATTTTAAATGGAGCAGCACTGGAAAAGAGGTTTTTTAATAGCTGGGTTTACACTTTTTCCTTGTCCTTTGGAGTTCAAAGAGGTTCAGAGTTATGCTCTCAATGACACAGAGATAAATCCAGGGGAAGGCAAAGCAACAGGAGAGGATTTCCTCAAAAGGCAGGGAGAGCAGGAGATTCCCACCTCATCCAACACCTTTAAAATCCATTAAATTAATTCCATTCAAGCTTTGACAAGAGATGAGCAGGATTTCTGCAGTGCAGTCGGGCTCGTGGCGGGGGGCAGCGAGAAGAAAATTGTTTCCCCAGAGCACTGAGGGATTTTTTTTTTTTTCTCCTTTTGCAAAGGAAAACACAAAGAGAGGCTCAGAAAGAGAAGTGAAACCTGCCTGCAAAGAAAAATGGCTGAGAATAAAAATCCTAAAAAAAAATTCTAAATATATCCTGGTTTGAGCAAAACAATTTCCTCCAGCAAGGTCACTAAATTCCAATTCACTCCAGTCATGACACTTGGTTCTCAGGGAGGATGGGACCTGGCCTCTGTGAGATGCCAGGGGCATTCCCAGACCCCACTGAAGGGGATTTTACCTCTGAAGGAGACTCAGTTCCCCCAAATCCTGCACAAGCCATTTCCAACCATTTCTTCTCTGCATTAAACTCCCACTCCCCAAAAAGGGAGATGTCCTTGGCACAGCCTGGTGGGCGGGAGGAGGAGGATGTAGGACAGCACTGGTGAGGGGATTTCTTCTGCTCAGAGCAGTGTAAGCAGGGCTGGGCTGCTGGTTAAACCACAAACCTGAGCTGTGGGGACACCAAAATGCCACGAACACAAGGAAAACGCAGTCCTACCCCCCCCCCCCCCCAGCCATTTCCTCAACTCACTTGAAGTGGATGAAAACCGTGGGACTGTAGAAGGGTTTGGGTTGGAGAGGACCTTAAAGCTCATCCAGTGCCACCCCAGCCAAGGGCAGGGAGACCTTCTGCTGATCCAGGCTGCTCCAAGCCCTGTCCAGCCTGGCCTTGGGCACTTCCAGGGATCCAGGGGCAGCCCCAGCTTCTCTGGGCACCCTGTGCCAGGGCCTGCCCACCCTCCCAGGGAACAATTCCTTCCCAAAATCCCATTTAAACTCAGTTTGAAGCCATTCCCACTCTTGCACAGCAATGCAGGGCCCCATCCCTCCAACACACCAACTCTGGGTCTCTGCCGCTGAACTTCAAGCCCCAGGAATGTGATGGTTCCCAAAAAAAGCGGAACAGCTGGGGACAGTGTCCCAGGCGTTATCTCCCACCCTAATTAACACCTTTGAGTGGCCGCCAGCCGCGGGCTGGGAAGTCAACTTTGCTCTGAAGTCCGTTCCTCGCACCAGAGGGAGCTTGTCAGCCCCTGCCTCCCATCCCTGCTCCCCTTATCTCCCCCCGGAGCTTTCCTGTTTACATTTCCCATTAGATTCCCGTAATTAATGCCCTGACAGCGCAGGCTGGTTGGGAATGGTGCTGGTTGCCCCTCGGCACAGCCAGGATGAGCAGCGGCTCCTGCAACCCCCCCACCTGGAGATGCCTCCGGAATTTTGGGGTGACACTCCCCCGCCTACAAAGCTGATCATGGATTTGCCTAGGATTTGCTTCCAGTGGGGAGGAAGCAGCAGCCCCAAATGCACCCAGAGGGATCTGCCTTAGGATGGATGCAAATATTTCCTGTGCTGGGGGAGCAGTTTTGGCTGCACATGCCAAAATCAGTTCCAGGCAGCTTGGGCACAAGGGAAGAAGCCTGGGACAATGCAGTGGGCACTGTAAAACCTGGCACAGGGAGATTCCCTGATCCTTTAATCCCTCAGGAGGTGCAGTTAATGCCCAGCATGCAAATATTTGTACCCCTGCATGGCACAACGCTGCTTTTCCCGGGAAATGCCCAAATTCTCCCTGTTTTCCCTCATTTCCCCCCGTTTTACCCTGCAGCAAATAGAAAAGCTCAGGTGTTCAGGCACAGCTGCTGGTGTCTGTCCAGTCACAGGGCAGGGATGTATTAAAAACACAGCTTTTACACATTTTCTTCCATTCCTATTTCCCAAACTATCCCCAATTTCCAACAAAACGGTCCACGGGGATTCTCAGCTCTTGATCTAGCGGTGTGTCAGGCTCAGTGACCAGCAGGCATTTTCTTGGAGAGAAGAAAAAAGAGAAACCTACCCAGATTTCCCTGTAGCCACCAGGAGAAGACTCCACCACCCCATCCCAGGGTTTAGATCCCGCTGACATCCAATGCCATTCCTTCCGACGCCAGTGGGGGGAAACCAGAGCCATAAAACCCCATCCCTCGCCCTTAATTGGAGGCCAGCCCTGCGCAGATCCCTATCTGAATCAAAGCCCCCCAGCTGCTGGATGTGTGGCAGGGACCCTTTGGTGGAAACAGCCCCCTTGCTGTTATATGGCATCCAGGGGAGCTGTGGCTGTCGCCTTTCCAGGCCTCTGGAATCCCCGGGGATTTAGGGAGCTGCAGCACAGCCGTGCTCGCCCTCATCCGCACAGAGGTAGCAGGGTGATAGGTGCCATAAAAAAGAGCGGGGTAGGGGCAGATACGGATCTTTAAGGAGGGAGGAAATTTGGCAGGGGGGTGGAGTAAAACAGGAAGAAAAGGGGGGGGGGGAAGGGAAAAGAAAAAAGCTTTGAAATCAAAGCCCTGGTTGATCCCACCTCGAGGTTGGGGAGCAGATGAGAAGGGAGAGGTGGGTTGGGGAGGGAAAGCCACCCCTGGGGTGTGGATGTGGTTGTTATTAACACCTTTTTGAGGTGCACACACAGAAATCACACCAGGCTCAGCAGAGACAGAGGTGCCTGTGCTGGTGACTTCCAAGCAGGATTCCTTAAGGAAAATCGATCTGGCTCCAGTGCCTGGGAGCTCTTCTGCTTGACTGATAACCTCAAAGCATCAATATTGAGCCTTTATCAACACGTGGCAGAAGCACAACAGAAATAAGCCCAAATCTGGAGGGAGGGGTAGAGCATTTTACGCCTCAAAATCCAGAAAACAGCAAAACGGTGCTGTGGGTTTGGCCCAAAATATTGACTTTTTTACTACCTGAAATTGCACATCCTGCACCATTACTTCCCTTCAGCCCCCATTTTTCTGGCGTGTTCAGCTCATTTCTTTTTTGCCTTCCATGCAGTAAATCCTGCTCATCCTCCGAGTGGGATCAGCCCCTGCTGCTGTTCCCACGTTTCTTTCCCATGGCTGATCCCTCACCGGGGGTTCCTTTCCAGCTGCCAGGCTCATCCCTGCCATAAACTTGAAAAGAACCTTTTCCTTTGGAAGCCCCTTCAGCTGCCAGGGCAGAAGGGCTTGGAAATGTCCCCTCTCCCTGCTCCTGCTGGCCACGCTTCCATGTGTTCCCCAGCTGGAAGTTCTGCCTCCAGCAGCACTGACCCTGCTCCCGACCAGGATCCACGGCACGCCGGGGTCACTGGCAGTGTGGGAAGGGAATCAACCTTTTTGCAAGGATGAGTGGGGGAATTGCTGCTCTTGTTTTCCCCTTTCCCTCCAACAAACCTCACTGAGAGCTCTGCAGCAGCCTCAGCTCCTCCGGCTGGAAAAATCCTGCTCCTCGCTGTTGGGACAATAAATATTTTTCCCTCCACCCACCCGGGTCAAGAACCTTCAGGTCAGCCTGGAGGAGCTGAGGGTGCTCGGGGCTCGCTGCTTTCAGCCCCAGCATTCCTCCAGCACATCCCCCCGCAGGAGTTGCCGCCGATTTAGGATGGCATCCAAATCCTTTGGAGCCAGCGGCTGCGGCTGTGCCAGGAGCAGAGGCTCAGCTGTGACAAAGGCGAGGGCAAAGAGCAGGAGCGGGACATGCTCAGGTGCCCTGCCCGCTGCTCCAGAGGGTGGAAATCATCCTGTGGTGCGGGAGCTCTGCTTTTCCTGCGCTGGTTGCTAAGGGCAGCCCGGAGGAGCTGAGCTGCCGGCGAGCCCCTGAGGATGTGGGGAAATTATCCAGCTCGTTTGATGAAATCCTACCCTGGCTGGCAAAGGAAAAATCCAGCAGCACAACAAATCCTGCCTGGGGGCTCGGGGATTGGATTAAAAACACAGCAGCCACTTGACGCAAAGCGCCAGTTCGGGATAAATTCAGGCTGCTGGTTCGCAGCTGCCCGTTCACCGGCGTGCTGGCAGATCCCGTGCTGGGAAGGGAATTGTTTGTGTCATTCCACCCTCCTGCCTCGGCCAGCACCGCTTGTCCCCGGCTGGCACCGCACGGTGACACCGCTCAGGCTCATCAAGCACCGGTGGTGTGAGGGGGTGGAACGAGATGATCCTCAAGGACCTTTCCAACCCAAACCATCCCGGGATTCTGCAGGCGCAGCACTCACAGCCTGTGCCGCATCCAGCACCCACACCTGAGGTTCCCTCACAGCAGCTGGATGTGAACAGTGCAGCGCCCACAGCACCCAAAATGTGCACGGCGCCCTTGGAACGTGCTGCAGGGCACCCAAAATGTGCACAGCGCCCTCAGTGCATTCAAATCAGCACCCAAAATGCGCACAGCACGCTTGATGCATTCAAATCAGCACCCAAAATGTGCACAGCGCCTTTGATGCATTCAAAACAGCACCCGAGACATGCACAGCACCCTTGGAGCATGCTGGAGAGCACCCAAAATGTGCACAGCACCTTTGGTGCATTTAGACCAGCACCCAAAATGTGCACAGCACCCTTGGAACCTTCTGGAGAGCATCCAAAATATGCACAGCACCCTTGGAGCATGCTGGAGGGCACTCAAAATGTGCACGACACCCTCGATGCATTCAAACCAGCACCCAAAATGTGCACAGCACCCTTGAAACGTGCTGGAGAGCACCCAAAATGCGCACAGCACCTTTGGTGCATTTAGACCAGCACCCAAAATGTGCACAGCACCCTTGAAACGTGCTGGAGAGCACCCAAAATGTGCACAGCACCCTTGGAGCATGCTGGAGAGCACTCAAAATGTGCACAACACCCTCGATGCATTCAAACCAGCACCCAAAATGTGCACAGCACCCTTGGAGCATGCTGGAGAGCACTCAAAATGTGCACAACACCCTCGATGCATTCAAACCAGCACCCAAAATGTGCACAGCACCCTTGGAGCATGCTGGAGAGCACCCAAAATGTGCACAGCACCCTTGAAACGTGCTGGAGAGCACCCAAAGGCCCTCCCAGGCACATCCCAGCCCCACGCAGCATCCCCCAAAGGCGCTCGCAGCTCCCGGGGCAGCCCCGGCCCGGCGTGCGGGTGGCTCTGGCTCTCAGTAGAGGGAGGCAGTCTCCAAGAGAAGCCCCGTGAGGAGCTCTCCGCGCAGCCGGAGCTTTCCCAGCCGCCTGAAGAGGGACCCGAGGCAGCCTTTGAGGGAGGTCCGAGCTCCCGCTCCTGTCTGAGGCGTTTCCCAGAGCTGAAGCTCCCCGGCGCTCCCCGGGGTTGGGGCTGTGCGGAGTCTCATGGAGAGCTGGGCTTGTCTGGCGCTATTTTGGGGGGCTGGGTTGCTCCTGCATCCCTAAATCTCCCTCAAATCCTTAATTCCTCACAACTTCAAAGGCTGGAATGTGCCAGCAGCGCTCACCTAGGGACCTTTCTCTGTGCAGAGCTCCAGGTTCGAATGGATCCAGGTTTGGCAGAGTCCTGTCTCCATCCGATCTCCTTTCCTTCCATTCCTTATTCCCTGGGAATCAATCCCGTGTGGATTAAAGCAGGAATTAAAGTGCTTTGGGACGCAGGTCAGGCCAAGCATTGCTCACAGCACAGAAAAGAGCAGTTCCCCTAAATTTATTATAAAGTAATAAATCCGTTCCACGGAGGTAGTTAATTTGATAATTGCCAGCCAGAGCAACCAGGAATGGAGGAATAGGACTGATAAATCCGTCCATCAGGAAAAAAAGAACTATGGAGGGGCTGGGAAGTGGCCTTTTGAAGAAGGCAGAGTGGGTAAAAAAGTGGAAAATTGAGCGGTTTGCCTCAATTGCTTCTCCAAATGGGTTTTAGCTGGGACATTAAAGTTTGAAAAGCTTCGTGAAGAGTTTTATTCATAGATACACAGGTGAGGCACAAACTAGAAATGGATGGATATATATCAAATACAAGAATAAAATATAAATGTGACCGTTGTCCCCAGGTTTTCAAGAACAAGGAACAACTTCACAAAACACAATGTCATCTCTGTATTAAGATAATTAGGAAATTACTTGCCAGGCTGGGCAACTTGTTACACATTTAATGATTAGATGATACTCAGAAGGAGAAAGAATAAAAAGTTCCTGAGACTTGACGCAAAAGCCCATTTTTAAGCATTCAGCTTTGCAGCTAAATCCTGAGCGTTTCTGAGGAAAAGCAGATATTTAAAAATCAATAGGGGTAGATGGTTCCACTTCCCCTCTCGCCTTAGGGAAAGGAAGAGCCCAGCGAAGGAATAAGTTAAATTTTTAAGGAAGTCTGACAAAAGGTTCGATTTTGAAACTCCAGAGTGCCTTTTCTAGGCTGATTTAGGGGAAAAAGCAGAGTTTCTGCTTTCTCATTAGCACTCGGGGGGACGTTTTTGCTGCTCAGCTGCCAGGGCTGCACCTCCTCCAACTGAGATTTGTGCAAAATCCCTCCCGATGCAGCTTCCTTAGGAAGGCACCTTTGAAGCTCATCTAATCCAACATCCCTGCAATTAACAGGGAATTTTTCAGCTAGTTCAGGTTGCTCAAAGCCCTGTACAACCTGACCTTGAATGCTTTTAGGGATGGGGCAGCCACCACCACTCTGGGCAATGCGCACCGGTGTTTTTCCACCCCCTGGGAATAATCTCGCTCCTTTTACCCCATTAATGTTTGCCTGGTCCCACCGGTATTCCAGGAGAGCCTGGGGCTGATATTTCCAGCCGTGCAGCCAGCACAGTTCTCACCTTCCCCACTGCTGCTCTGCCTTTCAACACAGAATTGACAGCAGCCCAGGCTGTTATATCACCCAAAAAAAAGCTGATTTTACCCCCACTAAACCCAGCCCAGAGAGTGTGCACAGCCAGGCTTTGTCAAACCCCCACAGGCTGTGTTTGTCCCCAGCTCAGCAGCGCATCCCACAGAAAGAGGAAATGGTTTGGAGGCTGCAAATCTTTGCTTTTTATTTTGCAGATGAACCGAGTGGAAATTAAATGCTGAGCAACAGGGAAGGAGTTTTGCACTGGGAGAAAGTTTAGCAGTGGTCAAGCAGTTCCCATGGGTGATTTTCTGCAGGAGGGGGATCAGCTGGGCTGCAGGACACGAGGTTTTGCGGAGGAAATGCTGCTGCAGTGGCACCTTGGGGTGCCCAAACAGCCTCAGAGCCAGGCTGCTGGAAAAACCAGCACTGGGATTAGTGCTGGGATAACCACAACTGGGAATTTTCCCTTGGAAAGCACTAGGTGATTCCTGCGAGGGGGCAGCTGAGCAGAGGTTTAAGGTTAAACCTTATGCCTTCAGAGCAGGATTGAGAAAATAATTTCTTCTTAATCCAGAGCCTTGCCAGAACTGCACCTGAGATCAGGGGATTAGAGCAGAAATGAATTTTCTGGCTCTGGACACCCAAAACCAGCCCCCATGGAGCACCTGGGTCCTCCCAGATTTCCAGCCCTGTTCATTTTGCCAAGTTGGCTTTGGTAAAGGACGAGGATGCTGAGAAGCAGCACCCCAAGGGTGTCCCCGAGCAGCTGTCCCGGGGTTGTTCCCATTCCCTGTGGGATGGAGAAGGGAAGGGAGTTCATCCCAACACTCCCCTCCATCAGCTGCCCAACAATTTCTTTATCAGCTCACACAGGTTCTTCTCTCCTTGCAGGGCAGCCTAACAGGATTTTCCAAGCAGAAAACCCCCAGGGAAGGGAAGAGAGCAGAGGGAACACCCACACCCCCCGTGATGGGGGCACCACCGAGGCAAGGGGAGCAGCAATCCCCTCTCCAGCTGCCCAAGAGCAACCACCACTCCACCAGAAGGATTTCTGGAGCCCCAGTTATCCTCCTCCAGCTTCGGGATCAGGGAATTTATGCTCCATTGCAAGTCTTAAAGAAAATCTGCCAGCAGCCATTAACTCTGATACAGCTCCCCCCGGGCTCAGGCAGCTCTAGCTCAGGAACAGCCACCTCCAAGCATTTCCAAGGGATGCAGAGCACATTTCAAATGAAATCCAGGGAATCTGCTGCCCTACCAGCTCCAGCAGCAGCTGGAAGCAAAAAGGAACAAGCAGCTGGCTCAGCCAGGGCAGCAAACACCTCCAGCCCTTGGAGGTTAAAGCCTTACAAGGTACGTGAGCTGCTCCAACCACTGAAGCATCAGAAAAAAAGACGAATAATAATGCTGCAGCAAGAGCATTTCCTTTCCTCTGCTTCTAATTAGCCTCATTAGCCACAGCAAGGTGCACTGTGCTGAATTTAAAGGGTCTGTGGTTAAATGGGTGTGTGGGAGAGGTGTCTGTATGAAGGTGAGCGTTGTTTGCTGCATAAGTAATGGAAATAGGATTTTAAAAGCTGGTTTAGGGGTAGGGCTGGTGCTGCTGTAGGTACCTGGAATCATTCTGTTTACTGATTGTGATTTCCAGAGGTGACAATAGAGAAATACAAAATACACCTGCAAAACAATCCCTAGGAGAGCTGCAGCAGAGAGCTGTGATTGCTGAGGGGAGTTTGCAGTTTCCACTCCAGGCAGAAAATCCGTGAGGGCAAAAAATGAGCCCCATTGGGGGAGGGACCAGCTGGAAAACCATCAAAGCCCAGGTCCCTGGTGGCTGGGGTGTCTCTGACCGCGCTCCCTGCGACAGAAACTTGCAGCAGCCACAGATTCAGAAATTATGCCCAGATTTATTGTTTGGTATGACCCAAGCTGAGGAATGAGCTCAGGGGGAAAAAGGAGGTTGGACTTTTAATTCCCAGAGGTTCCTTTCAACCCTAAAATTCTGTGGTTTTAGGAAAAGGGGACCTTGGAGGTGTGAGCATAATTCCCCCAGGTCCCTGCTAGGACCTTCCCTGAGGATGGGGTCTGCCAGCCCTTGTCAGGATGTGGCCCAAGGTGATTCAAAAAGGTTTTCCCAGCCCTGCCAGAGCTGCAGAGCTTCCCTGCAGCAGCAGCAGCGGTGACTTGCACTTCAAAAAACGCCCAGTTTCGTGTCCCTCCCAGGCAGCCAAACCCCCGCCGTTGGCAAGGGAGCGCTCCGAGCTCCTCACGGCTGCAGAGCCGGGGGTTTCGGGGTCCGTGACGGAGGGAAAAGCCACGGCTCTCCTGGGCTTGGAGAAGAGATGGGTTATTTTTAGGGAGCTTGCCGGGCCAAGGCAGCTCGGTGCGAGCAGCCACTGGGTGGCAATCGCCATCCGGCTGCAGCGCCGAGCCCGCAGCGCCGGGACCCGCCGAGCATCCCTCCCCTTCGCCCCGCATGCAAATATGGGAACATCTGGCAGCGAAGACTTATAAAGATAGCCCTCAGCTAAGCAAATACAGGAACAGGGGCTCAACCAAGCTGTCATGTAGTTAAAGCTTTTGGTTTGTTTTTTTTTTTATATATAATTATGCTTTTTTGGGTTTTTTTCAATGCTCATTTGCCTGTTGTTGTTCGCCCTGCTGCATTTGCTGGGTTTTACGGCCTGTCTGCAGGGGCTGTGTCACAGAACTGTGGGATAGGGTTGGAAGGGACTTCAAACATCATCCAGTCCCAACTCCCTGCCACAGGCAGGGACACCTCCCACTAGGCCAGGCTGCTCCAAGCCCCATCCATACCTGTCTTCATCCTGCTGGGGTGTGCCCCTTGTCATTTGAAGGGTCAGAGTTATCCTTAAAGCTCCTACTTTGCTCTCCCTGGCTGTTTTGAGCAGGGTTGGGTGTCCCTTGCACCAGGCTGTGCCAGGACTGGGCTTGCCACCATCGTGGGGGCACCCAGGCAATACTCAGGAGGCTGCTCTGAAACGCAGCCAAGGCATTTGTGCAATTCCTTCTCGCTCTCTGCAGGCTGGTTTGGGGTTAGGACTGAAGGACTGGGAAGGAAACCTGTGGTCTGGGAGCCTGGAGCCTGCTTAGGGTGGGAGCTGGAGCGGCTTCACTGTGCTCCTGCCCAGGCTTCTTGCAGGAATCCCTGTGTGTCCCTCTGTTCACAGCCAGTGCAGTGGGACGTCAGCACAGCTCCAGCCCAGGGAGGAATTCTGAGGACAAGGGAATATCTGAAACACCCAGAGTGCTTCAGGCAAGTTTTGTCACTTATCCTGCGGAACAACCCAGTTTAGACCCAAACCCCTGGTGATTCACACCTAACTCAGCAAGAGGCAAACAACCACAGACCATCCCTTGGGATGGGTCTGCTCAGGTCTCCACTGCAGCTTCCAGAGCTGCTTCAACACCACCTTCATCCCTGAACCACACTGACAACAAACCTGCAACCACCACCTTCATCCCTGCCTTGCAGAGATGCCTTAACCAGACCTTGGATTGTGCAGCCCAGGCTGGGTTTGGAGATGTTGGGTTGGTGGCCATGGAGGACTCCGGAGCAGACACTCACAGCCACCTCTTCCCCCTGTCCCCAAACCACTGCCCAGCGGGTAGGAGGCGATGGGGCAGCATCACTCGGGTGCCAGTGAGTAAGAGGCTGTGGTTCCCCTCTGGTTTTGTGGGGCAAGCAGCATGGCTGCGATGCTGCGATAGGTCCCGGGAGTCACCGCTGCGGTCAGCACTGAAGAAATAGGGCAGTGGAGCAGGCAGAGAAATTGCAGCGGGTGGTGGAGTGAGGAGAACCAAGGAACTGCTGCCGTGGGACAGCTCAAGGTACCTGGGACTGGGGCAGGGGCAGAGGAAGGGGCATGATGGGAGAGGTGGGGTGGTGGTGCAGGACCACTCCAGGGTTGATGGTGTTTATCCAAAATGGGGAAAAGGAGGGGCTGGCATGGAAGGGCGGAATGGGGAGGGAAGTTGAAGAAAGGGATGAGACACCCATGCAGTCACCTGCAAGGTGCATCTCTGTGGGCTTGGATGGACTCGCCAAAGGAGCCAACAATCGACTCGATGCTGCCCAGAACATCCAGTGAGGGGGGACCAACACCCCCTTTCAGTTTAGGGAAGGAACCAGAGGCTGCCAGCCCCACTTCTTCTGGAGGTGGTTAAAGCAAACCTCGCCCAGCATGGCAGCCAGGCTGCCTCGTCCTGCAGGTGGTTGGGTTGACCTCTCCTGGTCACAGGTGGTCCCACTGCCACCCTGAGCACACAAGCAAAGCACGTATTTGTCATCGCCTCAGTGACAAGAGGCCGCTTCCGACTCCAAGAACAACATTAGCCACCAAACCATCTTGTTTTACTGGGTGAAGGCACTGAGTGAAGGATTTGCATGGGTGTGGCATTCCCAGAAATGGTGACACCAACACCTCCGCTCACTCCCGGACACAAATGCCTTAAATCAGCTGTCACATTTCTCTTGCTAAGCATTAAACAGAAAAAATTCCTTCATGGCTTCCAAGAACTTTGCTGGTCACCAACATCTACTCCCAAAGTATGGCTGCCAAAGTTTCCAGGAAACCCTCCGAGCCTTTTTTATCATATTTACTCAGTGTTGTAACTCGGTGGCACATTTTAGGAGAGTGTCTCAAGAGATTAAAGCCCTGGTTTTAAAACCATGCAAATGATCTCACAAGTGTTGGGTGGGAGAGATGTTCAGGCATGAAGGGACTTTGTCCTGCTGGTTGTTCAGACATGGATCCGCAGGTATTCAACCACAACAAACTGTAGCTTGTCAGAAGTTGACAGAGGCTGATTGCACATCTGGTTTCTGGCCAACTGGGCCTTCACTTCATCTCCAGATGTTACCTCAGGCAACATCAGCGGGTCATGGCTGCAGAGATAGCTTCACAGAAGGTGGATGCAATTCTGGTTCTCAACCAACCTGACCACCAGGTCCTTCCCATTAACCTCCAGGAGATGTTATCTTAATTGGCATCAGCTGGTAGCGTCTGCAGAGATGTTTTATGGGAACCAGGAGCTCTGTGCGGCTGTGCCCATGTGGAAGTGAGGACCCTGCTGCAGTTTCATGCAGGTGGAACCAAGAACAACGGGAGGCACCAGCACCGAAAGTCCTGTCTTGGTTTCAATGGTGAACCACATGGTTTTGTTGTATTGTTTTTATTCTCGGACCCAAAAATTACTCCCATCTGGTTATTTCCCCCGAAACCGTCGCGAATCGGCACTCAGCCAATCGGAGCAGGGCTCCTCGCCCAAAATTCCGTTCTTCCCTTTTATGGTCATAATCTGGTCTCTCCAAAGATAAAAAAAGGTGGGTAGGGACCATGCCAAGATGCGGTCGGTTGGTTCCACATGACAGGTTGTCCCGTGACCTGCTCCTGTCAGGCCACAGCAGGGCCAGAAAAGAGGAAAAAACCCAGCGGGCAGAAGGTGATGACAATTTTGGGCTCAAGAAAAACAAAGCCCCAACAGACATCTGAGGTGGTGAGACACGGAAAGCTCTGGGGTGTGTGGTGTCAGACCCCCTGACCACCCCTGCTAACGAACACCCATTAATTGGGGCCTGGAAAACAGCACTGGGCACCGTGATTGGTACTGGGTGTGGTTCTGGGGAGACTTTCAAGGCTTGGCCCTGAGCTGGGTCCTTGTTGCTCTTGTTGTCCAACTGACACGGGAGAAGAAAGCTAA
This sequence comes from Corvus moneduloides, assembly GCF_009650955.1. Classification (NCBI taxonomy): domain Eukaryota; kingdom Metazoa; phylum Chordata; class Aves; order Passeriformes; family Corvidae; genus Corvus; species Corvus moneduloides. Next base: position 2,515,526 of record NC_045487.1, on the reverse strand, counting down.
CGGAGAGAGCTCGACCCAATGAGGACAGGTTTAGCTCCTCCCAGCCATGATCATGGGAGCTGACAGACACTGATTTCTGTTCATGGCTTCACACTCTGATGGCATTTCCAGCCCTCAGCCTCAAAGGCCTTGGGATGCAAAACCCACTTGGATCAATTCATTATCAAACCCTGATCTGAGATTTGTCTGCAAATTCAGAGTCCTGGCTGAAGACAACAGAGGTCAAACCTCACTGCCAAGTGCCAACCCAAACTTTCCCAGAACTGGAGGTGTTTGGATCTTCAGATGGTTTTTTATGAGCTCCTCCTGGTTCCCAACCAAGTGCTTACACATCAGTCTCTGCTCATCTCATCCTGCACTCAAGAGGAGGCCAATAGCCTATGAGCCATAAAGGAAACCCTTTTCCCACTCTAACCCTGACCAGCCTCCCTGGGGACCTTTAGGGACCACTAGATTCTGACAGGATTTGCAATTTTTCCATCTTTTCAAGCAGGATGGGCTACCAGAAGCAGTTGTGGAGGATCAGGGACCCAAATCCTGGTCTCTGACCAGGCAACTCCACCAGATCCCCATCCACCCAGGAGCGCTCACCGTGCAGCTGCCTCCTCCTGCCCTTCAAAAAATGCAGAACATTTCACAAGCACAATCCCTCGTCGTAATTTGTGACTCTCTTAATTCCACTCTCAGACAGAAAAAGAAACAAATTACTGGAAGAGGCAAAGCACCCTTGGAGCATTTGACTCCCATCCGAGCCAATCCTTAATCTGGGGCAGCCCTGTAAGACAAACAGATAAACTCCCTGGAACGTGTTTATTCCCAGCACCCCAATGTATTTCCTCATACTGATCATATTTAAAACTCCTCTCCTGGCATGAGTGCATTCAGTATTTGGTTAGAAGGCGGATTCCTCTGCCAAGCAGGAAAAAAAAGAGGTGGCATTGCTTAAAAAGGATTTAATGGAAGTAGTGCCGGGCCCAGGCTGAGTTTTTGTCACTTAAAAGCTCTGTAACCAAGGCAGGAAATTTGGTATTAATGAGCAGGGGAGCAGCTTGGAGTTTCAGCAGCCCTTCTAGGGCAGCACAGCCACCCCAAAGCTGCGGAGGAGATCTCGTTTCTCTCATGTGCTGCTTCTGACAGTCCCGCCATGTAAAATTAGAACACGGGAAGTTTCAGGAACGAATTCTCAAATGTGCTTCAGCTGCAAGAAGTAGAAGAAATTAATACCATGGGGAAAATTTCCTCCCAGGCTGAAACCCTTGTCTTGACAAATGAAGAGAGAAATGCTCTGCCGAGTCACGGGCACAGAGAGCGGGGAAGGATGGAGGAGGCCGAACATTTAATCTCCAAAATTCTTGACTCAGACTTTCATGGGTCTTCGTATGAAGAGTGCAAACGCTCGTGCGATTCCTGCTTTGCCAGTTCCTGCAGCGACAGGAGAGGCAGGAACAGAAGGAGCATTTCTGGGCAGCCGAATCAGCCCCGAGACTCGTCTGCAAAGCCTGGGTAATGTCACTGTATAAATTCATGAGCCCATTCCTCTGGGGAGCCGGGCTTTAGTGCCAAAAGATATTGCAGAATTACAGCAATCAGAAAACAATAAAGAGCTTGGGAAAACGCTGATGAGGGAAACCAGAGAAATTAGGGTAGTTAGAAAGATAAATGAGAAGGAATAAAACCCAGGTATTAAATAATTGGTGGGAGGCGGGAGGTAGATTAAGAGCTGTTTTCATGGCTTGGACTCCGAGCACAAGGAGCCATTAGATGAGAGGAATAGATGGGAGATCAAACCCCCCCCAAAGGGCAGCACTTGCACTTGGCAGAGGTAATTAGAGCGGGGAGTTCAGGCTGCAGCCACCATCTGAAGAGGTTCACGTGAGCAACGAGAATTCCATGTGCTCTGCCATTAACAGCAACAAAAGCAGCTCTGAAAGGGCTTTCAGAAACCCAGCCTGGCCCCCGCCTCTCGCTCTTTGCCTTTCAACATCTGCAGGGAAGCAGCTGCTGGACCACAAGACTGAAGCAAGAGCCTGATGAAGTCTTGACCAAGAGAGACCTCAAGCACACCAGGGACTGCTGACACCCACAGGAGTTTTCCCCCACAGCCTTGACCCACTCTGTCAGGGAGATATTTCAAATCAAGCCCATTATTCATCCCTATGGATGACCTTAGCCCGGCAGATTTCTGGGAATCCAGCGCTGAGACACCTCGTTAATGTTTAACTCCAGATTGGGGGGGTTGCTGCTATCAGAGCACGGCGCAGGCAATTTTCCCCTGAGCCCTGATAAGCGATAGCACATCCTACTCTAGGAGTTAAATAATCAGGGATTACATAATCCCAGTGAGTTAAATAACACACTGGAGCTGCTGGAGTTTATGGCCTGACTTGCTCGCTCTTTGCCCTCTATTGATACAATCCTATAAACCAAACCATATTCAAGAAGAAAAGTGGGAGTCCCTTATTGGAGTGCTGCTTTAATAGGATCAGAGTTTTGGAAGCACGGGTGATTATTCACCCTTTTAGGATGAGTTGTACAATACTCATTAATTCTTTTTCCCTGTAAATCTCCAGCTCCCGGAGTCCTGTCATTACATGAGAATATCACTCTTCCTTTTTTTTGAAAAACAAGAACTGCCAGGGCTCCCCGAATGGAGGGACAAGACACAAACGGGTATTTTTCGCAGAGATTGTGCCTTTTAACCCAAATTTTCTGGGTTGTCTCGGGGCTGACTTGTGACAGTCTGGAACATCTCGATTTTTTTGCGTGGTTCCTGACCTTGGCAAAAGTACAAAGAGATGGTGGCCAGCAAGATAAAATAACTGGGGTGATTAATGCTGCCTCTTTAATTTGGCCAAACTTTATAAACAGCTTGACCTCAGAAGGCAAGAGCTCGAAAGTGAAAATAAAAGCCAGGACAAAGGTCACTTATTCCACGCCAGGGGGGCAGAATTTGCTTGGCTTTCACAAATACTCTCCCAGAAGTTTTATGAATGACTTGTCAGATTTCTTGGTCGTTCTCACGTCCCCAAACAGCCTCCAGCAGCTGGGACCAGCCCAGATCCAGCACTCAGGGATCCCAAAGTGGGAAGGACAGGTCAGGGGCAGCCCCATCCCTGCACCACAGGCTGGAAATGTGATTTCCTCTCCATTTCATTGCAAAACTTGCAGGTGAAATTTCTAAGGGAATGGCTGCAACCTCTGCATTTCCAACTTCTCCACCTCTCCAAACGTCAGCAGGTGACATTTGGAGAAGAACAACCCAAAAACTGAAGACCTTGACATTCGAAGCTGCATTGCAGATGTCCTTCTCTAAACAGTATTTTTAGTTCAGGAGCAGAGGCTCCGTCTGTTTCTTCCTCCTTTCCTATAAGTTAAATAAAACCAGAATTCCTGGAATCAGCTCCTCGTTCATTTACGTGAGCTACAGTTTTAAAATCCCATCACGTTTTGAGTTTTTCCCCTTCTGGTCCCATCAGTTTGCATTAACACTGAAAGCAAATTCTCCAGCAGCCACAAGTACCTGGAATTTAGGATTTCATTTTCTCTGTTATTCCACTCTCTCCAATCAGCAAAACGTTTTCCTTCAGATGAGGAGAAACTGTCACGGCCTCTATCACATCCTGGGGGCCAAAGAACACCTGAAACAAGGTCTTTGACATGGGGTGACACTTCTTCTTAGCTCACAACCCATGGAATAAAATCACAAACATGTGTCTGATGATAGTCCCAGTGTCCACCCCATCTCCTGGAGGTGCCACCAGATCTGCCTTGGAGATTGGTTTTTGTGTGGGATGTGCCTGGTCTGGAGTGGGGCCACCTCACAAGTTTTGCCTTCATCTTCTGTGGGGTTTTTCAGTTGTTTGGAAGGTTTCAGACAGAAATAGTTTTCCCCAAGCCAAAAATAGGCTTTCAAGTGTGTAATTATTTTCAGGGTGCCTGCAGAGAGCTGCTGTGAAAGCCGTGCTGCACCAGACACATCCTTCCCCCACTGCTTTGGGTCAGCAAGTGGAAACACCAATAAACCCCAGGAAAAAGGAAAAATGGATGGGACTAGGACCCCAAAAACCCTCATTCCCCTGGTGTAGCTGTGCATACAAGATGCTGGAAGTCTGTTTGACTTTGAATGGAATTGTTTGAGGTGTTCGAGCATCCTTTGACAGGTAACACAGACGCTCCTCACAATCCCCACCGCTGCTGCTCTTTGGTGGGATGTGACGCGGTTTTCTGCACGTTTGCTCACCCCTTCCAAGGCACCATCACCCAGCCCCCGAGCCAGGCAGAGGCCGAGCAGAGCCGTTTGAGCCCTTGCAAAGGCTCTTCAGGCCTGGCTGGGGCTGTGTTTCCTTTTCTGGGAGGGCGCTGGAGCCGATGCCAAGAGCTCACAACTGGTGTTGCACAACCCCAGGCCAGCGCCGGCTCCCAACCGTCAGCGCTCGGAGGCGGCAGCGGCGGCGGGAGGGGAGGACGTGCAAAGTCGATGCCTTTTGCGGCCCCTCAGGCTCTTTTTATACTTTAGAGAAGTTGGGTTCATCCCTAAGTTCCTCTCCCACAGATTGTTCCTGTTGTTGTCGCTGCTCCGACCTCGCAGATCATGTGGCTCGGGGTGACCTGGGCGCAGCAAGGCCGGTGGCTGGGAGCTCCCGGTGCCTGCCCGTGCTGGGGGCAGCAGGGACGCTGTGAACAAAGGTCCCTGTGGCTCCACAGCTGGGTGCTTGTGCCTCTTCACCATCTCCTCACCCTCAGTCCATCCCTTTAGGGAACTCGCTCCCCCTTTAACTTCCTAAATATCAAGCGCTCTCTGTTCCTCTACCACCTACCTTGGCAGCTGTGCCAGGGAGAAACTCTGGCTTGCAGCACCCCAAAAAGCTGTGCCCAAGCAGAGAGAAGGGATTTCCTTTTGGGGGAGCATCCCTTGAACACACTTGGCAGGAAGGGCAGAGTCATGGGTAAAGGTGAATCTTTCCCGTCCCCCCCGCCGGGCTGCTGGTTGTCTTTCAGATTTTATTCTGCCGGCTGGGTTCAAATTCCCGGTTGTTTGGGTGCAATAAACCCTCACTTATTTATGGGATTGGGTTTATCTGAGAACTCAGCCAGGAAACTGAGCTGCAGCCCTGCTTTTGATGCACACCTGAGCACGGCCACCCTGCCAAAGTCAGCCCTGTTGGTCGCAGGGGTTGCAGGGTGGCTGCAGGGGACACCAAGCTGGGAGCAGAAGGGACAGGACTCACGGAATCATGGAATAAACTGAGTTCCAAGGGCCCCCCGCAAGGATCAGCGAGCCCAGCTCCTGGCCCTGCACAGGACAAGCCCAGGAATCACATCATGTGCTTGAGAGCGTTTTCCAAAGCCACGTCCCTGCTCCCAGGGACATTCCCAGAACCAGGCAGGCAGGGAGAGCTTAAAACTCAGAGCCAGGGGAGTCGGAGGCTTTGCTGTGGATGAACAGGTGATGAACAGGTGATGAACAGGTGATTAACAGGTGATTAAGCTCCCTTTCGAGCTACTGGCCTTGGATGGACACTCAGCGTTTTTTCCAAGTTTCCAGTGCTGGCGGGCAGTGACGAATCCCATTCCTTGTGCTACTCCCGACAACTCCCAGGAGCACGGAGTGGATTTGAGCACAAAAATCTATTTTTCTGGGGGAAAAAAACCCCAAAAAGCAGAGCAGACACTTGGCAGTGGAGCATCCACTCAGCCTCCACAGAGACGGACCCAAATCCATGCCCTGCATGCAGAGGTGCAAACCAGCCCATTCTGGGGAATATTTAAATTTTTCCATGCCAGTGACCAGTTCCTGCATTAACTGGATCGTCTGACAGCGCGATTCCTGCTGGAGGGAGCAGTCGGCGAGTCAAAAGAGCGAACTTGGCTGTTATGTAAGAACAGGATGAACAATAATGGTTTGACTCTGACCGTGCTGTTACATTTATGGCCGGAGCACGTGGGGAAGGGGATCAAGGTGTGCGGGGAGGAGGGAAAGAGCAGAAAAAGAGCCCAAACAACCCCAAAACATGCAAAAAACCGCAGCAAATGGGTGGTGGAGGGCTGTTTTTGCAATCGCCCAGCCCCTAATTGAGCTAGAGGGGGTGGTGATGGAGGTCCTGGTCCTGGTGCTGCACAAGGCACCACAAGCCCCAGCCAGGATTGTCACTTATGTCACAGCAGGGTTGGTAAAGCTGTGGGGATTTGTCACAGCACAAAGAAAATCATGGAAAAGTCACGAAATCAGAAGTTTCAGGGTTTGGAGGAAGGGGCAGGGAGATGGTTCCCAGGGGAATGGCCTCTCCACTGAGCCCTCGAGGCTCCCCATTCTCTGAGCTGCAGAAAGCACATTCCTAAAGCCGGGTGGAGCCGCTTCCCAGGCTGGCAGAACCCTCCCTCCCCGGGATTTTCTCTGCTTTCTCCACATTTTCCCTCAGCAACACGCGTTGTGCCCACCTGGTTTCTGCAGGACCTGCCAGTGGCGAAAGAGCAGCGCCGATTTGGGGAAGTGATTTTTCCACAGCCCTAAAGCTTTCTCTGGGGAGAAGAGCACCCTGAGGCAAGGCTGGATCCATCCAAAGGAGCTCTGCCTGCAGAGGGATGGAGGAGAAAGACTTCTCAATTCCCTCTTTCCCACCTTTTGAGGGCGTGGAGCCACATTCCTGCCTTCACGGGGATGCTCATCCCTGGCAGAGACATGAGATCTCCCAGGAGAGACTTCCCCATCACCCTCTGAGGGTGCAAAACGAGGCTGGAGCTGGGGAACAGGGGGTGCCATCGCCAGGATTTGGGGTTGCTGCCCAATTCCAGGCTCCTCCATCACTCAGGATCATGGAAAATCGCACCTGCTCATATGTTTCTATTTTTTGTTCATTTTTTTCCCCTCTAACAACAGCCTGTGGTTTTCCCAGTGACTCAGCAGCAGCTCTGTGTGTCAGGCTCTGTTCTCAGTCAATCAGCCCTAATTAACACTGACTCTAATGGTTCTCCATGGCTGTGGATTCTTCCTGTTCAGACGGAATATTCCCGCTGCTCCCTTCCCAGGCTGTGCCTGTTATTTCTAGCGAGATCTTTTCCTCCATGAAGGGGAAAATCCAGAAGGATTTAAAGCTCCTGATTTCCGAGATTTGCTTAGAAGTCGTGTTTTTCATGCTGTTCTATTTATTACAAACAGAAAACCACATTTTTTTCCAAGCAAATACCAAGAATAAGCAGCTAAAAAAGAAATCAACACCCCGAACAAGTCCCTGTGATCTCAGCTCTGTGTTTTAGCAACACTGGAACCGGGATATTTGCATTTTGTTAAGGCGTGAGCAAAGTTTGTTAGCAGCAAAATAATTCCCAGGCTCCCTAAAAGATCCTCAGCACAAACATTCCCACTCCCAATGATCCAGACGGTTGCTTTGGGGGTGGAATTTAAAGGAATCCACACAGAGAAATGCTTTTAGCCCCTGGAAATTCCTAGGAACTCTTCAATGCACGCAGAGGGAGCGGTTTGGCTGGGGAAGTGCAGGGCACCAGGGAATGTGGGATTCATGGCAGACGTCAGGGAATGCACCAGGGGCTGTCCATGAGCCTTAAAGGTCCAGATAAATGGAGGGAAAACCCTCTGGATTTGTTATGGGTGAGCTTAATCTTGTCTGGAGGAGCGGTTGGTGTCTCTGGAGGGTTTAGGGGTGTTGCTGGTTGGAGGGGGGATGATTTAACGAGCTCATCACAGCCTGGAGGTGGGGATTCACAGAACGACGGAATGGCTTGGGTTGGAAAGGACCTAAAGATTGGAAAGGATCACGTCCCACCCCGTTCTGTGGGCAGGGACACCTTCCCAATCGATCTGTGACCCCACAGCACAGGGCAGGTTTGTTCCACCTAACCTGCTGAAGAGAGTCCAGAGGCACCAGGGTCATCACAGGCATGGAGCAGCTCTGCTGGGAGGAAAAGATGGGAGAATTGGGATTGTTCAGCCTGGAATAGAGAAGATTTAGGGTGATTGAATTGTGGCCTTCCAGCGCCTGGAGGGAGCACATGGGAAAGATGGACTTTTGGATGGGGCCCTGCATTGCTGTGCAAGAGTGGGAATGGCTTCAAACTGAGTTTAGATGGGATTTTGGGAAGGAATCGTTCCCTGGGAGGGTGCCCAGAACAGCTGTGGCTGCCCCTGGATCCCTGGCAGTGTCCCAGGCCAGGTTGGACATTGGGGCTTGGAGCAGCCTGGGACAATGGAAGGTGTCCCTGCCATGGCAGGGGTGGCACTGGATGAGCTTTAAGGTCCTTCCAACCCAAACCATTCTGTGATTTATGATCCCACTCCCAGTGCTGCTCTGGCTGGATCCCCCCTCCCCACCTCACTCTCATGCCACCCTCCCTGGCCAAAAGCCACCCCAGAGCCAACCCAAGCAGCCTTTCAGTGGCACTCGGTGCCAAACAACCCCCACCCTCCCCACCCCAAGCAGCCCTCGCCTGCGTCCCGGCCGGGAAAGTGGTCGGAAAATGAAAATGCAGTTTCCCTCAGCAGCAGAAATGCTGGGGTGAGCTTTGATTATTTTGGGTGACAGCTCCAGCCAAGCAGAACCAGGCCTGGGCTGTCCCCGCCTTCGAGCAGCACCCGCTGCGCTCTCACCCCTCTCTAGCGTGGTTCCTGCCAGCACCCAGCAGTGCCTGGGGGGGCTTTTGTCACTCATCCCCAGCTGGGTGGGATGAGAGAGGTGCCCAAACCCCACCAGCATCATGCCCCGACTGCCCTCAGCATCCCCAGGAAGGTCGAGGGGTGATCAGTGCAAGGCACAGCCATAAAAAGGCTTTATTTCCTTACAAACTCCATCATTTCAGCTCAAATCTGGGGGGCTTTTCCCCCCTCACTGTGGCTTCTTGCATGCAAGGAGCCTTTTCTTGGGAAAGCAGTGGCTCAGGGAGGGTGGGTGACCTGCCCTGAGCCATCCCCACAAAGACATGGAATCGGGAAACGCTCCTGAGAAGCTGCACTGGAAGGCTGAGCTGGTTTTCAAAAACATTTTTAATTTTCTTGTCAATTTTGCACTGCCCTGTGGCTTCGTGGGAACTCGTGGGAGTCTCTGGGCACGGAGCTTTTTCATTAAGGAACAAGAATCCTGGCTTTTTACAGCCCTTCCTCATCACCCAAACCCAAAGGGAAGAAAGAAGATTATTACCCAGGAGACAACGAAAGTGAGCCTTCCTAAATCTGCGCTTCGCAGCTCGTGGCTCCTTGCAAAAGCTGCAAGCAGCAGGAAAAAAATCCCTGGATGAGGATGGGATGAGGTTGTGATGCTCCAATCCCAGAGCCTGGCCTGGTTCTGCTGCTCTCCAGCTCCTTTTGGGCCAGAAAATGAGATTTTTGGGGATGGGAAAAGCCCCACAATCTCTGTAACCACCCACTTCACGTTTCCTAATTGCCTTTCTGCAGGGGTTATTATTGAGTAATTCCTATTTTGTTGAAAAATTGCACCATAAACAGCCATTGGGGAAGGAAATAAATAATTGCTAATAAATGTCAAAGTGGATTAGCAAAGCAGAAAGGCCAAGAAAAAACAAGGTGGTTTTTTTTCTTTCTGTTATTTTTTGTTGTTGTTTGGCTTGGAAAACAGCTCCTTGCAAAGAATGGCTTTAAGGAAAATTATTTCAGTGCCTTGCAGGGGAGTTAATGCTTTGTCATTTCCTCAGAGTGGGTTAAAATCTGTCTGACTCCCACACAGCCTGGAAATAACAGCCCTTCCTTCTGTAAAACAGGGAAAAGGCACAAAAAAATTGATGGATTTCTCCTGAGCACACCAGGAGCTCAAGGATATTGGATGCAAAGCGTTCAAATGTTGGGAAAATTGGCAAATCTGGCAGGTTTAGGAACTCTGCAAGGTTTGAAGCCTCATCACGTGCATTTCACTGACATTTAGCAAAAAAATCAGCTTCCAGGCCCGTTCAAAAGTGGGGGAATAGGATTGAAAGCCTTCAATAAAGTGTAAACCAGGTATAAATTACGAAAAAGTGGAATAACAAAGATGAAAATGCTGCTCCTTCACAGCCAGGCAGTGTTCAGGAGTTCTCTGAGCAGCCCCAGCGTGGCCCTTTCTGGAAGGAGACACCAGCTTTGTTTTGGCCACCACAAAACTTTGATTTAAAGACTCATTAACATCCCTGCAAAGCTGGGCTTGCCAGGCCGGCTGCTGGGAGCTGTAAAAGTGACTTATGGAGATGGGAAAAATGGGAAAAATAAGGAGAAAGCCCCCTCAGCTCTGCCCTTGGACCAGCAGCACCATCCCAGGGTGTCCCCCTTTGCCAGGCAGGGCTGGTTCCTCTGCTTGCTGCAATGATCTCAGGTTTTAAAGCTCAAAAAGCTCATTTTTTATTTATTGTTTTTTTTAAACCAGCATGCAAAGAAACAGCTCGATTTTGAGCCACTTCAGCACAAATCCCGGGCAGTTCTTTCTCCTTTTCATTTTCTCCTCTTTCTCTCAGGAACTCGTATTTCCCTGCAGAAATAAAAGCCTCAAGAGCGCAGAGGATGCTGAAATGAGCCGCCAAGCCCTCTGTTATTCCTCGTGGCTCCCCCAGCTCCTGCCAGCTCAACTTGTGGTTGAGATTACAGCGATAAATCACAAGCTTCTCTTTGAAATAACAGCTCTGATTTCACCCAGCGCGAGGAAGGAGAAGGAGAAGAAGGCCAGGAGGGTTGTGCAAGGCGGGGGGACGGGGATGGGATGGATTCCCCTGGGCTTGGTGGGGAATAGAGGAGTCCCAAATAGGACCACAACCAATTCCAGGTGTGTTCCAAGCTCCTGGATCCTGGGTGGAAACATCAGAGAGAGGTTTTCATGCTCCAGCTGCTGTCCTTGTGTGAGGATGGAGGGTTTGGGCGTCCTCTTGGGCAGGATGGGGCTCAGCTGGAGGGTGCAGCTATGCTGGGATGCTAAACCGGACACTCCGGATGAGGCAAAGGTGCCAAACCCCCAGATTTCAGCCACAAAATTAAAATCTGTGGATACAGCACAGCTTTAGCACCTCTGGTCCCCACAATGCAGCTCCCTGTGAGGGTGATGACCCCAAAAAGCAATCACAGGCCATGCCCCGAGGTGAAGGGGGTACCCCACTAAACCCATGCCCAAGAAGGCTCCCCCATTTCTCCTGCTGGGCCCCCCAAGCAGAAATAACCCCGAAGACACCCTCAGCTCTTCAGTTAACCCAGCCCGAGTTTCACCTCACGCTTTGGGATCTCCAGAAACTTGCACCACACCCCTATTTTTAGCCCGTCCTCTCAGCCCCAGCTGCTCTGGCTGTGAGACCCTCGCAGGACTCCTGTGGCCAGGCGTTATTTGGGGGTATTTTTAGCTGTGTCCATCTGCCATGGGCCAGGCTGGGCGAAGGAACGTGTGGTTTGAGCATCTGCGAGCGAGACAGGCCGGGCAGGAGGAGCAGAAACGGCTCCAAGGGCTTTTAGGCCGCGGCCAGCAGCAAATGTGGAAGTGGCTCCTCGATGCTGGGCTCGGGGAGGGTTAAATAAAGAAAAGGGTCGCTGTGACCAGTGGGTTTTGGTGCAGCTGAGCCCGACCTCACTGGCAGGAGGGGAGAGATGGCGAAACTCCGTGTCCAAACCCATCCATTCCCCTAACGGGGCAGAGAGGGAGGAGAAGAGGCTTCTCCTCTTCTGCATCACCCCCGTGTCTCGTTCTGCAGCTCCTGGCTCTGCCACGGGAACCTCAGCATCGCTGTTGCATTGCCCAAGCTCAGGGTGCTGGATTTTACCCCAATTTTCCTCTCCTGAGGGGCAGATGCACAACTCCCCAGCACCCACGGCCCCAGCGCTTCCCTTTTCTCAGAATAAAGGGTGATGTCTCTCCAAGAGCAACAACAACATTGAAAAAAAAAAAAAAAACACAACCCCCCAGAAAAGCAAGGCTGGAACTTTTACTTTCCTTGTGCCTTTTGCTACATTTCAGGTGGGATTTGGGAAGTTGCTGCAGGTTCGGCAGCTTTCGACTTCGTCTTTTCACTTTTTAAAGTCTGCTGCGGTGACCGAGATCTGCCTGCCCCTCTCACACTACCTTTGTCTGGAAATACCCACTGGTACACGGAAAATAAAAAGAAACAGCTCCAAAGGAGCCTCTGGTTTCCCTGACGGTCTCACCAGAGTCCCTGGGGACCGCTGGGGACCAGGGGCCCGTGGGTGGGTGGAAGGCAGCTCTCCTTCTGCCTCTGAGGCTGCTGGGGACATGAGCAGCCTCTCCAGAGGTGGTGGTGACTCCAGGTGTGGACCTGGAGTGGCCACCTGGCCTCGCTGATCATGGAGTCTTGGCATGGTTTGGGTTGGAAGAGACCTTAAAGCTTATCTCCTTCCACCCCCTGCCACGGGCAGGGATACCTTCCCCTAGTCCAAGTTGTTCCAAGCCCCATCCAACCTGGCCTTGGACACTTCCAGGAATTCAGTCCTGGATGTTAATCCCTCATCACCCAACCTCTGCAGGGACATGGAGCCACCCAGGATTTCAGCCTCAGCCGGGCACTGTGCGTTGGATCCCAGCACCACCCTCACCATCATCGACACAGGGGATGCCCATGAGCTCCTGGGTGGAGTCTCCACCCCAAAACTGGTCACACAGAGCTGTCCCATTCAAGCCCCACCACCTCAGCTGGCCATCTCCAGCTGGACGTCACTCCAGGCCATGGCACGGAGCATCCAAGCCTGCCCTGATCCCACCCACACACCAGAGCCGGACTTTGGTCCACGCCGCGCCGGCTGCCCTTCCCCTCACCCTCTCCTGCACCCTTCCCAACTGGGGCTCATCTTCAAAGCACACGGCTCAGGATTTATAAATAAAATAAATAAATAAGGTCTTTTTATGTTCAAATTTAGCTCCGGGCAGACAATGTGTCCGCGCAGTGAAAGACTCGGTTTCCTGTCTGTTTGTCGGGGCTCCTTAAGACGCTTCCTCTGCATAACAAACCCGGCCGGAGGGCGGAAAGGGTAAGGACCGAGCTGAAACGTGAACAACGCGATTGCACAACGTCCCTGGCCATCGGCAGCCTCCCAGCTCTGCAATCCACCGGGATCTGGAGGCTGGGGGTGCCGTGTCCCTTGTGCACCCACCTGCCCCGGGTGGCTGAAGGTCCCCGGGCAGCATCAGCAGGGGAGAGCGCCAGGGCAGGCGCACACCCCGTCCCAAAATAGTTCTTGGGATCCACAAAATGAGTCATTTGATTTCTCGACCAAAAATATCTCCCTCCTCAACACATGGGGCTGAGAGGAAAAGCCGGATGCTGTCTGCGCCGGGCGCTGCTCGGCGATGCCGCACGCGGTGCCAGCGGATCCTCAGCCTGGAGGACGTTTGGGAGGCTGATCCCTGCTGGGAGTGTGGGAAGAGCAGAGCCAGAGCTGAGAATGATGATGCAGCGTTGTTCTTGTGGTATTTCTGGCCCAGCCAGAAGTGGGAAGTATCAGAAATCTCATGAGGCGCAACTCGGCCTTGTGAGATTTCCAGCTCTTTTGCAAACCCCCTGAGGCCTGGATTCATCTCTGACCTGGTTTTCTCTCTCTTTTTATTGTTTATTCCTATAAAACACCCTTTTGCCCTAAAGGGATGCTCAGTTCTGTCTTCCACCTCGGTGTAGCTACAAGGATGTGGAAGGAGCACAAGGATTGATGTCCCATCCCACCCTGCAACCTCCTGCACCAAAAATGGTGGGGAAAAAGGGACAAGGAGTCCATCAATAACAGCAGGAAAAGGAAATACATCTCTCTCCTTCAATGTGGCAGAATAAACCCTCCTGCCCAGCCCTGCAGCTCGTCTGACCCTGCATTTATTGGATAAGGAATGAGTGGGATGTCACAAAAGCTCCTTCATTAAGCACTGACTCTTAAACGTGTCCCTTTCCACGTGGATGTCCCCAAGCTCAGCTCCTGCACCCATGCCCAGCAAGTTGGGGCTTCAGGGACATGGAATCCTGCAGCATTCCAGAGTCAGACCACGGGAATCCATCTCCCAGCACGGCTGGAACACCAGCTCCCCTCCACAAAGCACTTCTATTTCCTTCAGGTGCAAAGATGAACACTTGGACAAAATACCTCGGGGAATTTTTCTTGAGGAATTTTGTTTGCTCCAAGCCCCACCCAGCACTTCCAAGAATGGGGCAAACCTCCTGGGAGGAGCAAATACGACAATAAAATCATTTAGGTCAGAAAAGATCTCTGAGGTCATCAAGTCCTGACATTAAACTAGCCAAGGCCACCACGAATAGAGGTGACAAAGGAGAGGCTCAACCCCATTACAAGACACCAGAAAAGGAAGGAAAAGAGGTTTGGCAGCTCTCAGGCCTTTTCCCTCTTCACGATCTTGCTCCAGCCCTGACACAGATGAAACCAGCCGGGGGGGATTTAGGGCAGAGCCTGGCGCTGACAGGAAAGCGGCTCACGCCCGACTTCTCACCCGCCGAGATGTAAATGAGCCCCGAGGCCACTCCTGCACCCAGCCCGGCACTCATCACTTTTTCTGCCAGAATTTCTGCGAGGAAATTCTGATTTTTAAAGCAGGGGCACCCCCGGGCTCAGCGTCCCACGGTGGGAAACCCGAGAGCTGAGATCTCGCTAGAAGCAGCGCGCTGTGGAATAATTAATTCCCGGCAGAGGCCAAAGTCCAAGCTCAAGGCTCATTTTGTCAGAGGGAATGGATCTCATCCTGGCTCATCCCAGCAGGAAAAGTCCTCCCCGACTATTTAGGAAGCTTCAGTCGAGTAGAATAAATATTTATTTAGTGAATTTTGGTTTTCTCTGCACACTGGTTTTCTGCACTGCAGCTCATTGGTTGAATTCTTTTTTTTTTTACTTGCTTTTCAAAATTTGGTCTCAAGCCAGAATTCCTCTCAAATTCCAGATTCAGGAGGAGGCTGTGACACGACCACACGATAAAGAGCTGCAAAAGGAGAGGGGTTACAGGATGGGGAGGACTTTTTTCAGCTCGTGTCAGTGAAACTCCAGGTTGTGCCTGTACAAAACTGAGAGCAGCTCTTGGTGTTGGGGGAACGGAGTTGGGGAAATTTCTTTGCAGCTCTGTGAATTTCCAAAGCTTAAGCACTTGCCTTTTGTAGGGCAGAGGGGCTCCCTCAGAGTCAGCTGAGATGGTCACACCTGCAGACTCCGAAGCTGAAGCATGTGATGGAAAGATGCTGGTTTTGGGGAAAATTGGGTCTGTCCCAAATCCAGCCTGAGAAAAGCTGATTGAACGTACAAGACAGCAGCTCTGACTCTGCCAGCCTCCCCTTGCACCAAGAAAACCCTAATAAAGCAGCTAAACCAGCAGAAAATTAAGGAACAGGAGAGATATGATCAACTCACCACTATTTCTTATCTCAAGGAAAAGTAGAGGCGTGCTAAAGTCAGCTCACCCTGGGGTCACAGGTCCACGGGCCACCCCAGGCACGATTCCCAGAAAGCCAGGCTTACCACATCGTGCCCAACTGATGGCTCAGGCTGGAGGTGAACCTTTACTCCAATAAAAGGGACAACAAACGTTACCATTTATTCCCATCCTATTTTAAGATCCGGCCCTGCCCTGAAATCAGATCCCGTCTCTGGCAGCACCTCAGCGTCCATCGGTGACAGCCACACAAATCAAGAGTGAATTATTAAATTCACCGGGCTCCTTTCCAGCCTCACCTCTCCCGAGAGCCCTGCGGGGGTGATAAGGAACAGGATGTCCCAAGGACTGCGTTGTGATGAATCAGCTCCTCCTGAATGGCTCCTGGTTGTTTGGAGATGAATGAATTCACCGTGGGGCAAGGTGAGAACCGGCCCTGGGGGATTCAGCTTTTGGAAGATAAACCTTCATGGACAGGCAAAGTTTTTCCTGCACCTGGGGTTGCTGCTCCTGTGCAAAAATGTTCCAGAGGTTCCAGGCACCGTTTATTGCCTTCCTGTCATTTCTCATTTTAGAAAGAGGCCGCTACAAACTCCACCAGTTTCAGAAAAGTTAGGGTGGAATCCCCAGTTTTCCACTGTTGTGTTTAAGTGTTTAAAGTATTCAAGCTGTGGCTGCTCCTGGATCCCTGGAAGTGTCCAAGGCCAGGCTGGATGGGGCTTGGAGCAACCTGGGATAATGGAAGGTGTCCCTGCCCAGGGCAGGGGGTGGAACGAGAAGAGCTTTAAAACCCCTTCCAACCCAAACCATTCTGGGTTTCTGTGATTCTGTGGAGAACCAAAATTAGGAGAGAGGGCCAGAAAAGACACAGTGACCCCTTTTCCTGCAGCAGCTCGAAAAGACGATGTCACTTTACCAGAAATATGGCATAATTTCTCCACAAGGCAAAACCAAGACCAGGTTTTGCTTTCACACCAAGACCTCTGCAGTTTCAAACTCACAGCAGGAAGAGTTCCAGGCTGGGTAAAATAATTGGGGATGGAAAATCTATTAAAGGTCATCTAGTCCAAACTAGATGGCCCAAAGGCCATCCAAATGCGATCCAATGCACCTGCCTGCATCTCAAAATCCTCCCTGGTACTCAAAACCCTCCTGCAATGACATCTCTTGGCGTCATGACTCATCCTGATGGTGAGAAGCTTCACCCAGAAAATCTGACGGGGGAAAATTAAGAATTTGTGCTTTTTTCTAAATACCCCAAACCAATCCCCTCCTTGCAAACCGATTTCCCCTGAGCCATCACTGCTCTGCATTTCATCAGAGGGCACAGCCCTCAGCCTGAGAAGATGGGAAAGGACATTCCAGGGCATCACAATCCTGCCCCACTCCAGCTGGGACTCGAGGTTTCTCCTGGGAGAGTTGCACCCCGTGACTTCACTGCCTGGCACGGCAAAGCTGTAAAACCCCTCAGTTTCTCACAACCCACGGCAAGGTTAAAATTACCCCAGAATTTCCAGGCTCTTGTAGAGACTGAGAGTTTCCCACAACCACCCCAAGGGCAAAGCCACGCAGGGTGGGCACAGGGGGTTTGCTTTCCCCACCATTCAGCCTGGTGTTGCTCTCCTGCCTCATCTCAGCCCCACAAAAGGAGACCCAGCAGCGTCACTGGCTGCGGGCAGGAAAGAGGAACTGAGCAGATGCCGTGCACCAGAGGTGCTCCTCAGGAGGAGCCCAGGAGCCTCTCTCTCTTCCAGGAGAGCCTGCTGCTGTATCCTGACCAATGGGGTTGAACTCCTCTCTCCTTTCCCATCCCATCCCCACATAACCCAGCTCTTGGCCGTCGCTCCACAAGGCCCGGTCCCCACAGCCACGAGCAGGGTAAGGGCATTACAGACGTCCATGGAGAAGGGCTGGGCTGGGGCCACTGACTCTCCATGCTGCAGCCACAACCCATGGTCCAGGCTTCCCTGAGCCATTGGTTTTGGGGTTCAGCTCAGCCACGCTTGCTCCTTCCCCTCCCAGGGATGTGCTGGATGATGTTGTGCAGGAGCGGGGCTGGACACTTGGCAGGGCAGATGTTCACCCTTCTCCATCGACTTCCTGAGCTGCATCAGCCATGAACCTCCCTCCAGCCATCACCATCTCTCACTTTCCCTCACCTTTTCCATCTCCTGCTCGGTGGTGAACACCACAGACCACCTTCCCCACCTGCCCAAGCACGAGCCTCCCTCCTCTCCTTCCTCCAGGCTCTCCTTGCCCTTGCTGCTGACACCACAAGCAAACATTTCCCGCTGATTTTTCCTTCCTTGCCTTAAATGCAACCAAGTGGTCCCTTCCCTCCTCCACCTAAAGACAGAGCTGAAAGGCTCTTCCCATCTCTCCACGGATCAGGTCTCCTCCAGACCTCACCAGCTGCCTGAGGAAGGACTGGAGGTCGCAGTGGCTGTGAGCACTTAGGAGCAAACAGAGAAAACTTGGGTTGAAGCAGCAAAGCAAATCAGCAAATTTGAAATATTTGGGATTTTTACAAGAGAGGTGTCCAGACCCTCTTCCAAAACAAAACCAGACTGTATTTCTGGGGCAGAGGTGTAAAAATATTCCCCAAAATGATCCCTCTTGCTATTTTCTAGCCGTGATCCCTGAGAAGACCAACCTGTCTTTTGCACCCTGCAGACCTGTCCGTGAGCCAGATTTATCTCAGGGAGAAGTGGTTGCTTCTCAAGAGGAATACAGAACAGAAAGACACAGGCAGGGAATCACTTGCTTCAAACCACTGTTGCTTCCACATCCCTCAGTCCTCCCTCTGAAGCCCAACAGAAGAAGAAGAAGCAGGAACCATGGGATGCTGGAATTATTGAAATTAATTGCTCCAAAATTTCAAAATCTTGTTATACTTTTGGGGTTTTGAACAGCCTGGCCTAGTGGAAGGTATTCCACCCTCTAAGGAGAGGTTGGTATGAGATAGCTTTAAGGTCCCTTCCAACCCAAACCCTTCTATGTTTCCATGATTTGCATTTCTCTGTAAATACCCAGCACAGACAAAGGAGGTTTTACATAACCCGTGTGAATTATTCTCTCAGCAAGAGCTGGAGCAACTCTTCTGAACCCCCAGCTACCCTCACACAATGTGGGGAAAAGGAGGGAAAAGGAATATTTCTCCAGCTTGGAGAATTTTTTTAACCATCACATTGCCGAGACCTCCTTGTGCAATGGCCTGAAATGCCCTTTTGCTTCTGCCCATTTCCATTTTAGGGCTGAGTCCAAGCTCCTCCGTGCTGCTCTAAGGAAGAGCAGCAGAGGCCCAGATTGCCTGGTGGCTCTGGGTCACACA
The DNA here is from genome assembly GCF_009650955.1 of Corvus moneduloides. NCBI lineage: Eukaryota > Metazoa > Chordata > Aves > Passeriformes > Corvidae > Corvus > Corvus moneduloides. The sequence continues at coordinate 2,496,857 of NC_045487.1, read as the reverse complement.
GACCCACACAAAAAGCTCCCACTGATTTTTATGGCTCCTCGGCACATCCGGGTGTTTCATTACTGCAAACAAATCACCTGCAATAAAAATATGTCAGAGCAGGACCCAGCCCCTGAGCACATGCAAACTGAGGGGGAAGGGAGGGGATTTCAGCCTGGACTTGGTTTCAGGCTCAGTCTCGTGATGAACCCGAAGTTCTGAATGAGTATCACCGTGTTTCTCCTCGTCCCTGTGTTGTTTGTGCCTCTGTGGCTTGGGTGGAGCCCGTTTTCACAGCCTGGTGCCTGGTGCTATGGCAAAGACCTGCAGAGGGAGAGCTCATCTGGCAAAAGCTGGGTCTGAGAATTAAGTGTCACGTTTTCTGGGGTTTGGGATCTCCTTTCCTCTGCACGAGACCTTCCTGCAGCCAAGTTCAGCTTGAGGAAATCCTGCAGCTTCAGCCTCCTCACCCTCAGCTCTTCCCACCACCTCCTCTTCCTCCTTTTGATGGAGCTGAGATGCCCAGAGCTGAGGAGCTGCCTTTGGCCCATGCCTCTCCTCCCGTTGCCTCCACAGGTCTGACCTCATGGTTTGGCCCTTGAGCCAGGTCCGACCATCCACCCAAACCAAGAGACAATTGAAAAGTGCCACATAACACCGTGTCAAAAAAGCAGCCAAAAAATGGAGCAAGCCCCTTGACATCCACTAAAGTCGGCTCTGGGTGGGTCTTCCTGATCACAAGACATCATCCTTGGCCATAAAACCACTCAAAGGGATATAAAACCTTCTTTTCCTGCCTTCCAAAGGAGATATCCTGCTGCCAGGGCCCGTGTGGAAGGGGCTGCTCCCGTGTTACAACACGCTGGCAGGAAGAGCCCGGAGATGCTCGCCGTGGACAGGCTGCTGTGCTGAAACGGGGGCATTGAGCAATCAAACCAGTTGGAAAGCCTGGTGGCTAGAAATAAAAAGTGACTGTTTGCTTTTTAACGCCTCGAGAGGCGCCTGGGGGGGCCGGTGCCAAGCGGGGGCAGGTTGGAGGAAGCAGCTGGAGCAGCTGGGTCTTGGATTCCCGAGCAGTTCAACTGTGAGCCGGGACCTGCCACTGACTTGTGGTTGCAGAGCAGTGGATGGAGGTGCCTGCAGAACTTTTCCTCTTTCTCCAGGCTGAGTTGGGCTAAATCTCAGGATTTAGCTGGAACAAACCTCATCTTCCTCCTCCCCAGCCCATCAAACCTGTTCTCCACACAGATTTAGCATTAGGAAACTTCTCACACTGGGTTTCAGGCACGTGGGAGGGTTGGGTTGTCCTCATGGACACTGAATTCTTCTTCTGAAGCCACCTGCAGTGGTGCTTCTGGCGTTTGGTGAGCAGCATTTCCTGGGAAACTCCAGAAACATGTGATAAACGAAACTAATACAACCCAGGACAGAACTCAGCTCATTTTCTCCCAAGGAAAACGCTTCCCAGAGGCCCAACCACAAATCTCAGGAGAAAGGTTGGCTTTGAACCCAAATAACATCCCCAAGTCAGTGAACGAAACATCGAGGGGCTGAAGCGTTGATCAAATCCTTCACAGCACCCAGAAATCAAAGTGTTCCCGTGTCCACCATGGAGTAGGTGTCTTTATGTTGGAAAATTGTAGAAAATTCCCCCAAATTGCCTGCCCCAGTCCACCCTTCTCTGGCAGATGTTAGGAGGATTTGGTAAGCACAGGGCTCCTTCCCAAATATTCTGTATCTCCTGCAAGTGAAGGTTTCCTTCGTGGAAATCAAGCTCTGCTCTCCTTCCCCCGTGGAACTTTCTGCTCCTAAAGGCAGGAGTTCAGCCTGGGCATCTCCCAGAAATTCCTGTCCCATTCCCACAGGATTGCAGCCCTCTCCGGAGGAACAGCAGGACCCGCTACCTGGTTTGGCCTTCCTGGGAAGCAAGGAAATATCTTGACATCAAGCTGCTCTGACTCAAAGTGTGGGAAACCACCAAAACAAGCAGCAAGAATTTTGGGGAGGGCGGACAGAGCTTCTCCTTTATGCTCCACGATCCCGCTACACCATGAGGATCATTCAGTGGAGGGGATGCAGGGGATAAACCATCCCCAGGGTTTGGGGGACAGGGTCCTCAGACAAAAACTTGGGCCACTTTTGGGACTTGGCAGCGGATGAGGCACTGACGGAGAGGAGCCGACACCGGCACTGAGGTTTCACTTCAGGGAGGTAACAGAGAGGAACCCAAATGAACAGAAACCAACGAAAGTATTTGAGTCACCAGTCGCCCAAAACCACCGAGACAGGGCACAGCTGCACCAGCAGCTCCCTGGAGCTGCCAAGGGCTGGGCAAGGTGCAGGGTTGGGTGCCCAGAATGAGGGCACTGCCTCTGGATTGGGGCACTTCCAGACACCACGAGCTTCCCAGATGGGGATGGCAGTGCCATTCCTGCCTGGCTCGCAGGAAAAGTGAGAGGTGTGCAGGAATTCCTGCTGGAATTTCACAAAGGCCACCGTGACTCTGGGCCAGAGTTCCCTTGTGTAAAATCAATGCAGTCACCTTGAAATCTGCTCTGGAACGTCAGCCTCGGAGGATGCCTCGTGATGGATTTCAGGATGGGGAAATCCAGCTTAGACCAGGCATTAAACCTAAGCCCAACAGTTCTGCAAGCCCTACCTGAGCAAAAAGTGGCCCCCTGCCCACTGTCATATGCCCACCCCATTATCCTTCTTGCACCCCACTGTCTCCTTTCCCAGTCCCTCCTCAGCCACCAGGTATTTCCTCCTGGAATCTGTTTGGGATGGAATCCATGCTGCTGGTTAAGGTCCCAAACCGAGCCCTGAGCTCTGACACACAAAGACAACACTAAAAATAACCAGTGCAATAAAAGGCACCTCAGCTCCCCGCGGCTCTTCCGCGGTCTAGGGTGGAAATTGAAAGAGCCCTGGGTAGGAGCAGGTGGCTCCAGGCGAGCACAAGGTGGTGGTTTCCGAGGAAGGACTTGGCCCTGCACAGCTGGGGAAACCACGAGTGGGGTTTCTGGTGTCCCAGGCCGTGGTGGGTTTCACGTGTTGTTCCAGCACAGCCCACAGCAGGTGCCTCGCTCCCGCTGCCTCAGGGTTTCAGCTTTTCTATTTTTCATGTATTTGTGATCCTGCAATTCTTTACTCCAAACTCCATCTACAATTCTTTATTCCAAACTTTACTCTAAAGTCCATCTACAGTGTGAGCTGCTGGTCTCCCATCTTGGCCAGACGAAACAATTCCTCTCCAGGCCTGCGAATCAAGGACACCTCACTGCCTCAGGCCCCAAGAAATGTAAACAAAAGGGAGGTGGGGGGGGCAAAGCAAATTTGGGGTGAATCACTTCATTACCTGGAGCTGTAATTGGAGGATTAACCCCCAATATGCAAATGGGCCAAACTTATAAAAGTATGAAAACCAGAGAGCCGTTGTCCATTTTTGGGTGTAGCCTCTGGGGTGGGGCTTCAGCTGCCCTGAACGTACCTGAAGGTCCTTCAATAAATAGAACCGCTTCTCATTCTCTTAACTGGGTCTGGCCTCTGCTTTCAGGTCATCCCAAGAAGGCATCACTCCCACCTCTGCCCTGCCAGGCACCACCGGAGGTGAGGCTTCCCCACCCTCTGAGGGAGCAGCAAGGGCCAGAGCAGGGTTAAAGCCCGTGGGCTCCTCAGGAAGAGCAGAGAAAGGCTGAGCAGTGCTCACAGTGCACCCACAGGTGCCATCCCCACCTCAGCGACAGCATCCCACGGGAGGTACAAGAGTTGGGGTCTCCTTTGCCTTTAGGATCCTTGTGCATCCTAAAAAACCTTGGTCTGCAGCCAGCTCCTGTCACAAGCACCAAGTCCAGGTGCTGTAACACCTGCAGGGGATGCACACAAGGGCACGAGCATCGCAGCAGCAGGGCTGGGGCAGGGATTCAGGAATTCCCTTAATCCTCATGTTTGATCACAGAGTTCAAGCTGGCTCTCCCATCTCGCCCTAGACAATCTCCCTGGATGGAGAAATGTCCTGGTTTCTGCTGGGATAGAGGTCATGCTCTTCTCAGTAGGGCAATTCTTCTCACAATGGCATTGTGCATTGCTTGCTTCCCTTGGCTCTTATTCCCCTTTCCTTTTCATTGCAATTATTATATATATATTTTTTTTTTTTTTTTTGTAATTAGAATCCTGGAATGGTTTGGGTTGGAAAGGACCTCAAAACTCATTTCATCCCACCCCCTGCCATGGGCAGGGACACCTTCCACTATCCCAGGTTGCTCCAAGCACCACCAAACCTTGCCTTGAATATTTCCAGGAACTGGGCAGCCACAGCTGTGCCTGGGCTTCAGCACCCTCACAGGGAAGAATTTCTTCCCAAAGAATTTCATCCAGCTATTATTAAACTGCTCTCAACCCACAAGGTTTACCTTTTCTTTCCAGTTCTCCTGCCCATGAAGGGGTAACAGGGAATGAGGGAGGCACCTGGCTGCCAGCTGCGATTGCACCATGAGAGGACACAGGGGAAACGCTCCCATTTCCCATGGGAAAAGGAAAAGAGGAAGCCTTTGGGCACAACCATAAAAACCTGCCCCAATCCCATAACCTTGAAGCTTCACACCCAGCTCAGTGCTGCAGCAGAAGAGCAGGGACACATCCTCCTCCTCGCTGGAATGAAGGATCTCCAAGCGATCCCATTTCCCTCCCTCCATCACATTACTGCATTTTGACTCTTCTTTCCTGCCTGGGGATGAATCCAGGAAGTTGTGGAAGAGGAAAGAGGTGACAGAGGCTTAACACAGATGCCACCACAGGTAAAACCGAATTAGGGAAAGTCAGAGATCCCAGACTCACCCCACCAGCTTTGAGACCCCACTCAACGCCCCCAAAAACCACATCACAAGAGAAATACAAAATATAGCACTTTAATTGCAGGGAGATATAAAAATTTACCCCCCAAAAAATTAATAAACCTCAGGCATACAATAAATAGGCAGCTTTGGTGGCACGCACACATGTGCAGCCCTGCTTTGGGAGGCACCAGCAGCTCCCCAGAGCTGGGGGCACACTCAGAAGCTGTGAAAACGAGGATTTACACATGGATGACGCTGCCTGGACACGCTTGGGAGAGCCCCACACGTGTGTTGGGGAGGGTGAAGCCAAGCTATTCACACTACGCTGCAATCTTGAAAAATTAAAATTCTCTGTGTTTATATAAACTCTGGCTCCGGTCAGGAAAAATGAGGATTCCTAAGTTCTCATAGTCAGTATTTACACATAGAACCTCTGCATCGGTTTCCAAATTGCAATCCACTTTGGCACGAAAGAGAAACGCATAAATCTCAGAGCAAAAATAAAGAGGAATCTCAGGAGTTCTCTTTGGGAGGCACACCCTGCCTTCCACCAGCAGGACTCTTTGAAGGGGGAAAGCTGATTCCTGGACGGAATTTCCTAAATTTGAGCATTCTAAGGCTTTTCAAGAGTCACCTCCTATCAAGTTGCTGCTCTCAGCAAGGTCTGAGTTGCAGATTGTTGGGGCAGGTGCTTAGAGCTGCTGATTTTTGGTTCTGCTTGACTGGCCATTAACAAAGGCAACACAAAGCAAAGCCAGCCCTGACCTCCCTGCACAGCTTGGATGCTCCCTGGTCCCCCAGCTGTGAGCTACAGACAGTCCTGGGACTAGAAAAGTCATTTTTATCATAGATTGTTTGCAGGCACTGAACATCCAACCTATTTGCTCACGGCAATTTCCACCACTGGATTTATACAGACTCTGCACTGGAAATAGCAAAGAAACAAAACCCAACTTCCAAAAAAAAAAAAAATTTAAAAAAAAAAAGGATTTTAGGCACTCATGGGACTAATCTGGGTGTGGATGAGGGCAGCCCAGCAGGCTGGGAGGGGAGCAGGGGGCTCAGACTGCGATCTGTTGGTTTTCCCGGAAGAGCGGCCGTGTGGCGCAGATGTCCTGGAAGATCCGGTAGCCCTGGTCGTGCTGGGGCTCATCAGCCATGGGGAGCATAGGGCTGGAGCTGCAGGTCTTCCCAGCCTCATCCACCACCTGCCTGAGGTACAGCTGCTCCACCTGGGACAAAGGAAAAAGGTCAGGAGGATGCTCAGTGAAGAGGGAGCTCTTTGGGCATCTCCCATCCAGGAGCTGGGGCGGGGTGGGGGACACACAGCAGAGCACAGGCGGCCAAGGTCCTGCCAGGACTGCAGGTCTGACTCCACAGGCACCTCCAGGAATGAAGGAGCAGCCCCAGGAGCTCCTCCCAGCAGGGATATTGAGGTGCAAGAACAGGCTGGGGGATGTCCCAGCACATCCTCAGTGATCCTCTGGGGCAGACACCCACAGCAAGGGGAGGTGACCAGGTCAGAGCTGTGCAGGAGGCACAGGACAAGTCTGACCTTGTAAAATCCCCTCCCAGGACCTCACAGACCTGGTGGGTCTCTGCTTGCTCAAGAGGGAATGCCACACCCTGCTTGGCCCAAGAGGCGCCAAAATCCCTGTCCTGAGGCTTTTCAATCCCAGAACTGCTGCAGCTTCTCCATGGAGAAGTTTCTGACCAGAGCCACGAGGACTGACCCCATATCCCACCCCATCCTCCACCCTCCTAAGGTTTCCCAACCCCACTGCTGCCAAGCACGGCTGTTTCACCACATCACTGATCTTAAATCCACCAGGCCAGGGATTTACTCCCTCATTCCCACACAAAAAGGCAGAAGTCCCAGTGCCAATGCAGGATCAGGAGTTAAAGAAGAGACTTCCCTGCAGTTCATAGAACTTGTGCCCTTAGGGAGCTTCCCTGGCAAACCCAGACCCAGGAATGTGATAAGCAACAGCCCAAGCACCGATCAGGAGGCTGTGGAAAAGCACCCAACTTCCCCGCCCAACCCAGCCACCCAAATGCCCCGTGGCTCCAGGGGGTGGAGCTCTGCTGGCAGAATTCCCACCTCGTCTGGATCCCTTTTTCTCCCAGCTCTCCGTACCTGGACGAGGATGAGTTTGCACCTCAGCGGCACGGCATCCGGGAATTCCTCCCCGAAGCACAGCACGACTCTGCTGTCTGGGAAGCGGCCCTGGTTGTTGTAGTACTGCTGCAGCTCTGCAAGGACAGAGGAAAACCTGGAATTTGCCCTCCAGAGGCTGCCAGCCTTTGCTACACGCCCCTGGGATCAAACACCCTGCAAAGAAGCTGTGGGCTCAAGCAAAGCCTCCAACTTTGGAATTTGCCTCGTGAGCCAAAACACCACTTTATTCCTTCCTAGGTCTGGGCGTGTCACCTGCTCATCCAGAGCACTTGGGAAGCCAGCAGTGACGGCTTCAAAGTGGTCCAGGGAAAAAGGGCTCCACCTTTTCAACCCCACCACAGGGCCGAAGGGGCTCCCACACTGGGTGCAAGCTCCAGAAACTCCCTGTGCGTTGTCCCAAGGCTTTGGGATCCCAGAATGGCCTCTGCTTTTCCAGGGAGCAGTCTCTGGTCAGAGCCACGGGGACTATCCCTGTTATCCCGTCCCCTCCTCCACCCTCCTGAAGGTTTCCCAACCCCAAACTGCTGCCAGCCAGGGTTGTTCACCACATCTGCTGGCTGATCAGCTCAAATCAACCAATCCAGGGCTTTATTTCCCACAGGAAAGAGCAGAACTCCTCGCACCAAAAAGCGGGAGGCTCCTACAAACCTCGGAAGAACAAGTTGGTGTCAAAGATCTTCACCACCTCATCCCGGTCGAGTTTGTTGGGCCTGTCCTTGTAGGCCATGGTGTTCCCGCTCCAGAAGACCCTGCCCTGGCACAGCCTCTTGATGAAGATGCCCTGCTTGTTGCTGTGCAGGAGGACACCCCTCTCCAGGTGCCCAAAGAGCTTCTTGGTGATCTGCTTCTGGCGGTCGTTCTGGATGGCGTCGGCCGAGGGGAACCGGACGTGCTCCAGGGCATCCGGGGCGTAGAGCTTCTCCCCATGGCCCGAGGGCTGGCCCAGGGAGATCCTGCAGCCCTCAGAGCACGAGGTGCTGACGTGGCCCACCAGCCTCCCGCTGTAGTAGAAGCTGATCACCATCTGGGAATAACCTGGGAGGTGATGGACACGCACATCTCATCAGGAAAGGACAAACCTGCTCCTCACTGCTGTGCCCAAATCCCAGATTTCCTGGGAGGGACATCTCCCTCAGCCTGGTACAGGGCTGACCAGCAAGTGAGAGCTCCCAATATCACAGAACCATGGAATGGGGACCTCTGGAGATCACCCAGTCCAACCCCTCTGCCCAGGCAGGGGCACCTGGAGCAGGTGACACAGGGACAAATCCAGGTGGGGTTGGGATGTCTCCAGAGAAGGAAACTCCACAACTCCCTGGGAAGCTGTTCCAGTGCTCTGCCAAGCTCCATGGGAAGTTCTTCCTCGCACTGAGGTGGAACTTCTTGTGGTTTAGTTTATGGCCAAGAAACACATGGAACCCATTCCTCCTGCCTTTGCTCCACACTCCCCCCCATTCCAAAGGCTGGCTGATCCCAGCATCCCAAGCAACTGCTCTCTGCCCCATGACACCAGGCAGGATCCATCCCAGCATGGAAATGTGGGCAATCAGGAGGGTGCAGCACCTCCTGAACCCAAAGCAAAGCCTCCCTCAAGGTGGGGGACAGAGTCAGAGCCACCTCCTGCTACCACACACAGAGAGGGGCACCTGCTGGCCAGGGGAGGTGCCTTACCTGAGTGGTACTGCTCATAGCTGGAGTATCCATTCATCAGGGGCAACGCTGTGGGCACACAAAGCCGAGCTGAGCCTCCATTCCCAGCTCCCAAATCCCAATCCCCCAGCTCCCCCCCCCCACCAGCCCCCTCATTTTCTGTCCCAGTATTCCCAGCTCCCACACGGGAGATACCAGCAAAACCTCCCAGGTGGATTTCTCAATGGGCACTTTAAACATCCTTAATAAGGAAGATAAAATAAACTGCTCCCCACCCCACATCCCTGCACAAGGAAGATTTTTCCTGCCCCAACAATCTCCCAAATCTCACACAAGCTGTCGGCTACTTACCAGGGCTGGGCTGCTGCACCCACCAGTCGGGTATTGGGGGGTTCCTGCAGGTCTCCTGGGGGGGTGAGGGGCTCCTCTTGATGATCCCCAGGTATTCATCCACACAGGAGGGCTGTGGGATACCAGAAACGGGGATCAGAGCACGTTGGATGCCTTGCAGCACTTGGAGAGGGTCCAAAAGGCAACGCCAACCAGTTTTTGGGGTTGGAAAGATCAAGTTTGGCATTGCCCAGGTTGTACATTTGAATAAAACCCTCAAGAGCTACTGAGGGGAAGCGGGCAGGTGTGACAAGGCCAAGAAGGGGCACAGAGCTGGGACAAACCCCATCCCCCAGTGAATTCTCTCCCAGCTGGATGCACATGGAAAGCAGGAGCCAACACCAGGTGCTGGCTCCCAGGAATGAGCTGCAAATCCAGCCCTGCAGACGGAATTCTTGGAAGGCAAGGAATTTTTATCAGGCAGCCTGACCCAGCACTCCTCCTGCAGCCAAGGTGAGGCCTCACCTCTTTGATGAGGTCATCGATGGCAGAGGAGCTGCAGTCCATGTCCGTGACATCGTTCAGGCTGCTCCCGCTGGCAATCCCTGCTTTGCCTGGAAGGACAGGTGGGGATGCAGTGAGAACACCCACACACATCCCAAGCACAGCTCATCTTGAGGGGTTTTAGAAACCTTTCAGCCAGTGAAAGTTATGAAACCAAGAACCACAGCGGAGCCACGTAACAGCACCTTGGAGAAGCTCACAGCCCTTCCAGAGCTGCTTTTTGGGGGGGGGGGGGGGGGAAAAAAAAAAAAAAAAAAAAAATCACTTTACAACCCATTTCCCCCCTGCACAGCGACCAGCAGCAAGAAAACTCAAAAGTCTGGCTGGTAACACAAAGCTGGAGAAGAGGAGAGGGTTTGGGGGGTTTTTTTGAGCACCCCAGAGACTGGGGCTGCTGCTTCTCCTTTTTCCACCAGCCACCCCAGTGCAGGGGTGCTGCTGGTGGGAACCTGCCGTGCCATTTGCATAGGGGCAGCACAGCCCCTGTGTGAACGGGCTGGAGGGGACAGAGATGCTAAAGGCAGATTTCCTGACAGCAAAATCATTCTTTTTTTTGCACATTTTTAACATTTAAAAAAAAAAAAAAAAAAAAAAAAAAAAGGACAAAGCACACCACACACTCCCCTAACCACAAACAGGGTTATAGTTAGTGTGACCTGAACCACACCGGACAGCAGAGCAGCTCTCTGCAAAATCATTGCAAGAAAAGGGATTTACTGCAGCTCCTCATCATTCTCATGGGGCAGGGGTTGGGAGGAAAAAAAGGTTGAGGCTCATGTTCCTCCCCTACAACATCCTTAGGGCATGGGAGCTTCCACAAGGCTGCAGCTGTCCCTTATTTCCTAAGGGCTCAAGGGGTTAAAAGAAAAAAAAACCAAGCCTGGCCTTTCTTCCTCCCCTCCCTGTCACCACAGGGGGACATCTGCAAAGCAGGACAAGCAGAGAGCCAGAGCACAGAGCAGGGCCTGGCCAGGAAGCTCTGCTCAGGTGCAGGTCTGCGCTAACAGGATGGACCCATAGCAGGGGTCACTCCTTTGCTGGGGAACTCACATTTCTGCTCCTCCTCTGGCACGATCCTGTAGACCTTGTAGGGCTCAGAGATGTCCAGCTGGGACCTGTCTGTCACCTCCTCAAAGTCAGGGCTCTTGTTCAGAGCGCAGCGAAGCCGCGTCTTCCACGTGGCCGGCTCCGCTTTGTCACCTTCCTTGAACTTGCCTTTGAAAACAGCCCAGGCCTAAAGCAAAGAATGCAAAAAAAAAAGCCCTAAGAAAATCCTCCCTGCGAGCTCTACAAAGCCTCTCAGGGAGGAAGAGCTGGGGTTGCAGAGAGCATTTTGCATCTTGCACCCTTCTCAAGCATCCCCTGGGGATTCGCTGTTTCGCTCCTAGACTGCACAGCCACCACACCTGGGGGGGCTTTTGGGGTGCAGAGCAGCACCATGTACCCCAAAAATGCAGAAAAGTCTTTTAAAACCCAGGTTTTCCAAAAGTAGAGGTCAAAATCATCATGTGCGGCTTTCACCTCTGCACCTCGAGCTGCCGGGAACACGAGGAATTGCTGCTCAATTAAAAATCAAAATAAACCTCAAAAAAACCAACAAAATTTGTGCTTTCAGTAAGAAAAATGATAAGGGAATATAAGGTAGGAGAATATATTTTACCCCTGAAGGGAGATTGCAAAATACTACATATTTTTAAATATACATATTTATTTCTTTTATAGTTATTTCTGTATTTTCAGATGGCTGAGTTCAGTACCATCCTCATAACTCAGTGCTCCCAACCCAGTTGTCACTGAAAGTGAACTCACTCACCTGATACTTAGAAGTGGGGTCAGAGGGAAGGGAATTCCTGAGGAACTTTTTGCTTCAGGATAGAATTTTCCCATTTTTCCCCCAAACTGGAAATCTCCCCTTTAAGTAAAATTCTTCCTTCCAACCTTCAAAGGCTTTTTAGGGTAGGTTTTTTTTTTTTTAATACAAATCCAGCATTTTATCAAGAGAAGCTGATGAGAAGTTTCAAGCAGGTCAAAAGCTCCTTCTCATGTCAGAGCTGGATTCAAACCTGCTGAAAACAAACCTAAAACTGGTACTAATTTTTGATAAAAAGGAATAAATCATCCCCCCCCAAAAAAAAAAAAAAAAAAAAGAAAAATCCTAGGAGACCAATCACAGCATCTCCTGCAAGGGTTAAAGACATAAAACCCAGAGACAGCGTGGCCACGTCCCACCAAGGGACAAAAGCAGCACCACAGAGCCCAGGAGGCACCAAGAAAAAGCATCAACCACCTGTGCCTACCTTGAAAATAGAAGCATCCACCTCCTGGTTGTAGTCCTGCTTCCCGGCGTGCTTCCACGGGATGCGGAACATGGATTTCTCCTCGTTCTCCCAGATGAGGCCGGGGTACAGTTCGCTGTCGATCTGCTCGATCAGCCACTGCCGCAGCCGCCTGCCACCGTTCCGGTCACACATCCTGCAGGGACAGAGGGGGCCAGGCCCCGTCAGCTCTCCCAGTTCCATCCCAGCACAGCTGGGGAGCAGGGGTTGGGCTGGTTTGCCCCAGGCTCAGCTGGCAGTGGCACCACCTGGAGCTTTTGGAAGCCCCACATGCCAACGTCTGCCCGTGGAATGAGATGGAATTTAACATCCCTTCCAACCCAAAGCCTTCTGGGAATTCCCAATCCTATAATTCTAGGATTAAAATACCCCCCAGCCCACCCGCTGCTTCTTTTAAAATGAGAAAAGAATCAAGGCTATTTCCTTCTGAGTTGCTACAAATCCTTCCTCCAGCTCTACCAAAGTTCCGCTCCCAGAACCAGCTGACTCAGTGCTCTGCTTATTCCTATTTTGCTGTGGGATAAGCAGATGGATGGGGATTAAAGCCCCCAGCTGTGCTGTCACCTGAGCAAGTGACACTGGGCAGGCCATCCCAGGGTGCCAGAGCTGTCCCTGGCTGGTCTTGGCACAAGGATCTGTCCCAGAGGGAACAGCAGCTCCTCTCACCAGGCACCATCCGGGGAGCAGATGCCGGCTCCAAACTGCATCCCAAATCCTCACAGGGATAAGGAACACACAGCCACTGGAAGCAGAGTGCCAGGCTCAACCCTGCCTGTCACAACAGGAGCTGGTGGCCTGGCAGAAGTGACCAGCAGCCCCTGAATCAACTTTGCAGGCAGTTTGGGCTCCAGATTTTACTGGACTGCCTCTCCCTCATTCGTTTGTTATTTACTGCCCCAGTGGAAGATTTTGGGGGGGGAAAACAAGGATGCTCCCAGCACAGCCTGAGATCCAGTGGTCCCTGCTCTGCCACGGGATCCCACCAGCTCAGTGCCACCAAATTCCATCCCTTCTGCACTGCCCAGCAGGACACAGAGATAGCCCTGGCTACTCAGAGCACAGCCCCTGTTTTTTAGGGATGGTGAGCACCAACACCACCAGCCGAACACCACGGAGGGCACAGCTCTGGATGTCCCAAGACACGCCACAGCTCATCCCAGGAGGAATGGGGGCACACAGCAGGCTCTCTGGGAGCTCCTGCACCCAACCCGAGTCATGCCAAAGGGAAAAACCTCAGAAATCCCGCAGAAATGGGGCGCTCCTAAACCACCCCGTTTTCTAGAAAGCTGCTTCCCATCACAGCCAGAGGCCGGAGCTCCATCTCCCCTCCCCGAGAGGGAGTCACACGCTCGGGACGATGTCAAGGAGCCCTCCCGAGCGGGCTGGAGGCGGCAGCCCCGCACCGTCACCCCGCGGCTCCAACCCGCTCAGCCCGGGCTCTGCCGCGGAGCACCGGGGGCAGCACCGGGAGGGCTCGATCCTTGCGCAGGGGACCGCGAGCACCGGGCTGGGGACATCCCGCATCCCTACCGTCCCGCAAACTTCCTGCCCTTCCCCGCAGGCGTGCGGATAATCGGGGTAGGCGTCGGGACCTCCTCCTGCCCTCCCGCCGCTCGGTGCCGGTCCCGGCCCACCCACGGGAAATGCCGGTCCCTGTCCCTCAGCCTGCCCCTGCCCACCCACAGCAAATGCCGGTCCCGGTCCCAGCCCACCCACGGGAAATGCCGGTACCTGTCCCCGGCCAGTCCCAGCTCAGCTCCCGTCCCCGCGCTCCCGCTCCCGCCGCCGCGCCCGCGGCGCTCACTGCGCTCCCTTTATATAGCCGCGCGTTATGAGGCCACGCCTACCATCGCGCCCCCGCCGCACTCCACCAATCACCAGCCTCTTTTGCCTGCCGCTGCACCCAATGAGGAGACAGCGCCCTGCGGGGCCGGCCAATGAGGAGCGTCCCGGCGGGGCACGCGCCGCAGTTTCTGTTAAAGCGCGGCTTTCCCCGAAATCAGCTGAGCGGGAGGGGCGGGGCTTCGGCGGAGGGGGCGGGGCCTCGGCGGAGGGGGCGGGGCCTTAACGGAGGGGGCGGGGCCAAGTCGCCTCTGAACCGGGTCTCTCCCGGGCTGGTTCGGCCCCGTGGTTCCCAAACTCAAATTAATCCATCCCAAATTCCAACCCAGTTTCCCCAGTCCCAGAGCAGTCTTCCCAGAGCCAGACTGGTGCATTACCAGTCCCAGATCAGTCCATCCCCAGTCTCAGACCAATAGCGCCAGTCCCAGATCAATCCATCCTCAGCCCATGATCAGTATATCCCCGAATCAACCTCCCCAGTTCCAGACCAGTCTCCTCAGGTCCAGATTAATTTAGTCCCATACCAGTCTTTCCAGTCTCAGTCCAGCCTCCCCAGTCCCAGATCGGTTTCCCCAGTCCCAGACTGGTCCCTCTCCCGTCCCAGATCTTTCTATCCCCAATCCCAAATTGCCCTTCCCAGTCTCGGGCCAGGGTCCCCAGTCTCAGTCCAGCCTCCCCAGTCCCAGATCAGCTTCCCCAGTCCCAGACTGGTCCCTCTCCAGTCCCAGATCTTTCTATCCCCAATCCCAAACCACCCTTCCCAGTCTCAGAACAGAGTCCCCAGTCCCAGCTCAATCCATGCCCAGTCCCAGACCACTTTCCCCAATCCCAGATTCGTCCACCCACAGTTCCAGATCAGTCCGCCCCTAGTCCCAGTCCAATCTCCCCTGTCCCAGATTGGTCCATCCCCAGCCCCAGACTGGTCCATCCCCAGGCAGTCCCCAGTTCCTTTCTGGATCAACCCCACTCCTGGATCATTCCCTCCCTCCCTGCCCCAGCAGTTCCCACTGTTCCCATGCTGGATTTGGTGTCCTGACCATACCCAGCACCCTAAACCCAGCCAGGGCCACCAGAGCATAAAGGACCATCTGCAGCCTGACTTCAGCGGGGGTTTTTTTGGGTTTACCAGATTACACGCACATTTCTTGGAAGAAAACCATAATTACTCCCACATGGGTAATACAGAGAAATGGGAAATGTATGGAGCTGCGCAGATGGTTTAATAAAAATAACGCCCCGAGGTGCACAACCTTGCCTGTCATTTCTAATAAAGAACGGCTGTAATGGCCCTTGTTTTTAAACACCCCACTGATCCTCCTTGGATTCCCCCCCAGGAGATTTGGGGTGATCCAAAACCATCTTCTGCAATACAGTCAGGAGGATTAATTCTCTTTTTTGACCAAAAATACAATTTTAAACTTTGCAAGGGGTTTGCATCGCCCCCTCCCCCTGCTAGATAGAGACCCTCCTGTAAAAAGCTCTTAATTTTGTTAAAACCCTGGAAAATTTGTGATATTTTAAAGGGTCTTCACACAACCAAACTCCATCTCCTTTGGAGACCAGAGACCTGGAGATTCATTGCGATGGAGAGGGGTGACTTCATCATTCCCAGCTTCATTTCGGCTCTGCAGCTTCATAGGCAGCGTGGAAAGGTAAATCTAAATTCCCTGGGGCGAGGATAAAATATTCAACCACTTAAAATGGGGTTTCAGGCACTTGGAGTAGGCTGGGAGACGCCTCACAGCCCTGCTTGCTGCTGGGAAGGGAAGATGAGGATGCCAGCAGGGCCAGGAATTTGTTGTGAAGGATTTCCCTGTGTTAGCAGCACCCTGGGAAGCTCAGCCGGGCTTCAGCAGAGCCGTTTCCCCGTTGCCAGAGGCACCAGGATTTCAGGAAGGCTGATGTGGGACAGCAGAGCCGAGCAGCCAAGCGTGAGGTGCTCTTGGAATGCAGGAAGAAGTTGAAATCAGCCCGGTTTTACCTGTTCAGGGTTCGCCTCCTGGCTCCCAGAATTCCTAAAGCCACCACTGATGGAGAAATAAAGTGGAAAAATAGATTTATTCACCTGGGACACCCCGCAAATCCAGGGAAATTTGGGATGGGGGGAGCTTTTTGGGCACCGATGTCGCTGGTGGTGCTGGTGCATGGAGGGTGCTGCTGCTCTGGGGAATCATTCCCTGTGATTCCCCAAACTGGGGGGATTTTCCCAGGTTTTGCTTTGGTGCCGTGGTTCCCTGGGGAATGTCTGAACCCCGGGAGGGGCAGGGCCCGCCGGGCTGTGGAGGTTATCACACCTCGGGCAAAGCCAATCTCTGCTTATCACCCATCTCCAATGACTTCCTATTAACTCCCACTTTCTTCTCTTTTCTCTTCCTGCGTGCGAGTTCCATTTTTCTGCTTCCTAAAATGATAACGGGGGCTTTAAATCCAGCATTGATCCCGTTCGCTCACTCAGCCCCCTCCACCAACAGCCTTGATCCCATTCATTGCTTTCCCACGCATGGCATTACTTCCATGTGGAGTAACAGCCACAGGGACCCTTTTCTCCACCTAAAAAATGGGAAAAGTCCCCGTTTTTCTTCCCCCTGGAATTCTACACGTCATGGATAAACACTGAATATTGAAATCTTTTTGTTTTGCTGGTGGTTCTCACCAAGAAAATGGGAAGCAGGGTGGTCATTTCAGTCCATCTCTGTATTCCCACCAGGAACAAATCAAGTCCAGGCACCCTCGTGATTTTAGTCACTCTCTTCTTTATTAGGAGCTGGGCCAGTCACCCCTGGTGCCGTCACATGATGAGTACCCAGAAATCTTCATTGAAAGAATTCCTAGAAATGTTTTGAATCCCTTTTTTCTTAGAAGGAATTGCAGAACAGATGTTTCTGAGTGGACAAACAAGGTATTTATGGTGAAAGGCCGAGATGGCATGGAAGGGTTGAAGGTTTCCGTGCAGAAGGGCTGAATCCATGGCATGGGACCCTCCTTGTAAGGCAGATGGGGGGATTCCTGCCAAAGGAAGCTCTGGAAAAGCACAGCACGAGCTTGGGATGAAAAACTGGGCGTGGCCATGGGTTTTAGGTATTAAAAAGGTTTTTGGAGAGGGACAGAGTTAAATTGGTCCGTGGGTTGAGTGAGTCCAACCAAGCTTTTGGCATCTTTGGCAAGCGGGGACACTCAGATGGGGCTCAGGGCAAACCCAAAACCACTCTGGCTCCAGGGATGGAGGCAGTGGGACAGGCACCACTGGATTTTCCCCCTCCCTGGGGTTGGGATAAGGAAAATGCCAGATATTCACCTGCCTAGGACCAGGCTGGACTGGGAAACTCCACGCACAGCAAGGGGCAGCCCCAGAGAGCCTCCAGCCTCTCTCCCCATCCCACTGGGTGCTGGCCGAGGCTCAGCAGCACCCCTACATCCCAGCATTCATCCCTCCTTCCTCAGGGAAGCAGAGGACAAGGCGGCCTCTCTCCATCTCCCCCCACCTTGGATTTCCAAGGTCGGCAGCACCATTCCCGTGCCCTGCCAGAGGAGCGCCCAGGTATTGTAATGAGGAGAGAGGGACGGGGCTGGCTGCTGCTCCGAGGGTGGAAAAGCGGCTCTAATCCATTGGGAAAGGGGGAATGGGTCAGAGCAGGACACTGTCACCCACAAACTGGAGCTGGAAGCTGATGGGGAGCTCCGTGAGTCCTGCCCCCCCTGCTCCAAGCCTGGAGCCCACGCTGGTGCTGGCGGATTTCTGCCCTAGACTTGAATCCCTGGGGGTGCTTGGCAAAGGGAAAACTGAGTTTTCCAAGCCCCAGGGCCAGCGCCTGCCGGGGAACAGCCGGCTGCTTATCTGTTCATCCATCTGCTGCCACCGGTGCCACCTGCGTGGCAGGGAGGAGGGAAGGTGGGAGCTGGGGAGCGGAGCCAGGAGCAATCCCTGCTCCCCAGCTGCTGCTCCTTCTGCCCCTCGTGCTGCTGGCCCAGCAAGCGCTGCAGCTCCTCCTGGTCCTGGAAGGGGTTCCTGCCGTAATCCCGGCGGATCCAGGCGCGGTACTGCCAGGAAAAAGGGTTGTCAGGGTCACCTGAAAAGGCTGAGAGACCCCCAGAGAGAGAGCAAGGCTGCTACAGCTCCAATGGAAAGCAGGGAGCCAAGCAATTCCTGCTGCATTCCCAGCCCTCCGCAGCCTCAGGCGAGGCCGGGGGATCCCCAGGCACATCCAGCACGCAGGAAGGTCCCAATCCCACCGGAGCTCACACTCATCTCACCACGGATGCTGTGGATCCCCCCCATCCCAGCACTCCCCACATCCCCAGCCCGGCACAGAGCTGGCAGCACCCTCAGCTTCCCGCAGTGGCTGCAGCTGGGACAGCAGCTTTATTTATTTCTGCTTGCCAAGAAGCTGCTGCTGTTCCTCGTGTGCCTGAATTCCCGTAAGGAATGCTTCCCGAAGCTTTCCCCCCCCGCCGAGATGGCCCTTGCAAGGTGGGGCAGGTTTGTTGTCAGAGCACCTCGCTCACCACCGGGAGGTTGTGGGGAACTTCTCATCCCCCTCATCCCGACTGCTCCCGAGGCAGGAGTATCCCGGTGGCCAGGGGCCAGCTGGAAGCAGGCTGAGGCCTGGAGGTGGCTGGGAAGGAAGGGATGGTCTAGAGAAACTGTTCCCGTTACTGCTGGGATGAGGAAAGAGCCAGACAGTCCCAAATTGCAGCACCGAGGAGCGTGGGCAGGAAGGGGCAGCTGTGCCAGGATTCACCATTCCGGCTGCCCAGGGCTTGTAGGGAACAACCAGAGCTCTGCCAGCTCCCTGAGGAGCTGGGAACCTGCTGCTCCAGCTAGGAATTACTGGGATGAGTGGTAGGAGCACACCCAGCAACAGCAAACACCTCGGGAAAAGGATGGAGGGCACCCGTGGGTGCAAAGGGTGCAGAGAGGGACCGAGCATGGGAGCCCTGGGATGGGGTGGCACAGGGACAGGATGGGATTCAGCTAGGGGATCCAGAGGGAGATGGAAGCAGCTCCCATGAGCTTGGCACCCCTTGGATGAGGTGCCTTTGCTGTGGATTCGGCTTCCCAAATGGGCACTAGCCACCAAGTTCGCAGGAAAAGTTCGGGATGCAGGACAGCAGGATTGGCAGCTCAGCACTGGATGAGCCACAAGGGCAAAAAAGCCTGAGACTGACCCTGGTGGTATCCCCCTCTCCTGCAGCCAGGGAAAATCAGCTGGGGCAGGGGGGATTTCCAGTGGGAATGCCTGGATTTCCCAAATTCACTCCATCCCACAGCAGGACTCGCCACGGCTGTTACACAACTGCCACCTGCCAGCAGGAAGATCCCGTGCTCAGGGCGCTCCCCCAGAGCCAGACCTGTACTCCTTGCTAGGAAACAACCCCTGGGAAGTGAGACCCAAAGGGTTTGGGACAGGATTTGGGACAAGAATCCACGCCAGGATCTCATGAGGGGAACATCCCTTCCATGGAAACCATGCAGAGGGATGAAGCTCCATGGGAAGAGCTGCCTGGCACCCACCAAGGCTCAGCACCCAGGCTCGGAGCTGGATCCCACCACCCAGGGAGGAGGGAAGGAGTGGGTGGGAGATGGGGGAAGCTGCCAGGCATTTCCTTTTAAAGCCAGAGCAAGAAGTGGTTCCAGCCCGTTTCCTCCAGCACAGACCACCAACCCACTGCCCTCCTCCTCCTCCCTCTCTCTCCCAGGCCAGGAGCACCCAGCCCATCTAGGATGGCACCAGGGGGAGAAAGGCAGCCTGGCCATGTTGTGTCAGTACCACAGGGCACGGATCTGTCACCAGAGTGCCCATGTGTGCCCTCTGTCACATCCACACTGTCTTGTCTGTGCCTGCTGACTTCCTTTTCTAACCTTACCCATCCTCCTGCTGCTGCTCTTGGTCCCTTCCTTCCTTCTTTATCCCTCCAGCCCAGAGAAGCCCCATTTGCCAGCTTGAAACCGCAGCTGCACGCTCCAGCAGCGAGGCTGGGCAGTCCCAGGGAGCATCTTCCCCATTCCTTCCGCTCATGCTCCCGTCTGAGCTCCCTGGGATGAAGGAAACTGAGGCACCACAGCCTGAGGAGGTGCCCAGAAGGACCAACCTGCTTCCTCACAGGTTTCAAGCAGCAAGGTTTGAGGCTTTTCCACCCCCGAGGGCCATTCCCTCCCCAGTGCTGTCATCACGGAGTGGGAGTTTCAAGGAAAAGGCAGCTCTTGCTAAATCCCACGGTCAAGAAAACACATCCAAGTGCCTCCACCCTTGGCTGTGCCTCGGGTATTTCAGGGAAAGCATTGCAAAGCCACTGGCAAAACTTGGGAGGTGATGGAAAAGCAGCTTCCAAGGGATAGGGAGGAAAGCGTGGTGACCATTGAGCCCAGTCTGGATGCTGGGAGCAGGAGGAATAACTGGGATGAGCAAACCCCAGAGCAGGGCCTGTGCGGGGACGAAGCCAGAGTGTGGGAAGGGCCAGGGAGAGCTGGCCCAGCCAGGGGAAGCCCCGCAGGGAATCTCCAGCCCCTGGGGTGTTTTGTAATCCCTTGGAGCATTTTCCACCCCCCTCCACGGGCGTTTCTGCAAGCTGGTGATAACGGGGCACAGCCACATCCCTCATGTGACAGCGCCCGCCGCAGCCGGGGAAGGGAACTTGGGGCTGGGGAAGGGGCTGGCCTTTGGGCCAGTGCCTCGTGCTGTCCCTGCTCCCTCCTGGGAGGGCAGGAATCCCCTGCAAGGGCTCGGCAGGGCCGGAGGGACCTCAGGGTCCTGTCTGTCACGGGGCCATCGCCCGATGCTCGGGGCTGCAGAGGGTGGGGGGCTCTGCCTCCAGGGATGGTGCCAAGTCCAGGGGTGACATGGGCGGTGACATCCCTGGCACACCTCTTTTCCACGGCTCCCCTTTCCTTGCAGAGGTCCAGCTGTGTCTCAGGTGAAGTTTGGGACCCCAGGGACGGGTGAAGGAGCAGAGTCCAGAGTGGGAGGCTGGAGGCAGCCGGAGAGCCAGGTGGGAGCTGTGCTTTTAAAGGCCTTTTCCTTTGCTTTTTAAGGCCTTTCCCTCTGCCTTTCAAGGCCTTTTCCTCTGCTTTCGGAGGCTTTCCAGGTCAAAAGTGCAGCTCTGATCTCTGCTCCCAGTTGAACGTGCCACTGTCATCCCAGCTGCTGGAATCCTGCTGGGCTCTGCTCCATCCTCCCTCCCCTGCACGGATGGGAGCCCATCCAGCCCGAGCTTCTGCTCTCCCAAAATCTGCTGCTCCATCTCATTTTGGGGAGGAAAGATTGGAGATTTCTCCACCCACACTTGCTCCCACCTGTCACCTGCCTCTGCAGGCTGGCACAGGGAGCCCTGGCACATCCAAGCGTGCCCAGACATCCCGAAACTCCTCACAAGAGCCTTCCTCCCTCTCCACTCCCCCTCTTCGCCTCCAGCTCCCGCCGTGCTGCATTCCTGGAAATTGGCCCAGCTCCTTCCTAAGGTTCCCAAGGGACAAACTGCTCTCCCATCCCTCCCGCTGTGTCCTAACTCATGAAAACAAGTTTAGGGTTTTCTAGTTTAGGGTTTAGGGTTTTCCAGAGCTTTTTGAAGTGCGCTCACATAATATCGAGGCACTTTTTAAAAATTTATTTTCCTTTTTTTTTTTTTTTGCGTGCAAACCCCCAAATCCCCAGGTAATCAATGACATTCCCAAAATCCAGCTGGGACAAACAGAGAGCTGCATGCAAAGGAGCTGCACCTGGTTGCAAACCCCTCCAAAATGTATCCAAGGGGACTTTACCTCCCGGAGCAGGGTCCTCTCGTATTCCTGCAGCTGCTGCTGGAACCCGGCGTTGGGGCTGGCGTAGGAGCGCACGGCCTTGGTGGCAGCCAGGCAGCTCTGCCAGCCCAGCTCTGTCACTGTCATCAGGTAGGCCACCAGGATGGTGGTGCTGCGGGACACCCCGGCCAGGCTGGAATGGCCCAGGGAGCCGCGTCAGGGAGAGGATCCCGCGGGCATCACCCGTGGGACGCAGGTTCCCTCACTGGGGCGCTGGCAGGCATGGATTGGGAGGGGGTAAGGAGCTCTCTCACCACTGCTGTGACCCCCCTGTCCCCTCCTCAAGCCTGTCCCACGGCTTGGATGCTCAGGTGGTCAGTGCAAGGAGCACCCATCCCTGTGGAGCCAGAGGTGGGCACCTTCCCACGGCATTCCCGCTGTTCCGTGCCTCCTCCTCTCCTTCCTGCCCTTCCCCAGTGATGTCCCACACCAAGGACACTTTCTGGGAGCCCACCCCCAGCTCCCAGGGGATGGATGGGGCCTGAGGGGGTCACAGCAGCTCTCACCAGTGCACCAGGCAGCCTCCCCCTCCGAGCCGGCACTCGTGGATAAACTGGATGCACTCCTTAAAATGCTGCAGCCTGTGGGGAGAGGGGCAGGAGGTGAGGAGGGAAGGGCTGCCAGTCCCTGCAGGGCACTGGGACACCCTGAAAACAGCACCAGCGTCACTCCCAAGGACTTCCCACCACCCTGGGGCTACCAGCGTGGGGTGGGAGCAGAGATCCTGCCGCTGCCAAGTGAAGGGAATGACCTGGGAGATTTCCCGGGGGATTTCCTGCTTCCTGAGGGATCAAGGAATGAGGGTGATGCCACCAGCTCAGCCCCAGGGGAACGGCCGGCAGGGAAAGGTGTCACCTCGTGCCCAAGGGACACGAACTCTCCCAGTTCTCCTGCCCCACCCCTCACTCCCAAACAGTGCCAAAAACACCTGCTTCCCTCCCAGGGAAAGATGGAGAGATGCCAGTGGGAAAGAAAGGGAGGATGGGAAAGGGAGAGTGGGAAAGGGAGATGGGAAAGGGAGGATGGGAAAGGGAGGAAAGGAAAGGGAGGAAAGGAAAGGGAGAATGGGAAAGGGAGAATGGGAAAGGGAGGATGGGAAAGGGAGGAAAGGAAAGGGAGGAAAGGAAAGGGAGAATGGGAAAGGGAGAATGGAAAAGGGAGGAAGGGAAAGGGAGAATGGGAAAGGGAGAATGGGAAAGGGAGAATGGGAAAGGGAGCATTTTGCAGCAAAACGGGGCAGGTGGGAGCCCAGGCTTCCACACCTGGAAAACAGGATAACTAATTCCATGTGTACTGAGTGGGCAGAGCTGGGTGTTTGTGGCAGGCTCTGGTGAGACCCATCCCTCCAGCCCATCCCTGGCTGGGATTCCAGGAGCTGTTGTCCCGCTGAGATCCCACGCTGAGCCAGGTATTCCTCTCCTTCCAATGAAACCTGCCCATCCCTCCCCGCTGCCAGCATCACGCCGAGCCCTGGGGCAGTTTTGAGGCAGAAAACCTGATTCTGGTCACTTGTGCTGCTGGTGGCCTCCCTGAGCACCCAGGCCTGGGTTTTCCAGGAGGAGAAGAGGGTCCCTTTGGCAGCACCGCTGCTCCGGCGCCGGACTTCCTCTGCCTCCGCGTGACGGGGTGGGCGTGCACCCACGCAGCCTTCCGGATTTCTCAGAAACCAAAGCATGACCTCCCACGGTTATTCCCACTGTGCCCCTTGCCAAGGGAGCTGGTGTCCCTCTGGGAACCCTCCAGAATCTCCTCCATCCCTGCTAGCCCATGGAGAAGGGTGCCCTGGGAGCGCTGGGCTTGGCACCTTCCAGGGAGGCAAACAAGGATGAATTTATTCAGGAATAGGAGCGGGTTCTGCTTCCCAGGAAGAGCAGGAGAGATGAGGGAGTCTCTGACACTGCGGTCAGGCTAAAAATACTGAGCCTCTCATTCCTGGGAGGAGCTGTCAGTGCAAGGCTCCTCCAGCACCACAGCAAACAGAGCATCACCCTTTGGGAGGATTTCCCCTGCCTAAAGCCTGTCCCAGGGGATTTCCCTGCTGGCCCTGCTGATCTTCACGGAGCTGCCAACATCCCCCCAGGCCCGCAGGTGCTGCCCACACAGCTCCGAGCTCTCCAGATCCCA
The DNA here is from genome assembly GCF_009650955.1 of Corvus moneduloides. Lineage (NCBI taxonomy): Eukaryota > Metazoa > Chordata > Aves > Passeriformes > Corvidae > Corvus > Corvus moneduloides. The sequence continues at coordinate 2,473,223 of NC_045487.1, read as the reverse complement.
ATCCTGCCCTCCAGCCCCTCAGTAGGAGCAGCAGGAATGTCCCATGCCACAAGGACACGATGCTCATGCCTCCAGCCTGCATCCCTCTCCCAACCCATCCCAAAGGATTTTAGCTCCCCATCCATCCTCACCCACTCCAGGGGTGTTTTTCCCAGTGGGAAAGCTCTGCCTGTGCTTTTCCAGCCTCAAAGTGTGGGATTGGGGAGTGGAATGGCAGCGCTGAGAGTCCGAATCACAAGCAGGACACAAAGTTCACCAGGATTGTGAAATCCAAGGCACAAACTGACAAGCAGAAAATAGTTTCTTGAATAACTCTTCCTTCCTGCAGGCAGCCTTATCTTCCCCCCCCCTCCCCCTTTATTTTTTTTTTTCCCTTTCGTAGAGATGCCACAAACGCAAAGAAATGAGCGAAGGGGGAAAAAAAAATTAACAGCGAAAAATCCCAGTTCTTGCTGAGGCAGGGTTTTCTTGTAAAGCTTCTCTTTCCGCTCAGCAGCAGCATGAGCAAGCAGAATTCCACCCCCGGGCACGGCTGCTCCCAAGGATGCTGGAAAAACCAGCACCTCCACAGGTAGGGCTCAGTCTGGGCCCTGGGAATTAAGTTTTGATGCTTTTTAGGGTTTGACTGGAGAGAAAAATCCCGTGGATTTGCCAATTTGCTGGTGCAAATGGATGATTTATTGGATGCCCAGCACCCAAAGCAGCAGCATCCCACAAAATCCTGGGAATTCCTCCCAGCTCCTCTCAGCAGCTTCATCTCCAAAAGATCATTCCAAGCATCTGTGCTTTAGATGGTGAAAAAAAAAATGTGTGTTTTAATAAATGCCGTATTTCTCTTTCCAAAATAAAAATGCCTGACACAAATCGTCTTTCCAACACTCCAATTTTCAACCCTGCCCAGCAGAATAATTCTGAAATGTGATGAAAAATCAAATTTCCTGACTGCAAACACACATTAAAAATGGATTTTAAGCCCTAAAGTGTTATTTACCACACAAAAAATGAACCCCAGCTTCTGGGAAGCTCAGAAATTTCACAGCATGGATGGACTAAACCTTCATCCTGCAGAACCTGAGCTTTTATTGACCAACAGGAAAAAAGGATGGGAAATAACTTACAGGTTTTCACTGGATGAATCCGAGGCCGAGATACACAGATAGGTCATGTCCTGTAATACAGAATTAAATAGCAATAAAATACCTCCAAGAAGCATTAAATCTCCATTTCTCTTTTTTTTTTCCCCTTCCTCAGCTGACCCTGAGGGGAGAAGAAAGCTGGAAACCGCCTTGGGGTTTGCTCCACTCCAATGGATGGCTGCATCCATCCCATCCCGGGCGATTTCCTCTCAGTCCCAGAGGACAGGCCAGGCTGTGGGGACAACTGCAACGCTCAGGAACCCCCAAACCCAGAGCCAGCCCTTTTCCAGGCCCCAAACTCCACCAGGAAGATGTGTGTGACCACGCACTGACAAAGCCACTCTCATCAATGAGTTATTTCCTCCCCGTGCTTTTAATACCCCATAAATCATCTGCTGCCTGCTGGCCTAGGTCAGATTACTTTCCTCTCCTTAAAACATCGCTTCCTCGATCCTCCCTGTTCGCAGCTAAATTTAGATCCTTTTTATCTGGGGGTTGGGTTTTTTTTTTAATCCTTCCTTAGCAAAACGGGGGGAAAACCCCGCAGCCAGAGCGCCAGGGATTGCCCCATCTCCATCAGCTCCCTCCTGGCGCAGGCAGCCCGACCCCATGGACCACCCTCCAGCCCAGGAGGCTGGGAAAAGCGGATTATTTAAGGAGGGGAGGGGCGGAGAAGGATGGGAAAAGGGATAATTCTGCGCTGGAATGACCCGTGCTGCAAGGATGAGCGTGGATTTCCCACATCCCATGCACAGCTCCATCCGTGCCGGCTGCCATCCCAACCTCGCCACACCGGGAAGAGCCACCACGCCATCAAACCCACCGTGGAGCAACCAAAACGACCTCAACCCACCCCAAACCCCGACCCACACCCCCTCAATCCCGCATTAATCCAGCGGCTTCCCGTTCCCCGCGGGGCCGGGCGTCCCCATCCCGCCGGGCGGAGCGGGGCCACGCGTGGCAGCGGTGCTGGGCTTTGCGGTCGCCGTGATTGACACGTTGCTCAACCCCCCCATCCCCTCACCCCCCCGAGCCTTTCCGCTTCCCCTCGGTGCGGCTTTGCTCCGTGTTGTAAGCGCTCCGTGCGGTTTGCTCCCCGTCGGGCCGAGCCCCGCGCTCGCCGGCCCCAGCGGCTGCCCCGGCCCGGCCCGGAGCCGTTTGTCCTTCCCTTCTTTCCCTCCCCTCTCCACGTTACTCAACGCCTCAGGAGGGAAAAGGATCCAGCTGGGGTTTTGTTGGGGTTCCCTCCCTTCTGGCCCCGAAAGGGTGAGGGGGTCCTGGTGGTCCCGTTCGCCTTCTGCAGCATCCCAACATTGGGGTGAAGCAGCCCCGCCACGAGAAGGATGTGGAGCTGCTGGAGCAATTGCAGAGGAGCCAGGGAAATGCTCCAAAAGCTGGGAAAACTCTGCTCTGGAGCCAGGCTGGGAGAGCTGGAGGTGTTCATCTGGAGGAGAGAAGGCTCCAGGGAGAGCTCAGAGCCCCTTGCAGGGCCTAAAGGGGCTCCAGGAGAGCTGGAGAGGGACTGGGGACAAGGGACGGAGGGACAGGACACAGGGAACGGCTTCCCAATGCCAGAGAGTGGATTTAGATGGGATATTGAGAAGGAATTCCTGGCTGTGAGGGTGGGCAGGCCCTGGCACAGGGTGCCCAGAGCAGCTGGGGCTGTCCCTGGATCCCTGGAAGTGTCCAAGGGCAGGCTGGACAGGGCTTGGAGCAACCTGGGACAGTGGAAGCTGTCCCTGTGGCCCCATCAGGTATCCAGCACCCCACGGCCGTGCCCCTCACTCCTCGCACATCCCGGGAGCCGAACCTGCAGCTGCTCCCGGCTCACGGAACCATCCGGGCAGGATTTGTCCGACACCTCTGGCATCATCCCCGGGGCCGCTCCCTCCTGCCTCAGTTTCCCCACCGGCATCCCGAGGACCAGCGAGGCGGGAGAAGCGGGGACACCGAGCGGGCAGTGCCAGCTCCGGGAGCGGCTCCCGCCGTGTCCCCTCCCCGCCGGGGCTCCATTCGCGGGGCGCCGCCGCCCTCTCGTGGGGACCCCTCGGCAGCACCGGGCACCCGCCCGGCCCGGCCCCGCAGCGCTGCCCCCCAAAAACCACCCAGCGATGCCCGTGACCCCATAAACAGCCCGCTGCCCCCTCCCCAAAGCCGGCGCTGTGAGTCGGTGCGAATCGGTGCGAATCCCGCATTGCCTCTCCCCAGGCCAGGGGAAGTTCCTGCGTGTCCCATCTGCACCTTCCCAGTCCCTGCTGGCCCGGGGTGGTCCCCCAGGCCCCCCCACCCGGGCACGCACCTCCAGCACGGGCTTGGCGCGGTTGTGGACGGACAGGATGTGGGTCACCCCCTTCCTCAGCAGGTTCTCATGGTCCTCGGAGTCTGGAAACGGGAACCATGTGGGAATTACCTGTCTCCTGGGACTCCCCACCCCCTGAGCCCCATTCCAGCCCTTCCCGCTGCCTCTCCTCCCACACGGTGCAGGGAATTAGGTTGGCCACCTCCTTCCAAGCAAAATCCCCCTCGGATGCGCTGGGTACTCAGCAGGTTCCTGAAGCCATCCCCAAAATCAGAAATGATCCCGATAACTCAGAAAAGGCTGTTGTGTCCTCGCTGTTGAGGAGGTTTCCAGACATGTGTTCCAGCATGGCTGGTGACCACAGCTCGCAGTGGACATCACTTTCCAGAGCTGGAGTGGGATCACTGGCAATTGGCATGGGGATTTGAGGCAGCTCTGGATCTCTGGAAGACACTGAGATTCCCAGCTGGGAGCACATGGAGCTCCCCAGGAGAGGGAATCCTCCAGCCTTGCCAGCCACCCAGGGATCCCACAGCACCATGGAGGGACAGGGAAAGACACTCACCACGGATATTCCCCAGGTAGAGGCCGGTGACAATCTGGAAGGTGACAAAAAGGAGAGAGAATTCAGATGGCACCGGGAACAAGGCACATCTGACGTGCTGGGAACATCGAGCTCCAGGTCTGGGTCCAGCAGGATCAGGACACTTGACAAGCCAAGGACCCAAATCCATGGACCAGGAAAGGCTGAACCCACTCAAACCATCATCCCCAACCTCTCAGGAGAGCAGAGCTCAGGAAAACTCAGCACAGAAACGGGAGGGGTTTGGATGTGATCCTGTGGAGTTTCAAAGGTTGCATCTGCCAGCTGGGCATGGATGGGCACTATTTATAGCAGGATTTATATTTATTGCAGTTAAGAGATGTCAAGGCTGCAAATTCGGTCTCCAACTCGCTGCTGCAGGGTTATGAAGGAGAAGAGGGACAGCTCAGGGTGTTTAAGGGGGCAAGAACCCTCCAGAGCATTTCCCAGGGGCACAGAAGGGAAGAGCTGATTATCAGCTGGACTTGCTGGTGCCCATGTGGCACAACAGCCCTGGTTTGAGGAGCTTGAAGAAGGGTTTCCAACAGCACTGGGTCACATCCAGATGAACCCCAGCCCTTTCCTGGGTGCAAACACCTGGAGTCAACACAAAGTGTGAAGGAGAATGCAGAGTCCTGCATCTTATGGAGACCAAAAACGGATCCTACAAGAGTCTGCACCAACCCAAACCTGGGCAACAACAGCCTGGGCTCCCTGAAAGGGTTTGGTGGCACTGGGGGGCTGTAAAAGCCACTTTGCCTGTCAGGCTGAGTTGACAGGGGGTGAAACCCCGGTGTTAAACCACATCAGAGCCATGCAGAGCCAGTTTGCCCTGATCTGATCTCTCTGTTGTTGTCCCAGGGTCTAATTTTAAACTGGAGGGCTCACGTTCCAAGTGGTTATTTAAGGACACCGACAGAAATTGATCCCCTCCTCCAGCCCTGGAGGAAAAAGCAGCACCGAAATCCCACTTCCCCCATTGCTGGGGCACATCCTGAGGGTGGAAAGGGGGGAATTTCCCTGCAGGGACCCCTAAGGATGACAATGCCAAGGCTTTACCCCCCCAGGGATGAGCATTTGAGGCCAGCTGTCACTTTTCTGACACCTGCAGACACCGAGCTCCTCCCCTCAGATCTAAACCTTGGATATAAATCCCTGCTTGTTTTCTTAATTCTCTTGAAGAGCTTGGAATTCCAAAGGGCTGTGGGAAAGGGGAGAGGCAAATAGTTGTATTTAGGGAATTGTGGTGGCCTGGGAGGTGCCTCCATGGGCTGCAGAAGAAGAGGACGTGCTGGCCACCATCCCACTGTCCCCCTGTACCTTGCTCATTCCACTCCCCATGGATTTTCTCTCCCCAGGATCAGGATTCTGGTGGTTTCTCCGCCTCCAAGGCTACCTGCAAATAAACACCCGGAATTCCCAGAGAGGACGGTGAGATCTGACCCCCTCCAAGAGCTCATCCTTCTGCCAAGAGCAGGAGGAAGGGAAACACGCCAGGAGGGGAGCAAGCAGAGCCCTGACAAACTCAGCTCACCTGCAGGCTGCTCTGGCGGGTCCTGCTGCTGCTCCGGAGGGAAAGGGAACAGAGAGCGGCTGGTGCCGGGAAGGGGAGGATGAAATAACGATCTGGGATCGTGGCAAGGCTCAGGTTTCTCTCCCGGCCTCCCTGGGGTTCCACAGCCTTTTGGGAAGGACAGTCCTGGGAGGAAGGACTCCCTTATCCCAGCAGTGCTGCCCAGGTACAGCAGCAGTGAAATGCCAGCATTTCCTGCAATTTTCCAGGCACAAAGCCCTGGCAACTCCGTGTCCCTCAGCCAGGCCGGTGCCACCAGGCTGCCAGAGGCAGGAGCTGTGCAAAGAGCAGGGGAAAGCAGAATTGCAGCCATCACCAGCCTGGGATTGTCACCCTCATCCTTCTCAGCACCCAAATGTATCACTTAGGGGGTTTTTGAGATGCAGGAAGGGGAGCTCATTGCTTCCTTCCCACCAGATTACCTCACCTTAGAAACCTTCCCGAATTTCTGAGTGGAAGGGAAAGAGGGGCCAGCAAGTGGCTGAGATCCCACCACAGCTCCTAAACCACAACATCAAGTTTCCTGATGGTTTCCTGTCCCATCAGGAAAAGGGCAAACTGAAGTCCAAGCTTGGTTTAGTCTTCAGAGCGGCATTTTTACATTTTGCAGAGTTCAGGGGACACCGGCTTAGCTGGAGGGAGAAATTTGGCAGCAGCTTTCTTAGCCCTTGAAAACATTAAGCCAGGAAGCAAATCTTGTTCAGGAACCGCATGTCCCACCCCAAGAAACACATCCAGAGACCAGCAACAGGCACCTCTCAAGTTAACCAGACATTTATTAGCATTTCTGGAGGTGGAGAGGGTGTTCCAGTACAACAAGCAACGAGGTCACACACAGGTGATGGAATCATTTCATATTCAAGCAGAGCAGGTTCCACTGAGTTGCTTTATTTCTTCCATTCGTTCTTGTCAAAATCCCACTGGGCTGAGATGCCCTCCACGGGGTTAACCCTCATGTCCAACATCCTCTTGGTCTGAGCCGACAGCCACTCCTCGGAGAAGGTGTGCGGGATGGCGCCGTACACTGCGGGGTGGGAACGGCCATTATGGAATTATGTCCTCACATCAGCAAGTTGGGAATTCTGGGCTAAGTTTCACTATCAAAAGGGTTTTTCCCCCCCTGAAGTCATCCCACTGGAGCAGGTTGCTCAGAGAAGCTGTGGTTGCCCCATCCCTGGAAGTGTCCAAGGCCAGGTTGGATGGGGCTTGGAGAAACCCAGGATAGTGGAAGGTGTGCCTGCCCACAGCACGGGTGGAATGGGATAACCTGCAAGATCCCTCCCAACCCAACCCAACCCAGCCCAGCCTGTGGTTCTGTGATCTGTTGCAACCTCCATTCCCTGCATCCAGTTTCTGCAGCATCCAGCTCAGACCACATTCCCACACGGATTCTCTTGGTTTCCTCCATCACCAAGATAACAACTCCCTGCTTTCCTTTTTTGGGGAGCCTCAAGGCAGGGAGCAGCTCCTTTAACTGCTGCTCTGCCTCCCAGCACCTGGAGGCTCCCTGGAGGTCAAATCCTTAGCTGGGAAAGCAGCCAAACATGGCAGAAACCCAAATGTTCACTACCAAGGCAGCAAAAGCTTTTCCAGCAGCACAGAGGGGAAGCTCTGGGATCAGGAATATCATCACTCATTCCCCTCCATTTCCTGTCCTCCCAGAGCCCCACCACCTTTCTGTGAGTCAGCTTCCTGAACATTTCTGCTACATCCCCACAAGTTCCAACTCCAGGATGGAGTTTCCAGGGACTAACAAACAGCTCCTGCTGGGAAGTCCCCGTTATGGCTGTTCCATGAAACCATCCTGACCCCACAGAGAATTCCCATCAGGCATCACCTGATCCCGGCTCTCCATGGAAGAGCTACTTACTGAAGTGCTTCTGCCAGATGAGGATGACTCCAGTGAGACCAAGGAAGAACAACACTCCCCCCAGGATGGTTTTCCACTCGTTTGTCCCTTTGTTCATCTCTGCGTAGGTCTCGTTGAATTTCATCCGATACACTGGGGAAAAAATGCATCAAATCCTCTCTTTTAACTTTCCCTGGGATCTGCAGGTGACCAGGAACTCTGCAGAGGGAGGTGAACGAAACCTGAGGCTGCCCAAAAAGGGGATGGATGTTAAATTAGGTTTGGCACACGCCAAAGCCATCAGTTGTTTCATCCCCACATCGATTTTAGTCTCCATTTTACAGATTATGCTAAAGTTGGGCAAAAGTTGCAGTACAGACTGCAGAAAGAAGGAAAAATCGGAGATTTCCTTCCTCCCCTCCAATGCCCAGTGTGGTTTTTGACCCCAAAGCTTCCTAGCACAAATAATTCCAACAGGAATGCTCCGAGCTCAAAAAGCTTCTCAGCTCTGCCACTGAAATCCACAGGAATTTCAAATCCAAAGCAACAGAAAATTTGGAGAGCGCTCAGGAAGACGTGAGCAATTCCCCAAAGAGTTTTAAACCTTTCCCAGCCCAGGTTCTCCCTTCATACCACAAGAGCAGCTGGAAAAGATGAGACAGTTTTATTTGCAAGTCAAAACACCCACGGGGAGCTTTCACCAGCTGGAATTTGGTTCATGCCAAGGTCAGTGCTCATTAACATTCAAATCCACGTTTGTGTTTGGGGCTCATTTCACTCAGCTGGACTAACAATGGCACGTTGTTGTGTTGAGGAGATTTTTTTCCTTGTTGGAAGCAAGGAACCAAGAAATAAATGTAATAATTATTATTATTAGGTTTCTGGAAGAGGAAGGAATGGCTGAATGTGACCTCAGATATGGAGCAGGAGCATTTCATGTTCTGTAACAGCTCCAAAGATCTTGGGAATAAAAACCACAGGTGTGTGCACACAAGGAGCTCCATCATGATTAAGAAAATTCCTTCATGCATCAGCTCTGCTCATAGAGCCACTGGGAAAAACCTGGATTAAGAGCTGTTCCAGGCATGGCCCGGAACAAAAAGCTGTCAAAAGACTTTTGGTAAGGACCTGGAGTGATAGGACGAGGGGAATGGCTTTGAGCTGAGTGGGTTTAGATGGGATATTGGGAAGGAATTCCTCCCTGGGAGGGTGGGGAGGCCCTGGCACAGAATGCCCAGAGAAACTGAGGCTGCCCCTGGATCCCTGGCAGTGTCCAAGGCCAGGCTGGATGAAGCTTGGAGCACCCTGGGATAATGGAATGAGATGATCTTCAAGATCCCTCCCCACCCAACCCATGCCATGACACTGAACATGGAAATTGTGTTGCTGCTGCCTGTGGGGTCACTCGAAGCCCCCCCAGAACCTACATTCCACTTTCTCATCCACGGACAGAGCGCTCCACGACGCCTTCTCCTTCTCCTTGAGCGCCTTCTGCTGCGCAGAGAGGTCCCTCACGAAGGCCACCTCGGGCAGGGGCACGTCCCGCCGGTCCACGTAGCCTGGCAGGGTGTAATCCTCTGCCTTGACAACGCCAGCTGAGGGGGGGGACACAGGGACACCAGTCAAGGTCCTGCACAAACATCTCTGACTGCTCACGACACAAAAGCCAACAGCTCCGAAAGCGCAGGAATGCAGGAGGGAAAAGGTGAAGCATTTAGAGTAAGTGCTGTTCTAAGAGGATAAAAATGGAATCCCAGGATGCTTTGGGTTGGATTGGGAAAGACCTTAAAGCTCATCCCATCCCACACCCTGCCATGGGCAAGGACACTTCCCACAGTCCCAGGGTGCTCCAAGCCCCATCCAACCTGACCTTGGACACTGCCAGGGATCCAGGGGAGGCTGAGGGAGCTGGGAAGGGGCTGCAGAGTTCCTGAGGGAGCTGGAAAGGGGCTCAGGCTGGAGCAAAGGAGGCTCAGGGGGGACCTTGTGGCTCTGCACAAGTCCCTGACAGGAGGGGGCAGCCGGGGGGGTCGGGCTCTGCTCCCAGGGAACAGGGACAGGAGGAGAGGGAACGGCCTCAGGCTGGGCCAGGGGAGGCTCAGGGTGGACAGCAGCAGGAATTTCCCCATGGAAAGGGAGCTCAGGCCTTGGAAGTGCCCAGGGAGGTTTGGAGTGCCCATCCCTGGAGGTGTCCCAGGAAGGCCTGGAGGTGGCACTGAGTGCTCTGGGTTGGGGACAAGGTGGGAATCGAGCTTGGACTCGGTGACCTTGGAGCTCTTTTCCCACCTGAATGATTCCATGACTGCGATTCCTGCCACCTCCCCAAGCTCCCTCCATCCCAACCCTCCCCTCACCCTCACCCACACCCCACCCAGCGCAGCTCTTTGTGCTCCTGCCCTCCAGGACCTGTTTTATTCCCTTCCTGACCCTCCCTGCCAGCAGCCGGGACCCACCGTGTCCATGTGCCCTCAGGCACAGGGAGGTGGAGATGGATCTCCTCCCGACGAGGCTGAACACTCTGGAAGCCAACATCCTGCAAGGGCAGGCAGCAACAGGTCAGTGCCCAAGGTGAAATAAAAACATTTTCCACGAGTTTATATTAAAAAAAAAAAAAAAAAACCAAAAAAAACCCAACCTAGAGGCTTCCTGTTCCTTCTCTAAACAGCAGCACATCACTCTGTGCTTTTCAGGGATAGTCTCCCACAATATTGACCTGGATGGGTCTTTCCTTTCCTGTTTTTAACCCGAGCCTCCTGCACTCGAAGCAAAGGACATTCCCTTATTTCAGTCGCCCTTCTGGGACGCTCCCATTCCAAAATAAGCCATTCCTGGGCAGATTCCAGGAGCCGCAAGCACATCCCACAGCCACTGCAGTGGCCCCTGAGCAGGGAGCAATCCCGGCACATCCCGGGGAAGGGCGGGATCGCACACAAGGGATTCCCACACACACGGCATTCGAGTTCCTCAGGTGACCCCATCTCAGCTCAAAGCCGCTCAAGCTCCCGCGAGGACCCGCTGTCTGCCCCTGACCTTGCCCTCCCCGACTGTCACCTCAGTGCCGCCCGACATGTCGCGACACCGGTGACATAACCCCACACGGACACGCTGGGACCCGCGCGAGGGGTCGCAGCGCTCCCCCCTCGCACCCCTCCCCGCAACCCCCCAACCCGCGCTGCCCCGCCAGCCCGGGCGCGGATGGAGATGGGGGAGGAGCTCCCGTTCTCCCTCCCAGCCCTTTCCCAGCCCGTTCCCGGTCTCCACCCGGCCCGTCCCGGCCCCACGACCTGGCGACCGTCCTCTACCGCGGGCGGGACCGGAAGGAGCCGGGCCGGAAGTGCGGCGCACGCCGGGAGAGCAGCGCAGCGAGCGGCCGGGCCGGAGCGGCCCCGCGCGGGGGCTGACGGGATGCGGGCGGACCGCCGCTGGAGGTTTATCCCGGATTCCCAGAATCCCAGGATCTTTGAGGGTGGAAAAGAACTCCAAAGTCACCCGAGTCCAAGCTGGGCCCGATCCCCACCTTGTCCCCAGCCCAGAGCGCTGAGTGCCACGTTCAGTCATTCCCTGGACACCTCCAGGGATGGGCACTCCAAACCTCCCTGGGCACTTCCAAGGCCTGAGCTCCCTTTCCATGGGGAAATTCCTGCTGCTGTCCACCCTGAGCCTGCCCTGGCCCAGCCTGAGGCCGTTCCCTCTCCTCCTGTCCCTGTTCCCTGGGAGCAGAGCCCGACCCCCCCGGCTGCCCCCTCCTGTCAGGGACTTGTGCAGAGCCACAAGGTCCCCCCTGAGCCTCCTTTGCTCCAGCCTGAGCCCCTTTCCAGCTCCCTCAGGAACTCTCCAGCCCTTTCCCAGCTCCCTCAGGAACTCTCCAGCCTCTTCCCAGCTCCCTCAGGAACTCTCCAGCCCCTTCCCAGCTCCCTCAGGAATTCTCCAGCCCCTTTCCCAGCTCCGTTCCCTTCCCTGGATACACTCCAGGCTCTCAGTGTCTGTGTCATGAGGGGCTCAGAACTGGACACAGGGTTCAAGGTTTGGAGCCCAGGAGTGGCCAAAATCCAGGATGGACAAAGCACAGAGGGCATCTAGGGGTTGGGAAGGGAAGGGGGTCAGTGTGGCAGCTGGGGACGGACGTGGCTGAGACATTGCTGAAGTTATGTTGGGTGTTACCCTTTATACAGAAACCCAGCGTCCTTTATTATTTGGGATGCCCATCCCTGGAAGGGTCCAAACCCAGGTTGGATGGGGCTCGGAGCACCCTGGGCTAGCGGGAGGTGTCCCTGCCCATGGATGGGATGGGCTTTAACATCCTTTCCAACCCAAACCACCGAGATTCATGATGACATGGAGCTGATCGGTCATAGCTTGGAATCGATGATCCCAGGGGTCTTTTCCAACCCCACCCACTCCGCGATTCCCTGTGGCTCAAAGCACACGGTGCTGACCCTCACACACCTGACCCCGTACCCCCCATCCCATTGTGACTAACGAGGTTCACTCTCCTGTGAGAATTTAAAGGGTTTAATAGAAAGACAATAAAAGACACATAAAATAAAGCAAAGGGGTAACGGCCGGGTGCCTTGGCGCTCTGCCAAGAGCACCCCTGATGCTCGAGGTGAGTCCTTTTTATACCATTTTTACTGTCTGTTCTCTATTCATATTCAAACTTTTCCCGGAGCTGTTCTGCATGGCCACTCCTTGGGTCCGCCTTTTTAGAGTATGCGTAGTCTTCGGCCTTGTGGTTTTATTTCTTTTGATTCTTGGGCCTGGGCTCGCCAGGTGAGAGCTGATAGTTGAGTCGGGCTCTTAATTCTCCAGACAGTATGGGCTGATTGCAGCTTTGGCCTCTTTGCCCCCCGAGCAGAGCGGTGATAAGGGCTCTCGGACTCTCCTGGCCGCCCGTTCTCCGGGCGGAGCAGCCTTTGGGCCCTTTTGTTCCCCGGACAAAGTGTTGATCAGCAGCTCCTCGGGCCTCATCCTCTGCTCCCTTGGAGGTTATCTTACTTGCTCACACTTGCTAACATTCTTGCTAAAAAGAGAGAAAACTACATCCACACAGCAAAAAAGCATTTCTAACATTATATAATATCCACCTTAATACTTGCGAGAAGCCAATATTACAATGTATGTTTAAAACACCATCGCTTTTTACGCAGATCCTCCCGGCCCTCCTCACACCCCAAATCCACCCCAAATCCACCCCAAACGCACCCCAAATCCACCCCAAACCCACCCCAAATCCACCCAAACTCACCCCAAACTCACCACAAATCCACCCAAACCCACCCCAAACCTACCCCAAATCCACCCAAACCCACCCCAAACCCACCCCAAACCCACGTCAAACCCACCCCAAACCCACCCCAAACCCACCCCAAACCCACCCCAAACTCACCCAAACCTACCCCAAATCCACCCCAAACCCACCCCAAATCCACCCAAACTCACCCCAAACTCACCCAAATCCACCCAAACCCACCCCAAACCTACCCCAAATCCACCCCAAATCCACCCCAAACCCACCCCAAATCCACCCCAAACGCACCCCAAACCCACCCAAATCCACCCCAAACGCACCCCAAACGCACCCCAAACGCACCCCAAACTCACCCCAAATCCACACAAACCCACCCAAATCCACCCCAAACCCACCCAAACCCACCCCAAACGCACCCCAAACGCACCCCAAACCCACCCCAAACTCACCCCAAACCCACCCCAAACCCACCCCAAACCCACGTCAAACCCACCCCAAACTCACCCAAACCCACCCCAAATCCACCCCAAACCCACCCCAAACCCACCCAAACCCACCCCAAACTCACCCCAAACGCACCCCAAACGCACCCCAAACTCACCCCAAACGCACCCCAAACGCACCCCAAACTCACCCCAAACGCACCCAAATCCACGTCAAACCCACCCCAAACTCACCCAAACCCACCCCAAATCCACCCCAAACCCACCCCAAATCCACCCAAACTCACCCCAAACTCACCACAAATCCACCCAAACTCACCCCAAACCTACCTCAAATCCACCCCAAATCCACCCCAAACCCACCCCAAATCCACCCCAAATCCACCCCAAACGCACCCCAAACCCACCCAAATCCACCCCAAACGCACCCCAAACGCACCCCAAACCCACCCCAAACTCACCCAAACCCACCCCAAACGCACCCCAAACCCACCCCAAACTCACCCAAATCCACCCCAAATCCACCCCAAACGCACCCCAAACCCACCCAAATCCACCCCAAACGCACCCCAAACCCACCCCAAACCCACCCAAACCCACCCCAAACCCACCCCAAACGCACCCCAAACCCACCCCAAACTCACCCCAAACGCACCCCAAACGCACCCCAAACCCACCCCAAACCCACCCAAATCCACCCCAAACGCACCCCAAACCCACCCCAAACCCACCCCAAACCCACCCCAAACGCACCCCAAACCCACCCCAAACTCACCCCAAACGCACCCCAAACGCACCCCAAACCCACCCCAAACCCACCCAAATCCACCCAAACTCACCCAAACGCACCCCAAACGCACCCCAAACGCACCCCAAACCCACCCCAAACTCACCCCAAACGCACCCCAAACCCACCCCAAACGCACCCCAAACGCACCCCAAACGCACCCAAACTCACCCAAATCCACCCCAAACCCACTCCAAACCGCTGTCGTAAAGCCGGCCGCGCTTGGCGGCGCTTCGCGACAGCCGGCGGCGCTTGGCGGCGGGCGGGGAGCGGCGTGCGGGCCGGGTCGGGACCGGGGCCGGGGCCGGGGCCGGGGCCGGGGCCGGGCCGGGGCCGCCGCAGGGCACCATGAAGCTGACCACCCAGGCTTACTGCAAGATGGTCCTGCACGGCGCCAAGTACCCGCACTGCGCCGTTAACGGGCTGCTGGTGGCCGAGCGCCCGCCGGCCCCGCGGCCGCCGCAGCCCGCGCTGTTTGTGGACTGCATCCCGCTCTTCCACGGGACGCTGGCGCTCGCTCCCATGCTGGAGGTGGCCCTGACCCTGGTGAGGTGTTCCCGCTGGGATGGGGGTGCTGGCAGTGCTCGGGGGTGGAGGGAGGTGTTGGCACGGGCGGGAGGCGGTGCCGGGGGTGTCCCTGCGGGATGTGGAGCTGCTGGATTCGGTCTGGAGTGCCCGTGGAGATGCTCCAGAGGCTGGGAAAACTCTGCTGGGAGAGCTGGGGTTATTCATCTGGAGAGGAGAAGGATCCAGGGAGAGCTCAGAGCCCCTTGCAGGGCCTAAAGGGGCTCCAGGAGAGCTGGAGAGGGACTGGGGACAAGGCATGGAGGGACAGGACACAGGGAACGGCTTCCCACTGCCAGAGGGCAGGGCTGGATGGGATATTGGGAAGGAATTGTTCCCTGTGAGGGTGGGCAGGCCCTGGCACAGGGTGCCCAGAGCAGCTGTGGCTGCCCCTGGATCCCTGGCAGTGCCCAAGGCCAGGCTGGAGCAGCCTGGGACAGTGGAAGGTGTGAGGGTTGGAACTGGATGGGCTTTGAAGTCCCCTCCGATCACTCCATGATTCCATGATTATACAATTGTGAGCAAAAGAAGATCCGTCCCTTTTTGAGATCATTAAAAATAACGAATTTCTGATTCCTCCAGACTCCTTGGCTTTAATGTTTCCCTCGGTCTTTCTCATCCCCCAAAAAAAGAAATATATATATATATATTATTTGTAAGTAAATTCCAGTCAGTTGTGAGTAAATCCCGGTTTTCTCCAGCTGAGATGGTGCCATGGGAAAGTTGACATCTTTGTGAAGCCTGGAAATGATGAAATGCAGCCAGAGACACAGGGACAGGAGCCAAGCCTGAGCCCTGACCATTGAATTTTGCTGTGGAACACACAAAATTGATCATTTCAAATCTCTTTCCAGCAGCATAGGAGTAGCAGAGCACGGTGTGTTTTCATTAAATTGGGATTAAATGGCTTTCTACAGGGTTTAAGCAGAGAATTTTGGTAAAGTCTAGGCCTTCAGTGCAGCT
Organism: Corvus moneduloides; assembly: GCF_009650955.1. NCBI lineage: Eukaryota > Metazoa > Chordata > Aves > Passeriformes > Corvidae > Corvus > Corvus moneduloides. The sequence continues at coordinate 2,457,778 of NC_045487.1, read as the reverse complement.
TTTCAGTGCAGATCTTGCAGCAGGATCAGATTATTAGGAAGTAAATCCTGTTTCTTGCAACATCTACAGGAAGAAAATTCTCCTGGAGCCAAAGCTGTGGCAGAATTTTACTTGTTTACTCTCAGTTTTTGGTACAAAAAGGTAAAGACTGGAAACTCTTGGTGTTTCCCACATCAGTTAGGATTTGCTACAGCTCTGTGTGCTTCACAGCCACAGATCCTTTAAAACACAGAATTTTACAAGAACCCGGGGCCTTTTGCTGCTCTTCTGGGTTTAAACAAAGGCAAAAGTGTCCATAAATCCTCTCAGAGCAGTTGTGAAAATTGGATTTTCTCGTGGAAAAGGGTTGAAAAGAGGTGATTCCACATCTTCTGTGCAGCCTGGCGTGTGGATCCGGTATAAATCAGGGAGATCAGCGTGGTTAAACTCAATTTTTGTAGCAAAACAGCTTTGTTCCTAAAGGATTTCCCAGCTCTGGCAGGATTTCCCAGGATCTGGTTCTTTTCCAGTTCAGTTACTGCTGATTCTTGGTCGAGGGTGGCTCCGTGGGGGGGTTTTTAGAACGAGCCCCACAAGTTTCACATCCTCTTCCCTGCCCTGAGTCATCCCAGAACGTGAAATGGGAGCAAAAATCTCCAGATTTAATCTGGAAGTTGAGGAGGGACTTCCAAACTTTGGAGCTTTGCCCCCTAAAACTTGCAGGGGGAACAAGGAATCAACAAACCCCGAACAAAACATCGTGGCAAGGGAGGTTTGGGTGGGATATTTTTCCCCCAGAGGGTGCTGGGGCACTGAATTCCCCAGGGAATGGGCACATTCCCAAGCTCCAGGAGCATTTGGACAGCGCTCCCAAGCACAGGGAGGGGTTTTGGGGTGTTGGAGTTGGACTGGTGATCCTTAAGGGTCCCTCCCAGCTCAGGATATTTGAGGATTCTCCGATTTCCTGAGGTTTGTAGCTCCGGAGGGCAGAGCAGAAGCTCCCGGGTTTAATTTGCACTTTGAAATCCCTTTCAAAGCCGGAGTCATTAAGAAAAAGTGAATTAAGTTGCACTCGAGCCTCTGAATTTCTCAGCTAATTGATGTGGTTTTACAAGCACAGCTCCAAAAAGGAGAAACCAGGGAGCACTTCCCTCTCCTGGAACAGCACTCAGCTCCTCCTCCTCCTCCTGCTCCTGCTCCTCCTCCTCCTCCCAGGGTTTTCCAGACCCCCAGGCTCCCCCTTTGGTGGCTGCAGCAAAGCAAAGCTACTTCGGATTTTTCCTTGGCAGGGCTGGCCGTGACTTAAAATATCAGGAGCTAATTGCTGTAGGATACCTGCGGTGACAGGGCCTGGGAATTGCAGCTGGAAAAGCTTGCATTCCAAAATGAGATTTGGGGGGTTTTTTTCTCCTTTTTTTTTTTTTTCTTTTTTTAAATGCAGAAGCAATTTTTAGTTACCAGTTAGGAAAGCGAGAACTTTAAATCATTCTCTTCTTTTTGAGGCAATTTTTGGTAGGGAACAAAAATGGATTTAGGACTGTTTCTAATTTTTAGATTGATGGACTTTTTTTTTTTTTTAATAATAATTATTATTATTATTAATTTTACTGTCTGGGCTGCTGGCTCTAATGCCAAGCTTTCAAGCCACTAACAATTAAAACCAGAGTCCTAAGCCCTTAAAATGGGTTTGGAATGGAAACAGCAGCTCTTGCAGGGCTGCACAGCTTTTTTTTTTTTTTATCAGTTAAATGCATGTCATCCCTTGGATTATTCACATGGCTGTTTTGTTGGCTTGATTCTGCAGTCTAATACTATAATTATTGCTGAAAATGAGATTGATTTGACTCCCAGGATGCGACAGGTCAGCACCAGATGTATTTTTGGAGTCCTTTTTAATAGAGCTGGGGAGGGTTTTTTGAGGCCGTGCTCTCTAGGGACTGCAAAGGAAAATTCGAGCTGCTTTCTCCCCTTCTGCCTTTCAGGGCTTTGTATTGTGCTGACTTGATACCCTCAATTCGAATGGAAAACATCATATATATAGATATATATAGATATATAAATATAGATATCATAGCTATAGATAGATATTTTCAAAGGCAGACTCAGCAGGAGGAATTCAGCTCCAGTTTAAAGCAGCAAGAACGGCGGTGCTGGAACTTCTTTCATTAAAAAACAACACCCGACAAAAGTACCTCAGTTTTGGACTGGTGTCAATCAAAAATGGTGTCAATTATGTGCCAAGAATGCATCTGTTAAAGTATTTACATACAGGTGTTCAATAGGGAAGAGCTCTCAAAGGGAAACAATTCCATCCCAGTGGAAAAGCTGGTAAATGGGACAAACTTCTGCCTCACATTCACCTTTCACCTCAAGCTTTTATTTTCTAATGAAGGCCCGCAAAAATGGTGTTTAAAGCAGCCAGAACGGCGGGGTTGAAACTCCTTTCATTATAAAACAACACCTGACAAAAGTGCCTCAGTTTTGGACTCGTGTCAGTCAAAAATTGTGAAACTTAATAAAAAAAAAATACATCTGCTGAAGTATTTACATAGAGATGTTAAATAAGGAGGAGCTCTCAAAGGAAAACAATTCCATCCCGGTTGAAAAGCTGGTAAATGGGACAAACTTCTGCCTCACGTTCACCTTTCACCTCAAGCTTTTATTTTCTAATGAAGGCCCCAAATGGTTGCATTTTCCCCTAGGAATGTTACATTAGCAATAAAACCCTTCTGCAAGGACAGGGCAGCCACACATCCACGAGGGGAACGTTCTCTCAAGTCCCTTGTCAGGTGAACACTGACAGAAAATTGTCCCAGCCATCGGTGGGTGAGACCCAAACCCTCTCCAGGCAGGGTTTAATTGTCCTGTCACTCAAATTTAGGCCGGGCTTTGACTGAGACAGCTCCTTTTGCTCCGTTGGGTTTCTCCATCCCAGCTCAATCAGCCCCACCGTGCCCGAGCAGGCGCAGAAGGGGACAGAAATTTGTGTAAAGAACCGAGCCGCAGAGCTGGAGCAACGCTGCTTTCTTTACAGGACAGCCACGAGATTTCCTCAATCCTGAGGCGGTGGGGGGCTGGTTTTCCTAGGATTTATTGTTCCCATTGCTTTTCCAGATTGATTCCTGGTGCAAGGAGAACAGCTACGTGATAGCTGGATATTACCAGGCGAACGAACGCGTGAAAGATGCCAGGTGTGTTGGGCCAATATTTCCTTCCGTTTGCTCTTTTAGCTTGTACCTTGGACTCTGCCAGCAGAAATCATCCCCATAAATCAGGCGTGTTGATTCCCTCTGACAACTGTCAGCTGCTTCCACATTGTCTCCGTGGGGCTGCGGGATGTGGCCTTTGGTCAGGTGCAGAAAGTCCAGGCTTTGCAGAATCCCTCCTCGCCCGTGGCTGCTATAAAAGGCCACTCTTTGAACGAGTGCCAGCCTCTTGAATTGCAGTTGTCAGGGAAAAAGCCAAAATCTGCAGAGCGTTTGCTTGTGCAGTATGGATCTTGTAAAGTCTGATGACTCCCAGGATCTTATGGAAAGTCAGGGGTGACCTAATTCTTTCTAAATTTCTTCGTTATCTCCTGAGTTTTTTCAAAGAGTTTTCTTACGTGGTGGAGAAGTAGAAGATGATGTCAGTCAGGCAGTGATATCTGTTATTTAGCACTTCTTTTTCCCCAGGATTAGTCATTTTTTTTTCCCTGCTGGCTGACTCAGATTACTCACTAAACAATAAGGGACCTTCCTGCAGAGCCACAGTTTCATTTTAGAGCTGTGTATTCCATGTTTTCCTCTCTATCTATTGGACAAATCCAGGATTGGGACTAATTAGAACAACTTATTTAAAGTATTATGCCCCATCCCTGGAAGTTTCCAAGGCTGGATGGGGCTTGGAGCAACCTGGGATAGTGGAAGGTGTCTCACCGATGGCAGGGGATGGAACGAGAGGATCTTGAAGGTCTCTCCCAGCCCAAACCATTCCACAAGGATCTGATCCCAGTTATTTGTTAATGGATATTCAGACGCAATTATAAGGAACACTTGTGACTTCTAAGGTACCTAACAGGGATAAAGGCATTATTTGTCCTTTCCTTATAAATCTGCTGGACACATTTTTAAGGAGAAGGTACAGTTTGTTCTCTTTGAGGTTTGAAAGAACATCACAGGCTTGATGTTTTTTTAAAACTTCAGTTTAATTTCTGAAGATAACTGGTGCCACACGGAGATTGACATTGGCACTACAGTGAGGTTGTCACCTTTGAAACGTGGTAAAGGTTTCCAAAGGTTATCTGATTTTGGTAGAGAAACTGGTCGAGTTTCTAAGTTTCTCTTTTAATTGCCTGCCAGGGCAACATCTTTGGTCTGGGGGAAGAAGATAGGCGGCCACAAAATGTTGATTCCATGTCATTCCAAAGCCGTTTCCTAAACACAGCTGAGCTGAACTTCGGGTGCTGCAGAGCCCTCTATCAGCTGTGGCATCAGCTCCTTATCTCGTTCCTGTTTGCGAGCACCCAGAGTCACTCTCACATCTCTCTGAGCTCATTTCCTGCTGCTTTCAGCTGGAACTCGTGGCTCACCTCACTCAGTTCCTTTTCCCTTCTGCTCCAGCCCCAACCAGGTTGCAGAGAAAGTGGCCTCCCGGATTGCCGAGGGCTTTACGGACACGGCGCTCATCATGGTAACTTCCTTCCCTTCACCCCGCTGTGTGCTCTGACCCTGCTGCTGCACCAGGGAAATGCTGTTCTCTGGCTCCTTTCGTGAGGAATTCCATTTCTCTTCCTGTCCAAAATGCTCTGGGGAAGAGATGCAAGGAGCAGTGAAGTACAAAGTAAATCCACAGAGAGACTGTGGTGAGCTCTCTGTCACCTCAGAGGAATAGGGGCCTTCTCTGCATGTTCAGGCAGCAATTTCTGGCTCCAGCCCTCTTAGTGCAACTTAAATTCTTACATTTAACATCACAAAATAGGGCTTTGCCTCCTCACTGCTGGGACAAATGCCAGCATCTTAAATTTGGCAATTTGAGGGTAAAACAGTGGATGTGTGTAAAATTCTCTTGTTTTTACAAACTGATTCGGGGTTTATTTCATCTCTTGTGGTGCTGGGGAGGAGACTGAGGTGGTGTTTCTGTGTCCCACCCCAGGTTGACAACACCAAGTTCACCATGGAGTGTGTGGAGCCTGCCATCCACGTGTACGAGCTGCACGAGAACAAGTGGAGGTGCAAGGACCCACACGTGTGAGTGAGCTGGGAATTTACTGGGGTTTGGGGGAAAACTGGCTGGCTGTGTGAGGGCAAAACTTTATGGCTGACTGACCCTGTGGGTGTAGCTGGCAGGGATTTTAAAGCTGCTTCTTGTAGTGAGAGGGAGCAGGCAGGCCATGCTATCCCCACCGTGTCCACGCTGCAGCATGGCTTAATTCTCCAGAGTTTTTCTTGGTTGATTCTGATGTATTCCGGATTCTTTTCCACCCTAGTGACTTCTGTGAAGATTGGACCGAAGCCCAGCGAATCGCTGCATCTCTCCTGGACAGCAAATCCTACGAGACACTGGTGGATTTCGATAATCACCTGGATGACATCCGGAACGACTGGACAAACCCGGAGATCAACAAAGCTGTGCTGCACCTGTGCTAGGAGAGATTCTCCTGACTCATCCACGGGCATTCCCACTCTGTACTGAAGAGAGAAAAATGCTATTTTTGAATGTAAATAGAATGAATATTCAGTACCTTGTGTGGAAAGCTGACTGATTAAAGAGGAGTGGCCTGTCCCGTGGCGCGGTGCTGTGTCCATAAAGCCACGGAATGCTGGCGGTGACATTCCCTGGAAGAGCTGCCAGCTGTCACTTCCAGCTGTCCTCGTGGACACCATCCCACTTGTAGTGAATGTTGTTATTCTTTGGAAACCCGAACTGCTTCTGCTTGGCCCCACTGTTCCTATTCCAAAGTTTTGACTTCAGCTTTTCTAATCTTTAGAGAGGTTACCTTTTTAACGATTTATGGAAATACCTTTCCAAAAAAAATCAATCCTGTCCTCAGATGAGAGATTTTAAGGGCAAATAGATCAAATGGGAGGTGAACGGTTTTCTTCTGGCCTGGGTTGGAAATTGTAACTCTCTTGGCACAGTAAAATGCAAACTGCTGAGGATGTTCCATGCTCATGTGTCACCTGTTTCGCAGTGCTTTAGCATGACACAGCTACAGAGAGTTTCAAAGCAGTGTTCCCAAATAATCCGGTGATTCCTGCTCTCCATGGGCGTGGCAAGCACAGTTACTGCTTGAATGTGTTAAACCCAAAGTAAATGATTTATAAAAAGGACTGGAAGCACACTGCTGAGTTTGAATCTGCACTTGGAGCCTACAGTAGTGAAATATTTGATGAATTTCGTGCATTTTGGGGGGTTAATCAGCAGATCTCATTTTCCACGTGGTGTCCATTTAAGTATGTCCAAAATCCCTCCTTCTGAGTTGAAGGCAAGTGATCCAAGTACATGGACTCAAGGAGCCTAGTTCAGCTTGCCTTGCCTTTGCCATTAATATTTATTTCCAAGGAGAAGTTCCCTGGACAATGAAGCTTTATACCAGCCTAGAAGAGCTCTTTGTAAGCCCTCGTTGCCTCGCTCCTCGTGGTCATTTGCCCAACTATAGTTAAACACAGCCTCAAGCTGCAGCAATTCCTCCAGGTTTCCTTCTCTGCCTGCCCAGAAATGTTGTCACAAGGAAGATCCAGATACCCACAAAATGTCAGCCTGTCTCCAATCTTGGTGTTAAAATCACAGGAAAGTTTGGGTTGGGAAAGATCATCTCATTCCATGGGGGCAGTGACACCTTCCCCTAGACCAGATCGTTCCAAGCCCCATCCAACCTGGGCTTATTTTAAAACAATGGAATTGTCAGAATCTCTTTATTTTGACTCAACAAGCCCAAGTTTCACTCCTGCTCTTGGAGAGGGATGGGGTAAGGCTAAAATCCCATTTGCAGCAGGGAATAGAACCTGGATGCCTCCGGGCTGTGGAGTTCCTTCCAGCTGAGATTCCGCAGGGCCACGAGGTGAGGTCGGAGGGAGGAGAGGAAGCTTTGGCCACTTTGTTTTTTACTTCCCTGCAGTGCACAGGTGAGATGTGATTACAAAAGAGATTGGCACCGAGTCAAGAACCTTCCCTAGGCTGAGTCAGGCTTGCAGGAGAGGGAAATGTTTTCACTTGTTGACTGAAAACATGTATTTAGCTCCCAAAAATCAGCCAGATTACACATTCCAGTGGCTGCTCCGCTCCACGTCTGTAGGAAAAGATATCCTGGGAGCAGAGGGTGCAGGAAGAGGACTTTGTACAAACTCCCAGTGAAATCCAAGGCATTGTTCCAGAGGCAGATCGTTATCTTAGCGAGATTCCTCTTGCGGGGTTGTCAGAAGGAGCTGCTGTGTCTCCTGAGCCGCGGGAAATGTGTTTCTTGTTCTTTGTGACAGGATCTCCTAATCAAGCTTTGATCATAAATATGCAAATTCAGGCTGATCCGGCTCCCCCTGTAAGGCAGAGTGTGGCTCCTCAGTGTGTAACCTGCTGGAATATTCCCTGGCACTAACTTGGGACACGCTGCTGGAAGGGGAGCAGCTTTTAGTGCTTTGTCCTCCCCTTTTGTAATCCTCCCTTTGCTCTCAGCTGAGGGTTTTTTGCCACCAGCAGAAGCCCAGGCTGGCTTGAAGCAAAGAGGACAAACCCGCAGATCTTATCTCCCCTGGCCTATTTGCATTGAAGGCTGGACAAAAGCAGCAATTCCATAAATCCAGGCAGCCACCGTGGCTCTCTGGAAAGAATGAGGAAGCTGCAGGGCTCAGGGAAGGCTGCGTTCCCCTTTCCTGCTGATGCTGCTTCCCTGGCTGGTTGATCCGTTGGATTCAGCAGAGGAATTCAAGGTAATTCCTTTCCAAACTTCACGGGGAGGAAATCTTGGGGAAGGCATCTCTCGCTGGAGCCCTTGTGAGAGCTGGGAAGGCAGCGCTGGGAATGCGTGTCCCAGTCTTTTTTGGTTTGTTAGCAGTTGCTGACATTCAGCATTAATTTTTTTTCTCTCTATCCACCAAAAGTTGGAGATTTGGCATTTGCCTGCCCAGATGTTTAAACTCCCAAATTTTACCTCATCCACACGAGCTGAAGCACTCGGAAACTGTAGAATCTCTGAGTGGTTTGGGTGGGAAGGGATCTTAAAGCCCATCCCATTCCACCTCCTGCCATGGACAGGGACACCTTCCACTGTCCCACGCTGCTCCAAACCCTGTCCAACCTGGCTTTGGACACTTCCAGGGATCCAGGGACAGCTTCTCTGAGCACCCTGTACCAGGGCCTCGCCACCCTCACAGGGAAGGATTTCTCCCTGATATCCCATCCATCCCTGCCCTCTGGCACTGGGAAGTCATTCCCTGTGTCCTGTCCCTCCATCCCTTGTGCCCAGTCCCTCTCCAGCTTTCTTGGAGCCTCTTCAGGCACTGGAAGAGGCTCTGAGGTCTCCTTGGAGCCTTCTCTCCTCCAGGTGAACACCCCCAGCTCTCCCAGCCTGTGGGATTCTCTTTTCCCCACTCTGAACCCAATTTTGCAGAGCAGTGACAAACACCCCCACAAGCAGGTGGGCGACAGGAGTCGCAGGGTGCCTGCCCAGCTGTTCCCAGGGCACTCACGAGTGAGGTACCCATTGCCAGGGAATGCCAGGTCCCACATTCTCCCCGAGCTCATCACTCTGTGTGTGCATACGAGGATTTGGGGGAGTTTTTCCTTCATCCAGCAAGCGAAGCAGCCTGCTGCTGGCATTTTCCCTCTTCCCATCTGCTCCTGGGATGTTCCCTCCTCCCCTGTGAAAGCGAGCAGAGATGTAACAGCTCCTGCTTTTCGAGCTGATGTGGATGCGGGAGCAGGTGAGCGGTTCAGAGTTCACCTGGCACAGCTGGAGCTGGGAGCAGACAGATGTGCAGAGCCCACCCCAGCCATGAGAGGCGGCTCCTTGCCCCCAAGAACTCCTTATGCGAGGAGAGGTGACAGTGACAGATGCGGGAAGCAATCCCGGGTCTCTCAGCTCCCTGGCTCCAGGCCTAATCGCTGCACTCCGCGAGCTGGGAAGCGTCTGGAGATGCCGGTGGAGGAGGGCAGTGCCACGGGAGAGCCGGGATGATGCTAATGGAGGAGAGGCTGTTAGTGGGGTGGGCTTGCGGCTGAGTGCAGCTGGGAAAATGGCCTCGAGGGGAAATGGGCTCTCTTTGTGAGCTCTGCTTCTCCTTCGGGTGGAATTCAGCTCCTGGAGCCGAGCTGGGGCACCCACATGAGCTGGTCCCTGTTGGGCTGGTCCAGGCTGCTCCCCTGCCATCCTGCCCAGGCTCTGCTCTTCCCAGCTGGAGTTAAACACCTCAACACATCCCACTCCTTCACCACAACCCCCTCCTTGCTTCCCCCAGCGCCCTGACCCAGCCCTCCCACAGCCGGCAGCGCTTTCTGTGTGCCCAAGGATCCGCTGAGGACTTGATCGATTTCCCTTTTTTTTTTCCACTGTCGCTTTTAGACCACATTTTCACCCAGCCTTCCCCTCCTGAGGTACACCCCAGCTGCATCCCTTCCCTTTGGTTTTCCGTGGAAGGCGGCAGAGGCGGATTCGGAGAGGACGGAGGCGGGGGGCTGGCAGGGGGGACAGCGCTCCTGCGTGTGGCACTTCCAGCCTGCCGGAGCTGGGATGAGGGAAGCAGGGAACTCTGCTCTTGCAAACACCCGGTAGGTGGGCTGGGGATGAGAGGTCACTCCGTGAGTGCTTCCAGGCAGCGCCGCTCCGGCTGCAGCGCTTTAGCGGGATGCGGGCAGGATCCGTGCCAGGCATGGCCCGCTCTGCGCAGAGCCAGCCCGCGAAGGCCGAGGGAAACGACGCAGCCCTTCCTAGAAATGCGCCCTGGAGCTTAAAAGATGGACCTAATTGAAAAGCCTTATCGAGGTTGGAGCAGGGGATAAAAGGGAAAGCTGGGCCCAGACTACCCTGGAGCTCAGCGAGCCGGGAAGCGCGGCAGCCGTGGCCACGTCCTTAAGCCAATTCCCGGCCGTGGCCTCCCGGCTGAATCCATGCCGGGAGAGGGGTGCTTTGTTCTGGATGCAGCAGGTCTGTGCCTCAGGTACGTGCTCGCTTCCCACTTTGCTCCCGACCCCCGCCACAGCAGCTCCCGCCTCATCCCAGTGGATTTTCGGATTTTCTCCGGGGCTGCTTCCTGCCCACGCGGTTCCTGCTGGTTGCTCGCTCTGCCGGTCCTGCCAAGAGCCTGTGCTTGGGGAATGCTGGAGCTGCTCCAGTTTCCCTGGAGCCTGCAACCTTCAGCTGCCTCCTCGTGACATCCTCCTCCCTCCCCACGCCTGGCACCCCCTCCGGGTACCGCTCGCCAGCCCTGGATGACTGTGGATGTCCGGGAGGGAGTTTCTTCTCCCTTCCCAGCACCGGTTGCCACTTCCAGCTCCAGCAAGTCCCGGGCAGGACCCTGCAGCTCCTTTCTGGGGCAATTCCAGAGCCAGGCTGGTAGCAGCCCTTTCCCCTGGTCGGGCCAGAAGGGACGGGGGCAGGAGGGGACAGGTGGCCTCGTTGCTCCGTTAGCACGGAGCCAGGGTGACGTGTCACCTGCGTTGGCAAACCCTGGGACTCTGTGACCCAGAAAGCCGCTTCCTCCCCCTCCCTGCTGAAAGGAGCCCAGCTGGTGTTTGCAGGAGCAGCTCCTGAAGGGAGCCAGCAGAGCTGCCCCGGGCTCTCCAGCCAAAGCTTTTCTTGTGGCCAGCGTTTGCACAACGTGTCCCTTGTCCCTGCGGTTCCTCTGGCTCCTGGGAAGCGTCAGCTCTCCCTGCCCTGCCCCCGAATGGAGGTTCAGAGGCTGGTCTCCATCCTCACCCCCCACCAGGGCTTCAGCCCCTCCATCCTCATCCCCCACCAGGGCTTCAGCCCCTCCATCCTCACCCCCCACCAGGGCTTCAGCCCCTCCATCCTCATCCCCCACCAGGGCTTCAGCCCCTCCATCCTCCTCTGCCCCGCAGCAGGATGGAGCTGGAGGATTGGGAAGCACCGGGAGAGGAGCAGCCCAGCTACCAAAGGGACACAGCCAGGACTGGAAACCAGTCAGTGACCACCTCAGGAGACAGGCAGGTGCTGGTCAGCTCTTCCCCCAGGGAGTGAAGGCTGCTCCCTACCCACGCATCCCCTGAGCCCATCCTCTTCCTCCCCGTGGCCAGCTGGCTCTTGGTGGGCTTTGGCCACTTGCCCTGATGTGATGCTCAGCAAGTCCCTGCTCAGAGCCTTGTGACAGGAATCAGGAATGCCTGGAAGGGATGTGGGGGTCTCACAGTGACCCTGGAAAGGGAGTGTTGAGCCCACTGGGCTGCTCCTGTTCCTGGCACTCAGCTCTCCCCAGCCCTGGTCACCCAGCAGTGACCAGGGCTCCACACCAGACGGGCTCCAGTCACCTCAAGGTGGACAACCCCCACTTTTTAAACCTTCACAAAGGTTTTTGCTTTGCTCCCCAGCCCTGGGGAGGACAGGAAGGGGTGTTTGACGCTGTGTTTGTCCCTATCAAGTGTCAGCAGAGCAGCTGGAGCTGTGCTGCACCCGCAGAACTAACCACAGGTATTTTAGCAGCCTGCTGTTTATGTTTCCCACCCCTGCTGCAGCAAGACAATCTCTTTCTGTCACTGTTGTAGCAACAACTGCTGCTCCAGGCCAGGCTAATTCCAGCCCTCGTGGGTTTGGGGCTGTTTGTTCTCAGCCAGCAGCAGCAAACAGGTAGTTTTGGAGGCAGGCAGTAATATAGCTCAGTGCGGAGGCGGGAGTGATCCCTGGCTCCATGGGATGCCGTGTGCTCTGAGTTTGGGATGGGATCCTCAAAGATCAGGTTTGCCAGGGCCTGGCTCAGACTTTGTCCTTTAACTCTTGGACTTTGTGGTTAAACAGGGAAAAAATCTACATAAAGCAGTAAATTTGTCTGTTTTCTGGGGAAAACAAAGGAGCTGTGGGTTGCAAACATCTCTGCCCAGGACTGTGCCTGCAGCTGGAGCTGCAGCCTTGCCCCGGTGCCACCCTCCCCGCTCCTGGAGCTTCGCAGTAACTCCGTTATTTGACAAATCGAAGGAGTCACATCAGGAAGGAAATCAGCTCTTCCCAGATTTGTGATTTTCATCAGATGTGGCGGGACCAAACCAGCAGAAAGAGGAGCAAAACCACCCTTTTCCACTCCCTGCTGCCCTTCATGCCCATCCCGGCCAGGCTTGATGGGGCTCTGATCCCACCAGAGACCTCCCAAACTCCTGGGATCAGTTCGCTCCCGATCCCTGGGTGAAGTTCCGAGCTTCCCTTCTCTTCCCTCGCTGCCGCAGCCGGGGGGTGTTTAATGTGCGGCCGGCGTTCCCCGCAGGCCGGCGCCCTGCATTTGAACCGCTGCCTTTCAGCTCCGGCTGAAAAGGAGCCGGCGCGGGGCCTCGCCTCTTAATTGCAGAGGAGGGGGAACATGGAAAAGCCTCTGGCTGCTGCTAATGCAGGCGAAGGCGGCTGCTCCGGAGGCACAGCCTCCTCCCGGGCATCCTCCCAGCGGGGTGGGACCCGACCCGGAGCGCTCATCCTGGGAATGGTGAGGAACCCGCTGCTGCCGGCTGCTGTTCCCGCTGCCAGGCTGGCTTTGGGGCTGGGAAGGGGAAAAGATCCTTTCTGGCAGCTGGCGAAGGTGGAGGTGCTCCCAGAGGTTGTTGGCTCTTGACAGCAGGAGCTCAGAGATGGCGATGGGTTTTGTCAGAGCTGGGTGTGGACCCTTATACCAAACTGGCACTTGCCTTTCCAGGCACTTGGTAGCCCTCTGGCTGTTTGTAGGGATGTTGGATGCCCGGGGGCTTTGCCTGCAGCCGAGGGCACTCCTTCCTCTCTCTCTCTCAGCTCTGAACTGGCTTGTGCAGCGGGCTGAGAGTAAAGCAGCGTTTCCTCATCACCCAAGGGCTTTGCTGGGCATGGATGGGGCTGGAGTGGGGGCTGGATGGGAGGAGCCGGGGCTCCGCTAACCTGATTAACCGGCTTCCGAACCGACCTCGCCAAAGCCAAAGCCAAAGCCGGCCGGCTGCCACCTCCTCCCGCCCTCCTCGCAGGGCACGGCTGCTCCTGAGGGACCCCTTCTCCCAGCCTCCGGCATCCAGGAGCAGCCGGGTGCGGTGGGAGGTGGGATGCGACCGCGGGCATCGCCTCTCCGGGCACCGGGTAAGTGCCACCCCCTCGGAGCCCGGGCTTTGTCCCCTTTTCCCCTTCCCTGAGTGTCCCCCCTGCCCGGGCAGCTCGGTCCCCGCTCCAGTGACGCCTGCGATGAGTGTCTGGGGGTTTTTGGAGCGTGAACTCGTCGGGATGCAAACGTTTCTTTGGCCTGGTAGCTGGCACACGGGAGCGAAGCTGGAGCCCCAGCGGGAAGCGCCAGGAATGCCGCTGGAATGCTCACAGGGGGAATTCTCTACCCAAACTCTGGTGCTGGAGCCTGGCCCTCAGCGACGGAGAGGGGGCTGCTGTGTCCTGCAAGGGTTTGGCTGATCCCAGAGGATCAGATCCCAAAGGATCAGATCCCAGAGGAGACCCCCCTGTGTCTGGAGCTGGGTGTCCCCAGCATGACCCTCCTCTGTTCCTGAGTGGTGTGAGCCACCAGTGGGTGCCAAAACCCACAGGATTTGCCTCAAAACAGATTTCTTGCTATTTGGGCAGCCTCCAGGAGAGCTGCAAAGTGAGGTCCTGGGGAGGACTCCACTCCCCAGCCCTGGGGGAGGGTCACAGCTCAGGCTGCACCTGAGGAACTGATAAAAATGCAGAATTCAAAGCAGAAATAGCAAATTTTCACTTCCCCTTGCTGGCGGCTGCCGACCCACCTAAGGGCTTCTTGGAAAGGCAGAGGTCAGGCAGGGGGAGCAGAGGCTTTCCTTGGCTCTCTGTGCGGCCCAGAGCTTGGAGGAGCCAAAATGAGTCACTGACCCTCATCCCAATAAGCTTTTCCCAGCAGCTGTGGGAGGAGGGGTGAAGATTTCCCAGTAAAGGGACCTTTTTCGCAGAAAAAATTTCAGCATCTTAAAAAAAAACGATGTCCCACAGCGGGAATCATCCATCCAAAAGCTCTCAAGACATCAGGGATGCCCGAGAGGAGCGGGATGATGTGAATTCCAGCAGTGCATCCCGGCAGCTGCTCCAGCTCAGCCCGAGGGAGGCAGCCCCAGGAGCATCCCTCTATTTCCTGAGTGTGGACTCGGGGCTTTCTCTGCAAGAACCAACCTAAAACCAACCCAATTCCTCCTGCTCACGACCTTCTCATCCCAAAATACTTTCAGCCCAGACCCCAGGAGCGGAGAAGCTGGGATGGGACCCCTCACCCAGCAACAGGCTCCTTCTCCACCCTCCCAAAAAGTTCTTCCTGAACCTCCTGGGATGAGATTGAGTCACTGAAGCGCCATGACATCATCACTCGTGGTTTTGTGAGCAAGCAGCCGCGTTTCCTGTGGTGCCCGGGCTCCGGTAGATAAGCCAGGCACGGAGAGATGTGAGCTTTTAGCTCCTGCTCCTTCCTCCTTCCCAGGATCTCTTCCCTCAACCCTCGCCTCTCTTCCTCAGCGCCAGCAGCGAGGGCCGGCGGCGGAGCTGGAGAGCTGGATCCTGCTGAGAGGATGAAAACATGGGGCTCAAGTTATCCTGCCTGAAAGGTGACTTTGGGGTGGGGGGTTGGGGTGTTCCTGCTCTCTGAAGGCACCTGAAGGGTGGCTGTACCTGGAGGAGCTTTAGGTGTGGGCGGGGTTGGTGCAGTTTGGGAATGTGGTGGAATTTTGGAAGTCCCACGGGTGACCTGTTGCACCTGGATCAGCCCGGAGAGGATTTTCCCAGGCGTATTTTCTCAGTCCTGTGCTTGTCCTACACCCTTTGCTCTGGAGAATCCATGGATTAATGACATCCCTCAAGAAATCAGGTGGACATGGGAAAGGGCCAGCATGGATGGGACACATGGATGGGATGCATGGGCTCAGCCCAGAGCCAGGGTCCCGGCTCCCGGCCTCCAGGCCAACCCCAAGCGTCCCTCACTGCTCCATTCTCCCCAGAGATACTCCAACCAGGAGCTTCTTCCCCAACTTTCATTTTCTTAATGGATTTAGGCCAGGAATGGCGTCAGGGATGTCTGCACAAGGGGAAAGTGGGAGCTTTTAATGCTCCTGGCCTCGCAGGGCGAAGGCTAGATATCGCCTCTCCCATTAGCTCTGCATCCCACTGACTCCTGCTAATCACCCTTGGGGTCGTTAGGGATGGGCCTTAATGAGTATCCCTCTCCCAGATGCAGGGCTGCCTCTTCCCTGGCTTTTCCCAAGCCCAGATTCTGTGGGATTCTGGTTGTGATGGGCATGGAGTTGGATGCATCACCCAAAAATGAGCTCTGCTCCCTCTCCGCATCAGGGATGCTGGGATGGGGTGGTCTGGGGTGTTTGGAAGTCCCACAACCCCCCCAGTCCAACACAGAATGACTGAGAAGGGGAAGCAGGCAGCCAGGGAATCCCAATCCTGCCCCAAACCCAGGACAGAGCCCCAGAATATTCCCCCATGTCTCCAGACCCCTCTGACAGGCTTGGAGTCTGGAATAAAAGAAAAGACCCTCCCCCTTTTGCAGCTCCCTTACATAAGGCAGGGCTTTATCCTTAATTAAAAAGAGATTAAAAATATCAGTGTCTGTCCCCTCCAGGCATTTTCCTGCTTGGGAAGAGCTGAAACCTCCCTGGATGCTGCCTGTGCCGCGCGGGGCTTTTCTCCTGATTAAAAAAAGCAGATTAAAGCGATCTGCTCCCCTCAGGGGGGTGGGCTGGTGGGCAGGTGGTCGGGGGAGGCGGGGGGGGGGGGGAATCCACCTGTGAAACCCCCCAAAATCCAAGGTGGATCCAGGGGAGGAGATGTGAGGATGCTGTGGATTCTCCAGTGGCTCCTAGAGGGTTGACACAGAGGAGGGCGGGGATGTGGGGATGCTGTAGCCTGGTGCCCCATCGACTTTTTATCCCCCTTTTACCCCCCCCAAATTTCCTCAGGCTTGAAGATGTGTGTGAGCAGCGGGAACGGCGGCGACGGGACCCTGACGGTGTCCTCGGGACCGAAGCACCTGCACGTGCCCTCCATCATCGTCACGCCGCCCACGCCCACGGGGACCACGCTGTCCCGCGAGGGGCGGCGCGGCGAGGGCCCGTCACCCTGCAGCCAGTGCTGAGCGGGGACACGGGGACAGCCAGCCCGGCAGGACCTGTCCCCGCTCGGCCGCGATGGAGCCGCAGCCTGAAGGATGCGGCTCGGCCGGACGCGGCTCCGCGGGAGCTCCGCAGGGACACACGGAGCACCCACGCGGGTGGGTTTGGACAACAGGGACTGCGTTTTGTCCCTTTTCCTAACAGCACCAGGGAGGGGGATCCCTCCCCCCCCCCCGATGAATAAAACCCCTGGGGTTCCGCACCCCCAGTTTTTGTGTCAGCGTGGGGGGCGGGGGGTTGGGTTGTGCCCCCAAAACGGAGCAGCCATCGTGCCCACGGGTGGCCAAAAGTGGGACCCCCCAACTCTCCACGCGGGATTGAAGAAGCCATCTCAGCAAACAGCAGCGGGAAAATGAACTCGGCGTCACCTGCATCCCGCCGGATCGACCGCATCCCGGGAGGGAGCCGGGGGCGATGCTTCCCGGAGAGCGGCAGCACCCGGAGCCGGCGGGAGAGGCGGGAGTGTGA
The DNA here is from genome assembly GCF_009650955.1 of Corvus moneduloides. Taxonomy (NCBI): domain Eukaryota; kingdom Metazoa; phylum Chordata; class Aves; order Passeriformes; family Corvidae; genus Corvus; species Corvus moneduloides. Next base: position 2,441,059 of record NC_045487.1, on the reverse strand, counting down.
AAGCAGATGGAAATTTAATTTTTTAATGACAGCAGCAGATGGCAAAAGACACGCGAGGGGAGGCGCAGCGTGGGGGAGACGTTCCTGGAGCGCCCGGCACGTGCCGGTGGCACCGGGGGCTGCTCCGGGAACGGGGGCTCGGGGACCCTCCTCGTGCCACCCATGGCGGGGGGTGGGCTGGGGGTCCCCAAGGCTTGGCTCCCACCCATTCTGGGGGTAACACTCATCCCAAGCGTCGTGGTTGCTCCATGGATGGTGCCAGGGCTGAGCCCGAGGTGGTTTGGGAGAGGGATTGGGGAGAGGTGGATTTGTCTGGTGGGGGGTGTTTCCATGGGGACTTGCAAATGGGATGCAGCCCCCCCAAATCATCCAGAAGCCACTTGGCTGGGCTGGGTGTGGATGGATGGATAGATGGATGGATGGAGGGAGGGATGGATGGATGGATGGAGGGAGGGAGGGATGGATGGATGGATGGAGGCATGGATTATTGGATGGGTGATTGGATGGATGGATGGATGGATGGATGGATGGATGGACAGATGGATGGATGATTGGATGGCTGATTGGATGGATGATTGGATGGATGGGTGGATGGATGGATGGGTGGATGGATGGATGGATGGATGGATGGATGGATGGATGGATGGATGGAGTGGATGGATGGAGTGGATGAGGGAAGGAGGTGTGGCTGGACGGATGGAGGCATGGATGGATGGAGGGGTGGAAATGTGGATGCAGGCATGGATGGGTGAAAGGATGACTGTCTGGGTGGATGGATGAGTGGATGGATGGATGGATGGATGGATGGATGGATGGATGGATAGGTGGGTGGTTAGATGGAAGCATGGATGAGTGATGGAGGAGTGGATAGGTGGTTAGACAGATGGATGGCTGGGTGAATAGCTGAGTGGGTGGATGTGTAGATTGAAGGATGGATGGGGATGGATGGATGGATGGATGGATGGATGGATGGATGGATGGATAGGGAACAGAGGAAAGGGACAGGTGGGTGACGGCAGGTGCCCGAGCGTGGGTGTCTGCACAGGGGCCACTGAACAGACAGACGGACGCTGCTGCTGGTGCATGCACGGGAGGGCAGCTGCCGGGGTCTGGGTACGGCCCAGGGACAGCCACGCACGGCCGGGGTCACTCGCCCTCAGCCCGGGTCACCCAGCACGGCCGAGCCACGCGCGCGCGTCCCCGCCAGGGGGCAGCACCGACGGCCGCCGCCACTCCCGCGGGGCCCCGGCAACAAGTGCCGAGCGCTGATTGGCCGAGAGCCCGCGGGGAGCGCCGCGATTGGTCCCCGTGCCCCGACCCGGACCTCCCCCCGCGGGGCCGCGGCCGGAGCGCGCCGCGCGAAAGGACAGCCAATCAGAGAGACGTGCGCCGCAGCAAGAGCAGGGGACAGCCAATCAGAGCGCGCGGCTCCGCGCCGGGCCCCGCCTCCTCGCGAGGACCGCGAAAACGCGCGGGGCAGTGGGAGCGGGGCGCGGTGGGCGGGGCCTGGGGGCTGCGCAGCCAATAGGGAGTGAGGGCGCGCGGCCGACTCGGCCCTGGCCCCGCCCCGGTTCCGGCCCTGTCCCACCCCGGTCTGATCCCGGTTCGATCCCGGTTCCACCCCGGTCTGATCCCGGTTCGATCCCGGTGCGGTCCCGGTTCCATCCCGGTCTGATCCCGGTTCGGTACCCTCCGGGTCCATGGAGCCGGCCGAGGTGGAGTTCCTGGCCGAGAAGGAGCTGGTGACGATCGTGCCCAACTTCAGCCTCGACCGGATTCACCTCATCGGGGTTGGCGGGGCCGGGGGCCGGGCCTGGGCTGGGCTGAGGGGGCTCCGGGAGAGGCTGGGCAGGGACAGGGGCTGGGGTGGCCTGGGGGCTTGGGGACACAGCTTGGGGTGACCCAGGACAAGTTTGGGGGGATTATGGGGCAGGGCAGGGTCTGGGTGGGTCTTGAGGCCGGGACGGGGGATTCGGTGTGGAGAATTGGGTTAAAGGGATTGGGACTGAGGTGCGGGAGCTGGGGGGATTCGGATGGGTCTGGGGTGTTTGGGAACACGGGGAGGAGATGGGGATCATGGGGGAGGATCGGGCTGGATTTGGGGATGGGGGCGTTGGAGGGATTAAGGGGTTGGGGGGTGACAAGGAGAGGGGGGGACCGGTTTGGGAGAAGAGGCACTGCAGCCCCCGGGAGGTTTGGGAGGGGGCTGGGCTGTCCCCACATTTTTGGGGATTTGTGCAGCCCCTGAACTCTGGCCGGGAGTGTCCGGCTGTCCTGGGTGCTGACCAGAACCTGGGGAGCCTCTGGGAGCCCTTGGCGTGGGTCCAGAGACTGCACATCCAGGGAGATGGAATTTGTGGCTGTGACTCCTGTGAAACACCTCGAAATAGAAAATGCACGGGAAACGTTGGTTATTGCTTCTCGAGGGAGATGAGGAGAAGTCTGAGAGCAAGAATTCTGGGAAGTGAGAGGAGGAAATGCAGGATCTTTTTGACTCAGGCTTTTCCAAATCCTCTGGAAACTCACACCACATTAGCAGACAAGTTCTGTGCAGTCCGAGCCCTGGCTGCTGCCCTCCTCTCATCCTTGATTTGTTTTCCAGGGAGATCTGGGTCCCTTCAATCCTGGTTTGCCGGTGGAAGTGCCTGTGTGGTTGGCCATTAATCTGAAGCAGAGGCAGAAGTGCCGGCTCATTCCCCCAGAATGGATGGATGTTGGTGAGGATGGAGGCTCTGGATTCAGCTCTGGCCTTCAGTGGGTGCAGTGGAAACATGAAATTGAAAATAATCCGTTTTTCACCATTAGTGGGGAGCTTAACTCAAAAACACAAAGCAAGGGAGAGAGAAGGGTCTCATGTTCCACCACTGGAATGCTTTATTTACTTGTTCAGAGGGAGCTTTGGGGACCTTGGCTCACAGAATCCCAGAATTTTTTAGGTTGGAAAGGCCCTCCAAGATCATCAAGTCCAACCTGTGACCAATCCCCACCTTGTCCCCAGCCCAGAGCACTGAGAGCCACATCCATTTATTCCTTGGACACCTCCTGGGATGGGCACTCCAAACCTCTGTGGGCAGCCCCTTCCAATGTTTAATTACCCTTTCAGTCGAGAAATTCTCCCTGATGTCCAACTTGAGCCTCCCCTGGCAAAAATTGAGGCCATTCCTCTCATGCTGTCACTAATTCCCTGGGAAAACCTCTGGATGATGCTCTGTGAGGAGGGAGACCTTGGAGGCATCCCTGTCCCTTGTGTGCCTCCTCACAGGAGCCTTTCTCTGCCCTCATAACATTTGAGGCTTGGGCACTGAGCTGATCCTACAGAAACAATGTGGGTTTTCCCAGGCAGGGCCAAAAACACACCCAGAGCACTGAAAGCCTGGCAACACCTGAGCATCCCCGGTTTTATTTTAGGGAAACTGGAGGAAATCCGGGATCAGGAGCGCAAGAAGGACACCTTCACTCCGATGCCCAGCCCCTACTACATGGAACTCACCAAGCTGCTGCTGAACTAGTGAGTAGGAGCTGAGCTGGCCCGTTTTCCACCCCACTACTCGTGAGCACGGACGATTTTTCAGGCTTTGCTTGGCAGCAGCCCTGCAGGGCGGTGGGGACAGGGAGAGTGAAGGGAGGTTTATCCCTCAGCCTGCCAAGATTTCACAGCAGCACTTCCCTCGTGGTAACTGTGCCTTTCAGGAACTTGGGGGGGTTGCATGTTCCGTGGCCTCGTAATTGGGGCTGTGCCGCTTTATTGAGCAGCAGCTCGGCGTGGAGGCCCGGAGGATCTGCAGCACGTTCCACGGCTGCAATCTGTTCAGCAGCCTAAAGCCTGCAGGCTTCTTGCTTGGCTCCCCTTCAGGAGGAAAGCTCCTCTTCCCTCAGCCTGAGAAGCAGGAGGCCGGGGATATTCCGAGCCTGAGCTCCTGCCTGCTGAGGCATTTCACTTGTAAAATGTGCTGGCTGGTATTTGTCTCGGCGAGGGCTCTGCTGACTTTAAGCCCTCGATTAAGCAGGGTGGGCATTCCAGCTCTGGCTTTTCCTCTGGAGAGGAGGCTCCTGGCGTGCTGCTCCTTCCCAGCACGCTCCAGCAACCCTGACAGCTCTGTCCGCGCGCATCGATCACATCCCGGGGTCCTTATGGCAGCGCTGAATGGCCTTAATGGGGCGATGTGGCACAGCCCTTCCAGCTTAATTCTCCCTGATGGAGCCCTGGGAGCCCCGAGCCGGGGATTTCAGCGTGCCTGAGCTCTTGGATTCCCCGCTGGCCGTAACTTTGGCCGGGTTAGGGGCCCTCTGTGTGCCTCGTACCAGCTGGGCAATTAAAGAGCAGAAGGATTCTAGTGACAACCAGCTGCTGCGTTGGAGCTGAGCATTCCTGGGGAAAGGAGCCATCCCAGAAATCCTAGCAGCATGAGGAGCAGAGAGGATTTTAATGTGCAGTCGCAGGTTTTTAGCAAACTGTCCTGCAGGCGCCTCGGGGTGGGGGGTGAGACGGTGACACCACCACTCAGTGGCATAACCACACATCCCTCACAGCCTGCTCTGATCCTGCCTTGCCTTTCCCTGTCCCAGTGCCTCTGACAACATCCCCAGGGCGGACGAGATCCGGACGCTGGTGAAGGACACGTGGGACACGCGCATGGCCAAGCTGCGGCTGTCCGCGGACAGCTTCGTGCGGCAGCAGGAGGCTCACGCCAAGGTGTGCCAGGACCTCATCCCGGGGGGATCCAGCTGCCCTGGGGGTGCTGAGGGATGAGGAATGAGCTGCTGGGAAGAGGCTGGCTCTGGGGCATGCTTGTCCTGGGTGGTGGGTGCGTCACCGGGGTGCTGGAGCCGTGGGTTGGACCCGTGCCTTGCGGGCCAGGGGCGGCTCCCTGTGCTTTGTGGGAAGCAGGGAGTCATGGAATGGTTTGGGTTGGGTCTTAAAGGTGTCACTCCACCCCTGTTCCACACCTTCCGTTAGAACAGGCAGCTCCAAAGCCCATCCAGCTTGTCCTTGAGCACTTCCAGGGGTGGGGAATGATGCTTGAAATGGTGCTTGGGTGCTTCTCTTGACAGGGGTGGCAGCTGCGTCGGTCCTTTGGGATGTCACTAAAGGGAACTGTGGGCTGTGAGCTGCTTCCTGAGTGCCTTGTCTTCCCAGATCCTGTTATTCCCCCTTTTAGCTGGATAACTTAACCCTGATGGAGATCAACACCACCGGGACTTTCCTTACCCAAGCCTTGGATCACATGTACAAGCTCCGGACCAACCTCCAACCTGGCGAGAGCTCCCACTCCCAGGATTTCTGAGAGGGAGCTGGGAAGGAGCTGCTTGACCCGGCCAGCCCAGCCCTCAGTATTCCCTCGGGGCCGGGTGGGAATTGCTCCCGAGCATCCCCAGAGCCTCGGTGCAGGCGGTGACTCGCTGGGCGGATCTCTCGGGTTGTACTTCAGCGAGGGAACTTCTGAGGGCAGCACAGGCCACACGCTGCCTTGAAAGGCATAAATTTCGAGGCGGTGCTTCCATGGATTTTCTCAGAGCCTTGGGAAAAAAGAAAAAAAAAAAAAGGGAAGATGTGCCGGCAATGAGGTGTCTGCTGGGGAGATCAGCTGGGAGGCAGATCCATCTGCTCTTTGGAGAAGGACAAAAGAAAATGGTTTTCCCCCTCAGATCCCAAGCTGTGGGGAAATACCATCCTATCATCCATCTTTATTTTTGTAATAGTTGGGGTTTCAATCTGAAACTGTAACAAAAAAATCCATAACGATAATAAAAAATAACTGCAGCTGAAGAACGGCATCGAATTAATGCTGGGCTGTGCCACCGGCACGGGTTAAACAATGCTTGGAAAATCCTGCAGCTCTCCTTTGGCTCCGGCCCCGTTTCCCTGCGGCAGAGCGACAGGCAAGGGCAGGATCCAGGCGGCATCCAGGGCAGGATCCAGGCGGGCTCTGGCCGGAGCCGGGCTGTGCTGATGGCAGCTGTAATTATTCCTGGCGCCCGAGGGTGCCAGGCTGCCAGCGCTGCCCTTCCCCGAGCAGCTGGGCCAGGCTCCCGCTGCCATCTGTGGCCTGCCTGCCTGGGCTGCGCCCCGAAGGGCTGGCACAGCAGGAATGATGGCAGGAATGAGGCAAGGAGCTGCCGGCAATGCTCGGAGCAGGGCCGGGGATGCTCGGAGCAGCGCTGCGTTCCCAACGCCAGCGGCGGCAGCGGTGGAGAAAGGATTCCTTGCCGTCGTTGTGGAAGAGTTTATTTTGGGTTTGGGGTTTTTTTTTTGGGGATGTTTTCAGGAATTACAGCGATATATTCATAAATACCTAATTACTACATTCAACAAATAATATATTACATTACAATTAATTCCAACAAGTACACTTTGAACATGTTTAGGGTTGGGTTTTTCTCCTTTTTTGGGTTGTTTTGTTTTCTTTCACAGCATCCAACCTGTCCCCAGCAGGCTCTGCCTTCCTCTCTTTCCTCCCAGCCCTTCCAGGCTCTGGCACAGCCGCTCCAGAAATTCTGCACGGACACAAATGCTCACCACAACCCCGGAGGGGGGTGAAAATTGGTCCAAAAACCCTGAATCCGGGCTGGTGAGGAGGGAAAGTCAGCACGGGAGCTGCTACAAAGCGAGGCTGCACCCCAGCCGGGCTCCTCAGCGCGGCGAGGGATAAATTGCCAATGATTTTCCATCCCTGGCTTCTTCCCCCTCCCTCTGCCACGGCACACAGGCAGGGAACAGAGTGGAGCAACGAGCGTATTTTGCCGTGTTAAAATTCCCTGCGAAGCCCGGAGTTGGCAGCGGCGAGGCCAGAGGCTGGCGAGGCAATTGGGGATTTAAAACAGATTAAACTAATTTCTGTCACAAGGGCATTTTGCTTTTTAATCTTGCCCAGCTTTTTTTTTTTTTTTTTTTTTTTATTTGGTGAAGCCAATGAGAGAGCAGGGAGCAAGGGGGGGCATGGGGAGGGGGGGTTAATGCTTTTCTTTGCCTGTGCAACGAGGGAATTTAAAGCAGGAAGCAGAGGTCACCTTTTGCCGGAGATGTGAGCTGGTCTCGTGGCGAATTAAGAACAATTTCTAATAAATAATTCAAAAATAACAATTAAAAAAAAAAAAAAGGCTCCCCCCTTCCCCTTCCCCCCGGGGGGAGGCAGGGCACACGATGGGGTTTTTAGAAACTGGCTGCAAATGGCACCGAGCCTGACCCTGTCACCACAGCCTGGTGGCACCAGGACATCCCTGCCCGCCTGTGGGCACAGCTCCACCTGGATTGTCCCCGAGGTGCCACCAGGAGACCCCACAGGGCCCCCTCTCCCTGTGCCCAAACTGCCCTAGAGCCGCTCTGATTGTCTTGGTATTTTTTGGGGGGTGACAAGGACACCCCAGTGCCACCCACTCCCAACCCTCCACCCTCTCAGCGCAATTTTTTGGGATTTTTCCTTTGGCAGATGGAGCCTGGGCAAGGCTCAGACACCACCCAGCATCATGACACCCACGACGACCCAGCTGGAGCGAAAACAGCCCCAGAAAGCAAAGAAAAAGGGTAAAAATAAAAAAAACAAACCACAGGAGGATGGAAAGGTTCAGCTTCCCGAGGGACTGATGGTGGGACAGGGCCTGTCCCAGTGGAAAAGGGGATTTATGTTTCCTGGGCTTAGATTCTTTTTAAAACACTTCAGTATCTTTTCTGGCCCGACCAGCAGCAGTACAAACACAAAAAGTGAGTTCATCCTTTTGCCAAAAAACCAAACTGGAAAGGAAATAAAAACAGGGAGGGAGAAAGGGGGGGGCAGGGGGGGTGGAAAAGGAAAAAACAAAAAGCAGAAACATCTTAAAAAAAAAGGCAAGCTTTTTATAACAATAATTAAAGCAATAAAAACATACAAAACTTTGTTGTTTTTTAATATATATACACAGTACAAGGCTGAAGCACCTTTTTTCTTTTTTTTTTTTTTCCTTCCCCGCCTGCTCAGTCCCAAAGCCGGGGTGACAAAGTGACCCCACGCGTGTCCCTGCCCCTTCCCCGCCGACCAGGAACAAAAAGGGACCTTCAACCAGTTTATTGACTTTATTTTTTGATAGCCAAGTGCATTTCCAGGGGAAACCCTGGGCTGGGGGTGCCGTGCCGGGAGCGGGATCTGGCAGCACCCGGCCCCTGGGGCCCCGCCTGGGTTTAGTGTTGTCGGTGGAGTCTTTCATTGTCTTTTTTCTTTTTTTTTTTTTTAGAAAAAAAAATCAAAGAACCAACAAAAATGAGAGTTATAAAGTGTGGGTGGGTGGAGGGGGGGGTGGGGCTTCAGCGCCGTGGCCCCCGGAGGAGGGGACAGGAGGGGACATGCCGGGGGCTGCTGGCCATGGGATGGGCTCCCGGCTCCTCCCGGCTCCTGTTTGCTTCATGCATGGCACATTCCCCATTTATTTATTTCTCTTTTTTTTGTTTGTTTGTTTGTTTGTTTTCCTCCTTTCATTATTAATGGTTTGTCATTGTTGTTGTCGTGGTGTTTTGTTTGTTTTTGTTTGGGTTTTTTTTTTTTTTTAAATTTTATTTTTTTAGCTTCAAACCTCCCAGTGAAAAATATTAAATATTCAAGGTAATAAAATAGATTATTATTTCTAGACTATATGTTCGGCCTGGCCCAAGGAGCGTCACCTGGGATACCCCTTGAAATAACCCCTAGACCACTGCATTGCAGGCAAGGCAAGGCACTTCCGCAGGTGATCCAGCTCGGCTTGCAGGCGCTCCCGCTCCGACACCATCTTCTGCTTCTGGGTCCTCAGCTCCTGCGGGCAGCCAGGGAACGGGAACGGTCAGCGGGCACCAGACAGCTCGTGGAGTGGGGCAATAGTGGGGGAATAGGGTGGGGATGCTGCAGGGATGGGCAGTGAGGGGATGGGCAGTGAAGGGATGGGCAGTGAGGGGATGGGCAGTGTGGGGATGGGCAGTGAGGGGATGGGCAGTGAAGGGGATGGGCAGTGCAGGGATGGGCAGTGAGGGGATGGGCAGTGTGGGGATGGGCAGTGAGGGGATGGGCAGTGCGGGGATGGGCACTGTGGGGATGGGCAGTGAGGGGATGGGCAGTGAGGGGATGGGCAGTGCGGGGATGGGCAGTGCAGAGATGGGCAGTGCGGAGATGGGCAGTGAGGGGATGGGCAGTGAAGGGATGGGCAGTGCGGAGATGGGCAGTGAGGGGATGGGCAGTGAGGGGATGGGCAGTGCGGGGATGGGCAGTGTGGGGATGGGCAGTGAGGGGATGGGCAGTGAGGGGATGGGCAGTGCAGGGATGCGCAGTGCAGGGATGGGCAGTGAGGGGATGGGCAGTGCAGGGATGGGCAGTGCGGAGATGGGCAGTGAGGGGATGGGCAGTGTGGGGATGGGCAGTGAGGGGATGGGCAGTGTGGGAATAGGCAGTGAGGGGATGGGCAGTGCAGGGATGGGCAGTGAAGGGGAATGGGCAGTGCAGGGATGGGCAGTGCAGAGATGGGCAGTGTGGGGATGGGCAGTGCAGGGATGGGCAGTGTGGGGATGGGCAGTGAGGGGATGGGCAGTGTGGGGATGGGCAGTGAGGGGATGGGCAGTGCAGGGATGGGCAGTGCAGGGATGGGCAGTGAAGGGGAATGGGCAGTGCAGGGATGGGCAGTGCAGAGATGGGCAGTGTGGGGATGGGCAGTGCAGGGATGGGCAGTGTGGGGATGGGCACTGTGGGGATGGGCAGTGCAGGGATGGGCAGTGTGGGGATGGGCAGTGAGGGGATGGGCAGTGTGGGGATGGGCAGTGAGGGGATGGGCAGTGTGGAGATGGGCAGTGAGGGGATGGGCAGTGAGGGGATGGGCAGTGCAGGGATGGGCAGTGAGGGGATGGGCAGTGAGGGGATGGGCAGTGCGGGGACGGGCAGTGAGGGGATGGGCAGTGAGGGGACGGGCAGTGCGGAGATGGGCAGTGTGGAGATGGGCAGTGCGGGGATGGGCAGTGTGGGGATGGGCAGTGCGGGGATGGGCAGTGAGGGGATGGGCAGTGCAGAGATGGGCAGTGTGGAGATGGGCAGTGTGGAGATGGGCAGTGCGGGGATGGGCAGTGCGGGGATGGGCAGTGAAGGGACGGGCAGTGCGGGGATGGGCAGTGAGGGGATGGGCAGTGTGGGGATGGGCAGTGCAGGGATGGGCAGTGAGGGGATGGGCAGTGCGGGGATGGGCAGTGAGGGGATGGGCAGTGAGGGGATGGGCAGTGAGGGGATGGGCAGTGAGGGGATGGGCAGTGCAGGGATGGGCAGTGAGGGGATGGGCAGTGCAGGGATGGGCAGTGAGGGGATGGGCAGTGCGGGGATGGGCAGTGAGGGGATGGGCAGTGTGGGGATGGGCAGTGAGGGGATGGGCAGTGCAGGGATGGGCAGTGTGGGGATGGGCAGTGTGGGGATGGGCAGTGAGGGGATGGGCAGTGCGGGGATGGGCAGTGTGGAGATGGGCAGTGAGGGGATGGGCAGTGCGGGGATGGGCAGTGCGGGGATGGGCAGTGCGGGGATGGGCAGTGAAGGGACGGGCAGTGCGGGGATGGGCAGTGAGGGGATGGGCAGTGAGGGGATGGGTGTCCAGGAGATGGGTGTCCAGGAGATGGGTGCCCAGGAGATGGGTGCCCAGGGGGTGGATGCCCAGGGGATGGGGTGCCCAGGGGATGGGGTGCCCAGGGGATGGGTGTCCAGGGGATGGGTGTCCAGGAGATGGGTGCCCAGGGGGTGGGTGCCCAGGGGATGGGGTGCCCAGGGGATGGGGTGCCCAGGGGATGGGGTGCCCAGGTGATGGGTGTCCAGGAGATGGGTGCCCAGGGGATGGGTGCCCAGGGGATGGGGTGCCCAGGGGATGGGGTGCCCAGGGTTGGGTGCCCATCCCCACTCACCGCCATGCTGTGTGACAGCTGCTCGGCCGTCAGGCTCAGGGTGTAGTGCTGGGCCTCCAGCCGCCGGCACTGCGTCTGCAGCACCTGGCGCTCCAGGTTTTGTTCTGCAACATCCAAAGGACAGGGGCTGAGCACCGGCTCCTCCGGCTCCCTGCGCCACCCACAGAGGGTGCCAGCCCTGCTTGAGGCTCTGCCCAGCCAGCAGTGATTGCCCCCAGCATCCCAGAGCATTCCCAACCCTGGCACTGCCTGTGAGGAACCTCCAAGTGCCACTGGGAAGATGCTGGGCAGCTCTGAGCACACCAATTTCTCATGCATGCATCCGTTTTTGCAAAAACAACAACAGTGCCTGCTGCTTTCATGCTGCTCCTGCAGTGCTAGAGAACCCCCAGTGCTTCCCCAGCCCATCCCAGCAGGAACCAGTGACACCCTCCCAAGGGAAAATAAAGCACCAAGTGGCATTTTACCCTCCCTGCCCAACCCCCCCACACCCCCTACCTTCTATATGTTCCTGGTAAGCTGCAAAAATTGCCTCGATCCCTTGCCACTTGGGCCTGGGGTAATCTTCCTCCTCTTCCTCCTCCTCCTCCTCCTCCTCTTCCTCCTCCTCAGAGGCGGAGTCCCGGGGCAGGGCGGGCAGTGGCCGGAGCGGCCCCTCGGCCGTGCCGTTGTGCGGGGGCCCGGCCAGGCGGGTGGACGCCTGCAGCTCGGGGATGTTGTAGTGGATGGAGGCGTCCAGTTTGTGGTTCTGCTCCGCCGTCAGCGCCGCCGTCCCCCCTGTGGGCAGCCACAGTCAGCCCCTGCCTGCTCCCCACGGCCCCTTCAAGGCATTAATTCTACCCTTCATGGATGTTTTTGGGGGTTACAGCATCTTCTGGGGGTTTTTGTCACTCCCTGTGCGCTGGAGTCGTTTTAGCTATCTCAATCACTCAGCTGAATGGGTTTGGAGGCTTTGGAGCTGTGTTATCCCTAATTTTTAGCTTCAGCAATGAGCTCATGGGATGCTCCAGCGACGAGGTTGCCAGTGCCAAACCCCAGTGGGAGGACAAGGGGGTGATATCCCAGTATCCAGCCAGCTTCCTGCATCCCTGCTTATTTCTCTGGACATCAGGGAGAATTTCTTGACTGCAATGCCCACTGGAATGGGCTGCCCAGAGAGGCAGTGGAGTCCCCACCAGTTCAGGAATGGCTGGATGTGGCTCTGGTCTGGGTGACAAGGTGGGGATCGGCCACAGGTTGGACTCGACCTTGGAAGTCCTTCCCAACCACAGTGATTCTGGGATTCTGGGATTTGTGGCGCTGTGTCCCCCCTCACAGCATGAGCTGGGAAATGCTCATTAGGCCTTGACCTTGAGGAGCAGCACCTGGACTCAGCTCCTCTGGAGCTTACCACAAACCCTGTCTGCTTACCCCAGGCACTGCTGCTGCCTAACGAGCTCCTGTGTAATGAACAGCCTTCGAAACTTCTCTTCCTGGCCTGAACAACCCAAGTGGGATCATCATTTTGTTATCAAATTTCCACAGAGAGTCACTGACCTGAACTGGGGCCAGGGTGGAAAATTCCTGCGACTAAAGCCCTACAAAGTCCCTGAGTGAGACTCCAGGAGCTCTCCTGGACCACAGTGGGCTGGGACCAGCAAATTCCCTCTCAGAGCCAGGGAATTCTCACATTTCCTGCACTTGGAGGATCCCTGAACCACAGCAGATCCTGAGCTGATCCTCCACTCCTCAAAGCTCAACACTTCACTCACTGAGCAGATGCAAAGGCATCCAAAGCGAGCATTTCACTGAATTCCAGGGGAATTTTCACAGGTACCTTGTACAGACTCTTTCTGTCCATGTGTGAGGGTGAACACGCCATAGCAAATATCCTGGGAATCTTACTCTCCTGGATTCTAAAGTACCTCAGATTGCTAAGTTAGGCCTGGGAGGAAGTTACTGTTGTGTGTGAATTCTGTATGACTCCTCTGCTAAATTGTTTAACTTATCAATCAAGTTTAAGTTAAGTTTAAATGCTGTTAAGTGCTGTTAAGTCTAAGTTAAGTGCTGTTGGCCCTTTAAACATAGCCCGTTGCTCAAGTCCAGGCTCAGTTTAGCACAGGGGTCTGTTCTGAACTTGTGACTCAACACGAGGATCTTCCATACTGTTTTTTGTCCTCCCCCTTTCCTATCCTTTTGTTTCCCCCTCCTCCAGCCCCCACATGGATTATTTGGGGTTTATTTATTGACGCTGGATTTCTGTTTGCTTTTTTCCGAGTGCTTTAACCACTTAATAAACAGGGGAGCGAACCTTGCCGACGAGCTTTGCTGTGATGCTGGTTTTACTCTAAGCCTGGTTTTGCTGATACTTTTGCTGGTGATTCTTAAAGCGACTTTAAAACACGAATTCCCAACAAATCCCCATTACCTTTGTGCTTCTGCAGCGCCTTCTGCGTGGACTGCAGCACCGACTCGTGGAACTGGTGGGCAAACTCCTCAGCAATGAAGGGTTCCCAGGGCTTGCTCTTGCCGTTCATGCTGTGGGACAGCGGCACCGGGATGTCCTTGGGGAGGGGACCCCTGACGTAGCTGAGGATGCTCAGAGCCTTCTTCCCGGGGTGCCCATCACTCAGCCGGGGCTTCTCCGGTGCCGTGCCTGACTCCTTGGGCCTCGGTGGCTCCTGGGCTCTCAGCTGCTCTAACCTGGACGCTTCCGCCGCCTTCGGCACCTCTGGCACGGACACGGCGATGCCCACGGGTTTATCCAGGTCCAGCAGGAGCGGCGGCACCGGCGGCTCTTTGGGAAGAGGAGCAGCAGTTGGACACAGCCAGGACTCCGTGCGTCCCTCAAGGCAAAGCCATGCCCCCCATCCCGAGACCCAGGGAAGGACCTGGGGCGCTTACCGGTGCTGGGGGCACCGGGGCTGTCCCGTGGGGAGCTCTTCACCACCACGGCGGCCGGCGTGGTCTTCTGCTTCATGGCCTGGAGCATCTCCACCAGCTTCTCCTTGTCTGCGGCATGGGAAGCTGAGGTTTAGTGTAGCCTCTGCTCAGCAGAGCAAGCTCAGGGCCCCAGGCAGGACCCCCCCAGGGCACCCCCAAAGCCGAGCGTGCGCGGGCCATGGCTGTTACCTTTCCTCTTCTCGGCGCTGATGTGCGTGAGGTTGAAGATGGTGAGGAAGCGCTTCTTCTCCTCGAAGTTGGGGCTGTTGTTCATCTCGTCGGGGCTGTAGCGGGTGGAGAGCGGGAGGCGCGGGGAGGGCGTGCGGCGCTTGTTCTGCACCGTGGGCGGAGAGGGGCTCCGCTCCCGCAGCATCCGCCGCCGCTTGCGCCGCTTCTGGCTCAGCAGTTCCTCCTTCTGCTGCTGCGTGGTGAGGCCGAAGAGCTGCAGGAACTCCAGCTTCTGGGGTGACCATGGGGAGAGCAGAGCAGGTCATCCCCCATCCCCATTCTCATCCCCATTCCCATCCTCATCTTCATTCCTGTTCCCATCCTCATCCCTGTTGCAGTCCCCATCTCCATTCCCATTCCCAGCCCCATTCTCATCTCCATTCCTCTCATCCCCATCTTCATTCCTGTTCCCATCTCCATCCCCATCCTCATCCCACCCCCATTCCCATTCCAATCCCCATCCTTACCCCAATCCCTATTTCCATCCCCACCTCCATCACCCATATCCATCCCCATCCTCGCCATCCCCATCCCTCATCCCCCAGTGCCTTTGCAGATGTCTGGGGATGGTGGCTGCTCTGAGCACTGGGAACGGGTGTAAAGGAGGGGCTGCTCCCCCAGGGGACAGGGAGGGGACAGGGAGTGCCATCAGTACCTCAGAGGACGTGTCCAGCTTCAGCGGGGGCTGCTCAGCCACGCAGCGGAGATGGGCCCGCACCTCCTCCTCGTCGCTGTCGTCACAGGAGTCATCCAGGTCATAGTAGTACCCTGGGGATGGGGAGAGGTTGGCGTGAGGCTGGGGACACCTTGGGAACCTGCTGGGACCCCCGGGAATCTTCTGGGACACAGGAGAACCCCACTGGGGATGGGGGTGCCTCAGGGTGGGATGTCAAGAGAGGAGAGGTGGGGATCCAATGGGAGGCCCAGCAGGGTGCGGGGTGCAACCCAACAGAGCCCTGTCCCTTCTCCAGCAGCTGTGGGACCTCGGAGGGCATCACCCACCCCTGTGTATCCTCTTGGCATGGCAGTGGCATGGGTGGCGGGGGGTCAATGGGACACAGCCTGGGGAGGCTGTGGCTGAGCCCCCACCCCAAAGGAGTGGGGACAGCAATTCCAGCCCCCTCCAAGCTCTCCATCTCCTCCTCACTGCTGTTCTCATCCCCACTCCAGCAACCCCATCAATATTTAAAACCCTCTTATTAGCTCCAGTTCATCATTTATTAATGGGGCACGTCTGGAGCGCAGGGTTTACCGAACCGCTCGGATGCGGGAATGTCGGCATTCCCGGGAGACCCCCGGCCAGGTCCCGGTGCCGGGGCGAAATCCCCGCTCCCTCACCTTTCTCGCGGGCCTCCCGCCGCCGACGCTCCTCCAGGTCCAGTTTGCTGACCAGCCTGCGGTGCTGCTGCACGAACTCGTCGTAGATGTACATGGGGTCCTGGGCGCGGGGCTGGGGGGCCCGGTAGGGCGAGCTGGGCTTGGTGGCCTCGGGGAACGGGGTGGCCGGGGCTCTCTGCTGGCTCAGGATGCTCTGAGTGGACTTTTCCAGCTCAGCTAGGAAGGGGGTGTGGGTGAAGGCCCCGTGCTCCGGGGCGCCGGGCTCCCGTCCCGGGGGGTATTTCTCCAGAGCATCCCTCTTCCTCGGCCCCTCCTCCAGCTTCTCCGGGCAGAAGACCCTCTCCACCTTCACCAGCGGGATGCCCTGGCGGCTGGGCTCGAAGGGTGCCGGGTGGCTGTGGAGGGCGTGGGGCTCAGGGAGGCGCCGGGGAGGGTCGGGGGGGCTCTCCATCAGCGAGACGGGGTTCCAGAGGGACGTGGTGACAGGGTGGTGCTGGGGCTTGGGGGAGATGAGGGGTGGGGGCCCGCCAAAGTGCTGCCCTGGCTCCCGGCTGCTCGGCTCGTGGCGGCTCGATCCCAACCTGCAGGGAGAGGAGAGCACCGGAGAGGTGAGGAGCTGGCACTGCCAGCGGAGAGCTGGCAGCGCTCCAGCACTGGGGGATTTTGGGGAGAAACGTGCCTGTCAGGAACACCCAGAGGGGTTTGTGCACGTGGCACTGCCGTGCTTCTCCCCTCCCTGCCACCAGCCTGAGCATGGGGGCAGAGTTAAGGCTGTGCATGTGTGGGTTGGGCAGAGATGTGGCTGCACCCCAGGAGCACCGGGGCTGGAGACCCCAGCCTTGACCCCTGTGTGGGGACAAGAGAGCCACCAGCCCTGGCACAGCCCCGTGGCGAGGGCAGTGCCCCGGTGCAGCCCTCCTCCGCCAGCCGGAGCCGGAGCCAGCCCGTTAGCAGGATAAATATTTCATGTGCCCAAGCTGTGCATTTAACACGTTTCCACTCCAGCGCCCCCGAGCTCCGCGCACGGAGCAGCGAGCTCAGCCCGGTGCCGCCATCGTGCCACCGCCGGCGAGGAGCACCGCCTGCCCCCCAGGATCCATCCCTCTCCCGCCCCGCTGGATGCTGGAAAAGGATGGGGATGAAACAACCCCGGCTGCAGGTGTTCCGGGGTGACCTTGCTGTCTCCTCTCCGGTTTGGGGTGGGAGGAGCGGATGGGGAAGGGAGCCTGCGGCGGGCGCTTGCCTTTGTGCCGCCCCGTGATCCGCTCCTTATTATCCTCGATGAGCCGCGCTAATCCCCTGGATACCCAAAAATAACAAAGGGAGCAGGCGGCAGAGCTGGCTGGATGAGCCTGCACCACTTAAGTGCTCAGCCACGGGGGCGAGCAAGCCCCTGTCAATCAATCCGGGGGTGTGGGCACGCTCCGCTGCCCCCCAAACCACCCGGCTCTGTGCAGGTGCCCCCCAAACGAGGCATCCACCACTGCCCGGCCCCACTGCCCGGGAGGGGGGAGCTGCAATTAGCGGTGCCGGTGGCTGGGCAGCACCTGGCCACTCGCCGCTGGCCCCCGGCCACCTCCTGGGCTCGGCGCCTGCCGCCGCGCAGATGTCGGGCACCGGGAACGCCGGGCGCTGCCAGCACAGCCGGCCTGGCTGGCACCGCGTGGCAGGAACCCACTGGCACCGGCCGGGCACCGCAGCTTTGGCTCGTGGGATGTGTGAGGGGCACGGCCGTGGGGTGATGGATACCTGATGGGGGGCAGAGCTGGGTAACGGGGTGGGCACAGACACAGGTTGGGGGGAAAATCCAATAGATCATCATATCATGGCATCATGGAATGGTGTAGGATGAGGGGACCTCAGAGGTCACCCCATTCCACCCCCTGCCATGGGCAGGGACAGCTTCCACTAGACCAGGTTGCTCCAAGCCCTGTCCAATCTGGCTTTGACCACTTCCAGGGATAAGGCAGCCACAGCTTCTCTGGGCACGCTGTGCAGGGCCTCCCCACCCTCCTAGGGAACGATTCCTTCCCAATATCCCATCTAACCCTGCCCTCTTTCCATTTAAAGACATTTCCCCTGTCCTATCACTCCTTTCCCTTGTCCAAAGTCCCTCTCCAGCTTCAGCTACAGATATTCCAGCAAGGACAGCTGCGACACAGGAAAATGCAGCTCAGTTTTGGGAGAAAGTTCCATCCCTGGAGCAGGGCTGGCACCATCCCTACCTGGGGTGCTCGGGCCGGTGCTCGGGCTCAGCTTGGCTTGGGGCACGCCCTATGTCCAGGTGCTGCTCCAGCACTTGCTGCCGGAACTCCGAGACTTGGGATTGCCGATCCTCCTTCTCCTGGCGCAGCCGGCGCTGCCGGGCCAGCCACTTCTCCTCCTCGTTGGTGCGGTGGATGAGCAGCGCCGTGGCCGCGCTGCTCCCGGGCAGTGGGAACACGCTGTGGTTGGGGATGAGGCTGGGCACGGGGTGGTGGGAGCCCGGTGGCGGGTGCAGAGGGTGCTGGATGGGCTTCGGCGTGGGCAGCACCGAGTCCTTGAGTTTGTCTGCGTTGGGAAAGGGGTGACGGAGAGTCAGGGTGTGGGAGAGGGAGGGTGTTTTGGGGTGAGCATCCCTGGGGCAGCCACTGGTCAGAGCTCAGCACAGGGGGCTGCCCACTCGCTGCCAGCCCAGCTGCCCGGCATGCACCGGGCACGGTGCCACCCCGGCCCGAGTCAGATGGCACCGGCACCGCGCCGCCGCTCCGAGCTGCTGCAGCTGGGCTCCTGGCAAAGAGAGCTGGCAGCCAGGACAGCCCGTCCCCGTCCCCAGCCACCTCCCGGGGCCACAGACCCCCTCGGCTTTGCCATCTGGAGGGGACAAAGGACCAAGGCAAGCTGTGGAAGGTGGGCGTTACCTGCTCTGCCGGGCGCCAGCGGCTCCACCGGCTTGCCCCGCTCCTCGGCCGGGTGCCCCCGCAGCCCGTGCAGCTCCGCCACGGGGAGGAAGGGCCCCTCCATGGCTTTCACCATGCTCAGCTCCTTCTCCCGGGCACGCTCCCGCTGCCTCTCCAGCTCCCGTTCCCGCTCCTTCTCCCGCTCGCGCTCCAGCTCCTTCTCACGCTCCCGCTCCCGCTCCTTCTCCCGCTCCCGGTCGGCTTCTCGCTCCCGCTCCTTCTCCCGCTCCCGCTCCCTCTGCCGCAGCTCCTCGTCCATCTGCAGCCTGTGGAGAAAAGCCAAAAAGAAAAGCACCAACCCCAAACATCCCCCTTGGAGCACCTCTGAAATCAACCCTGCATGCCTCTCATCATCCCCTGGAACACCCCTGAACCTCCAGAGCACCCCCAAACAATTCCTGGGCACCTGCCAGCATCCTCTGGAGCACTCCCAAATCCCTACTCACTTACCAGCAATCATAGAGCACCCCAACACCACCCCTGGTCCTCTGTCAGCATCCCCTGGAGCACCCCATCCATGCCCCCCACCATCCATCAGCCCTTCCGTACCTCTCGGCAGCGAGGCTGGAGATGCGCTCGGACTGCAGGGCAGAGAGGGAGGAGTGGGAGAGCTCGGGGGGGTACCGGACCCCCGAGAGGTGCAGGTGCATGGCCGAGGGGTGCAGGGGGGGCAGCGAGCCCGGCGCTGGCAGCGGGTAGAAGGGGGACCGCAGTGCCGACAGGCAGTACGACTCATCCATCCTGGGAAAACAGGGATGCTCAGACAGGCAAAGAAGCCCCCAGTTCCCCTCCCAGGAGCCGGATGGGGACTGCCTTCCACTGGGAGAAAGGGATGGAGAGCTCCAAAACGCCCTCAGTGGATCATGCTCCCACCTCCCCAGACCCCAAAGCTCATCCAGCAGCAACTCCCAGGGATCCCAAGGCTCAGAGGTGCCCACCTGAAGGCAGGATGAGGGAAGGGGTGATGTGTCAGGTAGCTGGGGTGGTAGTAGGCGGCGGCGGTGGCCGGGTCGAGGCCGAGGGGCGGCAGGGAGGACATGCGGAGATCCTCGGCCGTGTGGTAGGGACGGAAGCTCCGCAGGTAATCCTCGGTCACCGCGCTGGGAGGCACCACGTGGTGCACGGGCCGCTGCAGGCTGGGGGGCAAGGAGATGGTCACCATCCCTCACTGTCCCCGTGGGGAGATGTCACCTCCCCCAGGTGGGACCAGAGCTCGAAGGGCACACCCACATCCTGCAACCCCCTCGTCCATTCCGAGCAGACTCACTTGAGAGGCGGGAAGCGGGAGTCCTGGACCACGGAGCTGGGGGGCAGCCCGAAGGAGTAGGGTGTCCCCAGGAGGTGGGAGGGCACAGTGGGACCCCCCGCTTTCTCCTGCGTCAGGGGGGGCTCCGAGATGAGGCGCTCGCGGCCGGCGCTGCTGCTGCTGCCTCGCGACCCTGCTTCCTGCTGGGAGGCAAAGGGGCAGGAACACCAAGATGGGCATTAGAGGATGGCAGGAGATGGGGAATCCCTGCTGTGTCCCCACCCCGAGACCCTCGGTAGGTCCCCAGCCTGCCCTGCCTGGCACCAGTACCCAGGAGAGGATGCATCCAGCAGAGCATCTCCTGCATCCAGGCTTTGGAAGGGCAGCTGGAGAGGTGGGAGGGTCTGGGAGGCTACACCAGTGGGGCCCCAGTGGGAAAGGAGGTGCTGGAGCCGGGGCAGAGCTGAGGGCAAGACACCCATTACCTGCCCGGAGATTTATGGCCGCTTTGTTCTCCAGAGCTATTAATCATCTGGGCAGGAATGACACGGCTGGGGGAAATCCAGCTGGCCTTTGATAAGGGCCATAACCCAGCGGTCAGCCCACAACCCCCCCAGCACCCCCCGGCATCAGCACCCGCCCTCAGGGCCTCAGCCGCTTTCCATCAGCTTCCAGCCCTGGTGTCAGGATGAAGGTCACTCCCTGGCAAGGGGGAACCGCTTGGGGCGACAGGAGACCCCACAGGATCTGACAATTAGTGGGGTGACCCCCAGCAAGGCTCGTTTAGGTTTAAATATTATCATTTTTCATTGCGCCTTCTCCGTTTAGCAGCTCAGGAGGATGAGGATGGCGGCACCCACAGCATCCCCCACGCCGTGTGGGCATCCCTCCCCACCCCATCCCGGCCCATCCAGGGCAGGGCCAGGGCAGGGGCAGCCCCAAGGTCACCACGAAGGGTGCGGTGTCCCCCCTGAGCTCGCTGTGCGTGCCAGGCTCTGCTCTAATCACCTCCCGTCCCGGGCACCACGCTGCGAGCGCGGCTCTGCCAGACAATCACCGCGCTCGGTTAACCCCCACTCCAGGGGGGACACGGGGGTGACACGGGGGTGACACCGCGCTGGGGAGCACCCGGACATCCCACGCACCCCTCCGAGCTCCCGGGGATCGCGGCTCCATTTATTTTCCCCCGTTCCGCCCCCGGCGTTTCTCATCCCCTACCCTCGGCTCTCCGCTTTGTGGTTTAATTAGTCTTTCCAAGTGGCATAATCCCCCCGGGAATCTGCTTGTAGCATGCGGAGGAGAGGAGAACCACTAACGATGCTTCTTAATTAGCTGCTCTCCACCCGCCCCCCCCCTCCACTCCTCCTCCTTCCTCGAGCTCCCCTCCGGATGGCAGCCCAGGGATGGTGGCAGTGAGGGGACGATGGCAGCCCAGGGATGGTGGCAGCCCCGGTGACAACGGCAGCTCGGGGACACACCAGTTTGGGGAAGGGACCAAATGTGGGCAGCCCAGTGATCCCTTGGGAGCCATGCACGGCACCCCATACCCTCCATCCTTCCCCCCAAACACAGCCATACCTGTCTGCCCTCGCTCCTCCAGACCCCGTTGACCGTCTTGGTGGGGGCGATGGTGACGACGGGCGGCGTGCTGGGCACGCTGTGCCCCCCCGGAGGCACGATGATGGGGCCCATGGGGCCACGCTTGGGCGTGCTGGCGGGGGAGCTGTGGTTGGTGGCCGGCGAGGACACCGGGGACGACTCGCTGCTCAGTGAGGACCCTGGAATTAAATCAAAAACTGAAGTAAGTTAGGAGAACACAGCATTAACGGGATGAAATCACCCCCTGGAGGAGTGGGAGCCATTCTCGACAGGATGCCCCGCTGCAGGGAGCAGGGGTGGGGCGCTGGGATGCATTCAGGGTGGTCAGCATCCTGCCAGACCCCCAAGCTGGACCCTCATCCTCCCATCCCAGAAGGGAGGTTCCCAGTGGTGCCAAAGGCTCCACCCAACACGGTGGGATGGGGCAGCCTCTTGCTGCCATTGAACAGGGACTGCTAAACCCCCAGTGCCACAAAGCCCCTTGGCACAAGTGACACCGATGTGATGCCAGCCCCAGACGGCCACATCTTCCCAAGGCAAACCCAGAGACTCCTTAATCCAGCTGCAGAAGTTGTCAGGGAAAAGCCAGGGCCTCTGGAGACACTGGGATGAAGGAGTGACTCCCTGAAACCCTTGGGCAAGGCTTTGGTTGCACTTGCATAATACATCTGTACTTTAGCTTATCCCCACCCCAGGGATGCTGGCCATATTTGCAAAGGAAAAATAAAAATGGAGCGGAAGTGCAGAACAGGAAAAGCAGAGAAATACAAATTCCACATTAACCAGGGCACACGGAGCTGGGTGTCTGCTCCACAGGACACTTCCCATTCCCCAAACCCGGCTGGGCAGCCTGGGGGGCTGCAAGCCCCCCAAAGTCTGCTTCTCCACCCCAGAGTCTGCGTCAGAGGGAGGTTCCAGCACGCCAGCAGGGATCAGCTGTTGGAGAGTGAGGAGTGGTCTGTGGGCACAGCACGATGAGGTGACAGCAATGCTCCAGGGCAGTGAGCAGGGCACGGAGAGGGCCCTTGGCTCCCCCGAGTGTGCAGGGTGTCTCCTCACCTTCCAAGTGTGCAAGGCCACTCCTCTGAGTGTGCCAGCCAGCTGCTGTCCTGTGGGCACACCAGCCAGCTCCCAGAGTGTGCCAGCAGCTCCTCACTCCGCACTCCACCTCCGTCCCCTCGCCCTCTCCTCATGCCACACAACACCAGGAGGGAGCCAGGCGTCTGGGAACACCAGGGGAAGCAGGAGCACCCCCAGGCAGCGGGAGGGACGCTGGGTGGGAAGGATGCTCCATGGGAAGGATGCTGAGCGGAGCACAGGCCGAGCAGAGCATCCCGCTGCCGGCCGCCCTCCCTGATTAATTATTCCCGAGTCGCTCCGAATCGCTTTCATTTGAAGAGCAGCAAGGCTGGGGGAAGGAGAAAGGCTGTCCCCCGACAAAGGAGGCTGATCTGACACCCACTGAAGTCTATCTTGTCAGCGCAAGGCCAACAACAATTAGCAGCCTAATCCCCTCTGAGCTGGGAAGCCATTACTCACCACACGATAGCGTTAACAATCAATACCATCACAATGAGCCCGGCAATTAATGAAGCTAAAGTCTTACTTCAGAACCTTAATTCTCGCTGTGTGGCTTTAAACGGGAGGGTTTGTGATCGTTATAATTAACTGGTGGTATTCAGCCAGGAGTTAGTCAATGAAACTAATCTGGATTGGAGATGACAAGAGGCACAGTGTGATGGTGTCACCTTTGTTTTCTGACCTCCCGCTTCCCGCTCGGCGATAGCAGATTAGCAGCCCGGGCTGACAGGCAAATGTAATTAACAGCTGAGACCCTGATGGAGAACTGGGGAAAGAGAAGGGAAGGGGGGTGTGGAATCAAACCCACCCTGCGGACAGCCCCGGGCAGGACAAGAGGCAGCAGCCCCCGGGCAGGCGGTGGCTTTGTGGGGCTTTTCTGGGAAGAGGTCGGTCGGGATGAGCCTTGACAGTTTGGGATGCTGTGGAGCAGCAGGACATCCCTAGGGGCGTCCCAGCACACCTGTGAGCCCATATAGATGGAAAAAATACAGTGATCCTGCATGGATCCAGCATCTGCCACAGCGCCCGTGGTGGAAGGGAAGGGGGGCGAGCATCTCCCGTTGTGGGAAGTGGGTGAGGATTTGAGGGAAAAGCAATTCACTTCCTGGTGCTAAAAACCACAGCAAGGAGAGAAACCCCCTTCCCGACACACACCCAAACCCACACGGATCAAAAACCTCTGGGATGGGCCACTTGAGGCACCCAAATGGGCGAGGGAGGGGTTTCTGCAAACAAACTATGCAGGTGTTAAGGGGAAATCCAAAGGGAGCGTGGCTGCTTCTCTCCAGTGCCACAAAATCCATGCCCAAACCTGCTGATGTCCCTTGGGATGGGCTGAGCAGCACAGGGAGGGCACAAGATGTGGGGTGCAAGGGGGAAAAAAAGCAAAATAATTCCCCAAACTCAATCAGTCGCTCCAAAGGAAGCAGATGGGCTCCAGAGGAAGCAGCTGGGAAAAACCAGGAGCTTCCAGTGAGGGTGAAGCATCACCAAGACCAGGCTCCCTCAGAGTTACAGGGACCTGGTATCCCCACACATTTCCTTGGGAACAGCCAATGCTTCAGGTCACAGCTGTGCCAGAGATTTTGGGGCTGCAAGGAGGGTCTTGTGGAAGATGGTGCTTCCAAAAGGGATTTTCCAAAAAAGACCCTTGCAAAAGGGGTCTTGGAAAAAGGATTGTGCCAAAGAGGCCTTTAAAACAGGGTCTTCCAAAAAGACCTTGCAAAAAAAACATCTTGCAAAGGGCTTGTGTGTCTTCTCCAGGGATCAAAGTGCCCAGGCAGTGGGCAGTGATCCAAGGGGAGCACCCGCGGATGCAAATAGCAGGGATAAAGGCTATTTCATCCCAAATCGAGGATACCAGCAGGCTCCTGAAACACTTCCCAGCCTGGGGACTGGCTGCCTCTCCCTCTGGGTGTGGGAGCCCCGACAATTCCCACGGGGTGCTCCAGAAGCAGCTCACACCCAGCATCCCATATCCAAGCAGAGAGAGGGGGGTGTGGTGGAGGATGTGAGTGACAAGAGCTGGGGACCTTCTAGGGCTGTTTAGTTGGGAAATTTGGCTGGGGAAGTAGCAAATTGGAGAAACCTCTGGAAAAAGCAGCGTGGTGGGAGGGAGCAGGGCTGGCCCTGCCATGCTGTGCTCTCCCAAGGCACCGTGAGTGATACAGCACTCGGATTACTCCGGATGAATTGAATTCCCAAACTGCCCCCTCGAGACACAACGCCAGGAAAAGCCATTAGTTGGGAAATGGCAGGAAAACACCGGCTCCAGCTCCCGGGAAAGGCACCGGTGTTTGTCACCCCCCTGTCCCTGCCCCTGTCCCTGTCCCCACCTCTGGGCTCCTCGGCTTGCTTGGCGAGCTTGCGGAGAGCGGCGGCGAAGCTGGAGGAAGGTGCTGCCTGGACGGACAAAGTGCTGCTGGCGGCGGGGCTGCCATTGGGAACGATGGAGCCGTTCAGGGGGGACGGGGTCAGGGGGCTCACGGTGGCGGTGGTGCGGGTGGCGGTGGAGAGCATTCCTAGGGACGGCGACTTCGGCTCATGGCTCATGCCTGTGAACGAGAAAGCCCGGGTTAGACGTGGGCAGAGAGGATCCTCAATTTCCCCCAGGAGATGGGACCACCAACACCTTTCCTCTAGTTCACCATCCCACCCCGAAATGCACCCCGAGTTCAGGCAAGGGGGGAAGGCAGTCCCACATGCCAGCATCCCCCAGACCCACTGAACCCCTGGATAATGGAGCAGGGGGGCCTCAGCAGAGCTCTGCAGGAATGACCAGGGTGTTTTGGGGGACACAGGGACTTCAGCATCCTGATGGAGCTGATGGGGAGAGGCACAGCCCCCTGACTCAGATGGTGCTGCCAAAACCCAAGGCATCACTGCTGCACCCCTAATTGCCACCTCTGCACCCCCAAATCCCAGCGACTGCACCCCAAAATCCCCACCATTGTACCTCTATATCCCCAATAGTGTATCCCTGGATTCCCAACACTGCACCCTGAATTCCCATCACTGCATCTCTGGATTAACAATATTTCATCCCTGGGTCTTCAGCACTGCCCCCCCAAATCCCCAATAACACACCCCTGGATCCCCAGAACTGCACCTTTAAATCCCCACCACTGCACCCCCAAATCCCCGATAACACATCCCTGGACCCCCAGAACTGCACCTTTAAATCCCCACCACTGCATCCCCAAATCCCCAGTACTGCAGCCCCAAATCCCCAATAATACATCCCTGGATTCCACCACTGCACCCCCAAATCCCCAATAACACAACCCTGGATCCCCAGAACTGCACCTTAAATCCCCACCACTGCACCCCCAAATCCCCAGTACTGCATCCCCAGCTCCCCACATTGCACCTTCAGATCCTCACGCCTCAAATCCCCACCATTGCACCCCAAAGCACCGAGGTGCTCCAGGGCACGGTGACCCCAAAAGTGAGGTTCAGGAGCAGAGCAGGAGGGTGCAGCCCTCCCCGAGCCCCCCCCAGCTGTCACACCAATTGCTCCAGGGCTCTCCACCTCCCAAAACAGCAACTGCTGATGTCAGGGCCCTTAAAATAGACTTCACCGAGCAGCTTCATTAACACCAGCCTAAAATTAGCCCCGCTCCCAGGTTGGCAGGAGGACCGGGGGGGGGTCGTGGGGCAGCCCCCAACTCCCAGCGGGCCTGGAGGCAGCTCGAGGCATTGAGACGCCGGAACACCTGGAGCATCCACTGCAGAGGGCAGACGGAGCATCCCCGGAGCCCCCGGAGCATCCCGCTGTAGCGGCTGGCCGGGGAGCGCGGCGGGAGCCGGGGGGGCACGGGGGGCACTCAGCGTTGATTAATCTTTGCCCCCCGGCCCCAGGAGAGGCGGCCGGCGCGGCGGCGCGCTCCCCTCTGCCCTCATTATACAAGCATTTATTAACTCCGCTGCTCTCAGCCATTGACTGCCGCCTTGTCGACACGCTCGGCTCATGTAAATTCATTACCAGAACAGCTGGGAAGCCAACTCGCCACGCCAGCCTGGCCCCGGCACCCCCGGGCTCTGCGCTGGCACCCCCTGGCTCTGCTCCAGCCCCGGGGGAGGGCTCGGTGCTCCCCCGAGAGCGGGGCACCAGGATGTGCCTGCAGCACCAGGCACCCACGCACCATCCAAAGGGGACGCAGCGCTCCAGGCACAGCCTGTGACTCCCTTGCACCCCCTGAGCATTGCCCCACATCCACCAGGCACAATCCTGCATTCTCCAGGCACTGCCTGGCATCCCTTTGGCACAACCCTGCACCTCCCAGGCACTGCCCCACATCTTCCAGGCACTGCCTGGCATCCCTTTGGCACAGCCCTGCACCTCCCAGGCACTGCCCCACATCTTCCAGGCACTGCCTGGCATCCCTTTGGCACAACCCTGCATCTCCCCAGGCACTGCCCCACATCTTCCAGGCACTGTCTGGCATCCCTTTGGCACAGCCCTGCACCTCCCAGCACTGCCCCACATCCACTAGGCACAATCCTGCATCCCCAAGCACTGCCTGGCATCCCCTTGGCACTGCCCTGCATCCCCCCAGGCACTGCCCCACATCCTTCAGGCACAGCCCTGCACCTATCCAAGCACTTCCCAGTGTCCCCCAGTTCCTCCCCACCTATTAACCCCAGCACAACCCCCTCTTCCAGCCCCAATCCGGGTCTGGAGATGCTTTTCCAACCATCCGATGGGATCAGCAGGCTGGTGCACGGGCACGGGGCTGGCAGCTGAGCATCATCCGTGTGATGCTCAGCTGATTCCCGTGGCCCCAAACGCCTCCCGGTCAACTCATGATCCCGATGGGATTTGCCAGGCGAGCGCAGGGCAGCTGGGAGCCGGCGAGTGGCCGGGCAGCGTGCGGGGAGCTGGCGTGCCCCCCGGGCTGAGCCGTGCCGCTGCCCCAGCCGCGCTCCAAACCAGTTCTGCCGCTCCCTCCCGGTGATAAAATCGGCGCCTCCGCCCAGGCTGGGGCCCGAGCAGCGCCGCTCACCCGCCGTGCCCCGCCGGCTCTGGCGTCCGTCTGTCCGGGCGTCCCTGGGCCGCTCCGCGGGCCAGCTGCCAGCTGGGGAAACTGAGGCACGGAGAGCTGGCTGGGCGGCAGCATCCACACGGGGATGGGATGGGATGTGGGGCTGCCGTGCTGCGTCCCCCCCATCCCTCCGGCATCCCGTCGCCGGCACGGCGTGGGTGCCACTCACCCCTGCGGGTGGCTGGGGACGCCGTGACGCCCCACGGTGAGGTGGGGCCCCCCCCAGCTCTGCCCCTCCCCGGCTGCTTCTCCCAGCAGGCAGATCCGTGTGGAAAAACAGGTCAAGTTTGGTGCCTGGAGCAGTCCAGGGTCATGGCAGCGGTTGCCTCACCAGGGCGGGGAGATGAAGCCCAAAACGGGACAGGCTGTCCCTCCACTGTCCCCAGCCCTGTGCGGGTACAGGGCTGGCACTCCCATGCACTCCTCCTTGGGAAACTGATGCCTGTACCCCACCCACACGCCAAGGCAGGGGGGCTGTGGGGGCCACGGGACACCTGGGTCCCCCGCTGAGGCCACGAGGGAGGTTGAGGACCGGGGAGCAGGCGATGTGTCACCCTGTCCCCGTCCCTCCCACAGCATGTGCCCGGGCACAACAGTACAGGGAGTGTCTGGCATTCCCGGTGCCCGCTGGCTGCCTGCCCGCGGGAGCAGGCAGCTCCCTGCCCGGCAGGAGGAGGAGAGGGGATGGCAGGGTCACTGCCACGCTCCCCTCACCATTCCCTGCGCCACTCCTTCCCACAGCGCCGCACATGGCACCCGCCACGGGGCTGGCATCTCCGCCGGCACAGGACCCCAAACCCCTGACTCCTGGAGCGGTGCTCCCGCCCCCCCCGAACCCCCGCATCCCTGGCTCAGGGTTGGGAGCCGGGAGCTGGGAGCGTGCCATGT
The DNA here is from genome assembly GCF_009650955.1 of Corvus moneduloides. Classification (NCBI taxonomy): domain Eukaryota; kingdom Metazoa; phylum Chordata; class Aves; order Passeriformes; family Corvidae; genus Corvus; species Corvus moneduloides. The sequence goes on along the minus strand of NC_045487.1, from coordinate 2,412,907 downwards.
TCTCTCCATCTGCTCCTGATGATGCTGGCGGGTTTTTTGGCAGCGGGAGCCTCCTCCGGCAGCGAGAGCAGAACCAGTCTGGCTGCCTGGTGGGGCTGGAGACAAATAAAACCCCTTGGCAGCCGCCGCGGGCAGGCAGGAGCGGGCAGTGAGGGGCAGGGATGGGCTCCCAGCGCCCTGAAATCCCTGGGCACGGGGTACGGCTGTCGGGAAAAGGGAAGCGGGCAGGTTTAGCACCTCGGCTGCCGATTGCCCCCTTCCCAGCACCTTGAAAGGCCTCTAATGAGCGTGGAGTGCCCTTGGGAGCAGATTGCCATTGAACTCGACCTGCACCAGCCGCCCGCTCTTACAGCAGCTATTTTGAGCTCCCGGGCTCCCAAGTGCTGGAACTAATAATTTATTACCAAATACGATCAGGCAGCAGCTCCAGCCCCTGGCAAATGGAGCGGAAAAAAACCCAGTGCGGCGGGAGGCCGAGAGAGTGGGGAAGAGACGAGCATCCTGCATCCTCCTCCTCCCCCGGGATGGATCCGCACCCACCCACCCCGCAGGACCGCGGCTGGGACGGAGCCCACTTGGCCAAGCCCTCTGGAAGGCTCCACCGTGCTCGCTGCTGCTGGTTTCCCGAGGGATTTGGGGTGATGAGGTCCCCCCTCAGCCTTTCCCCCCTCTCTCAGCGTCTCTGCTCCCGCTCCGGAGCCGCATCCAGCTGCACGCTCCAAGCAGGAACAGCTGCTCCGCATGGATTTTCAATGCTAATGGCCTCGCATTGTCAGCTCCCCCTTCCCTCTGCCTGAATGCAGCGGGCAGAGCCCCAGGATGGAGGGCAGGGGGCCAGGGCCAGCGTGTGCCCATCGTCTCCCTGTCACATGCCCCGCCACCCCCTCGGGCAGGGGACAGGCAGGGGACAGGCAGAGGGCAGCAGCTCCTCTCCCGGCAATGTCCCACCGAGCCGCCGCACGTTTTCCACCCCTCATTAAAGCAGCTCTGCCGCCGCACCTCCAACATGCTCCATTAATTAATTAATTGATCGATTGGAGCCCTCGCTCCTGCCCTCCCTCCCTTCCCACCTCCCAGCACGTAGCTGAAACGAAGGGAGGTGGCCAGGCTTGGTGCCCCCAAATGTCCCCAAGCGCCAAGAGATGCAGGCATGACCTCTGTCCAATTTTAGGGTGCCTCAGCACAGCGCCCAGGGCCCATCCTGGGAACATCCCCCATCCCCTCGAAGGGCCCTGGATGGGTCCCCCATGGCGAGGAGCACCTTGGTGGCCAAAGATGGGATTTGGGGCTCCCCGTGGAGCCCCGGCACGGCACCGAGCATCCGGCACAATTATCCGGCTGGGCCTCCATCGATCACTCCTCCATGGACCATTGATCTGGCAAACGACAACAAGCAAACTAATAAGAGCTCATTTGGAGGGTGCAGTGCTAGGGATGGAGTGATGCCGGCTGGTTTCTCTCCCTTCCTGGCCTTCCCATGCCGAGGCCAAGCAGCCCTGGGAGCCTTTTCAGCCCTCAGGAAAATCAAGCCAGTAAAAGATTTTCTTCAAAGCAACTTTCTACCCTGTTTCTGTCCTGTGTTGAATGCTGGGGGCTTGGAAAATCAAGCCCCTGTGGCCCCCCGGTGCTGCTGGGCCCTGAACTCCCCTCTGCAGCTCCAGGGTTGGGTTGGCAACTCCTCTTGGCTCCTGATGCCCAGATCCGGATGTCTCCTGAGGATCCCTCTGCTTTGGGGCATGTGGGGTACAGCCCTCACCCCTCTGCACTGGCATCTTCTGGGGCTCAGTGGCTTTGTGGGGTGCTGGGCCCTCCATGGAGCTGCCAGGCATCGCCTGGGAGAGACTGGACATTGCACTGGGATGCTGGGAATTGCCTGCGGGAGATTTGGGCATTGCACTGGGATGCTGGGTACGGTCTGGGGGAGATTTGGGCATTGCACTGGGATGCTGGGCATCACCTAGGAGGGAGCTGCACTGCTGGGCACTTGATGGTGCTGCCAGGCATTGTTTGGTGCTGCCGGGCACTGCACAGCGGCATTAAATGGTGCCACTGGGCATTCCACGGTGCCACTGAGCACTGCACGGTGGCACTGGGCATTCCACGGTGGCACTGGGCGTTCCACAGCGCCGCTGGGCATTCCATGGCGGCGGCACTGGGCATTCCCGGATGCCGCAGGGCACTGCACGGTGGCACCGGGCATTCCACAGAGCTGCTGGGCAACACCTGGGTCGGAGCCAGGCGCCACACGGCGCTGCCAAACCTTGCACGGCACTACCAGGCACGAGAGTGGGCAGTGCCCGGCGCATCCAGGCTGCCCTCCCATGCCCACAGCCCCGTGCCCCACGTCCCCAGGCTGGCGCAGGCGTGCGGCAGCGGCGCATTGTTTTGGGCGCAGGATCCCTTGCCCAGCAGATGGCAGGTATAACAAAGCAGCTTGCTGCGGCCAAGCCAATTATTTATCTAATTATGATTTACCACTTAACCACATGATCTTTCTGCAGAGTTGTAGGCAATTAAAACCAGGGTGATTATGTGGATTATGCAAATTGGCTGGAGCCGAGCGAATAAAATTGGAGATTAGAGTTTCACACAGGCTGGATCTTGAACGGGGCAGGTCCTGGAGGGGCAGGGGCAGGGCAGGGGGCTGCAGGCAGGGCAGGGGCAGGAGGAGACAGGGCAGGGGGGCTGCCAGGACTCAGCCAAGGGAAGGGGCTGCAGGACACAGCTGGGAAGTGCCAGGACAAGGTGAGCGGATGCCTCGTGCCACCCCACTGCCTTCCAGCTGCTGTAACCCCCTCCAGCACTGGGCCCACAGCCAAAAACTGCCCCCATCACGGGGGTGGGTGCCCACAGAGAACCCTCACTGCTGGTGGGTGACTCTGCTGGCACCTGGAACTCCCCAGCATCCGCCCTGGCTGCACCCCAAAAAGCAGAGAGGGGTTACACAGTGCAGCCCCCATCCCTTACCACATCCACAGGGCAGCTCACGCCAGGCTCCAGGGGCAATTAATAACAGGTGCTAATAGCAGGTATTAATAACAAGTACTAGTAAGGGGCATTAATAACGAGTATTAATAAGGAGCATTAATAACACCGCCTGGCAGATTACGCCGCCCGCCCGGCTTGATATGAGATTTATGGATGGCGCGAAGTCCGGAAATACGGGAGTATTAATGGTAATTCCTCGTGTCCCAGCAAAGGTCACGGGCAATCTCCATCAATCCCACTGCAGAGCCAGGGGTCTGGGCAGGATGGGGGGGTCCGGGCAGGATGGGGGGGTCCGGGCAGGATGGGGATCCCCCCTTCACTCCCAGGATCCCCCCGCGGTTTCTGGCGGTGCAGATGGGTCCAGCACAGGCCAGAGCAAAGGTTTTACCTCGGGATAAAAAATGATCCCTGGCAAACAGAGAATTTGCCGCGTGGATTTTCATTTCCCCAGTCCCGGCGCCATCTGCTCCCCACCGGTGCCCCACGTCCCCAGCGCTGAGCTACGAGATGCTGCAGAGGTCTTGGGAAGACCTTGGATTTCTCCAAGCCTGGGAGCACCTGCAGTGTCACCAGGGCCACCTTGATGGGTGTTTCCCTTCTCATGAAGCCCCTCAAAAAAATGAGGAGGGCTTGGAGGAGCAGAGATATCCATGGAGCCAGACTCTTCTGGGGATGGGGACACGCTGCCAGCACTGGTGGGACAGATCCAGCAAGTTCCTCATCACAGGGAAGATCAACCAAAACCCCAGCAAGGGGAGCAGAGTCCTCTTCTCTTCCCACGCCGGGATTTAGGGTGATTAATAGCGGTGATCCCATGTGCCGGTGCTGGGAAGGCCGGCCTGTGCCCCCACGAGCAGCATCTTCCCTTTTCGCCTACGGTAATCCTCAGCCTTTCGAGCAAATTATTAAAATTCACTTATATTTAATCTGCCTGCTGGAATTAATTGAATTTTTACGCTTGGCAAATGTCAGTGGGTGCACGCTGCCTCCCAACGGGGACCCGGCTACAGGTGCAGCGGGCACAGCCCCCGGCTCTCACCGCTCTCCAGGGATAAATCCCACCCCGGAGCAGGGGACAGGGTGCCCACAGGCCCCTCTGGCAAGGGCAGCGGGATGCCAGGATGCCAGCACCCTCCTAGCTCCACGCCAATGCTCAGCAACACCAGGCGTGCACCCCCCAAACCTCCCTGTGGAGGGAGGCTCCCCCAAATCCCAAGGGATTCCCACTGTGGTGGTTTTGCAGGGGACACAGGGAGCCCCTCTCTCCCTTTCCCACACCCATGCTGGAGATGCCAGTGCCCTGCCTGGCATTGTGGTCGCCCTCCGGGTGACAAGACCCTTCATCCCCTCCCCATCCTCCTCCTCGCAAATTGCCAAAGCTTCTAATTTGCCCGCTGGGAAGGCCGAGGGAAAAGAGCCTCTATTTTGCCGGTAATAAGCCCTCCAGACAAAGGCGGGATGAGCCATTCAGCGCCGGGAAGGGGGAAGGGTCCGGCCCCACGGCGGAGCGGTGCCAGGGGCTCGGGGAAGGGAGAGATTCCCTCCTTGCCGGGAGGGACACGCACACAGCATCCCGGCCTCACCCCGGGATGACCCCAGGATGATCCCGAGCTCCTGGATGGGCGGTGGGATGGGACACACGAGCCACGGCGCTGGGGACACTCCGGTCCTGCAAACTGACACCAATTCCCAGCCCCACGCGGCCTCAACTCGCAGTCGCCCCCGGGAACAGCCCCGTTCCCGGCCCGGGGATGCTCGGGGATGCTCTCCCCACCCACCGGGATTGAGAAGTTCATGGTCGAGCAAGGAGTTCACGGTCGGCAGGAGCCACGGGGGACCCCCGGGCCCCGGCGGGCAACTTCCAAACTTGACTGGCGCTTGTCCCCCCTCCACCGCCCGCCCGGGATTATCATAAATTAAGACGTAATTACTCCATGGAAATTTACAGCACAAAGCTGCGGCGCTAACAAGTGTGTTTGGCGGCACCGGGGGGAGATACAAAGCGCCATTGTCTGGCAGGCGCCAAAAAAGCTGCTCTGCCCCCAAACCCACACATCCCGGGGACGGGGATGAGGGTGGGGATGGGGATGGAGCGACGCCACGGCGGCAGCGCGGGGAACCACGTTTGTTTGCCACGGAGCCCCCAAAAGGAGGGTCCCAGCAGGGAGGGGTGGGTGAAGGCTGCCCAGGGTGAGGGGTGCCCTCCATGCAGGTGCCACGGCTCTGCTCCCCAACAAAGGCACCGCCTTTATTCCCTCAAACGACTCGGGCTCCCATCCACGGGTGCTGCACCCAGCAAACCGCCCCCTCTAAGCCCTTTTCCCCAACTCCAGCACACACGGGGTTAAAACTAAACCCCCTGGGGACCTGGAAGGAGGGGGGGGGACACACACATGGGGACCAGTGCCAGCGCTGGCGTGTGTGTCCCCCCCCCCCCCCCCCGGTGCTGCCACATTCCCCCAGCTGTCACACGCATTAAAAAATAATAATCATCAACGTGGCAAAAAAAAAAAAAAAAAACCCACCCAAAAAAACAACAAAACAACCAACAACCGAACCCAACAAAACAGTGCGAAAAAATTCAGGCGGCTAAAACAAATCCAGCAATAAAGGAGCTGGGATCCTCGGAAAGCTGGCTGTGCAATTAAGCAGTTTTCTGCTGTACGCCGATAATCACCTAATTATACTATTAATGACAGTTCAACCTGCTCGGAAATAAAAGGACATTCTTCCATAACAGGATGCCAGCTGTTTGTTACAGATGTCAAACATCTTTAAAGCATTATTATTAAAGGAAGGGGGGGAAGGAGGAAGCTTGGGGATGCTGAAGCACAGCCGGCTTCCCCCCTCAAAGCATCTTGCAAGGGATAGGGAGGGGGTGTTCAGAGCATCACCCCCACTTTGAATCCGGGGGGAATAATCTGTCAAGAGAGGAGTTTTTCGGCGGGGGTCGATGTTTGGAGTCATAAATCCCCCACGTCGGGCTCGCGGCGAGAGGCGCCTGGCTTTAATTAAGCACAGCGTTTGGGAAATAAAGTTAAAAAATCAGTCATAAAATTAGAGGGAGGGGATGCTCCCGCTGCCAGGCTCGGGGCAGAGCTGGCCCCGTTCTCCCCCGCCCCCCCCACCTCCCTGCCACCCCCGGCTGCCACCGCCGGTGCCTCGAGCGCGGCTGCCGCCGGCGGTGCCCACGCACGTGCCGCGGTGCCGTGCCAAGGAGCATCCCGGCAGGTGCCGACAGCCGGTGCCAAGGCGAGGGAAAAGGGGGGGACACGCCAGAAAGAAAGGCAGCACCTGCTCCCCCTCAAAACCCCGCGATGCATTGGGAGGTTTGGAGGTGAGCGGTGCCCGCTGTACCCCCGGGGATCGGGGTGCGGCGGTGCCAGGAGAAGGGGGATGGTGGCAGGGCGGCCCCGAATCGCCAGCCGAATTCCGGCCGGGGTAATTCCACCTCTCCCCCGGCAGCTCCGTGCTGGCACAGCCGTTCCCGGGGGGCAGCCGGGTGCCCACCTGCCGTGGGGTGATGCCAGTGCTGGTGTAACCCACCCACCCACACAGACAGCCGGCTTTGCACCCTGTCCTACATAGCTACAGGCAAATCTGCCTGTAAAACCTTCAGGAACCAGGTTTAGCCTGGGAATAAAGAGATTATGGAAGGGGGGGGTGTGAGAAAGGAAGGAGGAATGAAAAAAGGGGGTGTCTGGGAATAATTCACCCCCTCCCAGCTACTGATGTCCCGGGTGCCTGCAGGGCCCTGGCACGAGCAGGATGGCTGCAGAAAGGCACCGGATTTTGGGGGTGCCCACCCACCCACTCAGAGCTGGGGGGCTGTGATGGAGCCCCCTCCCCAGGCCAGGACCCCCTGACCCCTTGGCACGAGGTGGGCTGGCACGGGCCCCACTCGCCAGACAGGATCCAGCAGGAAAAAACCATCTGGGAAGTATCCCCCTGAGCTCCGAGCAATGCCGCCAGTCCCCCCCTTCCCCTGGCTTCCCTCTTCCACCCCTCCCCTCCTCAAACCATCACGGGGAAGCTGGAAAGTGGTTGACATGGTTGCCATGGCGACCGAATTTAGGACTGGCGAGAGGAGGAGGAGGAGGAGGAGGAAGATGGTGGGGTGGGCAAGGGAGAAAGGCAGGAGGACTTCCCGGCACCCCAAAACGGCTTGGAACCCCCCGGCATCACCCAGCCCCCTCTCAGCACCCCACAAACACCTCCTCGTGCACCCCTCGACCGCACACACGGCGAGGATAAGGAAGGGTATCCCCAAACCCCAGACCCAGCCAGGGGGATGCCAAGAGTGGGGCAGAGCCCCGAGCACCCCAAACCCAGCCTGGGGGTGACTGCGCCCGCCCAGCGCTGCCAAGAGCCGCCGGTGACTCACACCCCGCGCCAGCGGCACCCGCCGAGCGGGTGTTTACGCGGCATCACCCAGCTCCTTCCATCTGCTTTGATCCAGGGGCTAAATATTCCCGGCCCCGGCATAAAAATAGGAACCATTTGGGAAGGTCCTGAGTCAGCAGCATCCGCTGCCGGCGCCCACCGCCATCCTCCCCGGCACACCAGGCACTCACCGGGGAGCCCCAGGACCCCTCCAGCACCTGGGGGATTTGCCGGATTTGGGGACACCCATAGGGAGGGGGGGTCCCCAAAAGGCCGGGTGTATCCAGGTGCCACCCCGTGCCTGCTGGAGCAAACAGCCAGGCCCTGCGGGGATGCTCTGTGTCCCCAAGGGGTGCCGATGTCCCCAAAGGAGGGTGGTGTCCCCGAGGGACGCTGACAGGGGCCATAGGGTGACAAATGCGCCCACGTTATCTCAGGGAAGATCAACCTCAGCATGGTTCCCATATGGACCAGCAGGGAATGGGGTCCCTTCCCGGTCCTCCGGCTCTCAGTGATGCTTGGTGGCAGGTCCCCACAGCGCCCAGTGTCCCCTTGCAGCCGGCTGAGCCCCGTGGCACAAATCCAGCCTCATGACCAGAGGGATAAGAGGGGACAGAGGCTTCGGTGACCACAGGGATAAAAGGGGACAGAAGCATCGGTGACCAGAGAGACAGAGGTTGACAGGAGCATTGGTGAGGTGACCAGAGGGATAAAAGTGGACAGCAGCATTGGTGACAAGAGGGACAGAAGCATCAGTGACCAGAGGGATACAGGGGACAGGAGGATTGGTGACCAGAGGGATACAGGGAACAGGAGCATCAATGACCAGAGAGGACAGGAGCATTGGTGACCAGAGGGATACAGGGAACACAAGCATCAGTGACCAGAGGGGACAGGAGCATTGGTGACCAGAGGGACCGAGGGGACACACAGGAGCCGGCTGGATCCTGGGCCAGCCAAGCTGAGAGAACAAGCCACCGAGGAGGAGCGTGTGACACGGGCCACGGCCAGGCAGTCCCTGAGGCGGTGACAGTCCCCAGCAGGACTCGCGCCGCTGAGTCACCGCCACCAGCCCCGAGCTGACGAAACCCCCGCGAGCCCAGGGTGGGGGGAAGGTTCCCGTCTCCATCTGCTCCCACCCGACCTGGCCCACCGGCATCTCCCAACGCCCGGCAGCTGCCGCCAGCGATCCCGCTGCGTGCCAGCGCCTCCAGCATCATTCCCCCTAATTGCTTTAAATCTCGCAGCCTGACACTTCCATGTTCCTCTCCGTCTTGCTTTTCTCCTCCAATTTTATTACTCCCCCTCCTCCGAGGCGGTTGGGGAGCCGGCCGGGGCAGGGTTTTCCAGGGCGCAGGAATTAGCGCATCAGCCACAACGGCAAAACCAGAAGTTTCACGCAACAGGAGCTGCCGCCGGGAACCCCGGCTCGACCGGCGCGTGCTAAATATGGAATTTAAGGGGGGAAAAAAGCCAACCCCAAACCCGTCTCCCTGCACCTGCAGCCCTCGGAGGGCTCCCCACCGCAAGGGACAGCTCCGAGGCTGGGCAGGAACCACCCAGGGCTGCTGCAGGCAGCGGAGAAAAGCGAGGAGCGGGCGAGGCGATGGCGTTTGGGGGGAACACGGGGAGCAGGACCCCCACAGCCGGCACGGAGGAGGGCGCAGGGTCGGAGCAGGGTGGGAGCGCTCAGGGCGGCACAGGAAAGCAGGTCACCCATGTCCCCACCACGGCACAGCGCTGGAAGGGGATGTCACAGCGCAACCCCTCCCAGAGCTGGGGGGGGGACCCCCAATTCGACCCCGGTGCCCCTTGGCCGCCCTTCCCGGCTCGCCTTCGTGCGCTCCGGCGCAGGCGCGCTGGGAGAGCCGCTCGCACCGGTAAGAACGGCCACATGCCAAAGCCATTTCCTGAAACAAACAGCCATCCGCGGAGGGACGGCCACGCGTGGCCACCGACCCCCGGAGAGGGGCCCTGCCACCGCCCCCCAACTCTGGGAGAGCGCCCCTGAGCTCACGCCCTGAGCCTGCACCCCGAGCCTGCACCCAAAAGCGCCTCGAGTTCACGGCCGGGCTCCCAGCCCAAGGCTGCACCCCGAGTGTGAACCCCGAGAGCACCCCAAGATCACACCCTGAGCTCACAGCCCGAGCGTGCCGAGTCTGCACCGCCGGTACGCACCCCCAAACACGCACCCTGAGCCTGCGCCCCCAGAGTACCTCCAGTACGCTTAAGCACCCCAAAGCCCCCCCAAAACACTCACCCTGAGCACACACCCTGGATGCACCCCCCGAGCTCGCGCCCCAGCCCCACGGATGCTCCCCAAACCCCCCCGAGGGGAATCCTCCTCCGTCGCCGGCTGCCGCGGGGGCCGGAGCTGCCGGCTGGGGTGGCACAGCAAACTTTGGTGCCCCAAATCCCCGTGCCCTCGCAGTGACTGGGCTGCCAGCGGGGACCCCCACCCCAAAACACAGCGCATCCAGCATTTCTCCCCATCCCACCTCGGCCAGAACGCCCCTGGCTCCTCGGGGAGCGGGAGAAACCCCCAGGGTGAGGGAGTGGCAGCAGGAGAAGAGAGGGGGAATCCAAGCACCCCAAAACACTGCAGTGCCGTGCCAGGGCTCCCTGCTCCCCTCTCTCCCCCCTTCCCCCAGCCCCAAAACCTCTATAAGGTGCTGGAAGAAAGTAACTTCACCCCCAAATCGCCCTTGGCTGCCGCTGGCTGGGGCGGACAAAGGGGAGTCCCCGGGTTGGGGGGGACCCCGCGGGGAGACCCCGGAGTGGGGGGAGAGGGAGTGCAGAGGGCTGGCGGCAGCATCGCTCGGTGCCTTACCTGGTAAGTAATAGAGAGGTGGTTTCAACCCAAACATGATTTATGTTACAGTTCCATTGCAGCCAGGAAAAAAAAAAAAATTAAAAATAAAAATAAAAGAGCCAACGTGAGGAGGATGTGTCAGGAAGCAAGAAAAAAAAAAAAAACAGAAAAAAGAAAAAAAAGAAAAAAACCCCAAAAATTAGCACCAAGCCACACGGAGGGGGTTGGAAAAATAAACCAGAGGCGAAAAAATACGGTGGAGCTGGGAGGAGGAGAAGGAGGAGGAGGAGGAGAAGGAGGAGGAGGAGGAGGAGGAGGAGCGGGGGGAATCAAGTGCGTGGGGGGAGGAGGAAAAATAAAAATTGAAATAGCAGCGAGCGCAGGGCGCCGGCGGAGGGTGGCGGTGGCGGCTGTCACCGGCGGGGCCAGGGCAGGAGCCTGGCTGCCACGCGTGACGCCTTCCCGGGGGTTTTCCTGCCGCTGAGCCCCCAGCTGCCAACCGCAGGCACACAAAAAGCCAGCGACGAGGAGGAGGAGGAGGATGAAGAGGCGGTGGGACCCTCGGCGGCGGGGAACGCACCCCCTAATCAGCGCAGTGGGGTTCCCCCCACCCTGCGGAGGGTGCTGGGGGCGTGGGGCGGGTGACCCACGCGGGGGCAGCGAGCCGGTGTCCGTCCGTCCGTCCGTCCGTCCGTGCGGCCGGAAAGCCCCGTCTCGGCGGGCTGCGCCAAGGCGGGCGGGCGAGAGGCGGCAGACTTGCCCCTCGATCAATTTTCATGCAAGAATCATTATCGGTAAATTGGAAATCTGGCTCCTTGACAGCAGATTTGTCTCCCCTAATGACGGGGAGCGGGCAGGAGGGCGGCCGGCAGCTGCTCGCCCCAGCACCCTCCGCCCACCGCCCGCGTCCCCCGGGCTCCAGCCTTTGGCCCCGGCGGTTTCGGGGGAGGGGGTGAACCCCCGGGGCGCCCCGGGGAGCAGCCTCCTTCCCCCTCACCTCCCGCTCCTCCTCCTCGCCTACAGACGGAATAATTTTAAATTTTTCTTTCTTGCCTTTTTCTGTTTTCAAACAGCTGTCGATGCGGCGGGCGGAGGGGGGCGCCGGAGGGGGGGGGTGAAGAGATATATGTAAAATAAAAATAGGAACCCAAGTCCCCCCAGTCGCTTCAGCAGGGAAAATTAGGAAATAAAACAATAAATAACCCAACTTTCCTGCCTGCCGGGAGCTGCCTGCTGCTTCACAAAAGGCAGGCGAGCAAAGCTGCCTGCCCCAACCCTGGCGCGGGGGGCTGGGGGTGAGCTCCTGCTGCCCCCCCAAATCCCCTCTGAGCCTCTAAATCCCCCGTTGCCGGCCTCGCTGGTCGTCGGGGGCTGTAATGAGCCGCCCGATAGGATCTCCCCCATCCCCTCTCCGCTGATGCATTAGCAGATCCGGGAAGACATGCTTGCAGGCAAATAGGGCTAATAAATGCTATTACGGGAGCGCGAGGGAGGCTGGAGATCCTGGCTGCACCATAGTAACGAGGGCCCGGCTTAATTTGCTTTAAGCAAACGATCAGCCAAGGCGGGGTGGAGAAAGGAGGGGACGGGGGGGGCGGGGGGAGCGTCGCCGGCTCCGGGCACGCACGGGCGCGCTTCCGCGGGCACGCGCTTCCAGCGGGAGCGCGCTTCTCACGGGAGCGCGCCCCCGAGGGTTCCGCGCGCGTCTCACCCCTCCCTCCCTCCTTCCCCCCCCCCCCCCACCCAGCTCCGTCCTTCTCTTCCCAAACTGGTTTTAACACCAAAGTTCACGAGGGCGATGTGTGATATCTCGCCCCTGCAAGAGAAGCCACATCCTGTATGATAATGACCAGCCCTTCAAACAGCTTAAAGATACAGAGGCCATTCCCAGGCGCCCGCTGCCTGCCCCTGCCTGCACCGCAGCCTGGGGACAAGGGGCACGCAGGTCGCAGTGTCACCCCAAACCCATCCGGCCATTCCCAGGTGGCCCCCGCCTGCTCCAGAGCGTGGGGAGAGACGGGCATGGGGGTCACAGTGTCACCCCAAATCCAGCCAGCCATTCCCAGGAGAGCACTGCCTGCACTGGGTGTGGGGATGGGGGGGCATGGGGGTCACAGGGCAACCCCAAATCCATCCGGCCATTCCCAGGAGAGCACTGCCTGCACTGGGTGTGGGGATGGGGGGGCATGGGGGTCACGGTGTCACCCCAAATCCAGCCAGCCATTCCCAGGAGAGCACTGCCTGCACTGGGTGTGGGGATGGGGGGGGCATGGGGGTCACGGTGTCACCCCAAATCCATCCGGCCATTCCCAGGAGAGCACTGCCTGCCCTACCTTCACCAGAGCGTGGGTACGAGGGGGAAACGGGGGTCACAGCGTCACCCCAAACCTATCCAGCCCCCACGGCTGGGCATGGATGTTGGAGGGGGGTTGTGAGAGGTCCTCTGGCTGCAAACGCACTTGTGCACACACACAGGTATCCCTGCACTCCCACCCTGCCAGCCGTGCTCCCCAAAAACCCACTTGGCACAGACAGAGCCGGTGAAAACCTGCCCCCTCCTCCCCCCCTCCCCCATTAAATATTGCTTTCCCGATTCCAGGTCGGGGGATTATTATTATGTCTTCTCTTCCTTCCTAACCTACATCTGTCAAGATCGGCGCTGGGAGTATTTCTGGCCCGTCCCCTGAGTCATTGTCGCTCGCGTCCCGCTCCCTCCCAGGCAGCTCCCCTGTGTCACCGTGCTCCCTGGGGTGCTGGCAGCTGCTGCTCCCACCCATGGGGTGCTGCTCCACCGTGTCCCCCCACCCCGGCCAAACCCCCCCCCACACCTCACTGGTGCACTCTATAATGTCATTTATGGGGTGACACACCTGGGGGTGCCCCAAACCCAATGCTCCGCCCCAGTGTGGGTGCAACGGGGACCCCCCCACCCCGCGCTGGGAAAGCTTTGGAGTCACCACGTCACCCAATTCCCAGCCAGTTCCCATCTCGCTGGCAGAGGAGTTGGATTTGCTGGGTTCAGGCAAGCACCGGGGGACCCCTCCCCTGCTCCCCCCCACCCCACGGCAGGAGCCGTAAAAATTAATTTGCAAACATGTCATTACACAATAGCTGTGCAGGCAATAAACCTGTAATTACAGGCGGCTGGGGGAGCGGGCAGGCAGGGAGGGGAGGCCAGGGAGGGGAGAGAGGGCAGACCTGCCTGCCAGCTCCGGTTTTGGGGTTTCGCCCCCCTTCCCCACCACCACCCCCCGCTCCGCTCCAATTATTCATTATGCAAACGAGAATTGCTTCACTCCTGGAAGTTGTGCTCCACTTCAAAGGGGTGCCCTGCCAGCGCTCCCCGCCCTGCCTCCCAAAACCCCAACACCCCAAACCAGGAGCACCCGTTGCTTGGCCGGGATGGGGAAACCAAGGCGCAGCGGCCGGGCAACCCCGTTGGGAAACCCCGGTCCTTTGCGACATCGGCCCAACCGAATTATCCGCCACCCTCCTGGGCTGTCCCCGCTCTGCGGGCGACCACCCTGCCTCAGTTTACCCACTTACCACCCCGCGGGGAGCCGGGACGCCGGGCACCGGCCGAGACACCCGCCCGGCCAGCCAGCAGCCGGGCTGGGCCACGCCGCGCCTCGCCCCTCGTTAGCGGCAGAGCCTGACGAGCCTGACCCACTTCCCCGAGCGCCGGGAGGATTAATTGGTTCCTTTGCTCGCGCGAAGCCGCCGGGAGCTGGGGCAGGTGCCAGGCGGGATTAGCAAAGCATGAGAGCGCAGCTCGCGGGGCCGGCCCTGCCCACGCCGCCGCCACGGCCCGGCCACGCCGCACGGGCATCCCCGGATCGCCACCGGGACACCCCTCCCTGGGGATGCTCGGCCTCCCCATGGGTGTCCCCACGAAGTGGGATGCGGCCGTGCTGGAGACATCCAGCCTGCCGTCCCCCCCCCCCCCCCCCGCCCCGTGGGATGCCCAACCCCAAGGGATGCCCGCTCTAGGGAAACTGAGGCACAGGCTCCACCACATTCCCTGCAGCCCGGCCCCCTGGAAGCATCCATCAGTGGGGACACAGGATCAAGAGGAGCGAACGGTCGCCTCCCATCGTAAATAAGCAGCTCAGCGATGATTTCCTGCTCTTGTTGACCTTTGACTATGCAGAATAAAGACATAAATCCATATTTTAAACCCATCTGAGCGCCAGCCAGGCCCACAAAGCCATTTACAGCCTGCGATTTGGACGGGGCAGTGAGCAGGAAAGCGATGGTTTCTCGAGGTGACATTCCCCAGGAGGGAAATGAAGTGTTTTATTTGCAGATATATAGGGCACGGTCGTTCCTCCGCTTCCCCTTCCCTCCACCCTCGGCTCATAAATAAAACATACGGCCGTGTAACCGGCTAATTACGGGAGGATGGCAAAACCCCGCCGGTCGCTGGGAAAAGAAATCAGCTTTTTAATCAGCCCACTTTCCTCCCCATCTAACTTAAGGAGAAACGGGCATTTCGGGTGCCAGGATGGAGCCGAGACTCTCCGACGGCTCGTAGGCTCCCTCTGGGGAGCACCCCAATTCCTCGGGGCAAGTTTGGGTTTGCTTTGGACTGGGGGGGGGGGGTTTCAAGCTGCTTCTGGTGGTTTTTTTTTCCCCCTGGCTGGGAAAAGGATGTCTTTGAAAAGTCTAATTGTTCCTTACACATTAGATACATTAATGAGGTCTCTGATCAAGCGGCTGGCTCTCTGGCAAGGAGGCTTCAAGTAGCAATTTTCCATTTGTGTTTCAAATTTTAATGAATGTTCCTGTCTCCGGCTGCGATGCGCGGTGATAATCCGTACGGCTCGGGTCAGCGCCGGAGCAGGGGCTGCCGCACGGGAGGGCTTGTACAAGGGTTTGATTTCTTTGGGGAATAGTTCATACAAAAAATGGTAATGGCAGAAGACAGTCTTCCTTTCCCCTCGGCTGCCAGAGCCCAAGAGCTACAAATCAGAGGGTTATTATTTCTTTCCGATGTCCCTAAAGTATCCTATATCTTTAGCGGGAGAGTAAAGTTCAGCCCTGATAAGATTGCGGCGCTGGGTGAGACGCGCTTTTCCTTTCCTCCTGCCTTGTTTTTCCTTCCCTCCACCTCCACCTCCCTCTCCCTCCATCCTTGAGGAGGCCAGCGGGGTGTCCCCAGGGCCACCAGCTCACCCCAGGGCCCCCCCCGAGAACCCCAGCACCCCACATCCAAGGGCCGGATCCGGAACCCACCCCGCCAGGACAAGATTTGTATAACCTTGTTTTGGCATGCCTGCCATTAACTTAATTTAACATCCATATTGCCGCTACTTAATTAAATAGATGAACTCATTTTACATTTGCAAGTCTTAATTCATCCTGAACAAAATTGGCCATGTTTCGCTCTTTCTACGCTACCAGCTCCCCGGAACAAATGACTGCCTTTTGTAGTTAACTGCTAGTACAGGTTAAAAGCTAATTAGCAGCCCGGGTTGGGTGTTAACTTCCTTATTTATCACCCGGCGCCACTCGGTGAGCGAGGGGGCGAGGGCTGGCACTTCCCGCTCTCTGCGTGGGCCCCGGTCCCGCAGGGTCGGGGCAGCGGCGCTGGATGCGTGCGGGATGCGCCGTGCGCGGCACACGGTGCGGGCACACGGTGCAGGGCACGAGGGGCTCAGGGCACGGTGCCCGACCATGGGGCTGGCTGCAGGGGGCTCCTGATGCACAGAGTGCTCGGTGCAGGGGGCCTGGCACGTCACACAGGCGTGTAGGACGCGTGGTGCTTGGCGTGCGGTGCACGGGGGTCAGCGCCGGGTGCTCAGCAGGCGATGCAGGACGCGCGCTGCGGCGTTTTCAGTGCGCGACGCTTGACACGCGACGCGTGGTCGCGTGTGGGGTTCAGCACACCGTGCCCACAAGTGACACGGCACGTGGGACACGACGCACGACACGTGGCCCACCAGGGATGAGGCACAGGGGGTCAGTGCATGGGCCGTGACACACGTGGCACTTGTCACAGTGCTGCTCAGTGCATCGCGCAGCACCCACCCATCGCCCAAGCACCCAAACATCTCCCCGGAGAGCACCCCTCCACCTCATCACCCCGCCAAGCCACCACGGGCTCTGCCATGGCCAGCACAACCTCCCTGGAGGTATCTGGGGAGAGGCCCCAAAGCAAGCACCACCCCGGTTTTCCAGTCACGCTCCCACGCAGGCTGCTCCGGGGGTGCCCGCACCAAGGGGCGATGCCTGGGAGCTGCTGAGCCTCCCCACATCCCACCCACGCACCCTCCGTGTGCCGCTGGCTGCGGCGGGGGGCACGGCAGAGCTGGGGGACGCAGGGGACCCTGCTGGCAGGGCAGCCGGGCCGCGCTGAGCCTGGCAGGAAGCCGCTCCGGGAAGGCTCATCTGGTTTGACTAACAAATCGCTAACTGCTTCCCCCGAGGCAGGTGAAAGGAAACAAGCTCCGTGGCTGTAAACAACCCCCCCGGCCCCCCGCTTCCCACCCACGGCCCCCCACAGCCCTCCCCAAGCACTGGCTGGGGGCAGGTTGAGACAGAAAACACTTGTGCAACACCCTCTTCGTGCTCTGATGCAAGCCCTGCCAGGGACACAGGGCCCCCCCAGCCCCTGCCCAGGGACGCTGGCACCCCGGGCAGAGCGTGGGGTGACGCAGAGCTTTCGCCAGCCCGGGCTGGCCCTGCAGGACAACACCTCGCTGGCGCCTGCCATGACGTCCGGCATGACTCAAGAGGACGAGCCGAGGTGGTGGTGCAGGGCAGCCAGGGGCAAAGCTCACCACGCTGGTGACACTGCAGTCCCTCTGCCAGCACCAGCCAGTGCTGGGGACCCCAAAGAGCAGCGTGTCCAGGCGAGGCGACCATTGGTGATGGCAATTGCCATCTCCGGTGATGTCTAGCCCTGCTAACGGGGACGTGGCAGAGGTGGCGTGGGGACGAAGTGGCAGGAGGGGACTGATAGGCATCTCCCCGGCCTTGTAAACCGATCTGCCCCCACCTGCTGAAATAACAGCGAGGGGAGGCAGCTCTGGTTACCGGCAGTGCCGGGGGCCGGCTGGGTGCCAGCGCCCTTGGCCAAGGGCCAGGCAGCTCCACGGGCACCGAACGGGGACCCCCGTCCTCCCCCCTTGCCGCAGGCACTGCACGGAGCTGCTCGTCCCGCTCGCCGGCGTCACCACCCTGCCTGCTCCCTCCCCACCCGGTATTTCAGGTCTGGCACCCAAGCCGGCGCCTTCGGGAGCCAGCGGTCCCGCAGAGACATCACCCCTGCCCGGGGCCACCGCCGTGGGGATGGCAGCAGCCACGCCGCGTAGGAGCAGGAATAATTCTCCAGGTTATCCCGAGCGGTTTTGGCTGCATCCCCTTGGCACAGAGGGGGTCAGAGCCCGGCAGCACCAGGTTGAGGAGCCACCATGGCCGAAAAAGCCAAGCCTGGTGGGTTGATCCAGCCCCTTTGGGAGGAGGGATAAGCGCTACCAGGTCCCCTCGCTCCCCCCAGGCCCCACCAGGACCCCATCCCAAATCCCTGCCATCAGCAGAAGCGAAGGAGCGGGGCCGTACGGAGCGAGGGTGATAGATAACAGCCCTCTGTGCCGGCGAGATAAATAGCCCCAGCAGCGCCAAGCTGTACTCGGCCAGAAGCTAATAGGGGCTGTCAGGGCGGTTTAGAGGAGCAGAGCATCGTTTCGGGGCCCGGCTGGGAGGACGCCGAGGGGAAGTGACAAGGAAGCTGAGCAGAAAGCGACAGGCAGTACACAAAGAGCATGTCCTCTGTAAGTGGTGATAAACCTTGGAAAAAAAAAAGAAAAGCTAAATCAGTTGTTTAGCCGATGTACCACATGCTGACAGGGCAAATGTGAAGGCTTTTATGGCCACATGGGTTTTCATTTGCAGTTATTCATAGCGGAGCCGGGCGCTTTATCTCACTTTACATTATGTGCAACCACAATGCAGACACTTGCACCGCAACGCATTGCCTTCCTGGAAAATATTAATATGTAAATGTCAGGCTCGGAGGGCAGCGAGGGAACGGCAGGCAGGGAGCAGGCCGGGAGATAAAACCTGCCCTGGAAGGGAGGGGGGCGAGCAAGACCCCCAGGCCGCACCCAGGGGTGTGCAGGAAGGGGGAGGTGCACCTGGGATGGAGCGTGCTGAGAGGAGCTTGGGGGTGCGTTTGTGTGTGTGCACCATGCACAGCCTCAGCAGAGAGCGATGGGTGTGCGTGAGCACAAACACGTGTGCACAACATCTGTCAGCAGGGAGGGATGGATTCATGTGTGTGCACTCACATGTGTGCACAACGTCCATCAGCAGGGAGGGATGGATTCATGTGTGTGCACTCACATGTGTGCACAATGTCCATCAGCAGAGAGGGATGGATTCATGTGTGTGTGCGCTCACACGTGTGTACAACACCCCTCAGCAGGGAGGGATCGATTCATGTGTGTGTGCACTCACACGTGTGCACAACACCCCTCAGCAGAGAGGGATGGATTCATGTGTGTGTGCACTCACACACGTGTGTACACCCCCCCTCAGCAGGGAGGGATGGATTCATGTGTGTGCACTCACACCCTGTGCACAACACCCCCTTCGCAGCACAAGATGTGCACGTGCATCACCTCTGCAGGAGGACAGGCAACCTCGGTGCCCTGACATGTGTCACACATCCATGTACAACCCCACAACTCCACCCCACGCACACCTCAGCACCCCCATGCACCCATGCCAGTCCCCATCCTGGCTTCCTGGGGAGCCATGCCCATCCCGAGGGATGTGTGGCGAGGCCCTGGGCCACCACGCTGGGCTGGGCTGGGAGGCAGCCCCGGCCGGGCAGAGCACGCCAGCGTGGCGTGCCAGCGCCTGCACAGCCCCGGCGGGCAGCGCTCCAGCCATGCCTGCTGTTCCCGGGCTCCGTTCCTCTCCAAGAGCCTCCAGCCCCGGGGTAGTGCCAGACTGACAGCCTGGAGGCTATTTATTCGCAGGCAGAGGCAGCAGGAGCTGCTGGCGGATGCAGTCGCCTTTGTCCTACAGGGAAGTTTGCTCCCTGCCTCCTGCCTGCCCCCCATCTCCCCTGTTTTTCCACCTCCACACGCCGACGCACCATCCAAATGCAGGGAGGCATTTGGGCGAGTTCCCAGCCCAGGGCTCCCAGCCCCGATGCCCACTGTGCCATGGCAGGACTCTGGCACACAGGGACACCAGGCAGCTGCCACGCTCCCCCCACCCCAGCAGCCCTCAGCATCACCCAGCCAGGCCAAGGCGCTGGAGGTGGCACCCCAAAGGTTGTGGGGGTAGGAGGAGGGTGGGCACCCACCCCTGGGCTTTGCTGCTCGGCGTGGTGCCCGCCGGGGTGGGGGGCACCTCCGAAACGTGGCCCCTTCGGCCGTTACCAGGAGAATCGCTGGCAGCCGGAGCTGGCACGGGAACAAGCCTGGGAGGGAGGTGGCCCCCCAGCACCTCGGGGAAGGGAACAATCCCTGGGCATTTCTTTTTTGGCAGGCCCCGGGTGCCCCCCCTCTGCACCCCCCGTCCTCCTCCCGCGCTCGGGCGCGGGGACACAATTAAATCAGTGTTCTGCTAACAATCTGCCGGCTAATAAGACATTTTCCTCCCTCTCCCTCCTCCCCCCCACTCCACCCCAATCCGTGTGTGATGGGAGCGCTTTGATATGAGAGTGGACTCTAATGGGTTCGGTGTAAGGGAGCCTTAATTTATTACGTGCCTGTAATTGATGTTTGTATAAAGTAGCTCTTACAGCTCCTCAGAGCGGGAGATGAAAAGCAATCAGTCAGCCATTTGCCTCCAAAGAAGGAGAGAGGAGAAGACAGACAGCGAGAAAGAACCAGACATACTCATCAAGCCTGGAGAAAAACCCAGAAAACGAGGGAACAAACAAAATCACCCCCGCGCAGCCTCACCAGCGGCTCTGGCACCGCCGAGTATCACCGCCAGCATCCCTGGGTACCACCACCCGCATCTCTGAATATCACTGCCAGCATCCCTGGGTATCAGCATCAACATCCCTGGGTGGTGCTGCCAGCATCCCTGGGTACCACTGCCAGCACCCTTGGGTATTACTGCAAGCATCTCTGGGTACTGCTGCCAGCATCCCTGGGTATCAATACCAGCATCCCTGGGTACCACTGCCAGCATCCCTGGGTATCAACACCAGCATCCCTGGGTACCACCCTGGGCACCAGCTGCCACGATCCTGGGCAGCCCACCACCCCCACATTTCCAGGGCCGCATCCTGGTGGGAATGCCGGGGGCGGGCAGCCTCGCGGAGCCGCGGCACGGCAGGATGCGGTGCCAGGGCAGGATGCGGCCCCCTCCCGCGCCGGCCGGGGCTGATTAGGCTGCAGCAGCCGGTGCTGAGCTGCTCTAATGACGGCGGGCACTGGGGAGTCACGTGCTGCCCAGCGCCGGCTGGGGAGCCGTACGTCACCGGCCCCGGCAAAAAATCGGTGCTAAATTGAATCAATCCATCTTGGAAATGGCTCTTGTCAGCCGGTGTCAGGGAGAGCGTCTGCAGGAGCGGGATCAGGCGGGGGCAGGCCGGCGAGGGCCAGGCGGGCGGCTCTGCTGCCGCGGCACTGCCGGGTGTCTCCTGACCCCCCCATATGCTGGATATGGGGGGTCCACCTGCTGTCAGGGGAGGCAGAGCAGGATGGGGATCCTCATCCATCCACCAGGCAAAGCAGAGCCTGGAGCAGACTGCATTGCCTCAGTTTCCCCACACTCCGTGCCCCTTTATCTGGTGAAGGAGAGCAGTTCCACACCAGGAAAAACCCCAGGAGTGTTGGAGACCCCCCCAGTGCCCACATGCACCCCAAAACCATGACCAGGGCAGAGTGTGACGAGCTGGGAAGGACAATTCCGCACCGGGGAGACAAAGACGCCGGCACTTGACACAAATATAGATGGATCCTCGGAGTACGGACCCCGCAGCCTGGCAAATTAAAACGTAGCACGAGAGGGGGGACGGAAACAGCCCCGGTGATTGATTTTCCATCCAGACATTCAAACCAACCGAATATGTCACCCAGACAAGCCCTCGGAAAGCGGCGGCAAGCCCAGATTTATCCTCCGCTTGGACCGGAGACCATCAATCCCTATCCAACCCTGGGAAATGGCTTCACGCCCCTGCCTTCCCATCATGGTGCCCGTCCCATGGCTGGGCCAGCGGGTGGCATGGGCACCACGATGGGAAGATGGGGGCGCAGGAGCCGTCACCGCTCCAGGAAAGAGGATCCAGGCACAGGGACACATACCCAGGCTGCTAACGAAGGCAATTAGAGGGGAAAGCATCCCTCGCACCGCTTCTCCTAATTAAGAACCATCCAATTCCCCAGCCCGCCTGTTCCCCGGCTCCGGTACAGCCTGTTATTTACCTGCAGCTAATAGGTTGGGCGCAGCTAATGATAGTCTTGTATCAAATGGCTGGATCTTGGCTTCTGACAGCTTTAAAGACCCGTCTCGGGGACACGAGGGTTTCTAATTACGGGGTTCGTCACAGGAAGGCTGGGTTCAATGCCAGTCACTCTCCCCGGGTGACATTTCTGCCCGGATTGGAAATCTAAACACAGCCCAGCCAGTTAAGGTTAAAAATACGGCGCTTGACAAGACAAGGGATCATAATTTGGGTCACCGCCGGGTTTAATTAATTGGAATGGAGCAATCAAAGCACAGCGTGCGGTAATTACAGCCCGGGTTGGGGTAGGGCTGGGGGAGGCAGGCAAAGGGATGGGGGGATGCTCCCCACTGTGGGGACGGGCAGGGAGGCATCGCCCTCGCCCCGGGGTGCAGGCAGGCATCGCGTGCAAGGAGCTGGCAGGGCAGGCAGGGAGAAGGCGAAGGAAGCGAGCTGGGAGCTTCCAAGCACGCCATTCCCAGCGGATCCCACGCCAGCCCCACAGGAATGCTGGCCAGGCTAAGCGGGTTCCATCCCCAGCATCCCCATCCCCACAGTGCCACACGGCTGCAGCCCAGGCTCCCAGGCACCACCGCGGCTCTGCCGGGGCCGTGCACCGAGTGATTTATTCTCACCAATTACCGGGGCACTTTTCCCTTCGCCAGGACCACGTTTAATTGATTGGAACCTATTGAAAACAAATTAACCGGCACCGGGGCGCAGGGACCTGTTTATGGCTCCTCCGTGGGGCAGCGGGGAGGACACATGAGTGGCTCTGACACGTGGGTGATGCACAGTGGGATCGGGGGAAGAAGGTGGGACAACCCCAACATCTCCCTAAATATCCTCCGTGCTGCTCACTGGCTCCTCTGCAATGGTTAATGCTGGTGCAAGGGGAAACTGAGGCACGGAGCAGCATGGAGCTCACATCCTGGCACTTCCTTGCTGGAAAAGCTGCCCATGGTATGGACAGGACCGAAATGTTCCTCCCCACCCCAGCCCCCCGGAGGAGGGATGCTCACGACGGTGACCCCATTACGCGAACCCAGCTAGCATTAATTTGACCCCATCCGCCGCACGCTAATCAGCTGTAACCGTGGCACCCAGCTCAATCCAAATTGATTTACCGAGGCTGGAAATGGATACAAATGTGATTAAAGGCTTTTTATTTTCCATAGGTCCTCTCTAAAATGATTTAAATCAATTGCTACGTGCAGGGTCCTCTTCCTCCTCCCTGGCCGACCCCGCGGCGCCACGCTGTCGGCCGGGGCGGGGGAGAATAACACCCCACTTTCCACATCTACGCCACAAAACCCACCTGGAGGGGAGCAGCACCCTGATTTCCCCCGCTGACCCCTCGGCACCCCTAGCTGGACCCCTCACATCTTTCATGGGCGGGATGCCGGCGCGCCGGGCGGCCCTGGCGAGCGATCAAAGCCCATTAGGCTGAGCGCCGATGCGCGCCCGTTGTTCGTCAATTATTCAAACAATAATTGCACCCTTATTTAAAGTCTAGTCTTGTGTGCGCAGCACTGCAGGCTGCCAAGGCCCACGTTAGATTTACACCCCCGGCGCGCTCCCGCCGCCAATTAATTAAGCAAACACATTCCTCCGCACGCTCTCAGGTGTGCAACCTGCCCGGTTCAGGTTCAGCCCGGCAGCACTGACACATCCCCACCTGGGCAAGGGGTCACAGCCCCTGGGGGGCCTTATTAGGGCTCTCTGGTTTTAGGATTTCCCCAGGGATGGCTGCCCTCACCCTGCTCCAGAGCTGATTAAAGATTAAGCAGTCCCTTCATCTGCTTCCCTAAAAATTGTCCCAAATTTGGGGAAAAAAAAGCGAGGAGGAGGGGGTTGACATCAGCATCCGTTGTTTGGGGCCCCCCTTGTCCCCAGCAGTCCCTAACGAGGGGGGAGGCTGGGAGTGACAGTCACCAAGAGGTCAATTCATTCATCTGGCCACGTTATTGCAAGTCCAAATTTATTGTCACCGGGCCACATTAGCACTGGCACGGAGGACGCGAGGTTGCACCCCTACTGAATAAGCAGATAAATGAAAGACATCTGGAGAGCAGAATGAAGGGGCAGATTATTAATGCTGAAATTTAGAAGCCAAGGTCTAAGCCACGAATCCATCAGCGCAACCAGTTATGTCCAATAAATTAGGAGAGATAAGGATTGAAGGATGGTATATTAAAGGCAACATTCATTTCTGAACTGGCACGAGGGCTTGCAGGCATCCTGCCTCTGCAGGGTTAACCCTTGGTGGGCAGGGATGTGGGATGTGGGGTGTGACAGAGCTGGAGAGGCCGATGGTCCCTGCACAGAGCCCACCCTGCCACCAGCTGCCTGGTTTGGGGTTGTCAGCGGTGCTCACAAGGGGGTGTGAAGGAGGGTGCACCACAATGGAATGGGCACGATGATGGAGCCTGCAAGGCGACAATGGAGAGGCTGGCACAGGGGCGCAGGACATCCCATAACCACTGGGCAGGGAGCACAGGGGTCCCCAGCCCTTCCCGCAGCCCATCCATCCTCCCCAATTAAGGGAGGCCTGGGGGGGGTCTGCGTGGCTCCTCGCAGCATCTGTGACCTCCGTCCCTGGGCTGGGGTTCAGCTGGCCAGGATGGTTCTTTGGGGACTCATTGCCAAGGGCGACAGGTAAGGACCGAGGGGACAGAGCCCGTCCGGCCACCTCAGCCCCAGGCCAGACAGCTGTCGCTGGGAACTGTCCCCCTGTTCCTCCTCCTTTGGCTGCCTCCCACCCACAGCCCCCATCGCACCCCAGATCGCAGGTCCCACCACACCAGCACCTCCTGGCTGTGCCTGCCTCAGTTTCCCTAAGGGCATCACAACGGGAGGGCAGGATCTGGCTACCCACGGACTCTTCAGTCCCTATATCCTGCTGGACTTAGGGGTGAAGCTGCAGCCTGGCACCCCAAGGAGATGTTTTCCCTTGGAGAAAGCAAGGGGACACGGCAGGCCAGGGACTTGTGACCTGTTTAGTGGCACAGGCCTGGGGACAAGCAAGTACCTCCATGTCATGACACCTGGAAGGGGGAAAATGGGGATTTTTTGCTCCCAAGCAAACAGTTTGGCTGGGTGACTGCTCAGCATTGGGGACACCCACCTGTGTCTCCCCTTGGCACCCCACAAACGGCATTTTGGAGGAGAGATGTGCTAAACTGGGGAGGTGATGGTGAAATTGGGGGGGGTTCCCTGATGCTGGTCCCTCCTGGCCCAGCAGCACAGGGATATAGGGCAGGAAGTCACACAGGGTCCCCCAACACTGACCTGGCCCCCACAACACCAACTGAGCCCCCTGCCCAGCCCCAAGCCCTCCCAGCACCCACACAGCTCCAGCCTCCCCAGTGCTCCCAGCAGTTTCAGCATTTCTACCCCTCCCCACGGTGGCTCCCAAGCAAATTTCAACCAGCCTCATCTGGCATCTGAGGGATTTGGGATTTGTTTAAGCTCTTTTCACCCGCTGGACTTTAATCGGCGCGTTTGCCCGACCTCCAGCCCCGGTGCAACCCCGGCTGCGCCGGCGGTGCCACCTGAGGGTCCCGGCTCGGGGCGATTCCCAGCGCCAAAACCCGGGGCTGCCCCCAGGATAGCTGGGATTAGCTATCAAATAACTTTGCATTTAAACCCTTTTTAAGAGGGCTGGAGGTCGGGAGGGTAAGGGCAGAGGTTAAGCCTGGCCGCGGCCAGGCGCTGACCCCGCGGCCGGGGACGCCGGAGAGGGGACGGGGCGGCACGCGGGGCCGGGGGGTGCGGGACCCTCGCCCCGGCCATGCCACCCACCCACTTCCCCTTGCACGGTGGGACCGGGCAGGGGGCGGTTTGTGGGGACCTCGCAGTGGGGTGTCCCCACAGGAGGGGGTGCCCCATAGGAGGGGGTGCCCCATAGGAGGAGCGTCCCACAGCCCCCAGCCTCACCACTCCCGTCACTTACTGAGGCTCTGCAGCAAAGACGACCAGCTCTTCATCTCCAGCATGGCAGGGGTCCTGTGCCCCCCTCCCCAGGCTGGTGCTCAGGCTGCTGGGGGGGCCCAGGACCGGTCCCACAGCCCGGCAGCAGGAGGCACAGCCCCGGCGCTGAGCCGCTGGCGGGTGACAGCGACCATTTTATTCCCTTTTAACTCTGCCTGCGTGGCTCTGGCGCGCTCATCCTCCCCCTTCCCGCCGCCCAGGCTGGTCCTGAGTTGGGGAGTTTTGCTTTTCCCTCCCTTCCCTCCTCCTCCCTCCTTGCACTTGATAGCAGCCTTGTCAAGACCGCCGAGCTGTGCTGACCCCTGCCCTGGCGCTGCTAATTAAGGCGGCACAGTGACAGCCCCAGTGCCTTGCCACCTTGCCACGGCACCACTGCTCCTAATTGGAGATGCTTTTGAGTTCTCAAAAACAACCCCAGTCGGGGCTGGGGGTCCAGGGGGAGTCCTGCACCCATGCCAGGGAGTGGTGCTGCAGGGGGATGCAGCACCCAGCCCGCACCCATCAGCATCCCGGATAGTGAGATGCCAGAAATTATTGAGAAGCTGATGCAAAATTGGATAAAAAAGACGCTGAAGTCAGGAGGAAAGTGGGACTGGGATAGGTGAAGGTGAGCAATTCCCTCGGGAACGTCCCCCTGCATGAGGGGCACCTCGTGCTGGGGCTTCCCGAGGTATTTTTGGATGGCGAGGAGTGAGGGCAGCGGGCATGGCAGGGAGCCAGGACACGGGGCTGTATCTCCCTGCGGCAGAGCAGGGGCTGGCAGGGGTATCAGCAGGGACACCTGGGTCCTGTCCCTGTCCCTACCCCCCTGCTGAGACCCTGAGCACCCCGGGGAGCCCCAGCATGGCTGAGGGGGCCTCTCAGGCGCACCCCAGCACACACCCAGCCCCGGGGCCGTGTCCCCTGGGCCGTGCCAGCAGCCTGACGGATCTATTGTGTCGTGACAGACGAGCTGTTTTATCGCAGCGAGGGAGCCATCACCAGCCGTCAGGCTGACCCCGCCGGCGGGCTGAGGAGAAACAGAAGAGGGCTTGTATCATCCGGGGGGTCAGAGGGCACGGAGGCAGCCAGCCCCCCCGCATTCCCAAATTCCTGGGATGCACGCCCGGGCAGGCAGCTGCGTGCGGCCCCTGAGCTGCAGGTGGGGGGCTGGCAGGGTGTGGGGACAGACACCCCCCGTCAGCACCCCCAGCCCCAGCGCTGCCAGCCCAGCCTCCCCTTGTCATCCCTGTAGCGTGGAGACTGTGCCCTGAAACAGTGTCCCCAAGCTGTCGTGTCCTGCAGCATCCCTAAACCGGTGTCCCCAGTCTGTCCTGTCTCACCCCTGAAATGGTGTCCCCAGCTGCCCCATCCCACTGCAGAAGCTGCCTCCACAGGTGGGCACAGACAGGGACAAGGATGCTGCCAGTGTCTCCCAAGCCAAACCAGCAAGCAGGGGGTCACTGCTTTTCCCACGCCACCCCAAAATCCGGTGTCACCTCCATGTCGGGGCTCTAGTGGGACAGGCAGTGTGGGACGGTGAGTGCAGCCATGATTCACATGGAATTAATTGGAAAACGCATCCTCAAGGCCAGAGCAATGTTCCAGCACGGTGAGATGGGGATGTTTGGTAGGACCCCGCTCCCAGCAGCGGGAGTTTTGGGCAAGCACTGAGCAATGCTGCCCCCCCAAAACTGCCCCCAAGACTCACATCAATCCCACTGGGCTGACATCCCTGGCATCAGGCATGGCCAAGCTGTGGGGGTATGATGGTGCCAACCATGTGGGTCAGAGCCTGTCTCTGCCCCCTCACCCTAGCACTGGGGGTCTGTGCAGGGCAGTGGGGAGTAAATCGCCCCTGGAACCTCTCTGAGCTCCCCATCCCTTCCTCCCCTCCCTTCCAGCAGCCTTTGTGCCGCCGCCAAGCCGGCACCTCCGGGGTGGACACATTAAGGCAGCACAAAGCAGAGCCGAGAGGCATTTCGGGTGCAATTTTCCCTGCTCCATTATTGACAAACAAGCTGCTTTGTGCAGGTGATGCTGAGGCCAGCGCAGCAGCTGGGACACCGTGCCATGCTGTGCCGAGCTGTGCCAGCTGGACAGCCCCGCTCCTGCCCCACAGCCAGCCACGCTGCCCTCCCATCCGCCACATCCCGGGTCACCCAGATCTGTGTCACACCTGAAAACCAAGGGCAGAAGAGGCAGGGGGAGCGCTCCAGGCTGAGCACTGGTGCCCGGGCGGGCGCTGGCATCGCCGCTGGGCAGCCCCTTTCCCCCGGCCGGGGCGGCTGGGCACAGCGTGCGGCGAGTCTGTCGTTAGCGCCGTGCCAAACCCAAAGTGGCTGCTTCGGAACGGCAATCCAATAAAAGTGCTACTTGTCTATTTATCATCCTCAGGGCTTTTTATCACAGTGCAGATGGCTGCTACCTTCGCAAGGCACAGCAGTGTGCTGGCACGCGCCCGCCGCACAGAAGCTCGGGCGCCGCGGAGTCTGTGCGTACACCTGCGAGGAGCCGGCGGCCGCCTGCTCCAGAGAAGCCGGCCGGGAGCTGGGCAGTGCCGCCTGCCAGCGCCACAGCGCCCCAGGACACGCCAGGTCCCCGCCTGGGTGGTGTATGCACCGGGCATCGGCACCAGGGATGGGCATTGGGCATTGGAACGGGGCATTTGTGCTGGGGATGTCCACCAGGCGTTTGCACTGATCATTTGCACAAGGTGTTTGCATGGCGCATTTGCGTCAGGGATGGGCACTGGGTGTTGGCACTGGGCATTCCCCATCCCTGGAAGTGTTCAAGGCCAGGCTGGAGAGGCCTTGGAGCAACGTGGTCTAGCGTAAGGTGTCCCTGCAGGGGCAGGGGGTTGAAAGAAGATGATTTTTAAGGTCTCTTCCAACCCAAACCATTCCACAACTCCATGATTTGCACTAGGGGTGTTCACGAGGCGTTGGCATGGGGCTGATGCAGTGGGCACGTTCACTGGGCACTTGCAGGGGGTGTTTGTTTGCACTGGGCACCTGCACCGGCCATTTGTACCGGGGGTTATCAGCGGGCGTTCCACTGGGGACCCGCAGCCTGTCATTACCCAGCTGGGCGGGCTGTGGGCAGCAGCAGCAGCGGCAGCAGCGGGCACAGGGCGGTGGGTGGGAGCCGCTGGAGCAGGTGATTAAAGCTGTATTAAGTGTCTGTCTGCACGCGGGAGAAAACACACCTAATTATCCACCGGAGCCGGCCGGGAGGGAGGAGCGGCCCCGATCGCAATCGCGTAATGAAGTGGAACGCGGGGCCAGGCCTGGCGCGGGCGGTAATTAAAAGGCAGCAAAGCCAGAATTGCAACGGTGGCGGGCAGCGGGCAGGGTCCCAAACCCGGAGCCTCTGACTTCCGTGGGAATCCCTTCTCAGGGAGCCCACTCACATCCCCGCTCCAGGACATCGGCCTGTGCCCCGTGGCCTCAAGCGCCCGCTGCTTGCGCCAAATCCCCCCTGTATGGCACAACACCGGCGCGCTCCAGCAAAGCCACCCGGGTGCCAGGACGCGGTGCCAGCACCCCCGCCCTGCCCGCGGGCGCCGGGCAGGCTCCGCCGTGGCACCGTTGCATGGGCGTCGAGCGCGGCCCGCTGCGCGGAGGCGATGCCGGGACACGGAGGGCCGGCGCCGCTGGAAAAGGCGGCGGCGAGGCGGCAGGGGCGGCCAGCCCCACCTCTTGCACAGGAGCCAAAGCCGCCAACCCACGCCGCCGCTCCCCGAGCGGGTCCGGCGGGTCAGGAGCGCCCCGGGCAGACGCCGCGTCGCCCTGCCTGTGCCCGGCGTCCGCAGCACCGCTGCAGGGACCCCACGCCCGCACCACCCCCCTCCCCGGTCCGGCCGCCCCAGCCGGTTGGGAAGTGGCCGGGCTTGCCCGGGAATGTCGCTTGCATCAGCCCTGGCCTGGCTGGCACCGCTGGCAGGTGGGGACGTGCCGTGCCAGCGGGCAGCACACTGGGGTCAGGCCCTGGAGAGACGCAGCGGGGATAAGGGCAACCCTGGCAGCACCACAGGGACCCCCGCATCCTGTGGGGTGGTGGCACAGGGGACACTCAGAGGGGCAGTGACCACCCATGCCACCTCCCTGTCGTTCCAATTGCAGCACGCTGCGGTGCCAGCACTCACAGCCCCATCCGTGGCACGGTGACAATCTCCACTACAACATGTGGCACGGTGGCAGGCGGTGAGGACACAGGAGGACGTCCCCTCCTTCTCCTCTCCCTGTCTTTTTCTCCTTCTAATGTTTTTTTCTTTTCCTCCAAGCTCTCCAGAACAAAGTACACACTCTACCTCTTCAAACCCACCACCATCTGTCCGTCCGTCTGAGCGCCGCAGCCCCGCCGCTCCGAGCGGCCGCCTCCGAGCAGATGGTGACAGGGGAAGGACAAGCCGCTGCCACACAGGGCTCAACGGTGGCGGGTCACGGCGGCTCCATCGGCCCTGACCTCCTCATCCTCCCCGGCACGGTAATTACCCAGCGCGCCGAGCAAACAGCCTGCGCCGGGTCATTGTGCCGGACACCAACAAAGGGCGGCCGACGGCGCGACCTCCCGACCCCTGCCAGCCCCTGCCGACCCCCGCCACCCCTGCCCTCCGCCAAAAGAGCAATAAATCAAAGCAATGGGACGGGGACAGGCTGGCAGGCAGGGATGGGGATGGGGATGAGGACTCCCTCCCCACCAGCACGTGGGTGCACCCCCTGCACCCGGACGATGAGTAGCACCCCTGGATTAGTGAGGCCGTGCAAAGCATGGGGCACATCCCCCTCCCCGGCGGAGGAAACAAGTCCCTGCTGCCCTTGGGCACACACACAGGCTGTGTGTGCTCCCAGGCTGAGCGCAGAGGAGTGAGGGATGCTTCCTCCCCCCTCCACCCTCCGGTCACAGCCAGTTAATGGGGAATTTCATGGGTGCGGCACAGCGGAGCGCGGCCGGGAACATGCCGGAGCCATCTGCTCGCAGGACCTGGGGCTGTCGAGCCGCCCTGACCTCGGCAAGGCAAACAATTTGCAGGAGCAGATGTCGCACCCTCCCTTCCCCCTCGGGGCTGTGGGTGTGTCACCCCCCGGCCTCGGCACCCCCACAAGCCCCCGGCACCTCGGGGTGGCCCCTTGCACCGAGCTGGGGGCACAACCGGAGAGCAAAGGCACATTGCAGAGACCTGGGAATCTCGCTGCAGGAGTGACACCCCCAAAATGTGGGGCCTTTGGGAATCTGGGCATGGCACAGCGGCACAGAGGATCCTTGCTCCCTCCTGGCACCCCGGCCGGGTGCCACTTCACATGTTGCCATCCCCCTGTGCCCGTTGGCAAGGATTTGGAGATCCGGCTGTGCCCACAGAGCTCATACCCTGCAACCCCCCTGCCCTGCCAGCAGCGCACAAAAGCGCCTGGCTCTGCCACCACCCGCACGTAGCACGGCATGACACGGGGGCAAAGGTGCAGGCGCGGCTGCTCCAGCAGCAGATCCCGGCTGGATCCAGGCTGGTTTCCCGCAGGTCCCCGGGAGTGGCTAGCACCGGTGTCTTTCGGACTGATTAAAATTCATTCTGCATGATTTAGGACCTAATCTCGGTGAAACTCCACAGCGCTTTATTAATAGCGCATTAGTGGATAATTCATGCGTTCGGATGAAAAATCAGCCCGTGTTATTCTCCGGGAGGGGGGGACACGGTGGGGGGGGACACGGGCGCGGGGAGGGGGGCACCCCGCTCGCCCAGCCTCCCGCACCTCCCCGCCGCCGCCGCATCCCGGCGAGGCAGCAGCCCTTCTGACAACTGCCACCACTCATTAATCTTGACGAGTTTTCTGCTGAATATTCTTCCACAGGCTTTCAAACCGTTCACTAATTGCAATTAATCACTTACCGAAACAGATGTCAGGAACAATGGAATTGGGAAGTCTGGAGGCTTGATAAAGCTGTCAGAGGAGCGCGCTCGTGTGGCAGCGGGTGCCAAAAGGCGCTGGCAACACCTTCCCCCAGCCATGTGCTGGGGGGACCCGGTGACCCCGTCCTGCCCGCGCGGCATCTGTCCACCCCGGAGAGGGAGAACGCACGGAGAGGGGGCACGGGGGGCTCTGTGTCCCCATCAGCCACCAGTGCACGGGATGGGGATGTGGGAACTGTTTTTTGGTGATGGGAGTGGCACACCTGCAGGGAATAGCAGGGATCCCATCAGCACAGCCTCACCCTGACACCGGGGCGGCTCGGGCTCTGCTCTCCATCAGGAAAGCCGCACGGAGCCCCAGCGGGGCGTCACGTCCGCCGTGCCTCGCGCAGGCGACGGCACGTTCCCCGTCCCTGCCAGACACCGCTTTAGCACCAGCAGGGATCCAACAGCCTTCCCCGGCAGGCGCGCCACGCTGTTTACCCATCATACATGAAAGGTGCCGAGCTGACAGCTCCCGAGATGGGAGAGAGCTCCTGGAGACACTGACGGGGCCAAGGCGTCCGTGCGCATTCACCTCCTGCTCTTGGAGACCCCAGAGGCCACCCCATAGGTGACCCCAGCAAGGGGCAGCCCCCGGGCTTCTGCTCCCCTGCAGCTTTACCAGCTGCAGCTCTGCACACCCCCACACCTCAGCTG
This sequence comes from Corvus moneduloides, assembly GCF_009650955.1. Taxonomy (NCBI): domain Eukaryota; kingdom Metazoa; phylum Chordata; class Aves; order Passeriformes; family Corvidae; genus Corvus; species Corvus moneduloides. The sequence continues at coordinate 2,380,729 of NC_045487.1, read as the reverse complement.
CTCCCCCAGTTTGAAGCCATCCTTTGGGAACAAGGTGGGGACAGGCTGGGAGAGGGAACACTTTCCCAGTCCCCCATGAGGCACAGGATGCTGCACAGCCTGAGGCCACCAAGAGCAATTAGCCCCGAGTCCCCCAACCACTGTGGGGACACCGCCGGGGGGATACCCACACCTCCCCAGCGGGCAGAATCAGGGGGATTGGAGCATCCTTCCGGGGCTGGCATGGCGCGAGCCCAGCCCGGGGCTCGTGACCGGCGCGGCCCCGACACATGTTACAATAAATATTCCGCACAGACACCGTTCCATATGTATGATCCGGTGGGGTGATGATTTTTCTACTGATCACTGGAAGTGACAGCTGTGCGGAGAGCAGGAGAAACAAAGGCACCGACTGCTCTCCCCGTTACACTCCGCTAGCGACATGATGGTGTGACACGGAGCGGCAGCATCTGGTGGCGCGGGGACCGGCAACCGGGACGGGACGCCTGTTAGCACCTGCCACAAAGGGGTGGCCACGGGGTGGGGACAGGGATGGGGTGGAAATAAGGATGGGGTGGCAAAGGAAATAGAGTGGAAATAAGGACAGGGTGGCAATGGGGACAAGGTGACAATAGGGATAAGGTGGCGATGGGGATGGTGTGATCATGGAACCAGGGTGACCATGAGACCAGGGTGGAAATAAGGATGAAGTGGCAATGGGGAAGGGGTGGCCATGGAGATGGAGTGGAAATATGGATGGGGTAGCAATGGGGACAGGGTGGCTTGGGGAAAGGAATGGGGACAGGATGGTGATGGGTAGAAATGAAGATGGGGTGGCCATGGATGAGTATGAGATGAAAAGAAGGATGGGGTGGCAACATGGTGACAGTGGGAATGGGGTGGCAAAGAGGGTGACAATGGGGCTGGGGTGGCCATGGCAATAGGATGGAAATAAGGATGGAGTGGTAATGGCAACAGGGTGGCAATGGGGACAGGTGATGGGAACGGGGTGGAAATATGGACAGGCATCAGCGTGGATGGGATGTCAGTGGGAATAGGGCAGAAATAAGGATGGGGTGGCCATGGGGATGGCTCCCATCAGCCCTCTCATGCCCCACACCAGCACCCAGCCCCTCCATCCTGCCCTCCTGCCCCCGCAGCGGCTGTGGGATGGGTACAGGGAGCACCCGGCCACCGCAGCGCCTGGCCCAGGCAGGGTCAATATTTGCATTTGATTTGCAAGCGTTTCCTCCCCCCAGATAACGGCGGGGCCACCGCACGTAAGAGAGGGAGAAGTGCTGGGTTGGGTTAATTATTAGCGAACATGCAAATTCCCCCTCCACGAGATAACAATAAACACCGTGATTTCAGCGAGATAAACAGGGCTTTAAATTTCCAGCAGCCTTTACTGGTGTAAAAATAAGCGTCCCTTATTTATTTAGCTCCTTTGAGAAACCACATCAGTCCCCAAACACAGTCTTTTACTGTCAAGCTACAGTAGAAGCCTTTATAGGCGGCGAAGATCCTGACAGCTACCCCTAGCACAACCATCTTTTATTCATGCTCATAATATAAACTGTATTGCCTCAGAAACAAAAGGATTTAACTCGCTGCTGGCCGGGTGGCAGCGGCCGAGCCGAGGTCCCTGCTGAGGGCACGTGGTTGGGATGGCTTTGCTCTGACATCCCACATCTCTTCATCCCTCAGGATGCCTCCTCCTAGGGACAGTGCTGACACAGACCCCTGCTCTGATGCATCAGCACATCCACGGATAAAATAAGCCAAAATAACAATCCCCCCCCAACCTGGAGCCATTAGGCAAAGCCTCCATGCTCTGCGGTTCCGAATCCCACCCTGCCTGCACAGACGCAGGAAGAGCAGCGGTTACAAGAGTGGTTCGTATTTAATAATGCAATTTATATTCCACTCTCAACATAAACTATTGTAAAGGCACACTAATGTAAAAATACATCTGGCTTGTCAATAGTTTATCTTCTGGATCAGCATCTAAATCCCTGGGCATTCTTGACTTATGGCTGCACCAGTGTCTAATGAATAAAAAGGTGCAAATTATAGGCCTTGCTTTAATGCTCATCATAAAATTAGATGATAGTTGCAAAAGCTGCATTCTCCTGCCCACAGTGCAGCAATGGTAAGCTATAAATAAAGTGTATTTAATGTATCCCAGCGCTGCGCAGAGCCAGGAAACAGTATGTTACTGCACAGCCTTCAATGGATCCGCCACCAGTTCAATGAAGTGATAACTGATCCATCATGTGAATTTATGTTAACTGTCTGCTCGCAAAGTCACGGCCCCAGCACTGTAAATAGCCCACAATCCTTCCAGCCCGGCCTGCCTGCCAATAAACCTGTCACCGGCAGGCTGGGAGCAGCCACCTTAGGACACCGCAGACAAACCATTACAGCTTGGGTTTCCTCCTGGTTTTTCCATTGCCGCCGTGCCTTGGTTTACCCACAGCCCAGCACCTCCCTCCTCGGGGCTTCCCAACCCCGTGCGATGCTTTTCCACCTCCCTGGAGCTGTCACATCAGGGATGCGGGAAGCCCAAATGGGATCCGGGGGGCTGGCGGGTGCGTGGGTGGGATGGCTCCCGTTCCGGCAACAGGCAAATGATGGGAAGGGGGGGACGGGCTGGAAATGGAGCCCTTCCAGTTCCTGCAACAGGGTGGGATGCAGAGCCAGGAGGGCACAGGCATGGTGGGAAAAATTCACTGGATGGGGACAGAAATGCAACTGCATCGTGACTGGAAAGCATCCTCCTCCCACAGAGATCTGCATCCCAGGGCTGGCCCCTAGGAAGGAGACATCCCTAGGAAGATGTGGTCACCAGGAAGGAGATGTTCCTGAAGACGTGGTCCCCAGGGAGGAAACGTTCCCAAGCCAATGTTCCCAAGAAGCAGATGTCTTTGGTAAGGAGACGTCCCTGGGAAGACGATGTCCCAGGGAAGGACACATCCCCAGGTAGAGGATGTCCCTGAGGAAATGTGGTCCCTGGGAAGGAGATATCCCCAGGAAGCAGATGTCTGTGCTTGGGAAGGAGATGTGCTCAGGAAGAAGACATCCCTGGAAGGAGATTTCCCCAGCAAGGAGACATCACTGGGAAGGTGTCATCCACAGGGAGTTGTCCCTGGGAAGAAGATGGCTCTGGGAAGATAGCATCTCCTGGAAGGAGACATCCCCCACAGGGATGTCCCTGGGAAGGTGTCATCCACAGGGAGGTGTCTCTGGAAAAGTGTCGGGAAGAGGATGTCCCTGAGAAGATGTGATACTCAGGAAGGAGATGTGCCTGAGAAGATGTCTCCAGGAAGACATAGTCCTGGGGAAGAAGATGTTCCCAAGAAGCAGACATATTTGGGAAGATATCCCTGGGAAGATGTCATCCCCTGGAAGGTGACATCCCTGTCATGGACGTCCCAGGTGTCATCTGCAGGGATGCGTCACCAGGAAGAACACATCCCAGGGAAGAACACATCCCTTAGGAAGGAGACATCCCCCTTCAAGCAGCCCAAACGCATGGAGCCCCAGCAGGGAGAGACAGGGGACACAGTGATCCTTGGGGAGCAAGGTGGCACCCAGGAGGACACGGGGACACCGTGCCCGCGGGAAGCAGCGTTCACCATCACCCGGCTCTCATTAACGCGGTGCTGAGCAGCCCCTAATAATAGCAACAGTAAATTCTCCTACCCAATTCGGGCCCATTTCTATAAATAATGTAGAATCTTTTTATTTACTGACAGGTTGTAAAAGTATCAGTGAGAATAATGTGAAATCAGGCGCTGCTGAATAATTCATGGCAGCGGCTCCGCTCTCCCCATCCCCGCGCTCCCCTGGCCCCGGCGTTTACACGACAGCACCTTGTGCCCGGGTTTATCTCATAAAAACCAGGACTAACGACCTGGCACTAATTCTTTATCAACAGGGACTTTTACAGCGAGGAGAGGAGGAAGGAAATAGAAAGAAATAAAAATAACCCCGGGTGCACCCTATAAAAAATGCATGGGCCCATGTCCTCGCCTCCGCACGGAGCCAGCCATCCCCGGCTCCTCCCATCTGCAATTCCCCACAGACCCCACAGCCTCTCCAAAAATTAGTATTAATTAGCAGTACCCACAGCCCCACACTGGCATCCTGGGGCAGCGAGTGCAGGAAGGGTGGCACAACCCTGCTGGGACATGGGGACACCAGCACGACCCATGGGAAAACCAGGAGGAGTGATGGAGAGACTGGCAGGACCCATGGGGACAATGGCAGGAGCTGTGGGGATGATGACAGGACCCACAGGATTGATGGTAGGACCCATGGGGACACCAATAAGACCCATGGGAATGGTGGCAGGACCCATGGGAACACTGGCAGGGCCCACAGGGATGACAGCAGAACCCATGGGGACAATGGCAAGATGCTCCCTGTCCCCACGCCACCCTCAGGGATGCCAGCCTGGGGCAGCACACCCCTGCTGGGGGCAGATGGGTTAAATTTGGGCAGAAAAACCTGATTGCTGGGGCAACTAATCCCTGTAACAACCTGATCCGGTGTCCCTCATCCCTCCTGCCACTGCTGAGGGCCATGGGGACAGCAGGGACCCCCCTGCAGCCGCCCCCATCCCCTCCCCAGAACAATACCTACCCGCCGCTGTTTTGATGTGCGGCACAAAGCCGGGAGAGCTTTCCATGTAACATGATAAAAGCAAGTCCCCAGCCAGCACAATTATTTGATAATTCTCCCTTAACACCCATCAAATTAAAGCAATGTCCAAGGGCTGCCTGAAGTGGCACTGATAGGTATTAAACTTTAATGAGATTTAATGGCACTGCCCTACTTTTTAAGCGCTCGGGCCTACATTTATGAACATTTAATTTCCCGGGCCCTGACCTCTTTTTTTTTCCCCCCTTTTCCCCGCGGCCCCCCTGCCCGCCCACCGGCACAGCTGGATTCTGTTAGCGCTGGCGGCCGCCCCGACCCGGGATGCTCGGGATGCTCAGCCAGCCCTGAGCCCATGGAAATCTCCAGGCGCTGCGGGGTGAGATCTTGACTCCTGCAGGGAGGGGGAGCCCAGAGAAAAGCCAGGGGAGAAAGGGGGGTGCAGATGTGATTCACCAGCGGTGAACGCAGCCAAATTTATGGAATGACTTAATTAATTTGCTCCTGGGATGAGGTGACACCACGGGTCCGAGTGGTTGGAGGGCCCTCACTCTGCTGCAATGGGTTTATTTAAGCACCCCTGAAAAATAAGCATGCCCCCGTTGCAAACCCACTGTGCCAGGGCAAATTTGGGGGGTCAGACCCCTCAACGCCCCCAGGGACAGAACACAGCCCACTGATCCAGTTTATTGCTGCCCTCTAGTGTGTACGGGACAGTCCAGGCCTGCTGTCACTTGTCCCCCTCCCCACGTGTCCCCCTGGCCACTTGGGCACCCAGGATGCTGCATCTCAAGTGCGGACAGCTGAAGAGATGCTCAGAGCCCTGACAGATGGGGTACCAGAGAGCATCACCTCAGCACCCCAAAATCCCACTAATGGGGCTGCAAGATGGGCACCACAGCACAGACTGGCACCAGTGACACCGGGCATCACCTCCTGCCCCATGGCAGGGCAAGGCCAGGCTGGACAAGGCTTGGAGCAACCTGGCCTAGTGGAAGGTGTCGCTGTCTATGGCAGGGGGTTGGAATGAAATGAGCTTTGAGGTCACTTCCAGCTCAAACTATCCTGTGATTCTATGGTCCTGGTGGAATACAGGATGCAGCATTTCCCTACACTGGGGAGTACCAACCAGGCTGCTGGCATGGGTTACCACTTTACGGCATGAGGGTTAGGGAAACTGAGGCACACACCAGTGCAGCCAGCTTCTGTGCTGGAAATGTCCCTCTCCCGCCTTCCCAGCACCCACCTCCACCGCAGGGAGCCCAGCAGCAGGAATGCAAAGGCAGGGCAATAAAAGGGAGCGTTATCAAGCCTCAGCAGAGCTGACAGCTCAGGGAGGAGAGCAGGGAGGGAGGGAAAGGAACAGAAAGGAAAAAAAAACCCCACCCTTAACCCCGAGATCACTTATCATTCAGGCTGCATCATGCATCTAGAAAGTGCAGACACAAAAATGTAATGTCATAACATTCGCAGTTCAATAACCTTTGCTTCACGAGACGGCTTGAACTGTCAGAGGAGCTGGAAGGTAAATATTTCAGCGCCCAGGCACTGAATGCAAAGGCGTGGGGAGGGGGTCGGCCTCGGCTTCCCCAGCTCGCCTCAACACGTTCAAATATCCCCCGCCGTAAATCCCGGCCGGCGCAGGGGAAAGGCCGTGGCGCGGATAAAATACGAGCAGATATAAAGCCAGACACCTTTATTGTTCGGCAAAGTCTTCCAACAAGTTATGAACCCGCAGCTTGACCCTAACCCATCATCTTGTTATACAGCGGAAACAAAGGCAGTGCCGGGAGCTGGGGCTGGAGCGGGGCAGGATGCGGGTGAGAAGGAGGAAAACCCAGCCTGCCTCCTCCACGGGGGATATTTGGGTGTAATTCATCCCTGAACCCCACATCTACCACACTCCAGGCTGCCCGCAGGGGAGCAGACCCCGTGTTAGCCCCTTCCAAGGAGCCTCCCTGCCAGGTTCAAGGATACAGAATTCCCCTGGCCGGGGTTAACAGGAGCAGGACCCAGCAAACACCAGTTAACCAGGACGGCTCATGTGCCATGCGGGCAGGAGGAAGGAGATTGCACAGCCAAGGAACAACGGCTGCGGGGGTTGGCAAACCAGTGAGGGATCCAAGGGGGAGCAGAGGGATTTCCCAATGGGGAAAATTCCCCTAACAGCACTGGGAAGGTGCTGGCACCAGGGCCGTGAGTGCAAAGGGACAGCACGGCACAGCGGGCAGTGCCCTGGTGTCCAAGCCAGCTGCACGGAACGGTATGGCACAGCACGGTGTGCAAGAGCAGTGCCAAGCAGCTTGCACAGCCCCTGCGTGGCACACGCTGCACGGACCTCCCCGATCCAACTGCGCGGCACAGCTGGGGACAACCGGAGCCACCTGCCTGCAGCTGGGCTGGCTCTGCCACGGCGCACCCCAAACGCCGGGGAACAGCAGCGCCAACGCTCGCAGGGGAGCGGGACACCCCAGTGCCAAGCAGGGAGGGCATCCAAGGGGGCACGGCCGCGGTGAGGAACAGTTAAACGGCCCCCGCCCGCAGGGGCGTGCGGCAACAGGCACCGTCGCACCCTCCCCAAACACCTGCTACCGCCGCGCTGGCACAGGGCGAGCGCCCGGAGCGGGCACGGCAGCGGCGGCGGTGGGGAGCACGCCAGGGCCCGCAGCAAGAAGCGGCATGTCTGCGCTTGGCAGCACAACAGAGAGCAGGTGACAAGCGCGCCGGCGGTCGCTTTATTACAGGAAGCGAGCACGCAAGCATCTGACGCCGCGCTGCCCGGAGAGAAAATAAAACACCCCCCCTCCCCTGCCATTAACAATCCCTCCGCGGGCGCCAGAGAAGGGCCCCCGGAGGCGGGGGGTGGGTGCCCTGCTGCAAAATGATGGCCCGGTGGCATCACAGCTCAGCCTCCCCCCCTGCATCACTCCCAAGGCCAAGAAAATCCCAAGGGAGTAAAATTATGTGTGTGTGTGCGCAAACATTTTTCCTCGGCAAACACTCCCCGAGACAACAAAATCAGCCGCCCCTGCACCCGTTCCCGCGCCGCCCCGCTCCTCTGACCCAGCAATTAGAGGCAGGCATTAATATTTAAATATTGCCAGCTCAGGAGAAGGGAAATCAAATAAAACACGCCGGTGTGCTGGCAGCACATCCAGCTCCCGCTCCATCGGCCTCAAGGAGGGTGCACAGCAGCAGTGGGGGTGCTGTGCCACACCGCTGGGGACACCAGGGCATTGATGCCACGAGGGGAACCCCCCTTCTGGGCCAAATCAGGGTGAGCAAGGAGGTGGCCAGCAAATGGTGAGCAAGCAGCAGTGATGCTCCTGCCTGCTCAGCTGGGGGGTTTCAAAGGAACCCCAGCCCCATGCTTTTGGGGTCCCCGCTCCCTCCCAGCCACAAAGCACCCGCCTGCAGGGTGCTGGGGACACACACATATTCAGGCTGTACCCCCCTCCGGGAGTCACCCCCCGGTCCCGCGGGTGCTCGGAGGCGGTGCTGGCCCAGCAAAGAGGATTTACTGCTCAACGCAAGGGGCTTTAGAGGCAATAACTTTCCCTCCTCTTGACTTAAATGGATTTGAAACTTCAAAAAGGATCGAGGGGGCAGGCTGCCAAGCGGCCGCCCCCAAGGGCTGACCCTGCGGGGGCTGGGGGGGGCCGAGGGGGGACTGAGAGCCCAGCCAGGGCCAACGGCCGTGGCAGATAAGGGTGGGGGGGCCCAGAAGGCCCCGAGATAAGGCGGCCGCCGTTAGGGGTGCGGGAGCTCTGGGGCGCTTCCTCCCACCCTGCCCCGCGGTACAACCGCCAGCGGGCAGCGGGGTGCCGGGGTGGGGGGACGCGGGGGGGGAAGTGGGACAGCCAGGGCGGCCAGGGCATGAGGCATGAGGCATGGCAAGGGCCAGTTCAAGGGCAATCCCCCTGGCAGCCTGCCCGGGCAGCTGCCACAGGCCAAGCTCTGTCCCGGCTGCTCCTTCCCGGGGCTTTGGCAGGGCTGCCCCACAGCCCCTCGGGGGCACCCAGCACCCCACAGGTGGGTGATGCACCCCAGCACTGCCAGCACACGGGGTCTGCGTTGGGTGTCCCCCTTGGGCCACGATGGCAGAGGCCATCTGCTGCTGCCCACGGTAAGGCCAGGCCTTACACCCAGAGCTGGCGGCAGTGCCAGGGCTCTGGGACAGAGGTGTGACCCATGGCACCGTGCCCTGGTGTGGGGGAGAGCACCACCACCTCCCACACGGCTGGCACAGGCACAAACCCCCCAGGAACAGCCCCTCCAGGCCTCAACCTCCCACGGGCCAGACGCCAGGGTCAGAGAGAGGGCTGGGGGACAGAGGAACAAACAGAGGAGCAGCGATTAAAACTAACACCCCCGCCTCAAGCTGCCCCCCGCCCCGTTCCCCTGTCCCAGCCACCAGCATGCTAGGAAGGAATAAACTGTCCTGCGTCCTTCGGCACCCCCCCTGCGCCCCCCAGCAGCCTGGCCCCCTGCCAAAGCCACCATCTCCTCGCTGCAGCTCCCTGCCCTGCAGCCAACACGCTCACCCTCACCCCCATCCACCGCCCAAAGCAGGCCCCATGTGCGCGCACAGCAGCGCAGGCCCAGCGGGACGTGCAGGGACACGCACCCCGTGTGCCCCCGGCGAGCACTCGGCACGCAGCGCTTGACACCCCGCGGTTGTGCAACGCTCCCGCACGCTCACACGTGTGCTAACAGCCACCTCCCCCCGCACACCGACCCCCCCAGCCCCGTGGGACCCACTGGCCTTAGCTGGCCAGCCTTGCCAGGCCGCTGGCCCCGTCACAGCCGCCAGCTCCCCGGCAGGTTACACACACAGGCTGCCAAGCGCACACGCAGCCGGGCGCACGCTCCCCTTGCTCACACCCACAAACCACACGGGCTCACCCCGGTGCTCGCCGGCGCACGCGCGCCCTTGCAGGAAGAGGCGCTGGCTTCCCGCTGCCTTTTCCCTCCATTAACTCCCTCCCTGGATCTGGATCCCGCTCGTGGCCCAGCAGGCACCCACGCGGCGCCCACCCCACAGCTCCGCGCCCTCGGCCACGGGAGGAGGATGGGGATGAGGATGAAGAGAGCGGGGCACTCGCCCTGCTGCTCCAAGGGCTGGCAGTGGGCACTTGCCCAGGGCTTGGGGACAGATGCCACCGATGGGGCACTCGATTGACAGATGCCACCCATTGGGGACTGGCACCCATGTCACCATGCAAAGCGGGCGCTAGCAGGGCACGGTGAGCCGGCAGCCCCAGGGCGAAGGGCACGGCAGGTGGCACAGGCAGGGCTGGAAGAGCCAGGATGGAGCAGGGCAATGAAGGTGGAGGCAGGCAAGACGCTGGGGCTGTGGCATCAGCCCGGCACAGGGTGCGGTGCCCGGGCTCCCCACTTTAGGCTCAATCAGCAACACGGTCCCTCCCCAGCTCCGGCCACCCTGGGTGTCCAGAAATATGGATATACGGCAGCGGCGGGTGGGTAAACTGAGGCACGGCCCCACACAGCACCCTGTGTGCCCGCATCGAGAGAGGGACAGGCAGCAAGGCAAGGAGAAGGGTCAAGGTTAGGGCCACCAAGTGCCATGCCAGCCATGGGAAATGACCCCAAGGGTCTCTCCGGAATGTGGGTCACGGCACCCAGAGGGTCTCATCTCCCTACAACACTCCCCAGCTGGATCCCCAGCTCCAAGGCAACCTCCATTTTCCAACCCAGGGAGTCCCCCAAGGCCAGGGTGACCTCTGTCCACAACACCACGGGGCACCTGAAGCTCAGGGTGACCTCTGTCCCCCCCATGATCAGGTGCTCTTCCACCAGGGTGACCTCCACCCCTCACACAATAGGGTCCTCCAAGCCAAGACGACCTCCATCCTCCAGGCCACAGGGTCCCCCGCCTCAGGGTGACCTCCATCCCCCAAACAACAGTGTCCCCTGAAGCTCAGGGTGACCACCACCCTCTGTGTTATGGGGTCCCCCAACTCTGGGGCGATGTCAGTCCACACACAGTGGGGTCCCCCAAATCCAAGGTGACCTCCATCCCCCACATCACAGGGACCCCCCAGCCCCAGGGCAACCATGGGGTCTCTCAGCCCCAGGGTGACCTTGCTCTCCCACAGCATGGGTTCCTCCAGACCCAGGGTGACCTCTGTTCCCCTCACAACAGGGTTCCCCAATCCAGGGTGACCTCCATCCCCCACACCATGGGTTCCCCCAAACACAAAGCGACCACTGCCCCTTATACCATGGGGTCCCCCCGGTCCAGGGTGACCTCCATTCACCAAACAACAGTGCCCCCAAATCCCAGGGCAACCTCCACCCCCTATATCATGAGGTCCCCCAACCCCAGGGTGACCTCCATCCCCCACTCCACAGTCTCTCTCAGCCCCAGGCTGACCTCTGTTCCTCACACCGCAGGGTCCCCCGACCCCAGGGTGACCTCCATCCCCCACGCCGGGTCCCCCAGCAAATGGGCTGGGGGGGGGTCTGCGAGCGGCGGGATCACACCAACCCCATCCCACCCCTCCAGCACCACCCGCACCCGAGGGGGACCCCGCTGCCCCCTCCCCACGGCGCTGCTGGGGGGTTCCCGTGGGGGGGTCACTCACCCGCGGGCCGCGCCGTCCAGCGGGGGCTGCGCTCCTCCATGGGCAGCGCTGGAGGCAGCGGAGCGGAGCCGAGCGGAGCGGAGCCGTGCCGAGCCGAGCCGTGCCGAGCCTTCCCCCGCCGCTTCCTGCTTCCCTCGGCGCCCGCCCGCCGCCCCGGGAGCCGCACGGCTGGAGCGTGACTCACCGGGGGCCGGGCCGGGCAGGGCAGGGCGGCGGGGGCGGGGGCGACGGGCACCGGCAGCGAGGCACGGGGGGCTCCGAAAACGGGGATGCTGGGCAGGGAGCGGGACCCCTCCCAGCCGGGATCACCCCCCCAATTCACCTGGGATGGGGGTTCCCCCGATGCGGGGGGTCCCACGGGGTCTCCCTCCCTCCGCAGCATGCCAAGAATTAGGGTGAGGGGGGTGTCACTACTGATGACCCCACAGGTGACCTCTCCCCAAATGTAGAGATGAGGGGATGCCTGTGCCAGGCACTGATGGGGGCCAGAGGTTGGGGTGGGATCCAGGCCTTTGACCCCCACCCCAAAACTGCTCCAAGACACCCTGGGAGGCTCAGGGGTGCCAGCCTGGCCCAGCACAGTGAGCACCCAGGGTGGTCCTGAGCCCAGACCCTGCAGAGATAAGGGGTATTCCCCTCGGGGCACCCCAGTGCCCCAGGGACCCCCTGCACCAGGAGTGGGAATGAGAACAGCACTGTCCCCCCCGGGTGGGGATGGTGGTGGTCAGCCCTGTGCCGTGCCACCATCACCTGGGCTTGGGGACACCAGTGACATGAGTGGGGTGGGGCTCAGCCCACTCACACAGGAGGAAGTTGCCCATCATTCACCGGCCACGCCGGTTGGCTCCACGCGCCGGACAGGCTCGGCTGCCTCGGACAGGCCAGACCCCCACCTCCCCCGGGCCAGAAGGAAGCTTCAGTGAGGAATCTCATCCTGGCACTGCCAGCCGTGAACTGGCATCTCTGCAGGAGGAGACAAAGGCCATGACAGGGACACCCAGCTGTTCCCAAACAAACTGCCACACCACCACACACACAGCCCCAAGCCCTTTCCCGGCTCACCCTCACCTCTGCATCCCCTCCTTCCTCCTCCTCTTCCTGCAACAGGCCCTAGTGCCCGCCACGCCGGTGCTGCTGTGGTGCCGCTGCTGCCCGCCACCCCCCCAGCCCTCCTCATGCTTCCCCCCCACCCTCCTCGTGCTTCCCCCCCCTCCAACTCCCTTTTCCCGTTCTATTTTAAATTTTTATTGCATTCTTTTTAAAGAATACAGAGGAACAAATGCCCTTATCAGCAATTCTCACAAGGTATAAAGAGCCGCTTTTATCTCCTGCCTTTACTAATCTAGAGCGAGCCAATGCCTGTTAATTTTTTAATTTTCCTGGTGAATGCATTTGTGGTTCCGTCAGCATCCATCCGGACACGCACACAGGATCCCCTCGGCATCCCAGCCCAGCCACCCTGGCATGGGATTGTCACCGTGCTGGCAGAGCAGTGGCTCATGGTTTGGCAACCACAAAGAGGTTTTGTGCACCGGGAAGTCCTGTATGTGACACAAGGCTCACCAGGACACCCTGGGATGTGTCACCACCCCCAAGATATGGAGGTGCTCCCGGGGATGCCAGCCTGTCTCTGCCTGGCCATAGGGACTGCTGACAGTGTGGGTCTCCATGCCAAGCTGTCCAGCTGTCATTGTCACTCTCTCTGGCCGAGGTCCCTGCAGGGGCAAAGGGGGGGTCACCCCTTTGTCCCCCCCCAGGATGGGACACAGCGCAGGCTGCCTGCACAGCAGGGCTGGGAGCGCGGCAGCCGGACGCGGTGCGCAGATGAGATGTGGCAGGCGTGTAACAAGCCATTAGTCACTGTCACCTTTGCCCGGCAGCCACTGGCAGGGTAATAAATCCCGGGCTGACTCCAGCGGGCCCGTTCCAGGCCACGGCTCCCAGCTTGCCTCCACGCCACTGCCGGCTGGGCTGTGAGCAGCTTGTAAATGCATCCTGGCCCCCCCGGGGGACACAGCGCCTTGCAGGGTCCCCAAACCACGGCCAGATCCCCGTGGGGCTGATTGACGGGTGACATGGGCTACTGCAATCCTGGGGAGTGTCCTTCTTAGGGAATGTGAGGGGTCACAAATCCCCACCACCAAGCAGCCCCCTGGCCCTGCAGGCTGCCCCCCGGCTCTCCCTGCCTGTCCCGGCTTCCTGCCCGCTGCACCTTGCGGTTCCCGGCTCTTCCCAGCCCAACGCCAGGAACCGGCATCGGCGGCTGTTACGGGATCAAAGGAGCCTGGCGTGGCCCAGCACAACACGGCCCGGCGCGCCCGCCGGGAAGGGCTGGCAAACAGGCCGGTCCAGGGAGGCGGCAGGCGGGAAGCACGCATGATACCTCTCCTAAAAATGCTGCTGCTCCTGACGGACGGGGCGGCCGAGTCCCTGGAGCCGCGGTCCATCCCAGCCCCGGGGGCCCCCCGGTTCCCCAGCACAGCCAGCCCAACACCGCGGCTCTCCCTGGCGCCCACAGCCTGACTCACGGCCCCGGGGATGGCGGGCAGGGACCGTGGAGCTATCGGGGTCACCTTCCCAGCGGGGCTGCGGGTGTTGGATCCCAACCCCAAGCCGCTGGGCGTGAGCCTTCACTGGGAGCCCCAAGCAGCACACTGGGCTGATGGTCACCCCACAGTGGGACGGGGGCATCCTTTGGGAATGGCAGCCCTGTACCCTCTGGTATCCCCCACCATCACCTACTTGTGGCTCCAGCGTCCGCACCCTCCACATCCAAAGGCGTCCGCTGGCCGATGTCCGGGGCAGTGCTGCCCGTTCCCGGGCTCTCCCCAGCGCTGGCCACCCGGTGTCGGGGCTCACCGGCCACAGGCTTAGTGACGGCTGTCTCCAGGGACGAAGAGGACGCCTGGAAGAGAAGCAGGACAGACACTCAGCGCCGTTGCCTCTCCCTGTCGGAGCAGCGCTGGCGCGGGTGGGGGGCACAGGGGGGTTCGGGGCGCACAGACACAAGATGCTTTTGTTTTCCTGCCGGCCGGTGCACGTGGCCAGCGCAGGAGCCGCACGCCAGCCCCGCCGCGGGGCTACAGCTGGATCCGGCCGATGGCTCCCAGCACAGCCAGACAAGAAAGGCTGCAGGGGGGTGAGGACATGAATCAAAGCGGCGTCCCCTCGCCCGCCGGCAGCAGCTGGCCGGTTAGGCAGCTCCCGATTACTCAACCGGGCAGTGTTTACTCGAGATCAACAACCCCCCATCGCCTTCCCTGCCAGGCGGGCGAGGGAAACGTGCTGCTGGGATGGGGATGGCATTCCCGCTGCACCTTGCTTGGGGACAGTCCACCTCCTCGACCCCTGGGCACTGCTGTGGCCCTGGGTTTGTTGTAGCTGTCACCCTCCTGCCTGGGCACACAGCCTGGGCTGTCACCGCTCCTGTTTAGCTTTAAAAAAGCAACAGCCACTGACACCACGCTCATCCCAGAACTGTTGTGCCACTCTGGGAAAGACACACAGACACCCCAGGTTCACAGGATGCTGCACCCACCCTGGGCATGGTGGGATGCAGGTGACCTCTCCCTGCCACAGGTGACATCCATTGGGGACACCGTGCGCCTGATTTGGGGACATTAGGGCCACGGTGAGGATTTTATGTTGACCCTGTTTTTCTCAGGATTACTCCTATAAACATGGAGATGGATGGTCGGTGGATGTCTTGCTGGGAAGCCCTTAGACTCAACGAGCTACGCACACAAGTGGACATATAAATTTACCATTTGCTTCCTGGAAAGGTTTAATTTATGGAATTCATATGGCAGCGCCGCACAACCGCGAGTGCTTGGCACATCCCGTGAGTCCTCGAGTGCCACCATGTCCCAGCTCCAACTGGCGGGGTGCCACCGGCTGTCCCAGTGATGGCGGGATGCTGTTCTCCTTCCCAATGATTAACAGAAGATGACTTTCACAGCAGGCAGGGGATAAGCCCAGGGATCAGTCCCCAGCCCTGACAGCTTGGTGTGGGATCCCTGGAGGTGGCAGGGATGTCTCAGGGGGGAGGCCATGCCACTGCTCCTCCTCCCAGGACAATGCCACCGGCAGCAGCAGGCAGCAATCCCCTACCTGTGGGCATGAGAAAAGGCTGGGGTGCACTTTGATACCCGGAGCAACTGATCATTAATTAGCATTAATCACTCCCCATCACGTGTCACAGCAGCATTGGGCAAGACGCAGCTGGGAAGCACCAGGCCAGAGTCTTGGGGGGGAAGGTGGATTTTGACAACTGGGCCAAGGCTGGCACCCTCCTGCTCCCCAGGGAGCCCCCTCAGACCCTGACCCACACCCCAACCCACCCAGCAGCCCCGCAGCACCAGCAGCTCCCATCCCTTCTATTTTCCTGCCAAGCGATGCTGAGATGCAAAGGCACCAGAGATGGGTCCCACCTGCCCAAGGGCAGCCAGGATCCGACCTCCCCTCACCACCCGTGTCCCCTGGGACCCCCAGGCTCTGCAGGGAGCACCGGCCGCCTCCTTGCTTTAACTTCACCCGGCGCTATCTGTCAGCAAATCATCCCCGGTTACACAGATAAGGAATAATTGATGCAAAGGAGCCATCTGTTTGCGAACACGGAATATCTGCTCAATTAGGAGGGATCTGTCCACCCAGATAAAGCATGGCGGCAGCCCCTCGGAGGGGGGGCCTCCTCCCCAGCCACGTCCTCAAAGACTCACCCCCAATTAGAGGCGAGCGGGTTGATTTGGGTGCTAATTTGCTAAGCAGCACCCTGAGGTGCTTGGGAAGAAGCTGGGAGGGAAGGGTGCTCTGCCACCAAGAGCTGAAATTTGAGGGGAGGGCTGGCCGATCCCCCACATCTCACTGGGAGGAAGCTCAGCTCCTCCTGGCTCTGGGAGATGCTCATCCCACATCTTTCCAGGGCTGGAGAGAGGGGACCAGGATCTGTGCCTGCTGAATGGCGCTGAGCTGAGGCCGGCCCGCTCGTGACACGCATCAAGGGACCCTGCAGATGGACAAGCCTGAAACAGCTCCCAGGACATCCACAACAGGGATCAGGGACACAGGGCACAGCCTCAAGCACATCCAGGTCAGGGGTAGGTGTGCAGGGGGTGACAGCAATGTGACATCGCTATGTGATGTTACTAACACAGGAGAAATGGACCTGGCACGCAGGCCAGCTCCACAAGTGACAAAACCACAGGGAAAAGGCTCCAACCAGAGCTGGCAGGGATGGCCCCATGGCATGACACTCCTCAAACCCCTCCTGGGTGGCATCTGCCCCTCTCTACCCAAGCAGGTTCTTGGTATGAAGGGCGTGGAGAGCTCGAGTAGGGTCAAAATACAGCTGGTGGCCTCTAGGGACAGACACAGAGAGGCACTGCCAGACCCCACATCAGCCATGTCACCTGGTGCCCCCCCTGCCCTTGGTGTGGTGCCCAGGGCAGGCAGTGTGGCAGTCTGGGAACACAATGGCACCAAGGGCAGGGGATAGTGTCCCCATGCCCAGTGTCCCCACGCCTGTCCCTCCCTGCCAAGGGCACATTCCTTCTGCTCCCATCACTGGGCTAAATACCTGCTGCAGCTCCCAGCTCTGCCCCCAGCTTTGGGATGCCAGTGGTGGGGTGGGAAAGCAAAGGGCAGGAGGCCACGCCAGCGTACTTCCTGTGCCTTCAGGACACCCAAAAACGTGGCTTCCCCATTCCACCTCCCCTGTGCCTCGCCTGCTGCTGGGACGGGCTGCGGCGTGCGCAGCGCCGATGCCGCCCACGGAAACGCCGCCCACGGGAATGCCACGGGCACGGCAAAGCCCCCACCGCAACACCCCAACCTCCACCCTCCCGGGTGGCAGCACCCCGGAAAACCCCCGTGCTGCCAGCAGCCAGGGCACCGGGGGTGGATGCAATCTTTGGCTCTTGGCTGGCATCACCCCAGCAAGGCAGTGGGCATGGAGCCCGGCAAGCACCGGCACAGCTGCACCAGCGATGGGGTTTGGCACAACCTCGGTGCCACCTCCTGTGAGCGAGCAAGGGATGAGGTGAGGAGAATGCCCAGCACAGAGGGGCCACATCCTGCACTTCCCAGGGATGCAGAGAGCACCAGCACCCGGCTGGAAGGCCTGGGGGACACAAACCCTCGCTGTGCCCCAGCTCCCCCAGGCCCAGGAGGCGGTGCTCAGGATAAAAGGTGGTTTTGGAGTGTTGAGGGCTGCCGGAGCAGGCTGCCCCCAGTTCCCTTTGTCGCTGAGGCCCTCAAGCCCCCCGGCTCCTGCTGAGGCTTTATCACAGCACAGCCCCTGCCGTGTGTTCCCCCAGACGTTTCCAGCTGCTCTTCCCTCCAGGAAGCCTCTGCCCTCCTCATCCTTGTCCCAGCAGCCTGAAAACACAGGGTTTTCCCACAAGAGCAGGCTGGGGTCCCCCTGGGGAGCTGGGGTCCCTGCTGGTGGCACGGCTTGGCCCTGATGGGTGCCCACGGGAGGGGTGGTGGCTGGGTCCATGCATCTCCACCGTATTTAAAGTTTCTCAGCCGTGTTTGCTGGC
This sequence comes from Corvus moneduloides, assembly GCF_009650955.1. Taxonomy (NCBI): domain Eukaryota; kingdom Metazoa; phylum Chordata; class Aves; order Passeriformes; family Corvidae; genus Corvus; species Corvus moneduloides. The sequence goes on along the minus strand of NC_045487.1, from coordinate 2,362,941 downwards.
GGAAAGTTGGAACCTACAATTACAGCTGTGCTAACCCCTCATTAAAGAGGGGAAGGGGAAAAAAATAAAAAGGGGAAAGAAACAAAAGGCTCCAGAGTGAGACACGGAGCCGTTAACCCTTCCCAAGACGGGGATGTGGCCCCCCAGGAAATTCAAACAGCTGGAGGGATGGGTCACTGTGGTGGCAGGTGACACCGTGTGCCGAGGGTCTGCCCATGAGCATCACTGCCCACCTGGATCCCCAATCCATGTCCCAGCGCAGCGGCGGTGCCAGCTGTGCCGCGGCGCCCGCGTGGGCACGGCTGCGGCTGTGCCGGAGCCGTTTGTCACAGCGGGGCTGCGGTTCCCGCTCGCTCTCCAGCAGCGACACCGTGACGCCTGCTCCAGGAGCCCACACAATATGTTCGCACTCATCTCGCAGCTGCCCCCAGACAGCCCGAGGTGCCGCGCTCCTCGCCGGCGTGGGGGCCGGTGTGTGCCGGCAGAGCTGCGACGTGCCGGTTGGGAACCAGCACGGATGGAAGGGGCTGGAGACTGTGGTCAGGCTGAATGCCACAAGGGCAGATGAGACTGGAAACACCACTGGCACGGGCAAGGGATGCACCAGTGGCTGCCCATGCCCGAGCACACTCACACACACCAGACTGTGCCACGAGCCCTGAGAATAGCAGGCAGGGGGACAGGCCTGGCCGTGACCCTCGTGTGTCACCACAGCCCACCCTGCACCACTTGGAGCAGAAGCACATGGGGTGAAGCACAACCCCCCCAGGACCCCATCCTCAGCGAGGGTCCGACCCTGTGGCCACCCCAGCACGACCACAGCCCCCCTCATGCCCCCATTCCCGGGGAGCAGCGGGTCCCCGCGTCACTCTCCAGCCTCCCCCCGGCGACACCACCTCAGCGCCGCGGCCGCAGCGGCTCTGACAGCAGCTAACGAGCTGCAGGCAGCAATTTGGGTTATATATAGCCCCAAAGTGACTGCATCTAATTGCTCCAGCGCGCACCGGCCCCGCCGCGGGGTCCGGGTGCTGGGCGCGGGGGGACAGGGTGAGTGGCACGTGCTCAGCCCCCCTCCCCCGGCTGTCACCCCGTGTGACCCCCGGGCACCCTGAGGCTGGCAGGGCACAAGCATCACCCCATCCACGCCGTCCCCGAGGAGCTGGGCTGTTCCCGGCGGCTTTGTGCCGGGCCATAAGCGGCTTTGGCTAAAGCCGCCGTCCCAGCCTGTCCCAGCCAGGGACCCTAAAGAGCTTTTGTCCCCTCTCATTAAGGGGTTTCGGCCAGGGGGCCATGGGCGCTCAGCACCCAGCAGTCCCTCTCCGCAGCCTGCGGGCTCCGGCCAGCTGCTCCGGCAGCCCCGGGGAGGGAGGGATGGCTGGAGGCAGAGAGGGAGGGAGGTGCTCCCTTTGTGGCAGCCCCCATCCCCTCGCAGCAGCTGCCAGGCGAGGCGGCGGGCGCGCAGATGCGGCCGGGGGAGGTGCTCTGTGTGTGTGTGTGTGTGTGTAGGGGGGTCCCCCGCAGCGGCTCCCCACGCCGGCGGGGCAAGCGGCGGCCCCCGCGTGCAGCCGCCGGCGGGGAGGGGGAGCCGGAGCCGAAATTGTTTGCCAGCTTCCTCGAGACGGCACAATGGAGGGCGCGCAGGCGGATCCGGGGTCAGGGGTGAGAGCAGCAATAAGTGGTTTATGCCTTTTGTGAAGAGGCTGAACTGACAGCTCGCTGGATTAACAAAGACGTCCTCTGTTCCCGGGCAGGTCATGTGGAAAGCGCTGCGCCGACCCCTGTCACTTCTTTTTTTTGCAAGAACAGACATTTGTTCGCCAGCGAACAGGGAGGTGATGGAGGGGGAGGCGGGGGGCACGCAGCCGCCTGCTCCTGGCTTTTCCTCGAGCTCCTCTGGGGCTCTGGGCGTGGGGATCGGCGGCTGCTCGCTGCTCCGGCAGCTCAGGCCAGGCCGTGTCTCCTCCCGTGCCTCAGTTTCTCCAGGCTGTGGGATGAGCCGTGGCTGGTGGGGATGTCAGCGCCTGCAGCCCATGCCCGGGCAGTGCAGTGTTCCACAATGCTCCACACGTCCACACAAAATCCCCTCCATGCTCATCATCCCTCCATCACCCCAGCGCCAGGCTGGCTGGGCAGGATGGGACCCGCATCCTGCTTGGTCCCTGTCCCACTGTGGGGACACACATCTCTAGCTCACGTTCGCCAGTCCCTGCCAGGCTGGGGAATGTTGCCTTCACCCTCCTTTCAAGGCAGGGAAACTGAGGCAGGGGAGGATGTGAGCATCCCACCCATGCATGGACAGCAGGGCTGGCAGCAGCACTGCCACTCCTGGTGCCGGGCCTGCAGGGAACAATCAGCTTTTTCAAATCCTCAAGGATTTCCTCAAGGTTGTGCAGCACAGAGCCTTCACTGTCATCATTAGGCTCCAGAGTTAACAGCTGCAGTGCTGCCGTTCCACACTGAGACAAACTGTCCTGGCTGGGGCAGTCACTCCCTGGCCTCAGATGTCCCTGCAGCTTCCACCTCCCACTGCCACCACGCCCCAGCCCCGGCTCCAGGTACCCCTGAGACCATGGGGCCCAGAGCTGGTATGGGAGGCATGCAGCTTGGTGTCTGTCACCCAAATCCTGCTGACATCCCACAAGGACATGCAGCTGCTCAGCCCCAGCCCCTGCTCCCCATCTCCATCTCAGGGACACCACCACCCAGCACAGCTCACCCACCTCCAGCTCCGGAGCTGCTGGGCGCTCTGTGACCAGTGTCCCCTCCCCACCACCCTAAATACCTGCCATGGGGAAAGGCAGCTGTCCCAAGGGACTTTTCACTCTGGAAAACCCCACCCACCCCACAGCGGCTCATGTTTTCGGGACATTCCCACACGGGCCAATCCCCGCGTGCTCAGGGGTAAACCGAGGCAGGGAGGCACAGCCAGGTGGGTGCAAGGCTCTGCTGGGTGAGGGGACACATCTGGGGGTCTCCATCCCGCTTGGGGGGGGGGACACGTCACGGCAATCCCAGCGAGGGCCGCACGCCGGCTGGGCCATCAGCTCGCGGCGCGGTGGCATTAAGGCCTCGATCCGTGTCCCTCGATCCGCCGTGTCCCCCTTCTCCATCCCGCGGGCAGCTTAGCGCCCGTTCCCGGCTCCCGCCTGCCATCTAAAGACGGACTTACCGCCAGGTCCGGCGCTGCCTTAAGCCGCAGATTAAATGTGAACCATCTGCAAGGGGAAACTTTAATGCAGGATAATACCTGCCACACACACCCCGCCGTGTCACCGCACGCCCCGGCCAGGTGGGCACAGAGCCCCGCGCTGGCATCGAGTCCCTCCACGGGGATGTTGAGGCTCTGCACATGATGTTCCCATCCTCCTGGATGTCCCCATCGTCCTTGCTGTCCCCTCCTGGCACAGCCCCGTGAGGATCCATGGCTGAGAGCTGCACGCCCAGCCAGCCCCTGCCTCACCAGCCCGTGTCCCCCCCTAAGGCAGACACCCCAGGCAGGGGACACCCAGGCGTGGGGGGGTGGGGGGTGGGGGGGTGTCCAGCCAATGCCCCACCTGGTTAATTAGTTTAAGTGATTAAAGTCTCTTCATCAGGGCAGCAGATTAGCCCCTGCAGCTGGGAGCTGTTTTCCCTCACAATCTCCTCCCTCAGGGGACAACACGGGGGGTCCTGCACTGTCCCCATTTTGAAGAGCGAATCCCACCTCCCCAGCCCCAAAAAAGGTGGCCCAGGTGTCCTCTGTCCCCTCAGCCTGGCATAGCCCCCAGTAATGCCCAGACCGGCAGAATCACCCAGGGTGCAGGGGGGACATGGGGTCACCCAGGCTGTCCCTAATGCTAGTGGGGACACAGCTGGGCTGAGCATGACAGGAATGACCTCTGCAGGAAGGAGGGATTCCTGGCGGGCAGTGCACCCCAAAGGTGGGTGGGGGAAGATGAGACACCTCCTGCCAACTCAGCACCCCAATGAATTACACGGGATCACGGGTCCCTGCTCAGGTCAGCAGGAAAAGAAGCCAGGGAGGTTTTCCACCACCCAGCCCACTCCTGACGGAGAATTTACAGCCAGGATCCACTACAGGCTCAGTAATTAGTGTTGAGATGCTGAATCAGCACCTGGCCATGGGCACCGAAGGGATGGAGCTGGAGGGGCTCTGGGACAGATGGTGGCCCCCCAGAAGGGACACAGGGTGCACTGGAGTGACCCAGCAGTGCTTGACAGAGGAGGGGGCCATCCCCATGCCTGGGAAGTCTGGGGGAAAGCTGGCTAGCCCAGCATCCCATCCCAGTCTGCTGCTCCAGGACCAGCTCCAGCCCAGGATCCCTCAGGTGTCACTGAGGGACAGAACCCCCTGATCCCGCTCACCTAAAGACAAAAATCCCTCTGGTCCTCCCTTCACAGCCTGGATGCTGCATCCCAGGATGCTCAAGCCCTGGGATGCCCGAGCATCCGCCCAGCTGTGCCCGGGCAGCCCTCTGGCCTTCACGGCTGCCATCAATTTCCTGGGGTCGGGAATGGCAGGGCCGGCTCCCCAGCAGATCCAGCCTCTGCTCCGTGGCTGATTACAGCCATTTCCCTGCCCGTGCCCCCTCCCCGCTGTCTGCCTCCTGCCTCCGTCTGCTGCCTGGTTTTACGAGGGCCATTTCCAAGAGGTCGCTGGAAATAGATTTTTATCACCTCGTGATAAATATCGTTTATGGTGACATTACTGCTCCGAGCAGCCGCGCAGGGGAGGGAGGAGAGGCAGGCGGACGCCCGCGCCCAACCCCAGCTCCACGGGGCACCGGCTGGGCCCCTCCTCGTCCCTGTCCCCATTCCCGGAGGTTCGGGCAGCGCCATCCGACACCATCCATCCATCCATCCATCCAGGCGGCAGGAACAGAGGGAGCTGCATCATTAGCCCCGCGCGCCATTAAGCACTTAAAAAGCCATAGGAATAAGCCGCGCCATTAGCTGGCAAGCGAGCTGGGAGGGGAGGGATGCACGGAACCCAGCGTGGACCAGGGAATGTCAGCACCCCGAGGGCTCCCGCGTGCCCGGGGAGCGGGGGCAGGACCGCCCCCTCCCGCACACAGCTCCAAGGTGGAAAACCAGGGGCTTTCGGAGCTGACACATCGCTTCTACAAGAGGTGACGCCACTGGGCGCCTCTCCCAGAGGGACTTTTCGGCAGAGTAGGGAGAACCAGCTCCCTGCTCATCCCCTCCTCTGCTTTAGGGATGGAGCTGGCACAGAAACATGGGAGAAAAACCACCACTGAGCTGAGAACGGCAAGCTCACGGCAGCGGTGGCCCCGGGTGTTGCAACCCTGCACGGAGGTGACCCGGCAGCCCAGGGGAGCAGGTCCTGCCCTGGCCGAGCCCGCAGGCAGGACGGCTGCCCAGCCGTACCCACAGGCAGCTGCCTCTGGAAAAGGGCACGGCAGCGGGCAGGGGGCCAAGGCCAAGCCGCTCTCTGTGCCAGCCCCGCCACACACAGCGCCGGGCACCGGCCACCCTTGGGGGGAACAATCACCCCATTCACCAGTGCCAAGGTGAGGTGGTGTCACCTGTGGGGACGGGCACAGTCCCCAGGAAGCCAGAGCTGGGGTGCAGAGCAGCAGCAAAACTGCACACCCAGCAAAGAGCAACCCTGCCTGCAGGCAGAGCGCGGCACTGCCGGCCCGTGCCAAGAATCTTGTTTGCTCTCCCCAGCCCTGGCACTGGGTCCCTCGGGCAAGCTGCCTCCTGCCCCGCTGCCTCAGTTTCCCCAGCTGGCAGGGATGGCAGGGCATGGGCAGAGGGTGGGCTGCCATGGGGGGACCCCAGCCTCGTGTTGTGGCTGCTTGTGACACGCAGCGCGAACCCACCGTGACACAGAGCTGTGGTGACTTATTGGGAAGTGACCCCATGGCATGGGGCCAGGAGGGGGGGAGCAGCGGGACTTTGTATGTGGACAGGCACAGCCAGATGGCAGCAGTGGCCACCTGGCATGGTGGCACAACCCCTCCTCAGGTCCCCACACCTGGTGGGCAGAAAACAACCCCAAAAAGGGCCAGCCCGGTCACCCTGATGACACACGGGGCTGCATGGGGACAGCCAGCCCCACATGCAAGGACGAGGAGTGCTGGTGGTGTCCACCCTGTCTCCCTCTCTGCTGCCAGGACACGTGTGTGGGTCACCCACGCCAGCAGCTGGCACTGTCCCCTGTTGCCACTACCCACCTTTAGGACATGGGTTCCCCAAGCCGCTGCATCCCCTTGGGGACAAGGAGTCCCTTGTCCAACAGAGCCCCCGGAATGCCCGGCAGCAGGATGCCTGAAGAGCCAGCTGCCTCCTGTGCCCATGAAAGGAGATTTGTTCACCTGATGAGTGGCTCGGTGACCCCACGTCCAGCTCCTGCCACCACCCCGTGGCTCCTGGCATGCAGCAGCCAGCACGCCCTGGCAGGGCCACCTCGCCGGCGGTCGCGGTGACCTTACACCGCTGCCGGAGCGCTCCAAGCCCAGCGCTTGGCCCGGCACACGGATCCTCCGGCCAAGGCGGGCTGGCGGCTTGGCACCCACCCTCCCACAGCGCGGGCAGGGAGCGGGCAGCAGCAGCTGCAGGAGGTGCCGACAGACGGACAGACAGCACGAGCACAGCCCCCTGCGCGCCGCCCCGAGCCCGGGGGTGCGGGTCCTGCCCACACCAGGACCGGCAGAGCCCAGCTGGGCAACCTCCCAGGCCACCAGCATCCCTCACTGGGGGGGCAAATCCCACCTCAGCACCCCAGCAGAGCACCCGGAGGTGCCCCCCATCACCCACAGATGGAGCCTTGCGCTGCCCCAGTGGCCACATGCCCCAAACCCTTCGCCCACTGCCCCACAGGAGCCAGAGATGAACCCCTCGAGGGCGGGTGCACATTCTGCAGCCCCCAGGTTGGGGTGCCCCCCAAGCACCCCATTAGAGCTGTGTATGGGCCTGCTGGGGTGCAGAAAAAACATTTTACTACTTAAAAAAAAAAAACTACAGAAAAAACTGGAAGTGCAGAAGGCACCTGACAGCACCACACAAAGTTTGCAGCAAGTTCCACAGACTCCCCCCCCTCAAGTACCCACCGCAGGCCAGGGGGCCACAGGGGTCCCCCCACTGTGTCCCCACACCCACCCACAGCAGGAGCCACACACACACACAGAGAAATTGGGGGGGGGGACACGCAACAAGTCGGGGTGGGGCTACAGGGTTTATCTCCCCAACAAGGCTGGTGGGGTGCCCCCCTCAAGGCTGAATGGGGGGTGGGATGGGGGTTACGGGGTGGGGGGCACAGGCAGGGGTTGGGGGTATGGGGTGGGTACAGGCAGGGGTGGGGGGTACAGGCGGGGAGGTAGAGGCAGTGGGTAGGGGGGCACAGAGGGGTGGGAGGATACAGGAGGGGGTGGGGGCATTTAGGATGGGGACGAGGGGGGTACAGTCGTGAGGGGGATACAGGTGGAGATGAGAGAGGTGCAGACAGGAGGTAGGGGGTACAGATGTGGGCAGTACAGGGATGGGATGGGATGGGATGGGATGGGATGGGATGGGATGGGATGGGATGGGATGGGATGGGATGGGATGGGATGGGATGGAAGGTACAGCCGGGGGGGTACAGGTAAGGCAGGGGGACAGTCCGAGGGGATGGCATAGGCAGCTGCCTGCCCTGCACGTACCTGCGCGGGCGCTGCGGGGCGCGGTGCGGGACGCGGTGCGGGGCGCGGGCGGCGCGGTGACCCCGGCGGCGGCAGCGGGAGGAGGCAGCGCCGCGCACACGCACACGCGCGATCACATCCCGAGCCGCCGGCGAGAGGCGGGGGGGACACACACACACAGACACACACACACAGACACACACACACGCACGCACTGCTAGGGGGGTGGGGGCTGTGCTGAGCTGGGGGGGTGGGGGTCAGGGAAATTAATAACCGAGAAAAAGGCACTTACCCCCTCCGCGGGGCTCGCCACCGTGCCGCGGGGGTGGCTGGAGGGTGGCGCTGGGAGGGGAGGGGGGGATCAAAGGATGGGGGTGAGGGGGGGGGGGGTCTCGCCAGCCCCCGCTGCCTGCCACAACAAAGAGCCAGACACAACAAAAGCAGCATATGGCCAGAGCCGCGCGGGGCTGTAAATTAAACATAAAGGGAAGATTAGATAATTAATGAGCGCTCCCGGGCCAGCCCCTGGGGAAGGGGAGGGGGGCGCTGCCTGCTGCGGGGAGCCCCGAGCCCCCCGCCCAGCCCCGGCGGGGAGGGGGCCGGGGGGGCACCTGTTGGGAGGGAGGATGGGCAGCGGCCGGGCCAGCCTCGCCAGCTGCTCCGGGGCGCAGCCTAAGAGGATTAGCGGGGGCATCCCGCCCCCGGCAAAAGGGCTTGAAGCTGCAGCGCTGGGGGTGGGGGTCCCTTGAACCCCCCCCGTGCGGTGTCGCCTCTGCCCCAGCCTCGGGCAGCTTCCCGGGGGGGGTTGGGCTCGCATCCCGCATCCCTGCATCCCTCCCCCGGCAGCATCCCGGGCGGGTGGGCTCGCATCCTGCATTCCTCTGCCTCCAAGAGCAGGACCCACCCCCACGCGGGGGTTCAGGCACAGCTCAGCGCGTTCCCCCTTGCCCGTGTTCCCACTGCCACGCGGGGAAAGCGGCCCCTGCGCTGCCAGGAGCACAGAGGCCTTTGGAATGCCCCAAATCCACCGTGCTAGGCAGAAAAGGGGAAACTGAGGCAGAAGAGGGGAAACCAGGAAGAAGGGGGGGCACTGAGGTAGGAGAGGGGAAACTGAGGCAGGAGGGGGTGAGCCCGTGCTGGTGGCTCAGATCTGCGTGGGGGCAGCTTGGCGCTGTCCCCAGCCAGCCCTGGGACATCACTGCCCTGGGACATCAGCACTGGCATGTCCTGGCGGGCTGGCTGCCCCCGGCAGGCAGGAGGAGGGGGTACCCCGGGAAAGGGGGTGCCAGAAAGAGCGTCAGGCTCGGCCCCGGCCAGGGGAAGGAGTTAATCCCATTATTGGCAGGCTCACAGATGGCGGCTGCACTATTCCCCTGCTTAGCAGATTGAACAGATCAGGCAGGAGGGAGGGAAGGAGGTGGGGGGATCTCCCCCCCCAAACACCCACAGAACAGGGGTGTGAGGGGCTGTGAACACCCCCCTCAGCCCCATAAGAGCCTGAGAGCACCCAGGGGTGCTGCCCCGCTCCCCACTGCACCCTTTGCTAACATAAATCCATCTTCTCTGCCCTGGACAAGGGGTGGCAGACACAGCAGGGGACTCGGGGACACCCCTGCTGTCCCCACGCCAAACCTGCCACCCCCCAGGTTCTCCAGGAGGTCAAGGGCCAGGTCCTGTTTCCCTGGCTCGGGGAGATTTGAGCAGCTGCTCCCAGGGCATCAGCAGCCAGGGCTGGAGCCCAGGATTAGGGAGTGTGGGAAAGGGCTGGCAGGAAGCCAGGGACAGAGAGGCTGGAACGTCCTGAGCAGGGAGGACAACCGAAAAGGGATGGAGGGAGGGAGGGATGAGGGAAGAGCAGGAGCCAACAGCTCCTCACCCCCCGTGACACCAGCGTGGAACCACAAGACTCCACCCGAGCGCCTCCACCCCTGCCACGAGCTTGCCAGGGCTCAGCGACCTCCACCCCACAGCCATTCCCCACCGCAGGAGACCCCGGATAACCCCGGGGCCAGGTCCGGGTGGCTCCCAGCCCAGTCCCAGCGGGCAGGATGAGGCCACCTCCAAAGCAAAGGTGCCCACTTGCCTTTTGGGAAACGGTTGGGAAACACTGCGCCTTTGATTCTGCGGGGTCAACAGCGGTGCCCAGCCTGGCATCCCATAAAATAACCCCCCTGGCCACCCGCATCAGGCCCCCACAGCCCTCTCATCCCCCCCGGAGGGCACCCCAAGCATGGGGAGGGCACACAGTGAGACATCGCCTTGCAGAAGGCTCTGAGTCACCACGCCAGGGGTTGCCAAGGCAATGGGAGAGTGGGAATCCGGGTGGAAAAGGTTGGGGATGCAATCCCACAGGGCTGGGGGCCCCTCCAGCACACCAATGTGCACTGGGAGACGGGTTGGGGGACCATGGCACCCCTCAACTTCCACCCCAGGCAGGGAATTGGGATGTACCCACTCCCTGGCCCCACTGCTCAGCGGGGGTGTCCTCATGCCAGTCCCTACGCTCTCCTTTGGGGTCTCTGAAGGTTTGGGGGTGCAGGAATGTGAGCACTGGAGTGAGCACAGCCCCAGCATCCCAGCACAGCTCAGCTCAGTGGCACGGAGGGAATCCTGGCCAGAGACTGATCCCCAGCAGGAGGGGACAGCCCCAGAGCCCTGGGGACACCAGGAGGTGCCAAGGGAAGCGGGAAAGCCCTGGTGGCACCCTGGCCGCGCTACAGCACAGGATGGAGCCCAAGGCAAGGCCCCAAACCGTGAGGGCTGGCAGGAGGGTGGGCAGGCTGCTCCTCAGCCCTCCGTGCCTCAGTTTCCCCAGCCGTGCCTCAGTTTCCCCTGGCATTCCGGCCTTACGGCTGCAGGCAGGATCACCCCGGGCAGTCCCTGCCCAGCCCCATGGCTCACCCGGCCTGCTGGCAGCACGGTGACAGCTCTGCTTCCAAACCTGCCCTGCCAGCAGCTCTGGCACAGCTCCCAGGGACCCACCCCAGCCCCTGGCACAGGGGAGACGGTGCTTGGTGGCCGCATGGCGAGTGGCCCTCTATATTGCCGCTCCTTGCTCCAGGCACCAGCCAGCTCGGGAACATGTTTGTGCCTCAAGAGCCCGGCCAAAGCCCTGGTAAACCCATTCTGGGGCATCTCCAGCTCCTGCCTCCATCCAGCCCAGCACAGAGCTCCTCATCCTCAAACCTCAGCATCCTCCCTCTGGAAGCTCAGCCCAACCCCGCTGCTCCCACAAATCGGCTGGGTGCCGAGCTGTGGGGATGCTCAGCAGGTTTTTGGGGGGATCCCCCCCCACATTCCCATCCGGCTATTCCCATCCATTTGAGATCTAAGGATCCATCAGCTGGGAGCAGACAGGTTGAGGCTGGGAGCTGCCTCCCGTGGCAGCCCAGACAGGCTCCCAGGGGACTAATACCGGCATGTAAATATTAGATACTTCTGTCTCCTCTGAGGCCAATTACACAAATCATGGCAGCTCCCGCAGGACTCTCCGCTCCTACTTATTGTATCATCATTAACAGCTTATTAGAGAACAGCTGCTCCGAGAGGGGGAAACAAAAAAGAGAAGCCAGCAGGAGAGGCAGGAAGGAGACAGGCACGGAGGAGGATGGGGAAGCGTGACCTCCACCCTGCCCCGGCACTCAGGGACGCCCAGGGACATCATCCCCACGATGGCACCAGCATGCTCAGCCCTCTCTGCAAACCCAGTGGTGGGACCAGTCCAAAAATCATGGTGGGATCTGCTGTGGGGTTCCCTGGAGGTGCTGGGACAGGGGCAGAGGGATGTGCCTTGCCAGTGTTGGCCTGGGAGGTGGCGGGGACAGCAGTGAGGTGGCTGCAGGGCAAGCAGGAGTTGGAGTGAAGTCACCAAAGCAGCCTGGCACCCCTCACCCAGGGGCATTTTGGGGCTAGGAGGTCCTTTCATGCCCAGAGGGAGGATATTCCTCAGCCTTTGGGTGCAGGATGGGAGGATGGAAGTTTTAGGATCAGCTCCCCAGTACAACCCAGCATCCTTGAGGGGGGACACACATTCCCTGCACCAACTCCAGCATCATTAAAGGGTGCAGCTAATTGGGAGCCAGACACTCCCTGCCCTCCTCCCGGTCCCCCACGGGTGACAGCAGCCAGGCTGGGATGGCTGGGGGGTTTTTTGGGGTGCCACATCCCAAGCCCTCCGAGTGCAATTAGGCACCACCAGTCCCAGCCCTGACACCCATTCACGTCCCCTGCGGCCACTGAGGGCAGTGGGGGTGCCCAGCGGGGTGGCCGCGGGCAGGTGGCCGGGGCAGGTGGTCCTGCTGGGAGCCGTGTCCCCGGGAGGATGTCACGACATGCCTGTGGTGCGCTCTAGCGTCAGGCAGCATTAATGCATTGCTGGCAGCAGGCACGAGCTGCACGGCTGGACACAGACACGGCCGTGGGGACGGACACGTGGACACCGATCCGTGTGGGGATGGACACCTGGACACACACACACACACACACGGGGAGGGACACTGGCACAGCCACCAGACCCCTTTGGGCAGGGGACACAGCCACCAGCTGCACCTCACCCCAGCTCGGGTGGCTTTGCTGGGCCGGTGTCCCATACTGGGGGGACTGGGGGGCAGCTGTCCCATGCTGGGGGGGACAAACCACCCCAGGAAGGGGCAGATGCTCTGCGGAGGGGAGGGGGAGTGGGGCTCCCCAGGGCTTTCGGGGCCGGGGAGGCAGCAGCTTCCCGTCTGATTGCTAATTATCCTCGTTATTCCGTGTCAGACACTTTATGAAGCACCGGAGTGATTTGCTCTTTCCCTGTAATTAGGCACGTCGCAATTACCATCTAATTCAAGTTCAAGCTCCGCGTCCTCGCGACCTTCCCGGCCTCGACACGATGTCCCTGCTTGTGTCTCCGGGGCCCCCCTGATGTCACCCCTGCCCCATGTCTGGTTCTCCGGAGAGGAGAGGGGCACAAAGGACAAGGGGAGGACAAGGCACAAAGCCACCCTCCCCCCCAAAATCCCCCCAGCTTAACGTGACACCAAAAGCCCCAAGCCAGCTTTGGGGCCCCCCTCCAGGAGGGTGACAGTCCCCAAAACAATGCTCCTGAGCATCCCTGAGCCGTTAGGGTTCTGGGGTGAGGGCCGAGCCCCAGCACACAGCCAGGCCCTGCCCACACACAGCTCCCAGCCAGCTGCCACCTCGTCCCCTGCAGTGACATTTTAGATTCCAGGGGACTTATTTAACACATCCATGTCACACCCTCGGTTCCCATTCCCACAGAAACAGCAATTAAAAAAAAAAAAACCTACGAGGCTCTTTTTGGGGGAAAAAATGGAATACAAAGAGCAGCAGCCTGGGTGACTGATTGGCAGCTCTTGTGTCTTCCCAGCGTGGCACTGGGATTCCCTTTCCCCACCTGGCTCATGCATTTGCTCCAGGAAGAGCCACATCTCCTCCTGGAGCATCCCAAAAACGCCGCCGGTGCCGCAGCCCTGGGCGCTGTGCCGTGCCAGGCTCCAGTGGCACCAGAGTCCCCACAGAAGGATGCCCCCCTCCTCCTCCTCCACTTCCTCCTCCTCCTCCCAGCAGCTAATTAATCCTTCTGCTCGGGCAGAGCTCATTAGCGCTGGAGCAGCGCGGGGCTGCTCCGGCCGCCCGGCACAGCCGCCCTTCCCAGCGGAGAGCAAGGTCAGTGCCAGGGGCCAGCGGGCACCGGCGCTGCCAGCACCACGCTCGCCCTGGGCTCTGCTGCCCAGCCCCCTTGGTGGCCTTTCCTGCAGGCTGGGGGGGTGTTTTTCCAAGCTTACAGCATAGGAGAGGAAAAATAAAAGGGGAAAAGGAAAAAAAAGAGGGGTGAGGAGGTGGAGAAAAGGCCCTCCCCGAGCGTGAGCGGGAGGGAGCAGCGGCCAAGGAAAGCAGAGGAGTCAGCCAAGTGCCTCTCTCCGTGGCGGCAGGGCGCGAGTGGGCCGCCCTGCAAATGTTTTGAATTTCCAAAACAGAAGGGAGAAGCCAAGAGCTGCCGAGTTCCCCCACACGCCAAGAAGGACAAAGGGCATCCCTGTGTGGTGGAGGGGAGGGCGGGCACCCAGCACCCCCCAGCTCGCCTGCCCCGGATCCCCCGGGATGCGGCACAGGGGTGCTCCCAGCTTGGCTCTGATTATATCCAGGGAGAGGAAATGGGCAGTTCTGGGTGATGGTGGACACTGGGCATGGGGCCAGTCCCCCATGGGGCTGATGGGTGGCTGTGAGTGGGATGTGCACCCACAGGACAGGCCAGAGCAGGGCCTGGGGTGATTTGACACATGGCAAAGCCCCCAGCTCCCTGTCCTGGCACGGCAGGAGCCTCCCAGCTCCCATCCTCCTGGGAACCCACCCGCTTCAGGAGCCAAAAGTGCTGGAAAAGTCCCGAAGCAGGCATGCCGGAGGCTCTCCTTGCTGCAGGAGACGCCGACGCTGATCCAGAAGGAAATCCCAGTGCCCACCCTGGCTGCTGGCAGGGATGGGAGGATGCTGCATGGGTGGTCCAGCCCCTCTGAGTGATCCCGTCCTGCAGGGCGATGCTGTGCCCCAAAAACCAGGGCCTGCCCCATAGGGAAGATGGGAGATGGGGCAGCATCCATGGGAATGCTGGCAGCACAGGCCCCCCGCGCTGGTGGGGGACCCCACACCCCTCCCTCCCCTGCAGATGATAGCCTCACACAGATTATCATCTTAAATTATTAATCCCCAACAAATCCAAACCCCATCTGCCTAATCCTGGCCCCCCAGCACAAACCCCCTCCCGGGGGGATGGGGCGAGTGGGGCCGCCTGGATGCCAGCCCTGCTACCGGGAGGGGTGGGAGAAGCCACGGGGGGAGCCCCCCCAGCCACGCTGGGAGCAGGCAGGGAGACAATATCGGGCCTATGCGGCCCCCTCGCCGCCAGATGTGTGTTAATAAGGCAGCTGCCCCCTAAGCTAATAAGGTCACTCACTGGCTCCAGCAAGACGAGAAAACAAGCAGGGGCTTGGCTGCGGTACAGCCTGACTTGGCACTCGCCGCACGCCGGCTTCCTGAATTCTTGCCGCTTCCAGAACAGCGCAACGGGGTGGAAAAAGCAGAGAGAAACCTCCCTCACACCCCCCCCCCAAAAAGCACCCCCGCAGCCCACCCGCCTCCAGCATCCCCCCTTGGTCCCCGGGTGCTGCCGCCTGTGCCCCGCTGCCCTCACCCCAGCGCTGGGTTTGGTCCTTAGGGAAAACCTCGTGGAAGGGCTGGGAGAGGGGGGGGATTCCTGCAGACTTTCCCAGCACGGGGAGGCCCCCCCCGGCCCCGCTCCCTCCCTCGCCTGCCCCCGATCATGGCGCCTACAACTCCCTTTGTTTTAATATTCTAAAGCGAGCCAGATGCCGGCTTTAATCCCCTCAGCTGGGGAGGATTTGCAAACACATTAGGAGGCAGAGCCGGCCCCTCTGCCCCAGCCCCAGCCCCACGGCGGCACCGCGCCCCATCTGCCGCCTCGGGAAGGGGATCCCGGCCCCTAATTGCCTTCTCATGTCGGGATTAGGAGCTGACAAGGTGTCCGACAACAGGGACACGAGCATCCCCTGCCACTTGTGGCTGGGGCATGCCAGGAGGGCCCTTTGGCTTCCTCTGCAGAGTTTGGGGGTTCGCCCTGGTGAGGCGATGCCAGGGGGATGGGAGCGGCACGGATGGGTCCTGCAGGGTGGTGGATGCCCAGGAGAGGGGCAGAGGTTGGACTGCAGCTCCCCTGGAGACGGGATGATGGATGGTGTGACTGTCCCCATGGTGCCAGACCGGAGCGTGAGCGGCTCTCCCACATCCCTCGTGGACATGGGATATTTTGGGCAAAGCTCTGGGGGTCCTTTCCTGCAGCATGAACAGGAGAAGGGATTTCCATCCCGACCTCCAGCGCCGCCAGCTCCTGCTCTGCCGCTGCCTCCTTCCCCTGGGATTCAGCAAACGAGGCTGAGATTAAACAGGGACCAGCAGCGGGAGCGAGAGGAGTCAGATCCCGCAGGAGCAGCTCCAGGTGTGCGTCCCATTTGTCCGACAGCATCCAGGCCAGCTCCTCTGCATCACAGGCCCGGCTGTCCCAGCACAGACGGACCCTTTCCACAGCCAGCAGGAGGAAGTGGCCTCTCCAAAGTGCGGAGAGGCGGCAGCAGAGCCCCAGGAGCCCGAGGGTGACGGGAATGTTGATGCCAGAGCGATGTCCCAACCCCACAGCACCCCAAACAGGGAAACAGCTGCCACACAAAATGCCCCATAAAACCCCTCCTCACCCAAGGGTCAGCTCACAGCACACCCTCACAGCTTCCCAAATTCTGGGGGTTCCTTCCGGGCCCTCCAATTCAGGCTGGACTTTGTGGGGGACCCCAAACAGCTCACAATCCTACAGGGATCAAGTGCCCCTCCACATCCTCCCCTGCCCATCCCAGTGCTGCCCGTGCCCACAGGAGGTTCCTGCTCCGGCTTCCCCAGGGAAACAGCTCCAGGAACACACACAGAATCTATCCTGAGCTGTCCCAGACCCCATATTCGCACTGCAAAAGCAGCAGGGCTTTTTTTGAGGGTGGTTTTTTTTGGTGTGTTGGTTTTTTTTAGGACCAGGATCTCCTCCACAGCACTTAGCAGCCAGGAGTTCTGAGGGAGCAGAGCTCAGTGCTTCAGAATGACGCCTCATTTGCCAAGAAATAATCCCGAGAAGCGGAAAAAAAAAACCAAAAACCAACACCAACTCAAAAAAACACCCAAAAAACCCAGACTCAGAAGATAATTAACTCCACAAAGCAGCGACCCTGAGTAGCTCAAATCTTCGCTGTAACTCCCCAGCCTCTTCTCCAAGGAGTTATTTCTTCCTGTCTCCAACACAACCGGCACCAGCACTCGGAGGCCTGGGGGTTTTATCGGGCTTGTCTGTGTCCCCCAAACCCTGGTGGCAGATTTGCCGCCGCCCAGGCATGGTGGGGGGTCCAGCCCCACATGAGACCCCACATCTGTGAGCAGGGTTGCAGTGGGGTCACTCCTGATCCCTGTAAACGGCTGGAATTGGGACATTGAGGATGCGGGGCTCCACTCTTGAGAGGATGGAGGGGGGCAAAATGGGTGCTGCTGACCCCAAACACCCACCAGCACCCCCTGGCAGGGAAGGAGCCACTCTTCAGGGTGCTCCCCGCAGACAAACAGCAGGAGAAGGCAGGGCAGACACCCTGGGGGTGCATTTTAGCCCCCCCATTCCCTCTCCCGCCTTCAGGGCTGGCAGAAGGGGATGCTCCACCAGGAGCTGGCTTGAGTGAGCCTGGCAGCGTCACTCCCCTGCCAGCATCACTCCCCGGCCAGCATCACCCCCTGCCCCTCGCCAGGGAGGGGAACAGGAGAGAGCTGAGCTGAGAGAAAGCATCGCAGAGCCAGCCCTTCCCGCTGCTGCTCCCCCCGGCATCCCCCTTCCCCTCCTGACCGCAAAGAGCCAACATCTCCCCGCGCCCCTGCAGCCAGGGGATGGGAATGTGGAAGCAATTGCACTTGGCAAGGCAGCAACAGTGAGTCAAAAACAGTTGTTTGGCTTGTCAGCCACCCAGGCCCTGCAGCATTCTTGTTTTCCTTTGCCTGCCTTAACCCCTTCCAGCCCCACGCGCTCCTCCCAGCAGGACCCACAGCCCCCAGCCCCGCCGTGGAGAGGAGACCGGAGCTGGGGAGAAGCCTCATCCCACAGCCCATAGGCTGTCCTGCTCCCAGAAATGGGAGAACAGGCAATTCCCAGGCAGGAAAACCTGCAGGGAGAACCTGCCCTGGTGCTGGGAGCTGGCACGGGGCACAGGGATATCCTGAGGCCACCAAGGATGGCCGGTGGTCCTGGAGCATCCCACCCACTCTCCGCAGGAGATGCAGAGAGCTCCTTGTCCCTGCCACAGAGAGCAAACCAGACATCCCTTGGCAGGCTGAGGGGACTCAGCCACGCGTGCTGGGGACCCTGTGCCACCCCGGGGTGGTCAGACCCCCCGGGCAGTGCCAGCCTGGTGGCACGGGGTGATTTAAAGCCCCGAGCACAGCAAGCCCCATCCCACTGACAGCAGTTTAGCACATCCCAGGCTGCCTCCCACTGGCTCCTCCAGCCCCTTCCCTGCCGGCCATATGGCAGCGGGGCCAGGAACACGTCCAGAGCCACCACGGGCTGCAGCAGGGGCTCCTCTCCATGCCCAGGTCACCCCTCGCACCCCAAGATGGGCATCCCACACTGCTGGGGGCTCATTCAGGCTGCCACCATTTCAGGGCAGGGCAGGGCAGGGGGACACCAGGATCCACCCACCCCCTCCCCACCATGGAGGGACAGCCATGGGGGGCAGGGTATGGGACAGGGTATCCCTCTGGGCATCCAGCCAGGACCCACACATCTCCATGCCCCCCAAACTGGTCCCAGAGTAGACAGACACGAGGAGAGAACCGTGGGGTGGGGGTTGTCCCTCTCTCCACCGGGGACAACCCCTGCCGCACCCCTCCAGCACACGGGAACCAGGGCGAGGGGACGGCTGGGGAAGAGTTAAACCCTCTGGAGTGCAGGGAAGGGGAGGAAAAAGCGGAGGGCAAGGCTGCGCCCGCCGGGAGAGACAAAGCGAGATGCAGGAGCCAAGAGATGAAGGCGAGGATGCGATAAGAGGGGGAGCGGGGTGTGTGCGCTGGAGCGAGGGAAGGGGAGGAGGAGGAGGAGAGGTGGGTGATGACCAAAGTCATTGAACATTTTTTGGCACGCCTACCCCCGAGTATCCTGGCCGTTGGCCCAGCTCGGAGCTGAACTTAAACAAACTCCTGTTGCAGCCATCTGCTTGATTTTAAAATAAATCAAACAATCTGTTGAGCCGTGGGTGATCAAATTTCCATCTGTGCGGACGCCTGCTCGCCTCCTCGGAGCCTCCGCTTGCCTCTACCAGCCAAACACTCCTGGCAGCATGTGGCCTCCCTAATTCCTCCAGGAAAGGGAGAAACCGGACCTCCCCCTGCACCCCGGCCCCCTCCCAGCCCGTCCCCGCCACCCTCCTAACTCAAACCAAGTGCTATTTTTACAGCCGCCCACCAAACAGAGCCGCATCCCGCATTTAAACGGGAGGAAAACGGGGCTGGAGGGAAGATCCCAGGAGGGATTGAGCTGCTCCGTTGCTGCCCACGCTGGGGGGATTCCTCATCCTGTCTCCATCCATCCCACGGGTCTGAGGGAATGGGAAGGGAAAGGGCAGCAGCTGCCGGCCCCGGCGGTGGTGACTGCGGTGCAGAGGCCACGGACTGGCCAGAAACAGCAGCTGTGAGGCCAGTGCTGTGTGGCCGTCTCCAGGACGGGGGCACCGGGCATACGTCACCTCCAGGTACCCAGCTGGCAGCCACCCTGCCCAGCCACCCCCCCAGGCAGCCTGCTGGCTCTCAAGTGCACCCCAAATCATCTCATCCTGAGGGTTCTCCCCCCTCCTCTGGAAGCAGGGAACCCAGGGGGAGGCAGCACCACTTGCATTTTGTCCCAAGGTCCCCAAAGTGCCAAAAGAGGGGGCATCCCCTCCTCCACTGTCTCTTTGCATCCTGCAAGACCCCTGCTGGCCTGGGGGAACAGCACCCGTGATATCCATGGCCCCAAAGCCCCTCTGAGGGGGTCAGTCTCTTGTCCAAGCCAAGGACAAACCCCTGCTGGCATCATCCAGACTTTGCTGTCCTTCCCCGGAGCCCTTCCTTCCGCTCTGAGCAGAGGGCACCGGGCACAGGGCCAGTGCAGCCAGAACTAGGGCAGCAAGGGCTGGGGAAACACAGCAAAAGGACTAAGAGATGAGCAAAGAGGGAGGAAATCTTTGCAAATGAAGGAGAAAGAGCAGGGATGGATAAAGGATGGAGCCAGGTTCGGGCCCCAGCAGCTCCGATGGGGAAGGTCAGGGTGAGAGCACAGGACACGGATTTGTTCCTCCTCCAGGGCTTCAGTTACTGGGATGACACTTCCTGAGGGTCCCCAGGGTATGGTGGAAGCAGCAGCAAGGAAAAGGAGGTGCCCAGCACCCACCAGAGCCCTGCCAGGAGCCCGAGCCAGCGGCCACGGAACAAACCTCACCCGTGTGGGACACTGCCAAGCCAAGAGCTGTCCTGGCCAGCCCGGGGCCAGCCTGGCCAAGCCACTCACTGCTGGAAAGAACAGGGAGCAGGGAGCAGGGTGGCCCCCACCCTGCTGCAGCCTCAAATGCTTCCCAGTGCCAGCTTTTGGGAGGGGTTGTCCAGCCCCAAGCACACAGCATGCAGCACCCGGGCTCCGGGATGCAGGATCAGCGTGATCAGCACGAGAACAGGGAAAAACCACTGGAATGAGGGATACAGCAGCTTGGGTGATCCCAGTGCCCCAGGGGAACAGCCCCACAGGAAAATCTGCTCCCAGGGATCCACATCCCTGAGCTCAGGCGGTGGCTGAGATGGGGAGGTCCCTCCAAATGCTCCTCACAGAGTCAAACCCAAGCAGAGCCCTGACAGGATGCACAGCAGGGAGCAGGTTACACAGCACAAGCAACAGCGGGAAGGGGAGAGAAAAAAAACAACACCAAACCCCTTTTTGGAAGAGGAAAGGGCTGACAGGACCTGGCTGAGAAGCAGGAGAAAGCCCAGATTTCCCAGTTACTGTGCAGATGTTCTGGACTGAAAACAGAAGACGGCAGGAGCGAATTCATCTCCCCCTCCAGAGACGCCGCAGCCAGAGCATCTGGACTCTGTCTGCAGGCAGCAGAGCTGCTTCCCCCATTCCCGGGGAGCCCCGCACCGGGAACGGCCCGGACACCCCCGGGGTGCCCACCAGGGCCAGCAGTGACAACCCAGCCCTGTCCCCACGCCAGGTTGACCTTGGCACCGCTGCCTCCCAGGAAAACTGAAGGGCCTTGTCCTCGCCGTGTTTTCACTCCAGGATAACTCCTGCTGCCTGCTCCGAGAGCCGGGGGGAGCGACGGGGAGGAGAAAATGCGGCTGGTTTAGCAGTGAGGACAAGGAGGGGAGCAGGAGACTTCCATCCATCCATCCCTATACATACACACACATTTATTCCTGGCCAGCACAATAACCGGAATCATCAGCACCTGATCATCACTCGAAGAAAAGCTTCACAGCCCCTTTCCAGAAACATGCTGGAAGCAGCTGGAAGGTGACGGTGGCAATTTGCTGTGTGCCCCACACCCTCAGCTGTCTGTGGGTCCCTCCCTCCCTCCCGGGTCTGTCTGTCCCGACGCGCCTGCAAAACACTGAGCAAGAGCCCAATGTCCTGGCTGTCACCAAAATGCTCCCGGCTCCAAAGTCCCTCCCTGGTGTCCCCAGGGACAGAGGTGGCTGCTGGTGGCCCCTTGGATCCATCAGCTGACCCACTCCCTGTTTCCAAGGGAGGCAAGGCTGGGGAGGACAATTAAAACCATTTTGGAGGGTCAGCTGGGAGAACTCCCCTGCATGGAGTTGCGGCAGAGCCTGGGCTGTGCCATGGGATGCACATCCCACAGGGATGATGCCCCCACAGCAGGAATCCCCAGTCCCAAAACAGCAGGTGCTGGGGACACGCTGGGTGACAGCACACCAGGACACAGCCTCGAGGGGGTCACAGAGGGGCTGCAAGCCTGGGAGCAGTCCAGGCTCCTGCCCTTTGGCCAGGGAAGGCAGCTGTCCATCCCAAACCAAGGGGGGGTTGCTCCTGGCTGTGGGGTGGCCACCACCCCTCTCACATCAGGGATGTGATGATCACTTCCCTCTCATCCCAGCTGGCTCCCAGCCTTGCTTCAGCTCTAAAGCAGAAGACAAAAATTCACTGGGAGGAGCTGGGAGAGAGCAAAGCAGCCCCTGCAAGCCCTCCTGCCCTCTCCACATCCCTCATGGGAGGTGCCAGGACTTTCCCCATGCATTCCTGGTCAAAACCAGCCCCAAAACCCAGCTGCTCACCCCTGCCAAGACCTGGCTCTCCCAGGGTACCGGGGCAGGTGATGCCGTGGCCAGCTCTGCCGGAAGCCGGCGGGAAGAGGCAGCACCGGGGCAGACGGTGATTTCCTGAGTTTGTGTGCCAGGGGTTATGGAATAACCCTCGGTAAATCCTGCAGCAGGTCCCTGTGCCACCGGGAACGGCCCATCCAGCACCAGTGCTTGGATACAGCCACCAAAACACAGCGTCTTGGAAGTTCTCCAGATGGATGGAGCTCCTACACCTGCACCACGACAGCACAGACACCCCAGCCCCATTTCAGGATGCGATGGGATGCGATGGGATGTGAGGCAGCCCGGGGCAGCCACAGGGCTCGCCCTGCCCTGGTGCAGGTCACGGCACGCTCGGCACAGGCACCTCCCCGGCAGGTTGGAGAGGGAAAGCCGGGAGAGCTGCTTCTCCAAGCATGCCAGCTCCGTGGGTAAACAGATGACTTCAGCCTCCTGAGAGCTCCTAAAGCCCAGCAGCACTCATGCTAATGTGGAAGGGAGGAGGAAAAGAAGGAAACTAAAGAGGGAGAAGCAGCATCATACCCATGCCAGGCCGCCAAGCACACCCAGGTAATGTCCCCCTTCTCCCAGCCCAGCCAAAACTCCCCCTGGAGCCATCCCCTTCATCCCTGCCCTGCTGCCGAAGATCCAGCAGGGAAAAGGAGTCACACAGCAGCCGGAGCAGCTGCACGAGGCTGTTTATCCAGCCATGGCACAGCTCGGCTCGCATGTGCCGGGGAGAGGCCACAGCAGCTGCTCACCCAGCACTGGGAGCAAACCGCGACCTGCCCACAGCAGCCTGGGCTGGCACCGGGGCTCCGGCACCCTCCCCACGACCTAGGGAGGGCAAGCAGGCTGGGATGGCCGGGAGCGATGTCTCTGGCACAGGAGCGGCCCCCAAAGCGCGGCTGGCACGCGTCGCTGCGCGGCACTGAGGAGCCAAGGCACGCTCGAGGCCCCGCTGCCACCCGCCTTGGCCATGGGGGAACCTGGGGCTGTCCCAGCCCTGGGATGGGGCCCGGGGGAATCGTGCCGCTGGAAAGGCTCCCGCCGCCAGCTGCTCCCTGTGGAAGAGAGGCCGGCACGGCTGGGAGGCTGCCGCTGCCAGCCGGGCTCCTGCCCCAGCTCCCAGGGATGCTCCTGCCTCACCACCTGCCTGGATTTGCCCCCAAGGAGGGCAGTGTCCCCCTGAGGCACCAGAGGGATGTTTCCATGCCATCTCTTCCAGGCCAGGACGGCAGCATGTGACACAGGCCTTTTGCTGCGGGGAGGAACATCTGGGCAGATGCTGTCCAGCAGCACAGGACCATCTCCAAGCAAAGGAGCCATCAGGGAGCAAACAGAGCCCTCCTCACCCCAAAAACCAATGTTGGAACAGATCCAGGGCACCTACTGCAGCCAGAGAGATGTAAACAGGCTCCTGGCAAACCAGCTGTGCCCTGTGCCCCAAAACATCGTGGGTCCCCAAACCCTGCTCAGGAGATGGAGACAGCTCCTTGCCACTCAAGGACAGTGACGAGGGTATCAGGACCGGACCCAGCTGGTATCTTGGGGGGTGAAAAGCCAACCCCTGCCATTCCTGATGTGCTTGGAAAACCAGGCACCCACTCTGCTGTGCAGGGAAGTCCCTCCTCGCTGGGAAGCAGCCAAAGAGCATCGCAGGCTGCCCTCTGCGACCGGGCTTCCCGGATGGCTGAGAAAGGCCAAGCGTCTGGACAAAACATCTGTCCGGCCGCAGCAGCCAGAGCCGTCCGGCCGCCCCTTTACCCCATCTCCCGACTTGGCTGCGACTCCAGAGGCTGCTGCGGATGCTCCGGCAGTTGCAAAAGCATTTTCACTGCATGGGGTGAGAGCAGAGCCGGTCCCTCTCCTCAGGGGGCCCACAGGGGGTATTTCGGGGGGTGCAGCACAGTGTCAGACCAGCGTTTTTGGCAGGTGCCTGCTTGAGCTGCCAGTCTTGCAGCGCTGCTGCTTTTGGGAAAGGCAGGGAGAAAGCAAAGAGCAGGGAGGGCAGGGTGAAAAATAAATATATAGCAGCCAGCTGGTGAGCTGTGGAGTCAGCACGAGGTCTGCAGGACACGGCGCTGGCAGCGGCACGGGAGCCCTGGAATTTCGGACAGCTGCTCCAGCAAGGTCAGCCCGGCCACAGCAAAGACCCCTGTGCTGCTCCCCCAGCGTGGCTGAAGGACACACACCCCCGGCTGGAAACCCCAGGAGGACAAGCCACCACGCCAGGGGGTGACTCTGACACGAGGTAAGTGGCGGGTGAGGAGGAGGAGGAGGGACAGCCAGGTGCGAGTTCCCACAGAGCAAAGCACCCCTGGGCTCAGCGGCAGGAAAAAGCACACAGCACATTTTCCCCGTGTTCTTTCTTTGTTTGCCATCTGGGAACACGATCCCGAGGGAGGCCGTGCCCCGAGACATGAAGTCATATCATGATTATATTGCCACCTCCGTGCTGGGACTGAGATCTCATCCGAAAATGCCAGCCCGGGTCAGGGCTGGCTGCAGCAGCTGCTTTGCTGAAAGGCAGCGTAGGCCCCACTAAAAACACCTTCCCATGCTGCAAACTAAACAGGTTTATCTCAATGAAGTTGGCTTAAACTGGCCTGATTTTGCTCTGAAGCTGCTGGAATTCGTGGTGGCAGAAATTGGCACAAGCACAGGTAGAATCACCAAAACCGACCCGAGCTGGAAGCCAAAAGATTGAGACACGTAAGACCAGCTCCGCTCCTTATTTCAAGGGATGAGGAGAAGCCAAACGCAGCCTGTGCCACCCCCCTGGACCCCACACGTGACACCTGGGGACACACAGAGGTGCCACCAGCTTGGCCAAAAAAGCACCACCACCCAAAACACTGCCAGTGGCCAGAAGGTTTTTGATTTCCTTCAAAATCTGTAAAAGATGCGAAGAAGGCAGAGGTGCCTGGGGCTCTTCCTACACAGGTCTCTTAATTCTCATGCTGCAGTGCACCCATATATCCCATAATTTGGCCTGGTGCAATGCAGGAGGAGGGCTCAGGCATCACTCCCTGCCTTCTGGGTTTGCTTTTCTGGCATCCAGGAGCTTTGGCTGCCACTCAGCATCAGTGGGACAATGTTTAGTGGAGAACACAAGAACTCTTTGATTTTTGCCCAAAGCCCTTTTCGAAAGCCAAAAGGAAAGTGCCCACCAACAGCTGTCAGCTCGACGCGGTGATTTGGAAACGCAGCCATGACCTTTGGAGCTCGGAACCTGCAGCAGGGGCCAAATCCCCAGCTGAGCCAACAGCACTGCTGGCAATTAGTAAATACAGTGAACTCAACCCCTGGAGACTGCCTGTGCCCTGTCAGGCACAGCCCCACACAACCAGCCCCAGGTGTGCTCTGAAAAGCGGGAATGGGGCATGGAAAACACCACGTGATTCCCAGAAACCAGCCCAAGGACGAGGCGGGGAGAAGCAGTGGAATCCAGCTGCTCCCAGGAGCAGGATGGCAACACCTCCAGGGCACCACACAGCACCAAAGGAAACTGAACACAGAGCCACAGACTCGTTTAGGTTGGAAAAGCCCTCCAAGATCATCGGGTCCAACCGTTCCCCCAGCATTGCCAAGGCCACCACTGACCATGTCCCCAAGTGCCACACCTACACATCTGTAAAATCCCTCCAGGAATGGTGACTCCCCCACTGCCCGGGGCAGCTATGCCAGGATTTGATGACCCTTTCAGCAGAGAAATTTTCCTTAATATCCACCCTGAGCCTCCCCTGGCCCAGCCTGAGGCCGTTCCCTCTCCTCCTGTCCCTGTTCCCTGGCAGCAGAGCCCGACCCCCCCGGCTGCCCCCTCCTGTCAGGGACTTGTGCAGAGCCACAAGGTCCACCCCTGAGCCTCCTTTGCTCCAGCCTGAGCCCCTTTCCCAGCTCCCTCAGCCGCTCCTGGGGCTCCAGAGCCTTCCCCAGCCCTGCTGCCCCAACACTGAGCCCTGGGGACAGCACTGGTGACCAGCCACCAATGGGATGTGTCTCCATTCACCGCCACTCTCTGGGCCCAGCATCCCAACAGATTTTTACCCGAGGAACCCATCCCAGCCATGAGCAGCCAGTTTCTCCAGGAGAATGCTGTGGGAAACGCTGCCAAAGCATTTCCTAAAGTCCACGTAGACAACGTCCAGAGCCTTCCCTCACCCACGGAGTGGGTCACCTTGTGACAGGACATCAGGGGACAAGGACCTGCCATTCATGAACCCATGTGGGCTGGGCCTGATCACTTGGTTGTCCTGAACAGCTGTGCTTGAGTTATGGTGGGATTTGAGAGCTTTCCAGACACCTGAAAGTATTTCCAAGAAGTTGTATTTAAGGGGGAAAAAAACCCAGAAAACCTCAAGAGGAGTCACCTTTACATAACTGCAGAGAGAGAGTGGAAGGCAAAGATGGGAAGAGCTGAAAGACAGGGGAAGCTTTTCCTGGGGAACACAGGGGGACACTGAGAGTGCCAGGCAGGCTGAGGACAAGCAGCCCTTGAGCTGGGAACGCAGCACTTCACCCCTGGGGAGAGGGCTGGAGGGCTTGGGAGTGACTTCAGAAGGCACAGCCAGGGACACAGGTCACTGTCACCTCTGAGAAGCAACAAAATCTGGGCCTTTTATGGTTTATTCAAAGCCATCGCTCCCTACAGCGGCTGCTCGAGGAACCAGCTCCTCCTGGGGTGGGTGCACATCCCAGTGGGATGCACAGGCAGTTTATCCAGATCAGCAGGAGGAGATATCCCACCCAGATGCCCCAAACTCAGAGCCCTGCACCAGTAAGGGCAAAGATCTGCACAGCTTCCCCTTGCAAGGGGCACAGCTGGAAAGAAAATCCCTTCTCACGGCGCACATCTGGGGACCGAGGGTGACAAACCAAAGGATGCCCATGCCGGGTGCCATTTCCACACCCAGCATTGCCATTTCTTCTCGGAGGGGAGAACCCAAACCCGCCCCACACACGCCAACCACAGCAGGGTTCTGCAGAGCTCACCTCCAGAAGATCCTCCTGCAGCAAGGAGAACCTCAGGCCCCACCACACACTCCACAGAGCATCACTGGTTCCACTGCTCCCCACCACTAAACCAGCAGCAGAGCCACCACCCACCCAAAATATCGCTGGCTCCTCCCAGACCAGCCTCAGATGTGGGGGTCCCTCATCAGCACCTCCATTCTGTTACAGAGAGGGCCTTAACCCCATCCTGCTCTTGCTGCCCTGCTAAAAGAGGGAGATGTGGGCGTGTCTGGTGGCTTTTGGGGCACTGACCTCAAGCTTTGAGCCATTTGTGTCCACAAATACACAGGCAGGACAGCAGCAAGCCACAGCTCTGTGGCCATGGGGTGTGAAAAAGCAAGTGCAGCCCAGAAAGGAAGTTGCAGAGCTGCAAGGAGAACTGGGGAGAGGATTTTAACTGCTCAGGCTCATTCCCTCCGGCCTGGTCCCATTGGAACGGGAATCTGGGTGTCACACAAGAGTGAAAAGCTCATCTGGGGTGACTTACACCAGCAAGCGTGGCTGAACAAGGCTACAGCTAAATTACCCAAGTGCCCTACCCAAGCATTAAGCCGTGTTTTAAATAACCTTGACATCTGTGAGGTCTCAGCCTGCTGGAAAGCATGTGGAGACAGGGAGGGAAAATGCGCCAGGACCTTCTGGCCAGCCAGAGTCCCCACCAGAACACGGCAGAGCCCCGCCACGCTGTCCCCAGGCAGCTCTGCTGTGCCTCCTGCCACTCAGCCCCTTGCACAGCCCCTTAATTTGCTCATTAGCAAACCCGGGAAAAAGAGGAGGAACTCAACAACGTCCCTTCCCCGGGACACACTCTGTGTGCTCCTGGGAGTATGGGATTGGGGCCAGCAGGGACGAGGAGTAGCGTGCTTGAGAAATGGCTGGGATCTGGGGGGGTCACTGAGGAACCCCACGGGAAGCACCCAGAGCACCCATCCATGCTGGAGCAGAACTGCTGTCCGTATTGCCCCCATGAGGTGGCCTGGGGACGCCAAGGGGGCAGAGGCCTGGGAAACCAGCTGGGGACACGCAGATGATCCCCCTCCCATCAGCTGCACCCACCTGGGCTCTGCTGGGGCAGCGCCCCAAAATCACTCCTGGATCAGCACCACTCGCCTGCCTCCTGAGCCCTCCATGGCCACCAGCACCTCGCAGATGCCACCAGACCCGTGACCACGTGGGCATCACAACCCACCCAGCAACCATGAAAATGAACCACCTGCATGCACAAATGACCCGAAGTTATGTCAGGACCATCCAGCTCAGGCTGACAGACGCCAGGGGAAACCCCCCAAAAGCAACGGCTTCCAGAGGATTCCCAGCACCGGTGCCAAGCCAACCTCCGGTGCCATCCTGGCACCCTCCAGGTGAATGCAGCTCCTGTCTGGTGGCTTTCCAAGCAGTGTCCCCCTCCCCCCCCAGTTCAGGAGCCAGCACAGCTGAGTGGGAAATTATATTTGTAAGCAGCCAAGGGTGAGCGACGGGAGAGAAAAGGAGCGCTGTCTTGGAAGGGCTGGTTTACATTTCTAAAGAAAATGCCAGTGCCTCAGAGAGCCACAGGGTTCTGGCTACAGATGGAGCCGAAAGGCCTTGAAAATGACCTCAGGGATTTGGGATGTTGGCATTTGACAGAGCCCAGCCTGGGGCCTGGTTTGCTGATACAGAGCGGTGGCTCTGGAGAGCTCCCACAGGCTGGAAATTTGGGGGTGAAAGCTGTTATTTCCCCATCCCACGAGAAAGACAAGCTTGGGAGGAATAAACTTTTGCTCTGCCATGTGCTTTCAAGTTGATGCCCCCAAAGCAACCTGTGTAGCCCCAGGGGGAGGCACAGAAAGGAACAACTGGGGAAACTGGCAGCAGCTGGGCGATGACACCAGTGACACCCTTCAGGGGGGCCCAGGGGGACGCTGCCTGGGGGCCCTCACTGCAGGACAACCAGAGCAGCACGGGTGCGGGGCACCCAGCCCTGTGGCCACCCATCAGCCCCCCAGCTGTGGGAAGAACTGGGGTTTCTCCAAGGGAAATCCCTTGATTAGGGTGCCTTGTAAAAGTAGGGATAAGTTGGGAAGTTTCCCACAGAGGCCATGAGCTCCTTCCAGCTTCCCAAGGATGCTCCCATGGAGGGCAGGCCAGGCAGCCCTCCCGCCCCTCTGGCATCTCCGAGCACCCTTGATGGCAAGCGGGACGGGACTGGGATTTCCTCTGTCCTGGCTCCTACCTCCCTCGTGCGAAGCTGCCAATAACACAGACACTTCTGGAACGGGACAGATCTTGGCTCTTCCCACCTCCTGGAAGGGTTTTTATCTGTTCTTTCACAGCTTGACAGCTCCAAAATGTCATTGCTAAAGGCACCCCATCCATTAGCATTTGCCCCCAGGAACCAGACCCAAAAGAAGAGCATCCATCTATGTCACTGCTCCAACTCCTCCTGGATTCCAGAGGTGGGAAGTGCTGGGAAAGGAGGGATGGGCTCTGGGCCAACTGCCTTACCTTGGGGAGGAGAGCTGGGGGTGCCACTGCCAGCAGCTCTGGCGGGGTCATGCTCTTGCCAGCCAGGACCACGGCCCCGCACTCGGCACAAGCGCCGATGGTCAGCTGCTTCCCATCGTCCACCAGCAGGCTGTTGGCCACGCGCAGGGTGTAGAGGAAGACGGGAAGCCTGGCCACCTGAACCGCTTTTAATCCAAGGCATCGCTTCTTCTCCTGCCGGCAGAAGAAGCAGACGAAGGTCTCCACTTTGTACTGCCGGGACCAGGCGCTGCTGGGGTGGTGGGAGTTCCTGCCCTCGTGCTGCAGCCACTGTCCCAGCAGGTCGTGGTAGCACAGGATGCAGGTGGCCACCAGCCCGGTGGAGTCAGCCGGTCTGGCCCGCGGGGCGGGTGGGTAGACCGTCAAGAAGGGGAAAAAGGGCTCCTTCTCCCCAAATCGCCCCGGTGGGTTAACGTTGAGCTGGAACTCTTTACCAGCTCCCAACTCGGCCCCGCAGATGTAGCAGACAGAGGTGGGACCAGGCTTGATGACAGCGGGGTGACCGGCGAGGTCACCGGCGGAGAAGACCTGGTGGTACCGCCCCAGGAAGCTCTGTACCGAGGAGATGAGCTCCTCGTTGTGACAGGCCCGGTACATGGCCCACAGGTCCTGCAGCACCCCGA
Source organism: Corvus moneduloides (assembly GCF_009650955.1). Classification (NCBI taxonomy): domain Eukaryota; kingdom Metazoa; phylum Chordata; class Aves; order Passeriformes; family Corvidae; genus Corvus; species Corvus moneduloides. The sequence goes on along the minus strand of NC_045487.1, from coordinate 2,333,198 downwards.
AGCACTTGCGGCAGCTGCTGACCTCCCAGTGCTTGTTCAGCCCCTTGGCGCCGGGCGGGCAGGGCAGCAGGCTGAGGAAGGGGAAGTGCATGGTGCTCTTCGCGTTGCCGTTGGTGATTTTGGCAGCCACCGGCCTCGCCTCCTTGCCGCACTCCTCCCCGCAGAGGTAGCAAGCCTCGGGCACCGGCGGGATGCCCGTCCCGTCCTCCTTCATCCCTCGGCGGCCCTTGGCGGGCATGGCCCCGGCGCTGAGGGGCACCACGTAGAGCCGCTGCAGCACGGGCACGTTGGCCAGCTCGAAGCTCTGCCACTGCTGCATGAGGGAGGCGAAGCAGCAGGGACACACCAGGGTGCTGCCGGTGGGAGACAGCGGCTGGGCGCCCGGCGGGGGGCTGTGCAGCCACAGGAACGGGAAGAAAGGTCCTGGCGAGGTTTTCTCCTGCTTCTGCACGTGGACGCGGTGCTGGGCGCCGGGTGCCAAGGGGCTGCCGCAGATGTAGCAGGCGGTGCCCGGTGCCCAAGCGGGCCGCTCGCTGCCTTCCTCGTCGTCCTCCTCCTCCTCGCTGGTGATGTTGATCTCGCTGTCCGAGGAGCAGCAGGGGGGCCCCCGCTCGCTCCCCGCCGCCGGGGGGGCCCGCGCCGCGCCGCCCGCCCCCTCGGGCTCCGAGAGGGGCTCGGCGTCGGAGAGCTCGGAGAGCTCGGAGCCGGCTGCCGGCCCTTCCTCCTCCTCCTCTTCCTCCTCCTCCTCCTCCTCCTCCTCCGGGTGGCCGGCGGCGCGGCGCGGCGGCGCGGCGGGGTCCCAGCCCGTGGCCCCCCGCCGCAGCCCGGCTCCCCCCGCCGCCGCCGCCGCCGCCGCCGCCTCGCACTGATGGGGCCGCTTGAGCCAGTACATGCGCTTCTCCACCGGCGTGCGGCTGCGCTCGAAGGAGTCCCACTGCTCGCCCAGGAAGCAGCGGCAGACAGCGCAGACCAGGGCGCAGCCCTCCGCCGAGACGGCGCGGGCGCCGGGCGCCGGCTCCTGGTGCTGCAGGAAGGGGAAGAAGGGCCGGTGGTCGCGGGGGGGTCGCACTTGAAGCTTGAGCTCTTTGCCGCGGCTGATGCCGCCGCCGCAGATGAAGCAGCAGAGCGGGGGCGCCGGGGGTTGCGGGGCCCCGGGGCCGCCCCCCCCCGCCGCCGCCGCCGCCTCGCCGGCCGCCAGCGCGGCCATCAGCCGCTGCTTGCGGGAGAGCGGCGCCGCCGCTGCCCCCGGCCCCGCCGCCGCCCCCGGCCCCGCCGCGCTCATCGCCGCCCCCGGCTCATCCCGCGGCTCCGCCGGACACGCAGGCTCGGGGGGCGGGTTTGCGGAGCGCTCCCCCCCCACCCCTCCGCCCGCCTCCTCCCGCCGGGGGAAGGCAGCGAGAAAGGAAAGGGAAAAAAAAAAAAAATTATAATAAAACAACGGCAACAACAACAACAAAAAAAAAGCTCCCAGCGGCAACAAAATATCCACGAACAGCAACAAAAATAAAGCCAGGATAAAAGTTCGGTGCGAAAGTTTGGGTCCCGCCGGCGGCGCGGAGGAAGGGCGGCTGCCGGCCGCCTCCCGGCCCCGGCGCCCCCGGCCCGGCTCCTCCCCGGCCCCCCCGCCGCGACCTGCCCGCCCGGGGGGGCCCGGGGGGAGGAACGAGCCGCTGCCACCCCCCGCCCGCCGCCAGCCCGGCGCGGAGCGCAGCCGAGGGACCCCACGGGGGAGGGACGGGGGGATTTACAAAGCCACCCCCCGAGGGGGTTCGTGACCGGCCCCACGCGGGGATCCCCGCAGCAGCCCCTGCACGCGCTGTCCCCTCCGCGCCCGGCACCAGCGTCCCCCACCCGCCGCCCCCGAAGCACAGCAGGGCGCTTTGTGCGGCTCCCACTCCCCAAAGGCACCGTGTCCTGCTTCACGGTGGCAGGACGGATCCCACCGAAAGCACCGGCCCTTTCCTGCCCTTTCCAGCCATTAACTCGGTGTCCCGACCACCCCCGGTAATTTATTTCCCACTTTAAAAACTACTGCCGCTGTTCCAGTTCGATACCAGATTCTATTTCCCGCTCGGTCCTAAAATGCTGCATCGCTTTGCCACTCACTGGTAAATAGCTGATGTGTTCCCAGCCGGAGCTGGCGGCGTTTCAGCGGCGCATGCAATAATCCCAGTATATCCTTACCTGCCTCGCAGCCTGCGATAAGATTTAATGCTTGGAAAGCACTTTGCTGTCCTTGGACAATAGGCACCGCGGAAGCGCAAACTGTACCCAGGGCCAGCCTCAATTAAACCTGACTGATTAACCACCCGAGCGGCTCGTCAGCATGCCCACCGGCTCGGCACGGCTCTCCCGATTAAATAAATATATTAGGAGCTGGAAGGGGGATTTTTCAAACAGTCATTTTAGGAGGAAGCCTGCTCCCGGCAGTGCTGTGGAGTTGGAGTTCATGGCAAGTCGCTGCAATATCCCAGGTGCTGTCCTTGCAAATCTCCCTGAGCTTGGAGGGGGCAGAATGAAACCCAAAGAGGCAAGGTCAGTGGTTGCATAGGACACGGGGACAGAGGGACAGCAGGATGAATGTCTGAGCCACGTGCCAGCACACCCAGATGATGCACAGAAGCCCCATTGTCCCTTGCTCCTCATCACTCCTCGGGGCGCCCCGTCTGGGTCCCCCTTGGACTGACCAACCCCTCGTGTCACCTCCCACCCGGATTGCGGGTGACGGCGTCCGGTGCTCCCCAGCAACTGGCCCTGAGATCAAACAGATTGTGTGACATCAGCTGGAGCGCAGGCAGGGGCAGGAGGGCTCTTCAGGGACCCGGATCCAGTTTCCACGCAGATGGCTCCAGCAGTAAAGAAGCAGGGGGTGGGAGGCAACACACAAAGCGGGAATACGATACCTTGGGAGAACTGGCTCTACGGGGCTTTTTCAGGGGTTTCCAGAAGACAGCAGGGCCTCGTTATATTTTATTTATTTATAGGGCTGATGTGGTGGCTGCTCTATGCAGTGAGGGCAGTGGGAACGCCGCACGTCGGGGTGGACATGACTCAGATGTTCTTTAAAGACGTACACAGTCTCTTGGTGTCACCCCTTTTCCCGGATGGAAAGGGGCCACTGGGCCGGATGGGATCCCTGACCCCGGGCAGCAGCACCGGATCTGGGAATGCCTCACCCTAGTTGCCCAGCTGGAGCTCCCCCAGGAGCTGTGGCCACCAGCTCAGCCCACCCTTCGAGTGCAGCCGACAGATGCTCTCCCGCCTGCTCCGCAGATGGGCGAGAAAACAACACGCTGCATTCAAAGTCCAGAGCTCAGCAGGGCCAAACTCCCCTCCCCACCCCACCCTGAGACACCAACCCTCCGTGCCCCTCTCTGGAGGCACCGCGAGCCCCCGGCTCCCCCATTCCCCCCGCACCCCACTGGGACGCGGCCTCGGAGCAGCTTCCCGGGCCTTGGCTGAGCCCGGACAGAGCAGCTCATTTATCATCCTGTGCCGCCCCGGCCCTGCGGTTGCTGTTTGCAACAGAGAAGCTGGGAGGGAGAGAAAATTTCTCAAGTCGGCCTCGGCAAGAACTGAAAACATATGCCCTGGCGGCAAACGCGTCCCCTGGGGCGCGCGGGGATCAAGGCGAGCCTAGCGCAGGATTTTCCACCGCGGCTCCTGCCGGCGCACAGCCCTCCTGCCAGAGCTGGCGTTCCACAGCCACCCCAGGGCTGCGGTGGTGACAGCCAGGTCCGCTCCTCCGAGCCAGCACTGTGAGGACAGTGGGAGGCAGGGCAGGAAGGCTCCTTGCTCGCTCTGGATGGCCAACACCCCACTGCACCCACCTTAGAGCTCCTTGCTGGCCCCTTGCTCAAAGACAAGCCCCAGGGACAGATGTCCCTTACAAGGCTGGGGACAGGCCCTGTCCTGCGTCAGGACTCAGCAGCAGCTGTGCAAGGTGCTGTACAAACAGCTGTGCTCGGCCTCGTGGGCCAGGGGGGCTCCCCTGGCTTGTATGGGGCAGGGATTCAGGATGGATGCACGAGCAGCCTGACTAGTGCTGGGTCCATCCCTATCCTCATCTTTGTTCCCATTCTTGTCCCCATCCTCATTTCCATCCCCATTCCTGCCTCCCTTCCTCCATCCACCCCCATTGCCAGCCCCATCCTTATCTTTATTCCCATCACCATCTCCATCCACATCCTTATCCTCACTCCCATCCCCATTCCTGGTTCCATTCCTATGCCCATCCCTATCACCATCCTTATCCCCCTTTCTTCTTCCATTTCTGTCCCATGTCATCCTCACCCTCATTCCCACCCTCATCTGCATCCTCGTCCCCATTTCTATCCCTATCTCCCTCCCCATCCTCATCCTGAGCTCTGTCCCCATCCTCATCCCCATTTCCATCCCATTCCAATCCCCACCTCTGTCCCTATCCCTATCCCTATCCCTATCCCTATCCCTGTCCCAGCCCCTCTGGCCCTTGGGGCCCTGCACAATGGGACCCAGCAGCACCCATTCCATGGCACCCTGAGGAGCAGGCACGTGCTGCAGATCCCACATCCCTGGGACCGGGAGGTTAATATGGAAATTACCAACTGCTTATTCCTTCCAGCTGTTGCAGTGAGTCATCAAGTGCCTTAAAGAGCATTTCAAACAACACAGTGCCTTCGAGACAGCGTGACTGCTGCCCCAGCCACCCCCTCTGGATAATCCTCTGGTGTTTTAAAAGGGAATATTTCTCCAAGGAGGCAATTCCCAGCCGTGCGTGGCCGGGGAAGCAGAACAGCCGCTGCCCCCACGGCGCCTGTCCAGGCTCCCACCTCCGCCCGTGGGCTCCTGGCGTCCTGCCCGAGAGCAAAGCCAGGCAGGGAAGGGCACTGGGAAGGGCAGCCCAGCCCTGTCATCATCCCTGCTCAAAATCCAGCAGGGACATCTAAATGCCACCATGTGCCAGCGTGGGTGACCGTCCCTGCTGCGCCACCTGGGGAAACTGAGGCATGGGGCGGCCAGTCTGAGCTCCACGGTGTCACCTGCCCAGGGTGAAGGTGGCAGGGTGGCTGCCACAGGACGCTGGGACAATGGTCTGGGGTTCAGCGACGTTGAACTCTGCGCTCAACAGCTGTATTTGTCTCTGCAAGCTTTTATTTCCTTTTTTTTTTTTAAAGGCTGATCTCTGCACTTGGTGCTGATTTTTCAGACGGGAGAGATAGGGCTGGTTCACGGAAATAGTCGGGATACATCCCTTATCTGCTGCTTCAACCTTTCTTTGAACTTCTGGACTGACTTCATTGATTTTTTCACCGTTCCTCTCGCTGGAAAAGCCCAGGCAGTTTTTTCTCCTGCTCGCAAACTGTTCTCCTCCCAGTCCTTTGCGTGGCCCTGCAGGTGAGTCAAGGATGCTCCCAGCCAAGATCACAGCTGGTGCGAGCAGGAACATCTGCCTCTGCGCAGCGGGGAGCCTGCAATCAGAAATAATGACCCAAGGAAAGCTGTGCACAGGTGACAGGGAGCTGTGACACCGGTGGAGGTGAAGGGGACACGGCCATCCCACGCTGGAATCACAGCCACCAACTGAGCGAGGATGCGGGGATGCTGCTGGGATGCTGCCCACCAGGCAGGAACCAGGAAGGGGACCCTGAGGAGGACAGGGGGCCACTGAGTGCCACCACAGCCCTGTGGGGACACTCTGAGCCTCTCTGCTCGGCCAGAGAGGCTGTGGCAAAGAAACTGCTGCTCCTGCAACAGCCAGGTGACAAGGGGACACATTCAGCGCCTGGCACGATGGTCACAGCGCCTGGGTCCAACCAGGATCCTCAGGAGCACCCTGTGAGTCCATGAATATCAGTGGAAGATCCAGCACCCTCAGTCCATGCCCCAATTCCCTCCGTGGGTGTCCGGCAGTGCTGACCTCGTGCTGCTCCTCCTGCTCAGCCCCACTGGGACCAGGCCCCGATCCCTCCCATGTCCCTGTGTCCCGTGAGGCAGGAGGGAGCCACGTCCCCTGCAAGGCACAAGGGCCCAGTTGCTGCCTGTGGGGTTTTTTCATAAGGTTTTTTTTTAAGAGGTTTTTTTTTCTTTTCCTTTCCAGGGCGAGCAGCTCCGCAAATGCCAAGTGCTGATGCCAAAGGGCCGTGTCAACAAAGAAGAATGAGTGTGGCTGTTAGAGGCTGCTATTAAAAAAGGGTGGAGAAGAGAGGCAAGGGGGGGGGTGAAAAAGAGAAGAAAAGGTTTGTCACTGCAAATAATAACAGCTTGCAGAGCAGTAAAAATCCAGGAGCAGCAGCTGGACCCCTGCAGTGCCCTTGGGAGCTGGCATCAAGCAGGGACTCTGCACCCCGTGTCTTTGCAGAGCACAAACCCATCCCAGCAACTCGGCATCCCCTGTGGGCAGCACGACGTGTTTTTCCAGCTCCAAGGGTTTTCCAAGGCTGCTGTGCTCCTGCTCGGCCTCCAGGCCCTGCTGCAGGGAGCCGCAGCAGCGCTGTGCATGGCACCGGCTCCCCGGTACGGGGCGGGGTCGGGGTCCTGCCCCGTGAGTGCCAGGAGCTATTTCTAGGCAAGCCCTGGCTGCTGCCGAGTGGGATGGGAGGGAAGGAACCTCTCACATGACTCCGAAGATGCAACGGGAAGACGCAGGCTCTGGTTTCAGCTTTCTATTCCCAGCCCGTTATTCACCAGTCAAAGATGGATCTGCCCCGCAGGGCGGCCACGGGAGCTGGGGCTGGATCCGGGGCTGGAGTGGAGCACCCTCATCCCCCTGGGAGGCAGCTGGACCTTGCAGCTCCTGCGCAGCTGAAAACCCTGCTTGGCATCGCCTCCTCCTCCTGCCGGGATGTCGATCCCAAATGGATGTAGGGATGCTCAAGTAGCACCACTTAGGAAAAGACAAAGCAAGCAGAGGAAGAGATAGACAAAGCCCAAATCCTACTCCAAAATCCAGAGTGAAAGCATTTTTGAGGATAACCCACCAGTTCACTTCGTTTTGACTTTTTCAAAAATACTCTCACTTGCTGTTTTTGAAGGGACCGTGGTCCGTCCTTAGCCATGGTTTTATTCCCACACCAGCTCTCATTCCCACCTTTCCCATGCCACAACCACCCTTTGTGCTCATCTCAAAAACAATGGCAGAAGGTAACCCTCTGGAAAGGCCTGGTTTTCAAGTATTCTCCCTCCCCCCCCCCCCCCCAAAAAAAAGAAAACTTTGGTCAAAATTGAGATGTTCCCACAGAAATCGGTATTTCCCGATGGAAAAACATTCCATCAGCAAAACGCTGACCTGCTCCGGTTACAGCCTGGTCATGGCGATGAGGCAAAGCAGCTGGGAAAGGAATTAGAAGGGAGCTGGGGAGCTGCACGGCTTCACCGCATCCCGCGGCCCCGGCAGCGCGGATCCCGCTCCTCCCCGGTGCTTCCCGCTGCTGGGACGAGGATGTGCCAGGAGGAGCTGAGCTGTCGGCACAGTGCCCAGCCAGCAGCACCCTGAGATCCCGTGGACAGCTGTCACTCCATTGTCACCAACCCTGTGGCACCCCAGGGTGGCTCAGCAGGGTGTGACCACCCACGGTCACTGCTCCCCCGAAGCCAGCTGGAGCTGGGACGAGCCAAGGGTACCAGATGTTCCCAAGGATGGAGCTGTGCAGACAACCCCAGCCCAGTCTGTGCTCCTTGTTGGGACTATCTTGCTGGATTTAGTGAGCCGTGGGATGAGATCAGTGGAATAAGGGCTGGGAGCTCAGCAGGTTCACCCCAGGGCTGGAGATCACGGGATGCCTCTGGTGTCTTCCCTCTAAGAATTGGGGGAAGAGCTTGTTTGGGAGGTTCTCCTGTTCTTTGCAATGGATGGGGTTGAGTTTTGTTCTTTTCCAAAGGCAGGCTGGAGAGGATCAGGAATCAATGTCCCCTTGTGCAGCCAAAGGGTGAGGAGAGAAACTCCTGTGTTGGAAAGATTTTTGTTGGCAGTAATGGGACAGAAATCCATGGCCAAGCAGCAGCCAGGACAGCCCCTGAAGGGTCCAGCCCCACCGTGGCAAGCACAGATGCCCGGGAAAGGTGCCACCATCCAGGTGAAACAGGCACTCACCTCTGTCACTGCAGGGTCACCCTCCCCACGTGACACTGGAACCCATCAGCCGTGATGGACGCATCCCTTCGGACGCAGACTTCAGCTGTGACACCTGGGGAAACTGAGGCAAGGAATCTGCCAGAATGTGAGCCCAGGCCTCCCAAATTCCCATAACCACCAGCTCATTGCTTCCCTGTCCCAAGCCCTGCTCCCCATGTGCCTGTCAAGAGGCACCACCAGCCCCAGAGCTCTCTCTCATCCCAGAGATTCCACATGGGTCAAGCATCGCCTCCTTTGCCAGCTCCTGTCTGGTCTGTCCAGTGGAGGTGCATGCCTGTGTCCTGCTCATCACTTTCCTGACCAAACTTGGGTTTCCAGCAGGGATTTGCCCCTTCCAGACTCTCTCAGTGCCCAGCAGTCCCCCCCACACCTTCTGCACCATGGGACACAGGAGCACTGGTCATGATGGGGACACTGGACCTCCTGACCTGTGCCCAGGTTGTCTCCCGGGCAAGCAACACCCCCTTCCTGGGAGGAATTGCGCCTGCGTGTCTCTCTCTGACCTCTGCTAAACACATCCATCCCAAGGGATGCGCTGGCCCCGCTGGAGGCAGCAGAGATGAAGCCTGATCCCACCAGGAAAACAAATGTGCCTTCATCCAAGGGATTCCATGCAACCCCAAGTTCACATCAGGGTGCACCCCCACGCCAGTGCCCCCCTGTTCCTCCCCACTCCCGCTCCTGCCCTAAATCAACACCAGCAACATGAACCAGAAGCAAATTTATCTTAAAGACTTTTTAAAATGCATATAAAAAATACAGCTTCATCGGAAAGGCTTTTTTTTCTCTCTTTTCCTTTTTTTTGGGGGGGGGGAAAGGTTTATGCCTCCTTGGAGACCTCTTCAATAAAACACATTCTGGCTCTCCGAGCGTCTGACTGCAAATCAGGTTCCAGCCGTTCCCTTCCTGTGCCGACCTGCTGGAGTCGGCTGTTATTCTTGGCAGGGTGCCCCGAAGGAAGAAAAAAATCCCCCCCCCCAAGCTCCCAGCGGCTGGGAAATGCTGATGACATGACACCTTCCAGCATTCTTCAAGGTCAAGAGGGGAGGGAGGGAAATGAAAGGGGAGAGGGGTTTTTTTTTCTGTTGTTAGCGTGGGTTATTGCTTCGCTCAGGCATTTCCCTTTGATGCTCGCTCCTTGTTACACAAGATGTTGCAGGCTCCCCGTGCCCCGGGTACGAGCTCACCCCCAGCCCTGCTTCCCAACAGCAGGGATCTGCATCCCAAGGGCATTTTGGGACCAGCACTGCATGGGCTCAGCTTAAACCCAAGCTGGTTTTAACCTGCACATCTCAAGGAGCGTCGCGTTTGCTCCGTCTCACGCTGCCCCAAAGAGCTCCATCCTCCAGGACACCCCCATGGCCCTGGCCGTGCCATCCAGGAGCCTGTGGGACCTATTCCAACCCAAAATCTGTCTCCGTGGCATCTCCCCCCAGCACTGGCCCATGGGGTTCCTCCCACAGAAAGCCCCGATCCCCCTCAGCCAGCCCTGGGTGCTGCATCCAGCTGATAGGGACACGCAGCATCCTCGGGGGTCCCCTGCCCGCAGGACTTGTGCTCTGACAAATAAAACTTGGCACCTCTCTCCTTGAGATCCAACAAATCTCTGCTAATCCCCCTGCTCCTGGCTGCCAAATCCTCCTCCTCTTCTCCCCAGCCAGGGTGCAGAGCTCTTCAAGGCAAGCTGCATGCAACCATTAAACCTTGCAATGAGCGATCGCCCTCCCCAGAGCGGAGGGAGCGGGTGCAGAGGACGAGTGGCAGCGCCGATGTCCCTCATGGCCCTCAGGGACACTGCTGCACTCCTTGGAGAGGTTTTGGTTGATGCCCCAACCCTGGGCTGACGTGCTGCTGGAGCACACAACTGCTGGTTTGTCCCTGTGGATGGATCCTTTGCTCTGCTGCCTTCCCAGACCAGCAGGAAAGGAAGATCCAAAATGGTCCAAGCACTGTGACAAAGGGAAGCAAAGCAGATGCCAGCAGGGGTGTCCAGGGACAAGGGAACAAGGCAGGGACAGTCTCCCTGTGTGTGCAGGCAGTTTTGGGATGGGGTGACATCCCTGGTCCCCTGGGAGCCCGGGGACATTGCTCACATCCTCACAAGCTGCGTCACCACACCTGCAGTTCAGGGTCTCCCTCGAGGGACTGTGCTGCTCCTGCTCCTTGTCCGGCCAAGCCCTCACTGCCACATCATTCCATGAGACTGCCAAGGATCACCTTTGAGCTAAACCACCTGCACTGGGGTCCCATTGCTCCCTTTTTTGGGGCCAGGGAGGCGAAGGAGCCTGTTGGCTGAGCTGGATCAGTTCAGGGCTAATGAGGCTCTCATCTCCTTGTTGGGTTCTCAGCCCTCCCTTGAGCCATTATCCAAGCCATTATCTGCAGCCTCAACGCCTGGGCTTGCCCTGGGGCTGGCTTGGACTGGAGCAGTGGAGAGTCCCCAGGGCACCCCAGCATCCCTGCAGGTTCCCCTGGAAGCTGGTGCATGGCCGCATCCTGCTCCGAGGGCTGCCGGAGGAAATCCTGGAAGGCCATCTTACAATACAGCCCTTCCTGTCCCCGAAGGACCGCCGAGCACGGAAAAGGCACCGCGGGCTCAGGCACCGGCCAGCCCTGGGGGGACGTGGGCCTGCCCCCCGGCACCTTGTCCAGCCCACCTGGGGCCACTTCCCGCCGGGCTCCCGGCCAGCACCGCTGCTTTGTCTTCAAAATCCAGAAACACAATGGGAGCAGCGGGGGGATTGCCCAGGACCCCGCTGGAGCAGAGACACGGGCACAGCCGGAGCGAGATGCTCTCACTGGAGATGCTCCTTTGCACATCCCAGCCTCCCGGTGCCGATCCCTCTGCTCCCCGCCCTGGGCTCCCACCTGCACGGCAAAGGGAAATGTCTCATTAACGTCCCCAAGCTGCCCTTCTGCTCCTGCCAGCCCCGCGCGGTGCCCCCAGGGTCCCTCAGCCCCGTGTTGGGGCCAGGGAGGCCGGGTGGCAGCAGGTCACGTCCCCGCGCCGCGGTGACAGGCTCGGCGCGGGGCTCCCGTGTTATTGTTCCCGGTTGTTTTCCAGCGGGGAGGCCGCGGGGCCAGCTGGCTGCCGCCAGCCTGGAACAGCGTGGCCTATTTTAAACCGCTTGCACAAGGAGTCAGCAGCTCCAGCTCGGATTTTTTCCGAACTTTATTTGTCCAAACGCTCCGCAGGGAGGGAGGGAGGGAGAGCAGGAGGTGGGGGAGCAGCTCCCGGCTTGTTCTGCTGCCAGCAGCTCACCTGCACCGCGGTGGTCTGGGATGGGATGGCACAGCAAGGATGCTGCGTGCAACACCGCGGCACGGAGCAGTCCCCAAATCCCCCAGGATCAACAGAAAAGCTGGAGGGGACAGGGGCAGAGCACCGAAGCCAGGATCCTGCCTGTAATAGGCAGCAGATACCTGTGCACAGGCCAAGTTGTGGCTCTCGGGACCATTCCCAGGGCAGGCAGCTCTGCTGCGCCAGAGGCTTATGCCAGGCAGCCACCCATACGGAAAGACCCACTGGGAGCCAGGATAAAATCCCAGCCAGACCCTGCTGAGAGCACCAGAAAAAGGGACTGGAAAACTCTCCCACTCTAATGATGATCCCAGCCCCACCACGTCCCTGGTGATCCCAGCCATCCTGCCGAGGATGCTGTGACCTGGGGATGAAACACTGACTGTGCAGTGATTAAATATTGACAAGTTTAAATTAAAATCCCCCGTTTGTACTTTTCCACATCAGACCACATCCACTGCAAACTTTCTGGGAGCGCAGCCCTTCCCTGAAGGTCCCAAAGGACCCAGAAACACAGAGCAGCAGTGCTCACAGGGAATCTTTTCCTTGATATTCCACAACGCAGCCAGAGTATCCATCACTCAGGAATTTTTTTCCATGCTGTTTTCTTTAGATCAAACTGCTGACTATACCGCTTTATGAAACAACTCCTTCTGCCTGGGCTGAGGTGAGCTCAGAAGATCCCTTCCAGCTCCTCTCCGAAATCCAGCAGCTCTTGCAAGGGTCAGCAGCCAAAATGATGTAAAACATGATTTCCTAACCCTGCCGGTGGGAAATCACTGGAGAACAGAGGGGATGACTACAGTTTAAAAAATTTAATTGTGCTCAAAGGTTTCTTGGTTGTTTTTTTTTAACTGCTTCCCCAAAGAAGTGGGAGCTGCTGTGGCCAGTAGAAATAAATTTCCTTTTCCAGAGTCACCAGAGCCTTTGCACACTGGGAAGGGACTGAGTTTCTGCTTGGGGGGACTTGGCCCATACTGGGGGTCCTGGAGCACGTGTTCTGTAACCGCTAAACCACCCAGCTCACAAAACCTTCATCTTGGGCTTTAAACTCTTGGCTGAAGGCCCTTCCGAGCTTTTGAGTTTGATGAACGGCCCAACTCTTGGAAGAAAAGGCAGGGGGGAAAAGTTATCAGCTGTTGAGTGCTAGCTGGATGGGATAGAGCCGCCGAGCCGCGCGCCGGCCGGGGGGATGGCCGGGGAGCTCCACGGATGTCACGTTGGCCTGAGGCAAGATGTTTATGGCCCTGGCTGGAAGCCCTTCTGAGGAACCCATCGCAGTGATTTACAGCGCTTCCGATGGACACGGAGTCGTTCCTCTCGCGCTGACCGGGCTGCAAAGAAAACATCTGCAATCCGTCAAAGTCAGCGAGGGGGCTGAGGGCGTAAAGGAGCGGGTGTGTGCCCGAGGGCAGGGTGACACCGTAGCCAGCACGTCCCGGCACGAGAGCAGCCGGTCCTGCTCAAGGACACCCAGATCCTGCCCGCTGCCCTTCCCGGGCTTCTCCCTTCAGAGCTGGAGCCCAGAAGTGCTAAAACATGGATTAAAACAGCAGGCTGCCTTTCACAGCAGAACTGCTTAGGGAGGATGGAGCCCAGCTCTCCAGTTTAATCCTGGATTTACCCAGACAAGTCCAGCGTGTAGTGGGAGCGTAACCAGCAGCCCCCGGCTCCACCAAGGGACATCCAACACCCACAGCAGCAGCCCAGATGTTGGAAGCTGCACCCACACCTTCCTGCTGCTGTCCCCAGGCAGGTGCTGCCAGCAGAGGGGTCTGACCCATGGGCAGCCCCCCAAGGACCAGCTGGAGTCCCCCACGTTATCGCATGGCTTTGCTATCCATCGCAGGCTGGGATGTGGGAAGCAAACCTAGCCATGGCGGCTGATTTCTCCTGGATTTGGGGAAGAGTGGGTGGGTAGGATTTAAGTCTGGACACCAGAAGTCATTTCCCTTTTCCCAGCTTAGAAAAGGGACCACAATCCTCCCACACACCATGCTGCACCCACTGAGTCACTCTGCCAGGTTTGAAAGGACAGGAAGGGGTGATGCTGCCCTTCCTGGGAGACCCCAAATCCACGCTCACACCCATCCCTGCTGAGCAGGGCAGCCAGAAGAGCCACATTCCATGGCTGCCAACCCTTGCTGTGGATCAGGGGGATGATTGCAGCCAAGCAGGACCCCGCCCCAGGGGCTGCCAAAATTGGGGTTTTTTTTTCCTTTAGGAGCCTAATTTCCTAGGAAGAAAAGAGCTGGAGTGCAAGTGAGTGATTGGCTGCTGCCTCCTGGGAATGTTGGGCTGCCCAGGAGGGGCTGGAGAGCTCTGTGCCTCCCTGCCAAACACCCTCACCCATCTCCCTCCCCTCCCAGCAGTTTCCCAGCACAGGATGGATTAATAAACACCAACAGTCCTTGGGGTGAAGCAGGCCAGCAAGAAAACCGGGATCACTGCCCGCTCCAAGGAACCAACCTGCACAACCCCCATCCCACAGCCCCCCAGGGGGTGTCCCAGCCTTGAAACCCCCAGGTGAGGTGCAGACAGGTGGGTGAGCCCCCCCTAACAAAGCCCACATGGTTCCAGTCTCACATAGGCCGTCAAGTGAGTGACTGTGAGAGGGATGAAGGCTCCCAGGGGCCCTCAGCAGCCTCCAGCACTGCATTTGAGCAGTAAATGGCTTTATTCTCTTCCCAGCACTCCCCCATTAAACACTCCGTGTTTCTGCCACTGCTTGAAGCCAGTGATAAGTCAGATTGGGGAGGGTGAAAAGGGGGATGTAAAAAAAGCACCCCCAGGCATGAAATGCCAGCGAGTCCCTGCTCCCCCCTCCCAGGATTTATGAATGAAAACACGTTTCGCCTTGGCACCGCAAGTTTCCTCGATGCACGCGGGCAAGGAGGGGGGGAAATCCTGGAATTATGAGGCTCCAGCACCAATTAGGGCTGTTTACATTGACGTAAAGTCTGGGTGAAGTCCCCACCCCTGCTCCCAGCATATTTATGAAATTACTGCTGCTGACACTGACAAATGCGGGAGGGAAAGTCCCAGAGAGCACGGATCCAGCCCGGCACTCTGCGGGATTTTGTGAACCAGCACTGAGATAGTTCCTACAAATACCAGCCCAGGCCCCCTCACCCCAGCCAGGACAAAGGGGTTCAGCTTGAGGAACCCCCAGCATTCTCCTAGGGCCAGGATTCCCAGAGAGGGAGGGGAAGGCTGCAACACAATGGAGAGGGGCTGGGATACGTAGGAAAACCCTCCACAGTTTAGAATTCCCTGGATAAACGTGATCCAGGCTCCCCCTCCCCAATTCAGAGACCTCAGGCCACTGTCACCAGCCGGGATCTGGCAAAAAGGGGATTGAGTCTCTGCCCCAATCTCCCTGATCACTCCCTCCTTCTGCACCAGAGCAGCACGTCCCAGGCTCCATCCATGGAAAAGAAATAGCAGCTTTCTGGCTGAAAAATCCCCAGCAAAGCCTTTATCCCCCCGTCCTCCATAAAGGGAAACCATCTGAACCTGCTCCCCACCACCCACGCGGCAGCACAGACGCAGCGCTGGGCGCCAGCACGGGCGTGTTGGAGGCGAACCTTCGCTTTAGGGAGCTCGGCCAAGCCAAGACATTCCCACTAACGGCTCCTGGCACGGGAATTTGCCAGGGGCTGAGCAGGATTCGTGCACAGCGGGAGATGCCATGGCTGGTGCGTGGCAGGGGACACGGGGTGGGAGGTGGAGGGTGCAGAGCGCTGCCAGAGGCTGCCGCAGCCTCTGCAGAGGTCAGTGAGGTTGGGAAGGTTGGAAACAGCTCCAGAGGGAGGAAATAAAGGCTTGATCCAGCTGGAGAGTACCAGAGGAGGTTGCGGGGCTGATGCTGAACACGTTCGGGGGTTTTGGGGAAGGGCCTGGGGCAAGCCAGCAGGAGCTGAGCTTCGGCAGCACGAAAGATGGAGAGAGTGATTCCCGAACACTGCCAGGCTCAAAGCGAGCCCAAATCCCGCAGGAAGGAGATCCAAGCGTGGCAGCAGATGGATCAATGCAAACCACTCCTCTTGCTGCACCTCAGCCTGGGGAGGCACCACCAGAGAGGAAGAGAAGGTGATGGAGGAGGAAGAGGAGGAGGAGGAGGGGCTGGAGCAGCCCTGCTGCCCAAGGCTGCCTCCCTGCAGGGAAGCTAAGTGCAGAAATGCAGGAGCAGAAGGATGAGGCCTTGGGCAATGGGATGGAGAGGGACCAGGAGAGCTGCAGAGGAAGCATTAAGCAGGGAGAACCAGCCCATGGAAAGAAAATTACTTCCCTTTTTCCCCCAGAACAGAGCTCAGTGCTAACCTGGGGAATTCCTCACAGCTCCACAGCAGCAAAGCTGGAAGCTCAACAGGATTAAAGCCATGGATTAATCCCTTTCCCAACAAATAAATATCTCCTAGGCTGTTATATGGACAGCGAGACCATCTGTGGGGACATCGATGGTGATAAAAACCATGGGCACAAGAGGAAATCTCAGCCTGTAGAGTCCTAATCCAGTCGGATCTGAAGGCAGATTTTCCCTGCTGCCATCCTGACACCCAGCCACTGGAAAACCACAGGTTTTTCTCCATTTGATAAGGAGAGAGGAGCCTCCGAGCTGGTTTTTGCAGCCCCTGGGCACACTGTGATGGAAAAGCAGCACAAGGAGCATCGCCTCGCTCTATACCACAGAGTTTTTATTTGATAATGGCTTCTAGGTTAAAAATTATTTAACACAGGCTGCAAAACAACACATTTCCCATCTGGCAAAGCCTCTCTCTTTAGCTAAAGCAGCTCCATACACGTGAGGTCTCCACCATGCAGCGGCCAAGAGCCCACACGGGGGGAACCACGGCAGCAGCCCCCCTTGCAGTGCCCTGATGACTTGCCAAAAAGCAGAACTTCCAGCAGTTCAACTAAAAATGGCAAATCCTCTTTCATCCCCCCAGCGTTATTTTTACCCAGTGTCCCAGCGCAGGGACGGCGCTGCCATTTCAAAGCTTAGGCTTGAGCTTAACAAGCTGGGAAAAGCTCAGCGGTGTCTGCTGAGTCTTGGGGTGAAGGCAGAGCAGAAAGAGGAGCTGCTTTAATTTCGTGATGAAATAACTCCCCATGCTGGGCCACGGGCACCCTCCTGGGTGGACCTGCTGGGTTTGGAGCAGCCAGAGCTTTTGCTGCCGGGATAGCTCTCAGGTAGGACTTACCTTGGGTAAAATAAAGCAGCTTTTTCAGCAGCAAAGCAGGTTCCAGCAGGGAAAACAACCCTCCCCATCACCACTTCCCTGGCTTATCCATGGAGATTCCCTCCAGTGTCTGCTCTGATTCAGGATGGTGCAGGAAGAAGGAGCTCCGTCCTCATCCCACTCACCAGGGCTAACCCTCCATCGTGTGAGAGGAAGGATCACTAGGCAAGAGTGGGAGCAAGAGGAATGGGATTTCCGGAGGTGGGATTTTCAGGCTGACAGCATCTGCCTGAGATGGCTTTGAGCAGGGGCACTGGGTATTCCCATAACAATAAAGCCATCGGGAGAAAAAAAAATCCCTTTTGTTTCCCAGGCCAGCGGCTGGAGCAGTTCCTGTTCCAGGGATGGCATTAATGGGTTCGCTGTAGCACTAATTATGCAGCAGTGGGGATGGGGGAGGGCTCAGCCCTGATTTTACTTTGGTTTTCCTCTAAATAATTCGAAGTAAATAAGGAAGGTGCAGCAAGGAGCAGGGAAGTCAGGGCACGCTTGCTCCATTAGCTCCTGGTAATGATATTATTTGTATTAAAGCCTGGGATAAAAGCAGCCAGGCTGGGATCTGGATGGGAGATGGGATGGGGCTCCTCTCCGGCCATAGGGATGCTGGAAGCTGTGTCTGTGCAAGTGTGGAAGAGAAGGGGGCGGAATGCAAATCCCTTTCCTCAGATTCTCCTGTAGACACTGGAAAATGGGATTTTTTTCACCCTAGAGGGGAAGCATCCCAGGCTTCTCTGTCCCAACAGCAGTGTTGTGCCATCCCAAGAGCTGCTGCCCCTTGCCACAAACAAAACATGGATAATTGGGCTGCCTAGCCCAGATTTTGCCTCCAATCCCATTGGGAAGGGATGCTTGGCAGCCTGAGGGTACAGAAACAAATTAACTCCATTGCTTTAACACTGTTCCCATTAAGTGACCACGGGCGCAAGATTTGCTGTTACAAACACCATGGAAAAAATCAAGGAAGCCTCTTGTCCTATCTCCTAGATGAAGGGAAGGAAAATGAACCACGGAAAGGAGAAACCAGGGAGTGGAAATAAGTGTCAGCAACTCAGCCCGGCTCTGTTGACACCACCCGGGATGCCCTGGGTGGTTTTGTACTGTTTAGGGAGGGGCTGGGAAGGCTCTGCCTCCAGCCCTGTACGGAAAACAAACCTCAAAAGCTCCCCCATCTCCATCCAGGCAGCCCCAGCCCTGGTTTTCATGCCTGGCTGGAGTTTGCAACAGCAAAGAGCCAAGAACTGGGTCAGAGCATCCATCCGTGCAGGCAGAGCTGGCGAGGCCGGGGCAGGAGGCTCAGACCTGCCCCAGCTCCAGACCACGGGCCTGGGCCGGACACCCAGCCCAGCTCCCGGCAGGAGCGCGGCTGGAGCCGCTCACAGACACACGAGCGGTGTCTGCGGCCGGCACGCACTGCCAGAGCCACACAGGGACTCCTTGTTCTGCCAGGGGCTGCGAGGCGAACCCACAGCCAGGCCCTGCACTTTGCACCACTCCAGCAGCCCCTTCTCCCCCCGACCCACGTCTGGAGGTGCTGCCAGGTCCGGGAGACCGGCAGATCCCCCAGCAGGGAGCCAGGACAAGCACGGTTCCCACCGAGCATCCTCAGGGCAGCGCTGGCCTGGCACACAGGTGTGCTGAGGGCATCTGTCCTCTCCTGGTCCCCAAAGCCCTGTGGAGGCTCCAGCCGGCTTTCCCAGCACGGAGCAGATGGCACAGCACGGGAAGGCGGCACAGGCATCACCAGCTCCATCTCAGGCCTCCCTGACAGGCGCATTTCACCCCTGGGGCAGGGGTGAGTTTTGCCCCATCACTGTGGCAGTGAGGGGATGGAGCACTCCCACTCATTTTTGGGGGTGTTTCCCCATCAAGACAGGGTTTGATGGCTCTTCCCCTCCTCCTGCTCTCTTCCAAGATCCGGGATGGATTTCTGAATGGGCTATTGTGAGTGGATCGGGGAGAGGGAAGGGAGCAGATGGGGAGCGGGCTCGTCCCCGTCACGGGCCGGTGGCCCGAGCCCTGAGCGATGCAGCCAGGTGCTAAAGGCCAGCCTTGCTTGAAGGTTACCCAGATCTGAGAAACCCGAGCTGCAAAAGCCCTTGCAGAAGGGCAGACCCGGCCTTATGGCCCGTCTGGAAGAGCAGATCTCCCCCCGGCTTGCACCCTTTCTTCGCCACCCACGTTGCCAGCGGGGGTGCACCCAGGGGTGCCGGCTGGGGGGCAGCCCCTGCTCGCTCTGCTTTCCAGGGCAGGAGCAGCCTCCTCCTTGGGCAGCCGTTCAATTTTTAGCTGAGCTTCTCAGAAAGCCCGAGCCAAGCCCTGAGCCCAAACACGGAGGCGCTTTGGCCCCCAGCCCTGCCCTGGGAGCACCTCCGAGCCTGCCCTCACCCAGGCAGGGTGGCAGCAGGTCCGATTCGGCTCCAAAACCACCCGGGGAGGTTGGGAGCAGGGGCAGACTTGCACCCCACAGTCCCAATCCTGACAGAGCTGCGTGGGTGCCGGGGCACCCTCGGGCTTCGCCACCTCCACCCCTCCTGCCTCTGCTGCTCCCCTGCTCTCACAGAGGGGACGTGGGGGACGCCCCGAGGGGGACAGAGCAGAACCCCCGCCCGCCACACACACACATTCCAGTGGCTTTACCCTTCGGAGTCGCGGCGGCTGGAGAATTCCAGCTATTCCAGCATCTTTATCTTTTTTGGCTACCATTTCTCTTTCGGCCACGTTATAAATTAAAAGCTGCTTTGCTTTTAACCTCCTCCAAGCTGCACCTTTTAACCTCCCTCCCCCGGCTGCTGGCAGGGAGGGGGCTGCTCCTTGCCGGGGCCGATGCTCTCGCCTTGGAGGTCTGCCGCAAGCCAGCGAGCCCGATTCTCCCCCCTTCCTTGGCTCGGCACCGGGTGCCAACAAAGGCTCCTTGCAAAAGGAGCTTGTCATCGCTGATGGATGACGTGGTTGTGCGGCGGCTGGAGCCAGGGAGCCGGGCTGTGTCTGCACGGGGGCTCAGCCAGCCACCTGGATGGCACTGACAGGCTGCCCGCCAGCAGCGCGGCGGCTGCCGGGGCTCCGCGGGGCTTCCCGGCCGGGGGGACAACCCGGGGGGGTGGCACTGGGACAAGCAGGGCCACCCTCGCTCGGAGCAGAGAGCACGGTCGCAGCAATCCCACAGACAGAGCACCTGGGATGGGGATGGCTCGCAGCCATCCCAAACCCATCCCGGCTTTGCCGGTGACCGGCGGGTTCGGAGGGGCCGGCCGGCGGCTGGGGGATGACAGACAGGCAGCGCTGAGAAATAATTCCCTCCATCCTATGTGGCTTCCTACATAAGGTATCAGTGCTGCTCTTGATTAGAGAAAAGCTTCCCATATTACAGGCTTTTGGCTCCGGGGAGGAACGAGTTGGCCAATTGCAATTATTAAGACATTTAAAGTGCATTTAACCCAGGAGCCCTTATTTTCCCCTTTCAATGTAACCACTAATTCCTCCTAAATGGTCTGCTCTGCACTCCCAACCAGACAAAGGCTTTAATGTTCGCCTGGAAAGGCTCATGGCACAGGCACCGGGCACGGCGGAGGAGAGGGGAATGAAAGACTGGTGCAGCCTCCAAGGAGGAATCAAAGCTGGAGACTGGAGCTGAGCACAGCTTGAAGCCCTCGGAGGGTGCAGGGTCTGGGCAGGGGGCTGACCGGGCTGGAGGCATGGGACAAAGCTCAGCAGGGCAAGGAGAGGCACAGGGAAAGGTTGGGATTGTGTGAAGCCTGGCCAAAGTTATCCCGGGGTCACCTCAGGGAAACAAAGCAGCCCAAGGAGACATAACTCACTGTCCCCAACAGCTGGTTACCCCAGACACCACGAGGACACTCACCCTCCCACCTTGTCCACATCTTGTTTGGATGAACAACTGGCTGCCAGAGCCGAGGGAGCTCATCCTGCTGCCCTGGTGGTCTTGGTCCGCAGCCAGCAATCCCCTGGGACACCGGCCCCTGCCACTGCAGCTCGGGGACAGCCCCCGGCCACCCCTCAGTGATGCAAACCAGGGCTTGCCTGGAGCTCTCTGCTTTAATCCAGGGCCAGGGGTTATTTGCCTTGTTGCTCGCTGCTGTTGGATCCCCCTCAGGCAAAGCCTGGAAGCGCTGGATTTGTACCAGGATGAACCTGGAGCTGCAGCCTGCAGCAACATCTGTGTGTCCTCACCGGCCAAGCAGCCTGCTACCCTCGCCATCCCCAAAAAAATGGGCTCCCCATCCCAAAAGTATGATGTGGAAGGAGGCTGTGCAACCGGTATCCCTATCTTCTTCTCACTGCCTAAAATTCCAAGTTGGATTTAACCCCTCTGAAGGACTCCAGGCCCCAGTGGGACACCCAGCCATTCACACACCCCCCTGTTTGTCACACTCAATTCCTCGCGGAGCGAGGGACTCTTGGAGGAAAGTTTTCCCCCCCCAGCCCTGGCTCACCAGTGGATTCCCATTCCCAGCTGAAGTTATCAGCACACTCGGACCCGATGGAGAAAACAGATGCAGCAGCAGATGCGAAAGTCATCGGCTCCTTCGGGGCGGGAGAGAGACGGGCCAAAAAAAGCAGAGCAGGATGGGCAAAGGGAAAACAGATTTTTTTCTTGGCGCTGGGGTAACCAGGAGGCGGCACGGCAAGAGCCGGTGCGAGCCCGGCTGTGCCGGATCCAGACCTTTTCCCTGGGGTTTATTTCCCAAACAACAACAACAAATTGGTTGCAGATTCCAAGGCGGGTGGGGAAATAAAAGGAAATCAAACCAAAATCCTTTGACTGCAGAGATTAAAGGGGATCAGAGGCCAAACACACAGTCAGCACCCAGCTCCTCCACTCACATGATGGAGGCTGCTTTGCATGCAGGCTGTAATTAAACAGCTGTGTTTTCTTTAAAGTATGATTTCGAGTTTGTTCAAACACCATTTTTGCAGAGTACCACGGGATTTCGAATGAATAGACTTTTAAAAACATATTTGGCGGGCTGGCCTTGGATTTGGGACCGGGGAAGGAGGCAGGAGAGTATCTGGAAGGGGGGGAAAATTGAAAGCAAAGGAAAATAAAATAAAACAAAGCAGCCTGCAGAGCAAACACCTCGGCAGGGAAAACGTGCAAAGCAGGGCCAGGACTGCCATCCCTGGCAGAGGAGAGGCGGACACTCAGCAGCTGCCAGCAAACACAGGGTTAAGGCTCCAACCAGCCCCTCTATTAAGAGCTGAGCACATTTAATGGTTTAATATTAACCCAAGCGTGACGGCAGGATTTCAGCCCTACTGTCTCGCCTTGGAGCGCAGCCCCACCGAAGGCTCCGGCTCCCTGGCGAGTGGGCAGTGGAAAACCTGATCCCGAGTTGATCCCTGCTCCAGCATCCCTGAGATGGGATGCCAGCAGCCCTTTGGCACAGCCGGGGGGTCCAGCGCTTCCACGCACACGCGGAGCGATGGAAGCAGGGCTCAGCTTGCGGCAGGTAGCGCTGCCCGGCTCGGCAGATAGTCAATACCTCATTTGAGGTTTAGCCTTTCAAGCATTTCCCATTCATTTCAGCAAATGGATCGACTCCCACATCTGCGGGAAGATCGAAGGGCCCCCCCCGCCCACCCCTCGGGCTGGCAGGGCTGCGGCTGCCAGGCCGCCCCTCCCGGCAGCTCGGGGCGTTAATGCGAGGTCGATGCGGCGCTAACGACCGCTCTGGGTGTGACCTTCGCGCGGGTCGAGGGAGAGAGCTATTCCAGAAGGAAAATTGCGGCTTCAGCCCGCTGGCTGGTTCAGGAGGCTAATTGCAGAGGGGTTGGCCGCCGAGGATTGGGGTGATGGTTCACATCTTGTCTGGGTTTCAGGTCCCTCAGGGCTCATCCCGCTGCAGCCTCCAAACTACAGCTGAGCCGGCTCTGGCTGTGCCTATCTCCCATATTCCAGCCCTTCTCCAGCACCCCTGCAAGGGCTGTTCCTCCAGATCCGCATCCCACAGGCCATCCCAGCACATTTCCCGTAAGTCCTTCCCTCCCAAAGCATCGGGGTTGCTGCTTGGGCTTCAAGGCAGCATTCAACCATTCTTCATCAGTGTTAAGAGTGGTTCTTACCTGAAATTGTGTCCACGGGGAGGATGTACAGGCCAGGAAACACAGCAGCTCTGCTGCTGGTGAGAGGGAAGATGTGTGCTAATGTCTTTACAAATAATTCGGTGGGTGAAGGGATGGCTGTTAACGTCTTTCGAATCGGTCTTCATGTCTCTGCTGACTTTGGGCAGCCGGTTGGGTGCAGAGCCCAGACAGTTTGGCTCCTGAAATAGCCAAGTGGGTCTGCACAAGCAGACCTTCTGAACTTCTGACCTTTGGGGTAAAATGCCAGGTTCTAGGGGGGATATGGGGCAGGCGGTTCGGGAAGGCTGCACCTTCCTGGTACCTCAGCCAAGGGGGAAGGGAAGAGGGCAACGTGCGGCCGGGAGTTCGGGATAAAGGGAGGCTGCGCCCTCCGAAACCTCGAGAGAGAAAACTCTGCGAGCGTGTGCCCCGGTGGAGTTTCTCGCTTTATTTGAATGAAGTTGCAGGACTCCTCTGTCTCCTTTATGGACACTGGCTTTTCACAGTGGGATTTTCTGTACGCTGGTAACCCCATCACCCTTGGAGGCAGTTTCAGGCCTTTCTCAGGCCCAAAATTTAGGCCTGGCACAGCTCTCCTTGCTCTATAGCCCACACTGGAGCCCATTAATGGGATGACGATTCCCATCTTCAAGGTGGGAATTGATGAGGTGATGAGTCCCACCTCGGAGCCGTCACTGAGATGATTGTTCCCACTCTGGAGTGACTATTCCCTCCCATGGATGGGCTCCAAGGTGGGAACTGTCACTCCATCGATGGGGTCACCACTCCAGGTCCCACCACTTTGCACAGCAGCTGCCGAGAACAGGCCGCGTTCCCAGGAAAGGACCATGGGACCCCCCGGGGCCCTCGTGTCCCCCGCAGCCGGGATGCACCATCCGAGCCTCCCCGGTGCAGGGAGGGTGATTTTTTGGGGACAAGCCGGTTGCAAAGGTCACTGTTGCCCTCTGCTGGTCCAGGGACAGGGAGAGCGGGGACAGCCCGGCTCCCCCCCCCGGGGCTCCACCCGGGCTGGCCGGGACACTGCTGTCCCTTGCTGCCACGTGTGTGCTGAGTGTGCCCGAGCTCAGCCCGGCTGCCACCGGCTCGGCAAACGCGTGTGTGGCTGTTCCATCCCCCTGGCTGGCAAAGAGCCTTTCTGGTCCCATGTCCCTGTTATCTCTCATTTAAGGTTTTTCTTGCAGCCACTGCTGCTGGCTGAGCCTGCAGAGACACTCAGCCGAGCTGGGCAGTGCCTTGCACGCAGGAAATAAATCAAATCTCCACGAAATAAATCAAATCTCCAGGGTAGAGATCCAATCTTCATCCTCAAAGGATTGTAATCTGCCCTGGAGTTACGCTGCCTCCCACCCCCATCTCCATCCCCAGGCAGAAAGTGCCCATCCCAACAGGTAACTGCCTCCTCCTTCCCTCACTCCAAAGCTCCATAATTTTCCCTCTCATAAGCAAATCCATAGGAGGCACTGGGAGGCTGGCATCCAGAAGGCAAAGTCTGCAGATTGCTAAATCCAAAGCTGTCATTGCAGTCCCAGCACTGGCAGAGGGCCTGGCCAAAGCTGCCCTGCCTGCGGGTCCCCAGGCTTGGCACCAGAGCTGCTGAGCCAGAGCCTGCCCGGCAATTCCTGCCCACGCCACAGCCTTGAAAGCTCCAAGGCACACAGGGAGTAGGGATCCTCTGTGAGCAGTGGGAAGGAAGATGCTTCAGGAGCCCCAGGACAGGGGAATCTTGTGGGACCCTGGTTATGCAGCAGCAGCGCTGGCACAGATTGGGGATGGGAGATGTCTCAGGGCTCTGGGGAAGGAGAATCCCTCAGGATCCTGGTTACACAGCAGCATCAGCTGCAGGCGCTGGGCGTGGGCACAGCCGTGGGTCTGTCAGGCGAGCCTAGGGTGTTGTCTGTGCGTGGCCCCTCCTGCCACCGGGAGCACGGACCTCCCCCAGGTTCCTCTGTGTCCTACTCCCGGCTCCTCTATGGTGCTCACAAACCCCTGTCAATAAGCATTAAGAAATCATCCAGCTCGCTGGGGAAGGGAAAAATCTGTAGGGTTAAGATAAAGACATGATGACAGAGCAAGACAGGGAGTTATCTCGGGCATGGGGGAAGGAAACAAGAGCAGTGAAGGAGGTGGGGAGCAGGGCTGTTTTCCCCTGCAGAGCAGCAGCTTGCGAGCCTGAAGGTCAGCAAAGGGCTGTAGCAAATCAGCTTTTAATTGAAAACGAGCCCAGCGATGACGCCTGGGCACAGTTACCTGCGTGGGGATGCTGGAGCTGGCTGCCACCAACAGCTTTGCTCTCCAAATACACAAGGGTTTATCCTTCCACCAGCACAGCTCCCCAAGGAAAGCTGTGTGCTGGGAATCACAGCCCCTCCAGCATCCCTTCCAAGGGAGGAAAGCACGGAGAGAAGCATCCTGCTGTCCTGCTACCTCCCAGCGAGAGCAGGAGGTGGAGGAGAAGGACCCTGTTTGGATCCAGTGTTTAGAGACACATGGAGAAACCACAATTTCCTCGAAACTTTGCATCTGCTGGAGCCCCGAGGCTGCTCTGACAAACAGGGGTTGTGCTCTATTGGATCCATACGTTGTTCCATGCAATCGGAGCCAAGATCCCGCCATGGGATTTGTGGGGCCTCGTCAGGAAAAAGCTCCAGAGCCCAAGAGGTTCCAGGGCAGCTGCAACCAGGCCGCTTCCTCCTTCCTGCCCCAGGTGTTCCTCCCAGCAGAGAGGTTCCTTTCATTCCCACCACTCTCCTGGCAGGTAGCTGTGGTGGGGACCTGGCTGTGGTGATGTTCCCGAGAGTCCATGGCTTCAAGCCGTGCATCCCAATCCACCCAGCATCCTCCAAAATGTCCCTTGTTTCTGGAGAAAAGCATCTCCAGACCTGCCCTCAACCCCCACAGCTTTCCCTCAACCTTCACTTGTATGTCAGCTCTTCCCACCTTTTCCTTACTGGTCCCAGTTCCCTTCTCTCACTGGTCCCCAGCTCATCCAGGTGAATGGACGTGACCCCACATTGCTTAGGAGCACCAAAGCATCTTGGAATTTCTTTTGTTTCAGCAGAGGAGTGGGGAGCAGAAGTTCACTGGAACAGAGAAACTCAAGGTCCTGCCAGTCATCAACCCAGAGCCCACCAGCACCACCAGTACTGGGAAGGGCAGGAACCATGGAGAGGCTGGAGGACTGAGCACGGCTCCTACCAGCCTTGTCCAGGTGTGCTCTGCTGGATTCTTGGCCTCAGGGTCCATCTGATGGGTGGACACCACTCGTGGGGAAAGTGTCTTGGTTTGAAAGACAGGTGTCTGCCAAGTAAGGTGGGAACCTCCCTTGGAATGGAAGAAAAAAACCAACCGCTTCCCTCTGAATTACTATAACTTTGAAATTAAGGGGCTTTCAGGCGAAGATATGAAAAAGGAAAAACAGCTCTTTACTAGAACGTAAAAACAAACAGCAAACAGAACAGAAACCCAGCGCCGGCCCCTCTCGGCCACGGGCGCTTTTAATTTGCTGCAGCTCCGCTCGCGGCCGCCAGGGGCGCCGGTGGCTCCCGGCCGGGCAGGGCGGGTGCGGCTCCCCCGGCTCCAGCAGGGGGCGCTGTGCCGCGAGCCCGGCTGCCTCTCTCCCTCACGCGGCGATGGCGGCGGGTTGGGCGGCGGAAGGGGCTGCAGCAGGAACCTCGGAGCGGCGGCTGGAATGGCAGAGGCGAGCAAATCCCAGAGTGGTAACCGGGATGTATCAGAAACTCCACAGCCGTAGCGGGAGCCGCGGCGTGTCCTGGCAGGCAGGGGGTGCGGGGTTACAGTGTAGCAAAAATCCCGGAGCAGTGGCAGAAAAAATGGCAGGGCTGGGCTGCGGCAGCCCGGCTGCTGAAGCAGGAGAGGCCCCCTCAGAGCTGGAGGGGCTCGGGGTCCCGGGGTTTCCCCTGAGGCACCCTAGTAGATGGTGAGGGTCCTTTCTAGTGAGGTCAGGTGTTAATAATGGCTGCTTCACTCATGGTAGGAGAAGACAGCAGGAGGCAGAACGCCACGATGGTGGCGAATTCTCCCCATGGTGGCCACAGCCTGTCTCCCCTCTGATGCCGAGAGTGAGAGGAGCCAAGCCCAGCCAAAATCTCGAGGTATCTTTGCCCTTCCAGGTAAGAGAGTAGCCAGCTGCACCATTCCCCCACCTTGGCCATTTCTTTTGTCACTTAGGTACTTGTCATTATTTTCTCTTAGCCACAGATGGGACAAAATTCCATGAGAGAAAGAAACAAAAGGAAAAATCCTAACCCCTAACAGAAAGCCAGTGTTCAAGGAGAACAGCAGCCTATCCATTGAGGAGGTGGGAAAGAGGGTTCCTTATGCTGAGGAACACCATGGCTCAATTTTTCAGACCATTGTTGGCAGTTCCAGTCACCCCCAGGTGCAGCTGGATGAAGTTCATGGAGAGTTTGGCCAATCCAGAGAGATCCTTGATGGTTTCACACCCTCAGAAGGTGGCCAGCCCCCAAAACAAGGTGGATCTCCTGGTGAAGCATCTCACAGGTTATGCCCACACTGGAGCCCTGTGCCAGGATGGGTTTGCCAGGATTTATCCCTACTGCAGGATTCCAGGCAGGTCAAGGCAGAGAGCAGCTGAGACCACAAGCCCCTAACAAGGTCCTGAGCAAACAGATCCCAGCTGTGGCCCTTCCCGGCAGGAAGCAGTGAACACACACCTGCAGGGAAGGGAGCTACAAGAGCTCTGTGGCAGCCACTGCCTTTGCCAGGAGGGTTGTGCTCCTTCCTCTCCTCACCATCCCTGGGCAGAAATTTCCGTTCCTGGGATGTCTGGATGAGGGAAATCAAGCCAAGGGTTGGATCATGCCTGAGATGACGACACATGTCTGCTTCTCAGAGGGTTTTTGGGGTGGAAAGAGGAGAAATCACCCGCTCTCCTCTGTACTGCCTCATGGCACATGGAACCTGGAGGTAAGTGGATATTTGGATGGTCCAGCATCACCAGCTGGGAGACCCCCAGGTCTGTATCTTGTCCAAATGAGCCCAAAGTGCGCTTTGTTCCTCAGCATCCTTGTGGACCAGGATGCAGCCAGAAAAAAATCATTGCTCCTGCTTTGAGCTGAGCAGCTCATGTACTTCAGTGGTGCTTACAGAGATGAATTCCTGTCTGGAAACACTTCCCCTGAATTAATATCCATTTTTTTCTCCATTAGCACTTCTGTCAAGACAGATTTGCTGCCCTCAGGCACTCAGAAACCAAAGTAAAGACCAAAAGCTGGGAACGGGGGAGTTGCCCCTCACCCTAAAGTTCAATATGGTTAAACAAAACCTGATTATTCCTATCAATCCTGCTTTCCTCCACAGAGCATTCCTGTGTCACAGCGTTGGGAGATGCTAACTCACTGCTGCTGCCTTTAAGGGAGTTATTCCTGATTTAGACCAGGGCCAAGGATCAGCTCTCAGTGTCCCCAGCAAGCAGCAGGATGCTCAGGGATTAAGCCTGACGTGCATCGCCCCTGAGGGACAAGGAGAAGCTGTCCCTGCAGTTTCCCATGAGAAGGGGGGGGTGAAGGGGGAGAGCCATTAAGCAGCTCCTTACTCTGGGAATAATTAATCTGCAAAGCCCACGACGAGGGAACGGCTGCGTTGCCCTCTCCGTGCTCCCATTTCCAAGGGGGACCCTGGAATTGTTCCAGTCAGATCCCGTCTCGTGGTAGGGGGTCCCTGCTCACCATCTACGGGGTCTTCAAGGGCATGAGAGTCCTTGCTCGCCTGGAACAGGGTGTTCAAAGGGCTGGGAAGGGCCAGCTTTGGCTCTCCAAAGCAGCACCCGGAGCGTGCCGAGCCTCGGGAAGGCTGAGCTCCCCCAGCCTCCGGGCAGCCTTTCCAAGCTGGTGCGTTTTTAATCTGGAGCTGTGGAAATTCGGGCACCTCTCCAGCCCTCCGAGCTGTTCTGCATTTTGGCTTTTATCTCCTGCACCAGGGCAGAGGCAGGAGCAGGGCTGTGCCCCCCAGCTCTGCCCCACACACGGAGATCTGCGCCAGCGCATCTCATCTTCCTGCTTTCCTCAGGGCTTTGGAGAAGGGATAGGTGCAGCAGGAGGCTACAACCAGCCCTGCTGTGGTCCATGGACAGCACAGCATCCCCGGGGTCACATTTTGGTCCTGGAGGCAACTTCAGTCCCGTCCTCAGTGCTCAGGCAGAGCCCAGGAGGCCGCTCCAGGGCAGGAGGCGGTGTCCCGGCTCAGCGGGGTGGAGGATGATGGACGGGGAGGGAACCAGCATCCTCTGAGAAACCTTCCCGGGGACAAAGCGCCGGAGAGCGGCTGGTGAGTGCAACAGCTTTGCAAGAGCCTGGAGCTCTGGAAAACCAGGAGGGCTCGGCACAGCGGTGCCTTTGGGATGTGCTCTCCCTGCCAGCACCTGCCACCTGTGGCAGCCCCTTCCCCAGCCCTTTGATCCGCCTCCAGCTCCCGGCTCTCCTCGGCATTCGCGTTGCTCTCTCTAGGGATTTTCCAGACCACCTGGGTAGAAGCATTCCTGCGTTCCCCCGTGTGGCCCGGTGCCGGTGTGGGAACACACGGCGTCTCCTGGAGTCGGTCTTGTCTCTGCCTCCATTGCTGCCTTGCTCTGCTGTGCCAAAACCCAGGCTCCCAAAATACTCCGAATTTCCAGAGTAATCGCTTTTCCCCAGCTCCCCTGAGCTGCCAGGGCCCATGGTGAGGGTTTGCAAAAGCTTTTTATTTAGATGTGCAAACACCAGCAGGTCTAAAGCCGCTCTTTAAGCTGGGAGTAGCAGGGCTTAATCAACCCAGGGCCTCGGGAAGGTTCACCAGCTCGACCTGCCTTGTTTACTGGGAATCCACTGCTCTCTTGTGATGCACCAGGCTGAGCTGTTCCACAGCATCACTGCTAGGCTTCAATCCGGTTGGGATGGAGAGCATTCTGCAGCATTACAGGATGTGGCTGGGTGGTCTGTGCTGGCACTGGGATCCCCACCACCCCTCTCCAGCATCCCCTGTACCATGAAACCCCCACTTCACCATCAAAGCCAACCCCAGAGGTGTCCCTGGTCCCCTCATCCCTGTCACCCCATCACATCCCATGGGCCCAGCCCACAGGATACGGCCCCGCTCCCCCCTCTGTGTCCAAGGAGAACCAGCCCCCGGTGGTTTCACCCCCCTCCTTCCCTTGCAGGCTGTTTTTCTCCCCCTCTCCTCCTTCCATCAAGCAGCAAATATGCTTTCAGAGCAATAAGACGGCTGTTCAGCCTTTGGAACAAATGTTCTCTGCCAGGCTTCGAGCACAGGGGCGGAGGAGGGACTCACACTGATTTAATGACAGTGATTTAAGCAATTTGATCCATTTTTATGGCGCATTTACAGTTAGGGGAAAGGGAAGGGGAAAAAAAAAAAGGAGAGAGAGAGAAACACAGGAGTGGAACGGAGGCAGGAAAGGTTAGGGAACGCACCCCAGCAGGCGCTCGGAGAGGGAGAGAGGCTGTCACAAGCTGTTCCCCTGGCTGCTCTGCCAAGGAGAGCCCTCGCCAGCCTCCTGCGCCCGGCTCCAAAATCTGGCTCGTGTCAGCGCCGGCTCCCCAGGGCTGCAGCTCACCCAGGAGGTGCTTCAAAGCCTCCCCAGGTCGGATGGATCCTGGGATGTGGGTTCAGGATAGGGCAGCACCCCCTTTTCCTTGGGAAAATGCAGCAAGGGCAGAGCCAAACCCCAGCTCGCATCCTGCTGCTTCCATGGGGGGGGTCCCCCATTCACCCCCAGTGGAAATCCCTCCAAGCTCCCATCCATTTCCCAGTTCCAGCTACAGGGATAGCAGATATACTTTTGGGGTGCTGAGGGATGAGCTGCCCATATAAACACACCAAATCCACTTGGAATAGAGGTGAAAACAGAGCTCTGAGCTCATCTAGCTCAAGAAACTTCAGCCCCAGGGAGCCTTTCCCAGCATTCTGCTGAGACCTGGCCCCCTCATTCCACATGCTCTGCACAGCTTCATCCTGGCCCCATTCTGTATCTCCCAGCTGGCTCCTGGCATCCCAGAAGTTCCAGCCAGATGTGGGCTGTGCCAATGGATCCTGCTGTTGATGGCACCTCGTGTTCCACGGGGCTCTCTGCAGGGAGGTGCTGCATGTGTCGGAGTGCTGCCAACCCCACCTGTCCCATCCTGCCCTGCCCTTCACCTCCAGTGGGGAATGACCCCCAATAAATCCAGGATGCACCAGCTCAGACATCACAGGATAACAGAATTGGTGGCCAAACACTGCTCATCCCTCAGGAAGAAACCTTGGAGATGCCCACCCTTGGCTTGAAAACAACCAGCCAGCTTGGCTCTGTGGGAAAAGGGAGAAATTCTATGCAAAATCCGAAGGGATCCCTCTTGGGGATCCCCTCTGCCACACCTGGTGGGGCTTTGTCACACCAGAGCTGGCTGCAGCATTGCACTCTGCCCAAATCCTCATGTCCTTGGCAGCACCTTGAGGACTCGGTATCGGGGAAAACACGCCTGGACCTTACCCTGCTCCTGGCTGGAGAGCACAGTGAGTCCTGCCTCAGGAAAACTGATGGGAAAAATGTCATTCCAAGAGAGTAAAACTGGATTTTACATCAACAAACAGGGGGAGCAGCCTCTACCAAACCCCATTCACAACAAACTTCCAGCTGCAACCTCAGCTCTGGCTGTGAGTAGAGCCCTGCAGTGGGGGCTGCCCCAGCTCCTGGTGGGTTTTGGTGCCAGCGATCCCTCACTTTGCTGATCCATCACTTGTGCAAAGCAAGGGTTATCCCAAAACATGGATCTCAGCTCCTGCTATCCCACCTGCAGTGTTCCAGCCTGCTGCAGGCACAGGGATTGGGAAGCTGCAGCACCGCTGGAGCTGTCACTGCACAGAGATGCTGCACACCCCCATCACTCATGCCTGATTTATCCAGCTTGATGCCCTTTGTGTCCCACAGGAATGAGTTGTGGCACTTGGGAGCTCTCTGCAGGATGGGGAAAGGGGCACCCAGGGACAGCACAGCAATGTGGGAGCTCCCAAACCTCCCACGGAGGAGATCTGGCAGCCCGCACTTCCCCAAGGACAATGAGGATAGAAAAGGTTGTACAGAGAATCCACCTTCCTGCTTCACTGTTCAGTCCCACAGTCTGGAAAACCC
Organism: Corvus moneduloides; assembly: GCF_009650955.1. NCBI lineage: Eukaryota > Metazoa > Chordata > Aves > Passeriformes > Corvidae > Corvus > Corvus moneduloides. The sequence continues at coordinate 2,301,294 of NC_045487.1, read as the reverse complement.
TTCCTGGAAGCCAGCGGAATTTTTTTCTGCTTGGTTTTTTGGTTTTTATTATTTTGGGTTTTTTTGCTATCAAGGCTCATCTGGAAGCTACAAATGCCCTGCAGCTCTGTAAGGGATGGGCTTTGAACACATCCCAAAAGGTTCTGCTTGGAGTGCCAGCATGGGAGCTGGTGGCACTGACACCTCCATGGACCCAGAGACATCCAGGAGAGCAGCAACCCCAGCCTGGACTCTGGGGGGTTGTTGGCTTTAAATACCTCCAAAGGAAGAGGGAAAAAAAGACAAGGGAAAAAAATTCCAAGCGGCAAACAAAATAAATCTTCCTCTCCGAGCCAAAACAGAGAGAAAATAGCCAGGGACCTTGGCCGGGAAGTTGTTTATTATAGCCCTGGGGTTCGCTGCCAATTTCAGCAGTTGGACAATTTTCCTTTTGCAGCCCAGAAATAGCCACCCCTTTGCCGGGCAGCCCCGCAGGGTGGGCTTCTCTCCTGGACTCTCAAAACATCCCTGCTCCGGCCAACACCCTGACCTGCCCGGAAACCCCCGGGCAGCCAGAGGGTTGGCTTTGGCAAAGGGATTTTTCGGGAATCACCTGCAAAGCTGAGATCCCGCACGTGAGCGGAGCCCCAGCCCTGCCTGCAGCGGGATGCGCTGCCGGGCGCAGCTGCCCTCTGGCTTTGTTTCCAGGGATTAAAAGGGGAAAAAAAAAGAAGAAAGGACTAAAGCTCAGGAGAGCAGGAGCGATGGACACACCTGCCTGTGGCATCACCCCGCAGCTGCTCCCCCTTCACCCCCAGGAAAGGGGCAGCTGCTGCTCGGTGGGGTCTGGTGGTCCCATGGGAACAGGGAATGCTGGCCCCAGGGATGGGTAGGATCGAGATTGCCGTGTTCCCTTCGCATCTCTCTCCTCATCCCATGAAGACGTAGGACAAAGGGAAAGGCAGGCTGCCTCCAGCACGAGGCCTTTTGTCTTTCAATTAAAAACAAACACAAAATAAGAGCCGGGAGAGACCCGCCCGCTGCGGCCGCGCGGCTCCTTAGCACAGGCGGCTCCGCCGGCTTTCCTCAGCCCAAAGGAATCCGGGGGCTGGGAAATCAAATCCACGTGGGATGCGAGAGAACGCTCCTAAGGGGCCACACTCCACCCCCCCCCCCCCCCCCCAAAAGCCCCCGGCCCCTCGCAGAGCCGGCAGTGGCACAGCTCCAGCTCAGGCAGTGACTTTCCACATCCACATTCCCTCTCCTCGCTTCTCTCCCTCCCTGCCATCCCTCTGGTCCCCAAATGTGGGCATGGGAAGCTCTTGCCCTGCACCCTCTGCAGTGGATCCAGCCCCTGGCATCTTTTGGATGCTCCCAGCCCAGGAGGAAATGCTCACGGTGATGTTTTTACCTCCTGCACAATGCCAGTGTCATTGCTGCCTTCGACAGGTGACAACGGCAGCCAGCACAGGGTCCTTGGCTGCCAGGTGGGTGGGGATGCAAAGCAGGGTGCCAGAGTGGATCGAGGACAGCTTGATGCTGCAGAAAAGCACCTGGATGAAGCACACCTGGAGTGTGGGAGCACCACTCAGCACCATCAACAGGCTCCTGCACTGCCCCGAGGCTGCTGAGTGTCCTTGTAGGAAAGGACTGAGCCTCACTGGCGATGCTCAAAACCCAGAAGATGCTCAGTCCCCTCTCCTCAACCCATAAAACTCCTAAAACCATCAGGAAATCCCATTATTGTTACACGGAAGCTGAAGCCATCTGGCCAAGAGAATTTCCAGAAAAATCTCCTGTGCTGCATCTCCCGTATCCCTAGGACAGAGCTGGGGTTTGCTCCCCTCGGTGTCCCTGCAAGCCAAGGTCACGTCAGGCTTTTGGCCAGGGCCCCAGGAACCCAACTCCCTGCTTTGTGAAGGAAAAATTAAATTTTCATTCAAATTTTCACTTCGGCAGCCAAGATATCGGCTCAATTTCCACCTGCTGCTTTGAAGCCTTCGCTTTGCATGGGAGAAGCGCACAACTGAGAGTTTTCAATTATAGAGCACTTGCATATAAGGGCAGGAACAGCCAGGAGTATGGATTTTCAGCCTAAAGAACACCAAAATGAAAATAAAAACAAAATGAGAAGCACTCGGAAGGACACGCTGCCCAGGAGGGACCGGCTGCTGCTTGGCTGGGTGGAGCAGGGCCGCCACTGTCAGCCCATGGACATGCTTGTTCCAACTTGTGACATGCAGTTGAGCCCTTCTCTCCCCAAAAATCAGCCCTGCAGGCCTGCCTAGGAGGTGCCAGGGCTGAACTCGAGCCAGGTTTTAAGCAAGAGTGTGAGGCAGGTTTGGACCTTTCCCTCAAAGGATGCGTGAGTGGGGCTGTCTTCCCCAGGCTATTGCTGTACCCTCTTCCAGAGGGATAAAACAGGATTTATCCTCCCTGCAGGGTTGGGGATTCCCACTCTGAAGCTGCAATTAGACTGGAAACGGCTCCAAGTTTCATCAGTGGATTTGGAAAGGCGGGTGGAAGAAGAGGGAAGCTTGGCACTGCTGGACTCAAGTGCAGTGCCCAGCCAACACCCCCTGAGGGATGTCTGCTCACCCTGGAGCCCCAAAAGCAGCTCATCCTAATGTCCTGTGGGAGTAATTTCCACCTGGATCTCTCAGGGATGGCGCTCTGAGATCCAGCCAGGCTGCTGGGTTGGAACCTCGGGGAGCAGAGGTCCATGAATGGCTGAATCCTGTCCCCAGCCACCCCTTGTGCATTCCAATAAACCCCATCACCTGTGGGAAGAGCAGCGTTGGCTCCCAGAATCATCCCAGGGAACAGGAAAACACAGCCTGGCCTCCCCAGCTCCAGCATCTCCTCTTGTCCTGCCCCTTCTGAGGAGACACTGTCCCCGCCTGGCTCCAACCTCCTTTCAGGTGGGTGCAGAGAGCAAGAAGATCTTTCTAAATATCATCCCAGATCTCCAGAAATTTCTCCCCGGGCTGCCAGAGCAGGCAGGGAGCCCCTGGTTTGCAGCCTGGAGCTGCACAGAGCCTGGTGAACCCCCCCAGCCCAAACTTACACCTCGATATCAGCGAGCCAGCAAATCCCAGTGTGTGGGACCACCAGGAAGGTGACATTTGCCAGAGCCCCTGCAAGGAAAGCCAAAAACTGGGGCAGGATCTGCAAAAGGCAGGAGCAGGGAAGCCTTTGGGGACACGTTAAGGAGATTTTGCAGGAGGAGATGTTGCTGACACTCTGCAGACACCCAGCATTTTCCAACAGATCCAGACACGAGTCCTGCTCTCCAAACTGGACCCGATGGAAAAGGAGGAAACCATATGGCCGTGTCACCTCTCCCAGCACCCAGCTCCTTGGAGGGGATCAACCCCACTTCCTAAGGGACCTTCCCAAGACCAGACCCTGCCCTTCCTCCCCCGCTTTCAGGCTGAGCATCAGCATCTCTCCGAGCCATCCCGCATCCGATGCTCGCCCCCTGGCTGGTGGTGGGGGACTCCCGTGGCCCCCCCGGCAGGTCCAGCTGCACGGCACACCCCGAGGGGCCGCCGCCGGCCCGGCAGCAGCTGCCTTGGCCCGGCTTCAAGCCCAGCGCTGCTCGAGAGCAGCTTGTTATTTCGGTCCTGCTACGGGGTTATTTTTAGAAAGCGCTGAACACCCCTTCTCCCAAACGGCTCCTCCAGGGATGACCTTGCGGAGCTGCAGCCGCTCACTCCCTGCCCCACCACCCCTCTCCTTGGGAAGTGTCACCCACCATCCCCAGGGTCCCCACTCTGTGCAACTCCCGGTGGCAGCAGCGTCGCTGCACCGCGACAGCGGGGCGAGGAAGGAGGGGGCTGAAGGCTGAACTACATCTCAACCCCTGCCGCCATCCAGGTTCGCTCCCGGTTTCAATTATCACCTGCTGGAGCAGCAGCTGCCGAGTGCCGGGAACTCAAAGCGAGTCAACAAGGTCTTGTTGTTTCAGCTGCTCGGGGGCACGGAGCTCCATGCGCTCCCCCCGCCCGGCTCCGCGGGGATGCAGCGGCCCCCGCTCGCCCCTGTGCGTGCAGGGCTGCCGTGCTTCCATAATTCCCCCATCCCGCTCTCCCGGGCAGGTAAACGCTGCTGGAGCTGCCGAGGGGGGAGTGGAGAGAAACCTCAATAACAACAAGAGAGGGGGGGAAAGGAGAAAGAAAGAAAGAAAGAAAAAAAAAAAAAGCCCCAAGAAGCAGCCGCTGCACAGAGGTTATCCGGGGGACAGAGCAAATAATTGGCGAGGCGAACAATGCATTTTAATTAAACCTCTGCAGGAAACGAGGGGAGGGAATCAAGTTAATTGCACGGAGCGGGAGCAGGAGATTAAAAATGCTCTTTGCTCAGAAGATGGTGGCTCCCATCCGCCTTTGCCGAGGAAAACAAGGCCACCTGGGGTGGTAGTGCCGGCGTGGGGACAGGCAGCTCACTGGCTCTGCCGGGGCTTGGAGTGACAGTGGGGTCTGGGAGGATCATGCTGATCCCCTGTGCCAAGGGGCTGGGGGTGCCCTGTCCACAGGGATGGGTGCAGGATGAGTCTGGGTGTGGGAGCCGCTCCTGGGAAGTCCCACAGGGATGGGGACAATGCTTGTGTCTGCGGGAAAAGGACCAGGGAACGTGTCCCAGGGAATGTGTCCCATGACATCTCAGCCCTTCCCCTGCTCCGTGCCCTCTGCTCAGCCCAGGTTGTTCCTGGCACTCTCCCCATGAAAAACCATCAGCCTTTATCTTTTCCTGCCCATGATACCTCAGATTTTACCTCTCTCTGCTTGGGACCCTCTATTTTTCTCAACTGTTCCCTTTCCTGATCTTTCAGGCCCTTGTCTTCACCCCACCTTGGACGCCGCAAACAGAGAGACCCTGACTCGCTGCCAGTGAGCCCCAGAACAGCAGCACATCCAGGCTCCCTTCCTGCTCAAGAGGAAAAACAGGATCACAGGCTCCAGGCTGCTGGAAGACGGGGGCAGGACCGAGCACCCCACGCCTGGTACTGGCACAGGGAACGCTCCCAGCCCGACCCCATCCCCCTGGGCAGCCGTCCCCACAGCATCCAGGGCAGGAGGCACCAACCTCTGCTCCGAGGCAATTTGTGAGCTCTCAAACCCTGCCCTGCCTCCCGCCGCCTGCTAATGAGCCCCAGCCCTGTCCGCCTGCCATGAGAACAGCAATCAGCGCCGCCGCTTGCCTGCTAGGAACAATCTCCCTCCTTCCCTCCTCTGCATAAATTTCCCAGGCTGTGGTTTTCAGCCTCTGATCCCACATAGCTTTATTCACAAGAGGAGTCCCACTGGGGGCAAGGAAATTACTCCAGCGAGAAAAATTACCCGTGCCCGGGATGCACACCCAGGGCACCACGCGAGGGGCTGGGGTGGTTTGGTTTTTTGCACAGCATCGAAATCAAAATAAATCCACGGAGGGAACTCAGAGCCAAGCCTTGCTCCTGACCACGGGTAAGAGCCAGACAAATTATAGCAATTAAAAAGAAGAAAGAGACATGTGGACTTTCATATCCACAAACCTCAGGATGCAGCCAGTGGGGGAGAGAGCGTTTCCCAGTCACACACAGGCAGCAAAGCTGACGCACATCACAAAATACGTCGTGTCCTCAGAGGCACAAGCTGTCCCTCCAGCCAGCGGTGCCACCAGCACGAGCACAAGGCTGGGACAGCCTGTCCCTGCACAGGATGGCTGTCGGCAGCAGGACACAGGCTGTATTGTCCCCAGAGCTGGAGATTGAATTGCAGGTTGGCCCTCCCCGCTGTGCACAAACGCTGCCCTGATGGGAAACGAGAGTTCAGCCGAGATCTTCCGCTTTTCCCCTGCAGCTGCAGGCGGACAGGCAGGAAAACCACAGAGCTCTGCTCAAATGCTCACACTGAGCAGCTTTCCAGCCAGAGAAACGCTGCTGCTTCACCACACGCTTAAATTGCATGTTGGGAGGGAGGAAATTGCCCGCTATTTTCACCCGGAACCTGTGTCAGAGCCAGGAGGTGAAGCCCATCACCCTGTCAGGAGATGGCTGCAGCATCCCCAGGCTGGCTGTTCAACAGGAGCATCCTAAGTGGGAATAAGGCTGGATCACACTCAGCACCCCCAAGAAAAGGAGGGCAGGGGGTGGCCGAACAGGCAGGCCCAACCCAAAATCCCATTCCCAGACACCCCCTTGCTGCTGCCTCCCCATCACTCCAGGGGCTGTCCCAGCCCACCTGGGGGTACCCACAGCACCCCAGAGCTCTGCAAAGATCCCTGGTTGCCAGCAGAGCTGTGGGAACACTCTTCTCTGCCTGCCATGCTCCAGGGACACGGACATTTGGCAGCTGCCTGCCGGGAAGGTGTCTGGAGCGCTGTGGGAACATGAGTCAGAGCTCCCTGCTCTCCCTGACGTCTCCCTCCTGCTCATTTATTCAGCACGTCAAATATTTGCCCTGCGCAGGCCCACATAATCCAGGAGGGTTTTTTTTCCCTTCTGCTGACAGTGACAGCTTCGAAAAAGCCACCACAGTGCCATCTTGGGAAACTTGACCTCCCAGCTAAGCAGTTCCAGCATCCTTTTCCTTGCCTGCTCCAGAGACCAGCTCTTCTTCAAGCAGCCATCCCCTCTGTGAGGGATGGAGGGGCTGGATGCCAAAACCCACAGGCAAAAGCAACAACCCACGGGGCTGCAGCGGGGAAAGGTCATTTCAGACCCACTTCCAGCACGGCCTGAGTGACAGCAAAGCTGGGAGCCTGCGGGAAGCAAGCAGTGGCCCTGCTGTCCCTTCCTGTCCCCGAGCATCCTGCCTGGAAGCAGCACACGCAGTGGCAGGAGAGGCCAGCCAAGGAAAACTGCTCAATTTTGCCTCCCTTCGGCGAGGAAGTGGCTTTGCTGGCTGCCAGCCCCACAGCAATCCCCTGAGGACCTCAGTCTTTTCCTTTTTTTGAGCCACATCCGTGGGTTTCTTGTTGAAAGGGCTGCTCACACCCTGAATTCCCAATCCCCAGGGAGAAGGAAAGGTGTTTATCCTTGATTGAAAGCCAAAGGCTGGAGAAGGTGACCTTGAGCAGAGGTTACACAAGAGAATTCATGTCCCACCTGGCCCCACAGGGTTTCTATCCCAGGGTTGCAGCCAAAAATGTCCCATTTCATGGAGAAAGTGCAGAAATGGCTCATAAAGCACAAGCTTGGGGATGCAGCTGAGCAGATCAGCTGCCAGATAAAGACAGCGTGCTCCAGGGAAAACACACCTGCCTCTATCCCAGCTGGAAAAGGAGGAGAAAAATCTCCCTTCAGCCTCCATTCCCAGCAAGGACACACACAAGGCTTTCACCCTTTGCAAGAGCTTCCCAGCGTCAGGGCTGGGATTTCTTGCTGGTGGGGGCTCCCAAGCCTGCTGGTCCTGAGCCAACCAGCTCAGCATTTATCCTCTTCCTTAGGAAGCCACAATGCATGGAAAAGCCTTAGGGCTGGAATAAAACTACAAAAAAGCTTCTGCAGTGCTGTCAGAAATAGCACCAGGAGAGAAGGGAACTGCCTGGTGGATTTGACCCCCTCAGTCCTGCATCCTGCTCCATCCCTGAGCTCCATGCCCAACCAGCTCCAGAGGGAGAGAAAGCATGCTGATTTTCTGGGATTTTCCAGCTTATCCAGCTTTTACAGAGCTGCCCATCCTGCTTGGCTTGCAGAGGGGCAAATTTGGCTGAGCCCACAGCAAGGACTGCTGGCAGATGAGCTCAAAGTCCTTCGGGGAAACCAGCAGGGGAAAAATTAACTCAGCCAAGACACCCCCTCTGTCTCCCGGCTGAACAAGGAGCTGCAGTGACCTTGTCCAAACATGGCCTGGAGTTGGCAGTGCGGAAGGAGAGGATGTGACTCACATCTGGGATGTGGTCACAGAGGACAGATGTGTTTTATTACTGTCCAGCCCCTCTCTGCAGGTCTGTCTCAGTGAGTCAGCCTTGCCTTCGGGCCCTTCCGAAAGGAGCCACGGCACAGCCCTTCCCAGCAGCTTCCCTCGGCTGCAGTAAAACAGATTTGGGAAGTTCAGGCTCCTGCAAAAGGGAAAAAAAATAAATTAAAACAAATCAAAGCTATGTTTCTCCATAGGAATCTTCCAATTTCAATTGTAAATCATTCAGAGAAGGAGAAAATCAAATGTTTTAGTGGTGGGATTCATCTCTCTGCATTTAGAGACTTAAAAGCCGAGCATGCCCCAATCCCAGCGGAAGGACAGCGAGGAGTCCCCTGGGGTTTCTTGGACACATCCCACAGGGCAAGAGGAAACATCTCCTGGAGATGTTCCATGTCTGGAGGGAGGAATAAGGGGATTTCAACAGGTCTCCTTCTCAGAATCCTGAGGAAACTCAGCAGCATTTAGTGGAGAGAGCCCCAAAGCACCGAGGTGAGGCTGAGCCCCCATGTGTTAGACATCAGAGAATCTAAAGAGGGGAGCCCTGCCACCAGCTGGGCACAGCTTATCGCCTCTGGGCGTTCCTGTGGAATCCCGATGCAGCTCCCCCACCTTGGGAAGGGCTTCCCTTCCCCCATCAACCCTCAAAGAGCCCCTGGCACACTCACCGTCGCTATTTACTCACCGCTGCCACCAGGTACCGAGGGACACACGGGGTGACGGCCCTGCCCAGAACCCCCCCTTCACACCTGTGGTTTTCCCAGCGGGAGAGCAGGTGGAGCACATCAGCCAGGCGGGTTTTCCAGCCGCATGCCGGCTTTGACGGCACCGGGAGCCAAAGCTCCGTGGGCTGCCCTGGGCCAAGCGCTGCCCGCCCCGGGAGCCAGCGGTGCAGTTCGCCTGGCAGACACTGGATGGGGCTACGAAACCGGTTACCGGCACAGCTGGCACAGCCGGGGGGCAGAACGGCCTCTGCCAGGTATTTTTTGGGATCTCTCTTTGCGGGTGCCAGGCTGACGGTGCCACAGCTGCCACCACCCATGCGGTATGCTGGGCCTGGCACCAGGTGGCATCAATCCAGGCTCCACGTCTCCTGGATATTCAGTGAGTATCTGGCAGCACCTGGAGAAAGCTGGAGGCTTCACCTCTAAAAGCTGTTCCATGTTCTGAGCGTGGCGATGGGAAGGGAGAGCGGGAGCTGCTGCCTTGCAAAGTGCTGGTGAGGTTTTCTGCTGCAGCTGCAAGATGAGGTGACCTTCCTACCTCCCACCTGCCTGGATCCCAGCTCTTTGAGGGGCTTTGGAAAAGGGCACGGAGGGACAGGACAAGAGGGAATGGTTTCGCATTGTCAGAGGGCAGGGTGAGATGGGATATTAGGGAGAAACTCTTCTCTGTGAGGGTGGGGAGGCCCGACAGAGGAGCTGCAGCTGCCCCTGGATCCCTGGAAGTGTCTGAGGCCGGGCTGGAGGGTGTGTGCTGATCTCTGGGACTTTCACCTGTTTTTCCAGCACCTTCTTTGCTGTGCCGTGTTTGCTCATCTCTCTTTGCTTAGTGCCAACTGTAACGTGCTGAGGGGATGGGTGAGGGCCAAAACCTCTGTGTTGGGGTGCTCTGAGATGGCTGGTCCTGCATGTCAGGGCCTTTGCTGTGGCACAAGGGCTTCTGGCTGCATTTTGGCCATGTGCCACCACATACTCACTCCAAACAGAGCATTCTGTGGGCACGGCGCTGCCCTTTGAAGTCACCTTGGTGGTGGCTGTTACTGAACGGGCGCTATCAAGGCAGATGTTGATGCAACCACTTCCTCCTTCTTGTCCCCAGCCTGGGCTGGCTCTGTTGCTTGGGGACAGACTGTTGTCCCCTCTGCAGGGCCGTGTGCCAGCCCAGGGCGTGCAGAACCCCCCTTGCTTTAGCAGAGATGGTGGTGCTGGCACTCCAAGCCTTGCTGTGATGCCACCCTTGTCTCTGCTCTGCCCGGCTGGGGCTGCTCTGCTCCCAATCCCTTGGGAAGCTGCTCTGTTGCCTGCTCTGGATCAATAGCCATTACCTTTCTCATCCTGCTCCGGAGCAGCACCAGCAGCTCCATTACTGCTGCGGGTGGCTGGGCTGGGAGGAAGGTGCGGTGCAGGGATGGGCAAGCTCTGCTCACAGGGGTGCTGTGGCTGGGCAGAGCTGGGCAGGGAGCAGAGCAGCAGCGAGGGGACACCTTGGGAATGCTGCAGAGATAGATGTTTTGACTGCTGGGTTCCTGCTGGGGCAGCAGGGTCAGAGCTTGTGCAGTGTCCTGGGAGTCCTGGCTGTGCCATGGTGGTCAGGGATAGGCTGCCTCCCAACAGTGTCCTGGGGACACAACTGTCCAGGGGACACCCCCCTGGTGGGGGCACGACCTACCTTGTCCCCTCTTTGGGAACGGGATCTCTGGCCTGAGCCTGTGGGCTCTCTGTGGATGCTGAAGGCAGTGAGGTCCTGGCTGTCTCTCCTGCTGGGCTGGGACACGGTGTCTAGGGGACACTGGCACAGGGCACGGCTCTGCCCCACAGCTTTTGGGGGATGGGGATGGGGACAGGCTGTGCTCAGACAGCCCATTCTTCCTCATTCTTCCCCATTCGTCCTGCCCCTAATGGCAAATCCTGTCCCACAGCTGCAGCCAGCAAGCTGGAGATCCCCATGCCAGCCGTGGTGGAAGTGGAGATCGGGGGCACAGCCAGGACCGAGTGCAACTTCTACATCCCTGAAGATGCTTCCTACACCCGCATTGATCAGTTCTAGGTGAGTGCTGGGCTGGGAGAGCAGCTCTGGCTGGTGGGCTGGGGTGGCAACCAGCCCAGGGCTTCCTGCCAGGCTGCCCAGCCCAGCGTCACCCCTCACCTTGCAGGTGGACACAGCAACAGGCAGGTGAGGCTGTACCACAGCACGGCCAGCAGTGTCCTGGAGGACAACACGGACTACAGGGAGCGGCTGTGGGGACAAGGCCCTGTCCATCAGCACGGTGACAGTGCAGGACACCAGGTGTGCCAGGTGGGAGCTGGCAGCTACGGCTTGGGTGAGAACAGCACCGAGCTCAGCGTCTACAGTGAGTGACAGGGCGGGAGGGCAGCACGGCTGGGCAGCTGCTCTGTGGGGCTGGCAGGGATCCCTCCTGTCCCTCCTAATACGTGTGGGGTGGTTTCTGTTCCCAGGGATCCCTGAGACCCCTGAGATTGAGATGCTCACCTCTAGCCTGGGGAGGGAGCCCCAGCTGTCCCCCAGCACATTGCATGGGTCACTACCACACCTGCAGCAGAGGATTTGGTTTGTGTTCATCCCTAACCGCTCGTTTTCCCTTCCCCTCTCTCTGTTTTGACAGAACTGAAGAGTGAGAAATCCATCGCTCTGAGAAACTGGAGAGGAAACCTACGGAGTGCTTCCTTCCTTCAAACCTTCCCTGCTCTTGCACTGCCTTCTCCCAGCCCTGCTCCAGCCCCTGGGGAGCACGGCCAGAGCCCACCCGTGTGTCACCGTGCTGGGCGTGCAGGGGCCACCTCCCTGACTCACCTGGCCCTTCCCTCAGCCTTGCAGGTGTTGCCTGAGCAGCAAAGCTGGACTTGCTTCACTACTCCGGAGAAGCCACAGCAATATTAGGAAGAACGATCCCATTAATCCCTACTTGGTGGAAGGACTTGAGGCTTTTTCAGGTAATCTGTCCTGTACATGTGTGGGAAAGTTTGGATGTGGGTTTTTTTACCCTGAACTTGCTCAGAGAGGCCGGTGAAATTTGGGTTTTGGGATGTGCCAGGCACCTTAGCTGTAGTGGTGTGCAGGTTGGAGGAGACAAGAGTGGAAGGGGGGAGTGTTAGAGAGGTGTTTGGGTTAGGACACATTTCTACCCCTGTGGCAGCTAATAATACACTAGTAATGACCAATACTAATAAATCTACTAGTTTTTCTAAGAAATAATCATAGATTTAGGTTGCAATAGGTGATTTTACTACTGGATCCTAAAAGATAATATTGTCAATAGAATTTAATCGATCCCAATAGTAGAATTTATTGATCATTGTACTAATAGCTAATAGCAATGCTGGAGATGCTGCTGCTTACAGCAGATGATAATAAACACTAATAAAATAAACGAATACTATTAATTAATAAGAAATATGAATAAAGCTAATAACCACCTCCTGTCACTCCCCTGAGAGGACAGAGGGCAAAAGATGGGTGACATCTCAGGCCACTGGGTGACCCTGAAGCCTTGGGCTGCCCTGGACTGGCCTGGCAGTGTTTGATCCATGACACCAAAGTTCCCCTTCTCATTTGGCTCATAATTATTAACCCTTGCGTTGTCATTTGACCCTTTGATCGATTCTCAGAGCCTCAAGTAACTCCAAATGAGCTCAATTAACCCCAAATGAGCTCAGGGACTCAGGAAAGGGTAGTACCAGGGGCAATTACCTCATCACCTACCTCTCTAACTGGGGATTCTTGTCAGTTCCACTGATTTGCTAAACATATAAAATTGTAAATACGTTACAGGCTGCATCCTCTACACATTTTCATCCAGCGTGTTGTGCACCACAAGGATCCTTTTAAAGGTCACCCTTTTTATCACCTAACCCAGTCTGGCTCGGAATTTTAGCCCCGTGAAAAGACATCGCTTTCTGGTGACTCTGCCGGGACAGGAGGCACTTGTGACACAGCTCCTGGGATCGGGGACCGACCCGCTCGCCCCATCCTGGCACCATCATTATTAAAACAAACGGGGGCTCTTCGTGGCGGCCTGGGAAACTCCAGGAGCTCCAGCAGCCGACCTGGAAGTAGAGATATGATAAAAGGCGGTGTTTTGTTGCTAGCATTTGTAGGGTTTGCACTTGGAGATCTCCTGTGGGGTTTTTTGGGCAGGAAAGGGGCAGAGGGGGCACATAGGGCTGGGTTTTGGTTTGTTCCCTACGTTTTGTTCTCCTGGCGTTCCCAAAGGGGTTCGGTCCGGAGGTCGGAGCAGGGGATGCCCTTCCCTCAGCCCTGCCTGCAGACTGTCACTGCACAGCTCAGCCTGTGGCCAGGGCTAAGTGTTACTCCTTGCACTGGGTGTACATTTCCAGGAGGGATTTTTTCCTCCGATACTTGCAAGGTTTTTTTTATCTATGTGAAAATAAAGTATGGATTCGAAGCTCGGTTGTGGAGTTTGCTCCCACAAACAGAAGGGTTTGTGTTACTCCAAGAATCCCGGAGATTCGAGTCTGAATTCCCGTTGGACAAGGTGTTTTACTCATGCACTCTTTTTTTAGCTCATTCCTTGTGCTGCCACAGCCTGTAACAGGGATGGCACAGAGAGGAGTTACCCCCTTTGGGAGCGCAGAACCCAAGTGAGAATCCCACAGAGGACTCGGTCCTGGTTGGCTGCCAACTCCTTCCTCAGTGGCTTTTATCCCATTTGTAAATGGAAACATGGGATGCATCTGCTCAAGTGAAGAGAAAATAAAGATCCCCCGGAACTCCCCATTAGATTTAATAATAAAATTATTAAAAATTACTCTGATGTGTAAAAAGATGTCTCTTATCACGGAAGAACTGCTTCGCCTTTCTATGCAGGTGTGGCCGATGCAGAGTTTGGAGAAAGGAGGGAGCTGCCCTCCCTTTGGCAGCTTAGAAAGTGAATTAATGTCAGAATTATTGTTACAACTCCCTCAGCAACAGCACAGGAATGCGATTTTATACACTGAACTCTTCATGCTGTTTTCCTGAGGTCACAGGGGTTATGTGAGGTCATTGGAGTCCCTGATCTGGGTTACTTGAGGTCATTTGGGGTTACTGGAGGTCATTTGGGGTTACTTGAGGTCATTTGAGGCCCTGATTGAGGTTACTCGAGGTCATAGGGGTTACTCGAGGTCATAGGGGTTACTTGAGGTCATTGGAGTCTTTTTTTAGTTGATCCAGGGGTTACTTGAGGTCATTTGAAGCCCTCATAGGGGTTACTCGAGGTCATAGGGGTTACTTGAGGTCATTGGAGTCTTTTTTAGTTGACCCAGGGGTAACTTGAGGTCATTTGAGGCCCTCATAGGGGTTACTTGAGGTCATTTGAGGCCCTGATTGGGGTTACTTGAGGTCATAGGGGTTACTCAAGGTCATAGGGGTTACTCGAGGTCATAGGGGTTACTTGAGGTCATTGGAGTCTTTTTTAGTTGATCCAGGGGTTACTTGAGGTCATTTGAGGCCCTGATTGAGGTTACTTGAGGTCGTAGGGGTTACTTGAGGTCATTTGAGGCCCTGATTGGGGTTACTTGAGGTCATAGGGGTTACTTGAGGTCATTTGGGGTTACTTGAGGTCATTTGAGGCTCTGAGAATCGATCAAAGGGTCAAATGACAACGCAAGGGTTAATAATTATGAGCCAAATGAGAAGGGGAACTTTGGTGTCATGGATCAAACACTGCCAGGCCAGTCCAGGGCAGCCCAAGGCTTCAGGGTCACCCAGTGGCCTGAGGTGTCACCCATCTTTTGCCCTCTGTCCTCTCAGGGGAGTGACAGGAGGTGGTTATTAGCTTTATTCATATTTCTTATTAATTAATAGTATTCGTTTATTTTATTAGTGTTTATTATCATCTGCTGTAAGCAGCAGCATCTCCAGCATTGCTATTAGCTATTAGTACAATGATCAATAAATTCTACTATTGGGATCGATTAAATTCTATTGACAATATTATCTTTTAGGATCCAGTAGTAAAATCACCTATTGCAACCCAAATCTATGATTATTTCTTAGAATAAAGAGTAGATTTATTAGTATTGGTAGCTATTCATGTGTTATTAGCTGCCACAGGGGTAGAAATGTGTCCTGTTGCAACCTCTATGGGATTATGGAACGCCCTTCCCACCCTTCTCTCTGTGGGAGCAAACACCACAATTCAGCTTTGAATCCGTACTTTATTTTCACATAGGTAGGAAAAAACCCAAAACCTCCTGGAAATGTACACACACTGCAACAAAAATATATCCACCTCAAAGCTTTTGGGACACCATGTGTGGCAGGTGGGGACGGCTCCCCTCTGGCCAGCGCTGGGGCACCCAGGGGATGAAGGCTTGTGGCCAGCAGGGCTCGGAGGACATGATTTGGAGGCAGGAGGGGCTGATCCCTCTGGGATGAGGCAGGGGAGGGCTGGGACAGAAGCTCAAGGCAGGTTCTTGCCTGTCTGCCCTCACCAGCATGGGGCTGGAGGTGGCACCGACGCACAGAGAGGAGTTTGACCTGGGGCTGGCAATGGCTGAGCACAAAACCCCCTTGAGACATCACTGACTGGCTCTGGATAATATTGGTTTTAAATTGATGGGAGCTCTGGGACCTGCTGGTGCAGCAGCTGTGCAGCATCCCTGCAAGAAACCCAATTCAGAGGGGAGAAGGGAGCCCTGCCCCTCACATCAGCACAGATCCAAACCAGACATCCTAAAGCTTTTCTTGGGAAGAGCAGCGTTGGCTCCCAGAATCATCCCAGGGAACAGGAAAACACAGCCTGGCCTCCCCAGCTCCAGCATCTCCTCTTGTCCTGCCCCTTGTTCCTTGAGAGGAGACACCGTCCCCACCTGGCTCCAACCTCCTTTCAGGTGGGTGCAGAGAGCGAGAAGGTCTTTCTAAATATCATCCCAGATCTCCAGAAATTTCCTCCCGGGCTGCCAGAGCAGGCAGGGAGCCCCTGGTTTGCAGCCTGGAGCTGCACAGAGCCTGGTGAATCCCCCCAGCCCAGACTTACACCTCAATATCAGCGAGCCAGCAAATCTTTAAGTTCCTCTCCAACCCAAACCACTCTAGGATCCTTTACCAGCTGCATCAGTGGGATTTTCCCATGTTTCATCCCCAAACCAGGGGAGGATGGGAAGACCCAGCCCCAAAGCAGAGCCTGAGCACAGCGAGAGGCGCAGCCCCGCATTGCAGATCCTGCTGCGGGCAAGGGCCAGCCCCAAATTCCCTGAAAGCTGCTGTCAAACCTTCCAGCAGGGCTCTAAATCCACCTGGACTTCCTTGGCTCCAGCTGGCTGAGCAAGCTGGCAACAGCAGAAAGTGAGGCAAAGCCTCTCCTACTCGGGGAAAAAAAAGATTGAGAGAAGTCTCCATAAATCGTGAGGCAGTTACTGATGGAGAGGACTCCCCTCCTCCTGCTCTGCACTCAGCGGCACAAATTATGGCCCCAACTTCGCTGTTGTTCAGCGATGAACATCTGAAAAGGCTGTGACAGATGAGAGGAGGGATGATTTAACAGCCATAAATCCAGCCAGCTTAGAGGTGTTTTTACAACCAAACCCATCTTGAATCCCCTCTGTTATGAATACTTATCACTCCCAGACACTGCTACAATGGAAAGATTTTTAACAGCTTTAATAGAGACGCAATAAAACCCCCGGAGCCGGGCGAGCAGCCGTCCTTTGATCCCTCCCGAGGGAGGCAGCGGGGCTGGGAGCTGCTTGCTGTGCTCAGGCTTGAAGGAGCAGTGCTGGAGCAGCCACCGGGCTGACCCTGGATTTAATGGATGGGTGGAATCATCCCAGAGCTGGATCAGCTTTCCTAAAGCTGCTGCATGGTGTAATTAATACCTGGCAGGGAAGGGGGAAAAGGGGAAAAGCTGTGCCCAGGACAGCCAGTACCTGCTCCAGGGGCTCCTCCTGCATTCCCACACCTGGCCTAACCCACCTGCAGGGATTTAAACCAAGGGTGGGTTCAGCTCCACCAATGACCCTCCTGGGTGTGGTGACACCACTTTTTAATCTGGTAATGACTAAATTGGCTCAGCAATCACCACCCAATGAGCAGGACAGGGATGCTGTTCCCTGGCACTTCCTGGAGCTCAGGAGATCTCCCAGCTCCAGGGTAACTGGCCATGGATCTCACTCCATCCCAGGTTGGGATTAAGCTTCCCCTATATCCTCCCAAAACAATTCTAAGCACCCAGCCAGCAAAACCAGGAACAGGGAGGTGCCAGGGGCACCCAGTGCAAAGGGCACCTGGAGCTGGGCAAACACCTCAGGAATAAACCCTCCTTTCTTATACACACAAACTTATCAGACACAGCCAGGTGATAAGGAATTCAGCAGGTGGAGGGAGCAGAAGTGATCCCAGGCTCCTTGTTTTCCATAGCTGAGCAGTCCACACCCAGGGGAAACACCAGGGAAAACATCTGAGCTTTGGGGCTGGGGGTTTCCCTCCTGCAGCAGGGGGTAATTAAATAAAAACAAGGAGCAGGGAAAGCTCCTTCCCAAGAGAAATATGGCCACAGAACCCTCCTGCTGGGCTACCAAGAGAGAAATCAGCCCTGCAGGGCAAGGAACAGGCTCAGCTTGGCCACACAGAGACCTGAGGGGAGCAGGACTCTGAATCCTGGGTGGAATATGATATTCCCAGCCCCTTAACCTAAGGGAACATCTTTTCCTCAATAAGATAATACCGAGTAATTGATTTTTAAATACACTGAAACCAAATGTCCCGAGGCCAGAGCAGGATCCCAGCTCCACCGTCAGCTCAGCGGCCACTGGCAGAAAGGGAGAGCACAGGGGAAAAGAAAATAAAAATGAAATCTCCTTCATGTGCCTCTCTAGCTCCAGGGCAAATGAGAACAGCTCTGTAAAAGGTGCAACAATTTTTCTCTATTAAAAAACAGATTATCAGAAGGGAGAAGCTGATGGAGGCACCAGGGAGCACTGAGGTCGAACAGGCAGCATGGAGAAAATCCAGCTGCTTAAAACACACAACAACAACTGAGCAAAAATATTCGTTTTTAAGATAATTTATTCCAATCTCTCTCTCTCTCTCTCATCCCATCTTCACACAGTTCTGGTCTAGGAGGGTTTATAGCTATTTTTTATTGGATTTTAATTGTTTTTATAGAAAAATACACATGCAAATAATATATATACTTCAGCACTGAACTTTCCTTTCCATGTTGGGGAAAAAAAAGTAAAAATAAAGAAATGAATGAGGATTTGGGAAAGACCTGAGTGGAGACAGATACTAGGGAATGCCATGGGGATGGGATGCTCCAGGATGCTGAGCTGCTCATGGTCCAGCACATTTTGTCCATCAGGAGGGTCTTTACTGCGATGAGGGACCAACATCAGCCCCTCAACCCAACAAAAACCCTTTTCCAGTAACTCTGCCCAGGTTTGGGAATGACCAAGGAAAAATTGGTGCTGGATCCATCCTTTCTACAAAACCCAGCATGGATCCCATCCCCAGCGGCAAGGGAAGCCCAGCTTAGGTAAAAGCATCACTTTGATTCTTGGAAATGACACCAGAAGCCAAGAGCTACATGGGAAAAATATCCATTTATGCTATTTCCTATGGGATACAGCTGGCAGCACAGGGAAAAACGGATTGATTGAAACCCGGACTTGAGTGTCAGGATGATGTTTTTGGGGTGAGGCTGTTGGAGCCCTGGCTGTGCAGGGCTGGGGGTTTCTGACGCTGTGGGCTGCTCCTTGCAGAGGGGAGCAGTGATGTCCCCGTGTCCCCAGCGATGTCCCCACATCCCCAGCCTCTCTGCAAACACCGTGCCAAGGTCCAAGGGATAAAACAGCTCTGCTGCACGGTGGGAGCTGCCACCCCTGGAGCAGAACAGGAGATGTCCTTTAGACAGGGCTATTTCAGGTTTGATGGATGAGCAGCTGGAGCGAAGAGCTGGCGCAGGAGAGGGCAGAGAGGGGCAGCCCGGGGAAGGAGGACAATTAATCTACTGCCGCGGGACACCAGGAGGCTTTGGGAAATGTCACAATCCGGCAGCATCCCGCACTGACAGGGCAGCAGGGAGAGGGATGAGGCGTTTTGCCGTCCGTCCCCTCCGAAGTCCAGCAGAGCTCCTCTGCCTCTTCTCCCGCAATCCCGCCCCAGGCCATGGCTTTTTTCCTACTCATCCAGGCTGACGAGAAGGAGCAAACTGTTGTCTCTTTGCCCAGAGGTGCAAACCCACACAGGCAGCACAGTGAAGGTTTCCCAAAGGAGGATTTCCCTCCAGCTCCCAGGGAGCTGCACACCAGCAGCAATTTGCCAGCCCCACCTCTGCCCCCAGCAAGGCCCCACCCTGCCCAGGTCCCCAGGCAGTGGTGACATCCCTGGAGACGCCACACAGCCTGACTGACAGGTGACTGGGTGCTCCTGGCTGTGGTCCCTGCCATCACCTCCTGCATCCCTGTGCAGCTCCAGCATCAGCGAGGGGCCGCCAGCAGGGAAAGGCAGCCTTGGATACCTCTGGATTTACCACCAGAGATCTCACCAGCGTTTCATGACACAGCACCCGGGGGCTGCACAGCCACGCTCTTCCTGCTTTTCCCTTGTGTTTTGGTTTGCGTTTGAACCAACAAAAATCGCTTTTGGGATTGTCTACTCTGACAATAGAGGCGGGAGGGTCTGGCGAGGGCGGGGGCTGTTTGGCTCCTATGCCTACAGGCTGCCCTGGGGCAGCTCTAGAGGTTGGTGGACGATCATGCAGGTTTTATTGCAGCTCGTGTGTGTGGTTTGTGTTGTAGGTAGCCCAGCTTCAGTCACAGATAGCCCCGGAGGTGGCTTCCTCTCCCCTCCCCACCTGTCCGGCCGCTGTCCCTCCGCTGCCTCGTGCCGGCCAGGCGGCTACTCCGTGGCCATCTGCTCGATGTGGTCACTGAGCAGCTTGTATTGCTCTGGGAAGGGGAGAGAAAAGGGCTCTGAGAGGCTGCTGAACCATCCCAACCACGTTCCATCCCTCCAGGAACCCCGGGAAGGGGCTGCACATGCCCCGGGCTCTTCCCTACCCTCATCCAAGTTGCCGATGGTCGCCTGCTTCTTCAGGAAGTCGCTACAGAGCTTCTTGTTGAGGCCAAACGCCAGCATGTTGTGGATGAAGGTGCTGAGGGAGGACAGAGATGCTCTGGGTAAGAGAATGGCCGAGCTGCTCCTTCTTCCTCCCACCTTCCTCCCCTTCTCCACAGCCCCCTGTCCCAGGCACTGGGATGATGCTCAGCCCGGTCCCTTCGGCACCAGGATATTCAATAGAAGGGGCAGGAGCAGGTCCCAGGGAGAAGCACCAGACATCCTCTGCACCATAAGGGATGTCCCCAGTGAGGGAAGAGCGGGAGGTCCCCCCCTCAGCAGCTGGCACCACCCCGTGGTGCCCTGCTCACCCCAGCTGCCCAAAGGTGATGTTCTCGTTGAAGCGCAGGCTGTCGTCGCGCTCCTCCTGCGTCATGTGGCACCATTTCTCCCTGCAAGGAACGAGCCAGTCTGGCACCACTCTGTCACCACAGTCACCCCAGCACCCCCTGTCTGCTTCTTCCCGCCCTGGGCCACGCTGCTGGAGGACAGGAAGGCACCGAGAGCCCCTGGGTGTGGTGCTGGGTGTGGGATGAGCTCACAACATGGGTCCATCTGCAGAGCTCTTGCCCTGGAGCAAAGCAAGAGATGCTCCAGGAAAAACCTCATTCAGCCTTGGCTTTGCCTGCAAAGGCTCTGATTAAGAGCTAAAAATAGCATCAATCCCTCCAGCACAGAGCTCACCTTCGGTGCCACCGCGGGCATGAGGAGGAAAGCAGGGGATGGCCATCCCAGCAGGGCTCTGCTGAAGCCCCCCCAGCCTGGGAGGGTGACAGGGGGACACCAGGCACCTGTCTCTCACCTGCAGCAAGGCTCCTACTCCCCGAATCCCGACCAAGGTGCTCCCCAAACCTACCTCCCCCTCTGCCAGGGCGGGAGCTCCCACACCCCTCCCCACGGCCCCTCATCCCAGCAGTGCCCTGAAGATGCCACGGCTCCGCTCCGGCCTCCTGCAACTGCAGCACCGCCTTAAGGGACGGAGGGGTTCAAGCTCTGGGTGTTTGCAACCAGCTCTAGGCAGTGGCAGAGCCCCCATCCCGGGAATAAAGCCTGTGCCACAGGGATGTCACTTGGGGTGGTGGCAGCAGGGCTCAGTGCATGCACGCCAGGGAAACTACAGCTCCACAGTGAAGCCGGCCCCTTCCCGAGAACCAGGTGAGGTCACAGCCAAGGATAAGAGGAGGAGAAGCAAGGAAAAACAGGGATAGGCAGAAGAAAAATGGAGGAGAAGGAAGAGGAGAACACCAGGAGAAGAATAGACACTCGTAGCTCACCAGAATGCCAAGCAGGAGGGGGGGAGCTGTGCCGGGGGGAAATTGGGATAGAGGGTGTCTCACCCTAAACTCGGCGAGGTTGGCTCAGCCCCAGCGTGGCTGGAACTGGAAGAGGATGGGTGCTCAGCCAGGCTGACCCCACAAAGGGAGCCAGTCCCCATTAAATCACCCCAACCCAAATGTGCAAAGCTGCTGAGCCGAGCCTCCAGCCACCAGCTCATTGTTTATAGGGCTCTGGAAATGTACACAATATGTTTCAGGGGATTTTCTTTTAAAGCAAAGAAGGTGTAATTTCTCCCAGATAAAGCCCAGGATAGCAAATAAAACCCACACCCAAATGGAGAGACTGAAAGGAGAGGGCAAGAATCCAATGAAGGATCTTTGAAATCTGGAAGCAAAACTTCACAGACCCCACCGGCTCATTTACAGAAGAAGCATGTTTGTAATTCCTTTTTTCCTGCCTTTTTATGCTTTGAAGGGAGGAAGACGGGAGAAAAAACATTATCAAAGTGCCCCAAAAAAACCAATTTTGGCTGTGTTTCTGGCTTATTACTGCAGAGTAACACGCCTGGGAAGGGAGAAAACCCACATGTGGCTCCACTCAAAGCCTTTGATCTTCACACTGGCCCAGTGGGACAGGCACAGGGTGAGGAACCCCCTGGGCTGTGGGGCTGTGTTTTGGGGTATCCAGGGAAGCCTTGTTGTGCCTGGAAGTGCTGAGAACTCTTCACCAACTCTCTCCTCTTCCAGCAGCAGCGTTTTCCTCAGCACCATTTACACCATCCCTTTGCCAGGACAATCCTCAGCCACATGGAACATTCACTGCCAGGCTTCCAAGAACCCTCAGCCTCTTGCTAAAGCCATCACCTGGAGGGATTTGCTCCCAGATCCCACACTCCAAGAGAGCAAGGACTGTCCCCTGTCCCAGTGCCAGCTCGTGGCCCCAAGGACATGCTCCCAATCGGGACATGCAGCCCCCCATTTGTGTTTTTAATTTTGTTAAGGGATGGCAGCAGAAAAAAAACACATTAGAAAATGGAAAAGGGCCAGCTTTTCCAGCTGGCAAAGGATCCCCAGCACCTCTAAGTGGCAGCAGAAGCCAGGAGCAAGCGGGAAGGACAGGAGAGGGGGATGCTTTCTACACAAAGAAACTCAGTTTATGCCCAGGACCTGCCCAGAGGGATGTTCCCAGCAAAACATCACAGCTTGAAACCATTCAGGCTCCGTTTTAAAAACCACATGAAAGAGGAGCCAATGCAAACCCCTCTGGCCCTTTGGAAGGGCGATGCTCATGCTCAAACCTCCATAAGCTGTTCCTCCTCCGTGGAGGAAGGGCCTTTCAGAGCCCCCCAAAACACATCCCCCCCCTCCCCAGGGCAGGATCTGGACCTGAAGTGAGCGTCAGCCTGGGGACACTAAGGAAGTACAGGGACAGACACACCTCTTCTCCTCTTCCTCCCCAGTGTTCCCTCTGGAGCGGCGGCAGAAACGGGGCAGACAAAAGTGGTGCGTGAAAAGATCATGCAAGACAGAGGCATGGAGGGGAACGGAGAGAAGAAGAGACGGAAGAAGGTTGTTAGAGGCAGAGAGAGAGGAAAGAGAGAGAAAAAGAGGAGTTTAGTTCTGATTCCTTCCCCCCCTCCCCTGCCCTCCCCACCCAGAGGGGAAAAAAACCTCCCCAGGTCTCGCTGCAGCCCCGGGAGAACGAGGTCCGGCCGCCCCAGAGATGTCCTGGTGACCCCGTCACAGAGATGGCCACAGCCCCATCCCCACGGACCCTCCGGACATCTGCCACGGCCACGCACCGACTGGGAATTCCAAACCAGCCCTCACCAACCAGCTCCTCCCTCCAGGGATTTCAGTCCTCAGCCCAGCACGCGGCATCCCAGCTCACTCTGAGGATTCTCATCCTCTCCAGAGGACTCGGGGGGGGGGTCACCACCACCTTCCAACCCCCCCCGAGATGCTCGAGAGACTCCGGGCTGCAGTTCCCAAAGCTCCTTTGTTAGTCAGGCTTGCTCCTGCAGCCGAGGCAGACTCAGCCATCAGATTAATTGGGAAAGGCACTGGGAGCAGGGAGCAGCTGCCGGTGGCGTCTGTCCTTGTGAGGCATTTGCTGATGCTAATTTGGGGCTTAATCAAGGCAAATGCAGTTCTGGTGACATTGCTGCTCAATGGGCTCTTCCCGTGCTGGCTTGGGAGAAAAAAGGGAAAGCAATAAAAGGGAAAATAGGGATTGATCCGTGAGCTGAACCTGGCACAGCATCCCAGGGCGCGAGCCAGGGCTGCTGCGGCTTAGCTCGGGATTTGGGGAGGACACGGGGGGAGCTGGCTGCTCAAAAGTGCTGTCAGCGCTCCCAAAAGGGGGCGGCTCGGAGAGCTCAGAGCCCCAGGGCACTGCACAGACAGCGGGAAGGGCCGGCTGGGAGTGGGAAACTGCCTCAGGAGAGGAGGGAATGGCTGGAGCCCTCCCGGCTGCTCCGGGTGGAGCAAGAGATGGGCACAAGCTTGGCGAGTGTCTCACCCACTTCTGCATCCCATGTGCCCCATGCCAGCCCCCGACACGAGCAGCCCCTTCCCTGGCAGGTTTATCCCAATTTTCGGTGCTGGCAGTGCCACCATCCCCAGCTTTTGTCCTTGCTGGCTGCAGGTTGTCCCTCCTGGGGACAGCTGGGACATCCCCCCCATCCACTGCACCTCCCTGACGGCTGCACTGAGCCCCTCCCAGACCTGTTGGCAAACTCAGCACCAACAGCCTGAGAAATCCCTGGCTGGGATTCCTGGGCATTGGTTCCTCTGGGGCTTGGTTCCTCCAAAAATGCTGCAAAATGCACAGGAAAACCTTGATGCTCCCAAATCCCAACCAGGCCGTGGATCTCACTGCCCCCACCCCACTTCCCAGTGCTCCCAGCAGGTTTCCAGTCAGGGATGGAAAGCAGAGCATTTCCCCAGGGTCGGTCAAGCTCGGGGCTGTTGGGAGGAGCGCCCTGGGGTGGCTGGAGGGGACACAGAGTCTCCTTTGCCCACGGGGACGTGCCCTACCTGGTGGTGGGGGACCTCTTCCTGCGCTCGCAGTGCACAGCGTCGAAGAAGGCGGCGTTCCAGAACCGGAGGTTGTGCCTGCAGGGAGGGAGATGTTGGGAATGGCCAATTGGGATTTCATAATTAGGGTGGGCAGGCCCTGGCACAGGGTGCCCAGAGCAGCTGTGGCTGCCCCTGGATCCCTGCAAGTGTCCAAAGCCAGGCTGGATGGGGCTTGGAGCAACCTGGGATAGTGGGAGGTGTCCCTGCACATGGCAGGGGTGGGATGGGATGAGCTTTAGGGTCCCTTCCAACCCAAACCATTCCAGGATCCTACAATCTCACCCAGCCTGTCCCTGAGTCTTCCCAAGGGTCAGGATGGGCCAAACAAGCCTGGCAGATTTGGGGCATTTCTGGACCAGCTCTTTGGTGGCTGCAAACACAGGGGACGTGCCTGTTAGGGGCACTTGTGGACATCTGGGCACACGTGGCCAGGAGGACAAACCCCTCCCCGGGCTGGAGCCAGCTCGCCCCGGGGCTTTACCAGATCGGCTGCTGCTTGAGGTGCATGTACAGGTAGATCTTCTCCCCTTTCTTCTCCTCCTCTGGGCTCTGCAGGGACACTGTGGGGACACCGAGTCATGTGCCAAGGCCTGGGGCACTCCCACCTCCCCAGCCTCACACGGATTCTGTGCCCTCTCCCAGTCTGGTGGCTGAGCAACCGGGATGGTTTGCAAACCAAACACGTTCTCAACACATCCCCAGCAACGGCAAGAGGAGCTCTGAGTGCCCTTGGAGGGCAGGGATCAGCCCTGAGGAAGGCAGGGATGTCCCAGGAGGATCCTGGAGGGACTGGACCACTGGTCTGGGAGCACACACAGGCACTGGGGGAGACTGGTGCACCTCCAAAGCTCGGAGGCAGTGGGTGCCCAAACCTCTGCAGCCTGTGACACTGAGGACGAGATCCTCGCAGGAGGAGAGTTGTGATTGGAATTTCAAACCCAGCCCCAAGGAATTCCAGAATTTCCAACCCTCTCTCCTTCCCCAGGGATGCCCTGACCGTGCCTGTTTCACCAGCGCTGGCTGCACTCACCCGTCTTCTTCAGCTTCTCCTTTGGTTTGTCCTCACCTTCGCTGTGGCACAAGAAATCAGTGTCAGCTCCCAAAATCCTTTCCCCCCGACAGCCCATGGCCCCCCGGCAAAGGGAACTTCATTTGAAGGATCCTCTGCTTGCATGCCACTGTCCCCAGGGCCAGAAAGGTGACAGAGACAGTGATGTCCCCCCCATTGGGCCCAGCACAGAGATGACGCAGAAGATCACGAGCTGGGAACCACAGAACTCCATGGCCAAGGGAAACAGGACTCCCAGACCATGAGGTGACAGTGACTAAAGCATGGGACCAGGCTGGAGACCACCTCCCGTGGCCATGAGAGGGCACAGGGTGGGACAGGAGCAGGGACAGCAGCACAGGTGACAGTGGCAAACCCATGGTGGCCCTACACCCGGGAGGCTTCTGGCTTGGTCATGACAAGGGTGCCCAGCCCCCCTGCCCACCCAAGGGAGTGCCACCCACTCGCTCTTTTTGGTGGCAGGACCCTTCAGTTTGGTCTCCAGGCCCCCAAAGAAGCCCTTGACATTCTCTGTCTTGGCCGAGGTGTTTTTCAGCAGCCTCTCTGCGATGTCCTTCTTCTCAGCCAGCCAGGTGTTGGCCGACTTCAGGTACGAGTCGATGCTGCCCGTGGGCTTCTCCTTGGCCTCCAAGGGCAGGGCGTGAGGTTTCCCTGGGGAAAATGTGCCAGGAGCTCAGTGAGCCCCACGGCCCTGAGTGCTGCCGGCTCCTGGAGACCTGCACCCAGCTCCACAGGGCACCACCAGGAGGTGGAGACAGCCAAGTTCCCATCCCAACTCCTGTAGGTTTTTATTTTTATCCTCCCCCCTCCCAATCCAGCCCCATGTGGAGGAGCAGCCACCACACAGCAAGCACTAAACCAAGGTGCTTCTGGGCTGGGGTGTTCACATCCCACCCCCCCAGGGTCTGGGATCATCTGGGGGTTGTCACGTACAAATATTCCTGGCTGGAAGCAAGGACAAAGCAGCATCACCACCCCAGCAAGGGGCTGTGCCAGGTTGGCATGGATTCTGGGACATGGGGGCTCTTTTCCACCTGGGGCACCCCTCCAACCCCCTTCCCACGCACAGGATACGTTTCAAACCGGCCCCCAGCACCAGCAAAGCCTCCACAGGGGTGCAGGTTCCCTTACCTATATAGTAATAGGTGAAACACATGGTCATGAGGTTCTTGGCAGGGCTGAAATCGTCCATCTGGTGACACCTGACACGGAGGGAGGACACAGTGAGGACACCCCAACCCAAACACAACCTCACAGCCCTGCCCTCAGGGGCTTTTGGGGGTTGCCACAAAGCCCCAGAGTGCCCCCAGGACTTACTCAAAGAGCACGAGGGCGAAGGACTGCATCAGGCGGTAGAAGGTCTGCTCCGAGACGCACTTGGAGTTGCAGCGCTGCGGGGACAGAGCCCAGGGCTCAGCAGAGCAGCAGGAACAGCCCCAGCCCACCCCGGGACCACCCACAAAGGGCAGGGGGCAAAAGAGCACTCAAGGCTGGGTCTCCCCCTCAGAGATAGCATTGTGCCTGTCTGGGTTGTGTTTTTAGGGAATAGGATGTGTCTGAGCGCTGGTGGGATTTAATTTTAAATAAAACCAGTGAATTCTCTGCCGTGCTGCACCAAGGGTGTGTTTAACTGCTCAAAATGCATTTATTCGCTGCTGTGTCTCCCTCTGCTGTGGTTCCTCACTTTCCTTGAGTTCCTGCCTTCCAAAAATACTTCTTTGGGATATAAATAAATCCCCCTGGCCTGAGGCTGTTCCAAACCCCGTGCAGGATTCCTGCTGCTTCCCCACCACTCCCCTTACCTGGGCGCTCACATATCTCGCGAACCACTCCCTGCCCTTCCCATTCTCGCTGCTGCAGAGCTCCCCAAACCTGGCCTTCTCCTCCTGGTCCAAATCCTCCCTAAAATAGGGAAAAATTAAAAAAACATCATTAAGACCAAGGATGTGACCTGCAACCCCCAACATCCCTCTTGGCATCAGCATCCCGGGGAGGAAGGCAGAGGAAGAGGAGGAGAGGAGCATCCATTTTGTCATCCCTCGCCTTGTGCTGCTCTTTTCTTCCTCCCTGGCAGGAGGGAAACCAAAGGCAGAGGGAGAAGGGAAGAGCCAAGGCCAGCGCGAGCAGAAACTGAGCTCTGGAGACAGGCGCTGAGCCCCAGAGCGAAAACAAGCCCTGTTGCTGCTCCTCACGCTCCATTTGCTCCATCCAGCCTGACACGCTGAGCCACGGAGTTACGGAGACCACAGCACCGGGATCTGGGCGATGCAGGGTTGGGGGCACAGCCAGAGGCTGCCACAGGGTCCCTGGGCACGTGCAAGCCACCGGCATTTCCACGAGCATCAGCAGGGAGAGGAGATGGGGACTCCCGGCACGGTGAGCCCTGGCACGGGAATGGGGAGAGAGAAGCAGGGAGGAAAGCTGGGGGTGGAAGATGAGCTGGGCCGTGGCCAGGAGAGGGGTGCAAGGCAAAAGCCACATCCCCCTCAGCACCAACACCGTGGGGCAGCAGCCGAGCTCGGGGAAGGACACAAACTGCTGCTCCCAGAGCGGGAAAGCAGCCAAATCCCATCCCGTCCCATCCAGCGGGATGTCCCTGGTGTCACCAGCCCCACTCACTCACCCCCCGGTGAAGATCTTCTCCACGTAACTCCGCATGAACTCCCGGCGCTCGGCCGTGGCCTCGTCCCGTGCCGACTCCGTGCTCTGGCTGGAGGAGAAGGACTCGTTGGAGGAGGAGCGGCGGTAGCCACCCCAGTGCCGGGGAGAGTCCCCCATGTCATTCTCGCTGTCTGCTGACTCGGTGGCATCGCTCTCCTCTGCGGCCACGTCCCCCGTGTCCCCCAGGTGCCCATTGTCGCTGGGAGCAGCGGGAGGAGCGGGCTCTGAGGGGTCACAGGCGGGCGTTTCGGTGTCAAAGTCAATGAGGTTCCCCACGGGCACATCCAGCGGGGCCTCCATGGCTGTCCCGGGGGATGTGGCGGTGTTGGGGACACTCGCTCCTCGTCCTTTTGCCCCTCACTGGGGCGTTGAGGCCATCGCTGGCAGGGTGCTGGCTAAGGCAGGCAGGACCTCCTGGTGGGGGACAGGTTACCACAGGACATCTGAAAGACACAGGGAGGACAAGAATGAGGACAGATCCTCGGGAACCACCACCACGGACCTTGGGCAAGGCCACCACCCACAAGGTCCCCAGGATGTCCGTCAGCAGTGGAGGGACAGACAGAGTTGGCTCCTCTCCACCAGCCACGTGAGTCAGCAATCCCATGGAATGCCCACGTGCTTTCGGCACCACTCAAGAGGGTTTTCCATCCTTTAGCCCAGAAAAGGGACAGCCGGAGCCTCAGCTCCAAAAGTCACATTTGGGATGTGACATCTCGTGGCCTGACGGGCAGAACTGGGCTGGCGGGAGCCAGCAGCTGGCAGGACACTGGTGGTTCCCCAGGGCAGCCCTGACCTCCTCCTGTCCCTGCCCTGTCTCTGCTCACGGGCCTGTCTGACCCCGTTTGGAAATGGGATCATCTCCGGGGTGGAGCGTCCCGGAGTTTAACACACATGGACTTAGCTGGGAATGGAAAGGGGATGCTGGACACGAGAGAAACTGGAATGGGATGAGGACACAGGGCTCTGGACTGCAGTTAAGGGGTTTTGGCATCCACCCCAGACTGCAAAGGAGGTACAGAGACCATAGGGACAGGGATGGACCGGGATGCTCTGGCACACGCCTGTCCTGGACAGTGCTGCAGCAGCTGCTGTGCAGCAAGAGGGAAAAGAAACGGCCACCCTGAAGCTGCCCCTGTGTCAGAGTCACTGATGTCCTCTGTGAGAGTGTTTCTGCTCCAGGAGGTGGCGAATTATGGTGTCTGAAGCCCAGTACATGCTACAGCAGCCAGGAACAGGGTGCAGGAGCAGGGACAGCAGCACAGGTGACAGCGACAAACCCAGGGCAGCACGACAGCAACATCAACACAGCCTTGCTGCCTTCCAGGGAACTGATCCCAGGACACAGGCAACCGCTCCCAGAGCAAAAATCCCCCAAAGGGCCGATGTCCTGTTCATCAGACAAACAGGAATTCAAATTGAAACCAAACCTGATGTGTTTCACCAAGCACAGCACAGTGGGAAAACAACCCCTGGGCTGCAGGAGCAGCCGTTGTTCCAGCAGCATCCCCCTCCTCCTCTCCCTTCCAGGGACCCTTTGGGGCAGCTGGATGCAGGGACAGTGAGAGAAACACAACTCCCTGAGCATCAGACAGCTCAGCTCCTGGCTGGGAAAAGCCCCTGTCCCCCAGAGACAGCAGAGACAGAAAGAAAAGTCACCTCAGGTGGCAGAAGTCATGCAGCCACCTCCGCTGGCAGCCTGCTGTCCCACCCTCCCTCACGGAGCCCCCTGGCACACACCTAAAGCTGGTCCCAGGGAGCTGCAGGGACACTGCTGCACTCAGGGAGCTGCTGAGGCATCGACTCCTGGGAGAGGAGCAGCCCAAGGCTGCGGCACAGCAGGGACTGGCACTGTTCCCGTGGGGAGGCAGCCAGCTGCAGCCTGGCTCCGTGTCCCTGACCCCCCCCACACCACCCCTCCTGCTGCAGGGACCTCGCTGTGCTCCATCCCTCCATCCATCCACCCCTCCATCCATCCCTCCATCCACCCCCAGCAGCTGCAAAGTCCCTTTTGGCACTGAAGGAGAGAAGGCTCTGGGGAGGCCTCAGAGCCCCTTCCAGTGCCTAAAGGAGCTCCAGGAGAGCTGGATAGAGATTTTGGGTAAAGGCATGGAATGACAGGACACAGGGGATGGCTTCCCAGTGCCAGAGGGCAGGGATGGATGGGATATTGGGAAGGAATTCTTCCCCCTGAGGGTGGGGAGGCCTTGGCACAGGGTGCCCCAGGACCCTCTGGGAGAGAGGACTTGGAGTTCAGCTCAGCAGCCCCAGGGAATGCATCCGGCTCACAGAGGGATGGAAAAGGTTTAACCCCTCACTGACCAGCTCATGGTAAAGCCCTGCCCTTGAGCAAAGGCCACCAAAGGTGTTCCAAAGTGCTGGCCGCTGCTGGGGGTGCTGGGCTGCCCAGGCACCTCTGAAGGGGTTGGGTTCTCAGCACGGAGCCCAGAAGATCTTCAAAACCAAAACAAGCAGCAAAACCAGCCCTGTCCCCACTCCACAACCTGCTCACTGCTGCAGCAGAACAAATCCAGGGAAGGATTAGCCAAAATACCAATTGAGAGCCTCAGGTCCCACAGTTGGCACCATCCACTCATGGACATCAGCACAGCTGCACATCCCACCACTGCCCAGGGGACCCATTCCTGGCTGGGTCAAGCTTGAGAGTAAATGAGGGTTCTGGAATAAAAAGGGACTTTGGGGCTGCTTGGGAGCCTTGATGCAACACCACGAGCTTCAGCATCATCCTGAAATTCAGCAGTTCCTGGGCTGACTTTAACCACGAAGTTCAGCCAGACCGGTGGAGACACCAGCCTCGGAACATCATCCATGAATGTGCTGAAGCCACACGTGGGAATTCCACAGGAAACCCACGGTGCCCTGAAACTTTGGAAAGTGCCTGTTTATACCAAAAAGAAATGCTGGGGTAGATGTGAATGATTCACCTACAGCTGCACATATGTGTGCAAGCAGCTTTCATCCGTGACCTGCCTTTGAATCCAGCACTCCTGGCTGGGTCTCCCAGCATCTCGAAGCCCTGCATGGAGTTTCCTCTCTGGGCTTTTTCCAGGTGTGTTGGGTCAGGTTTGCTGCAGGGCCTCAGCAATTCCCACCTGGGAAGAGCGATCCAATCCCAGCTTGCCCCAATGGAAATCCCAGTGGGGAGCAGGATTTGGCCAATCTGTGGCCCGGCTCTCCTCTCCCTCCAACCACAGGGTCCCAACGAGCTGCTCCCAGCCTGTCCCCAGAGCTGGATGACACACTGAGATAATCCCTGTTATCAGCTCCGGCTGTGGGTGACATCCCAGTGCTCGAAGCCACACTCACATCTGCATCCTGCATGGACACTCCAGCTGGGAGCTGCCAGGGATGACCCAAAACTGGAATTAAAGCAAAGAAACCTCTGGCTGCCTCCTCATAGCCTCATCCCTGCAGCCTGGCACTCAGACCCGGCGTGCAGGAGCTCTGAGAGCCCCTGGGAACACTCAGCTCCAGGAAAAGGGGAAAAGCCACGACTGATGCTCCTGCAGGGCTTGGCAGCCCAGAGGGGACAACTCTGCTCCTTTGGACACAGCCGGGAGCTCCGCAGAGAGCGCTGGTGCTGCGTCCGTGCCAAGGGCTGTGGATGCCAAGGGCTGTGGATGCCAAGGGCTGTGGATGCCAAGGGCTGCCTGCATCCCGCTGCTGTGCGGGGGCGAGGGATGCTCACGTGGGCAGCACCCGGCCCTGGCAGGGCAGGGTTTGTGCCCTGTGCTGCAGCACAGGTGATGTAAACACATCCCACCTCTCTCTCCCCGCTGTGCCAGCGGACACGTCCTTCCCAGCCTGCGGGAAAGGGGTCAGAGCGCTGCTGCCTTGTGCCATCCCACGTCCTGATGCCCTGGGGAGGAGGAAGCCCCGATGCAGGGGCACGCACGGGGATCACCGCTGCTGAGGGACTGGCAAAGTGCCACCGCTCGGTGCTGGCACCTTCCCACGCTGCGGCCCTCCGTGGCAGCCCACCCTCGTCCCATCCACCCTGTGCAGGGCTTGCATTGCCCTGGCACGGCTCTGACACGGGAATGCCACCTGCTCCTGCTGCTGGCACTGCCCGGGGACACCACGCAGCCACCCACCCGCACTGCACCCACGGGTCTGACCCCAGCTCGTGGCACCGCGGGCGCGGAGCCAGCGCGGCAGGGCTCTGCAAGGGCACCCCGGGCACGGCTGAGCGCCTGCCAAGGAAAACTCCCTGTGCCGCGAGGGAACAGCCTGTTTCCTCCCTGGGAACTGGTCAGTCTTGTTCCCTCGTGTCCCTCCCCCGGAGAGAACACGCCGGCAGCAGGGTCACGGCTCCGCGGGGCAGACCCGTTGAGTGCCAGATCCCCCAAACGCACCCTAAATCCAGAGGTACCGCGCCTACCCCCCTCCCCAGCACCCCGCTGAGTTTAAACACACGAACCTCCGGGTTTAAACACATCCTGGGACTTTGGAGAGCCGAAACTCCTCCTCGCTGGGTTTGCCCGTGGCCGCCGCAGATCCGCTCTGCTGCCGGTGCCGGGACACGCTCCCGGCTTTATCAGGGAGGCTCAAGCGTGCCCTGGCCAAGGCGCAGCCGTGCTGCAGCACTGCCCACAGCTCCACAACTTCCTAAAATAATTCCCTGGATACCAGGGGGATACCAGGTGGGGCAGAGACCGCACACAGTCGGTGCATGCCAGAGTCAGCTCCCAGCTCATCCTGAGCCGGCACCGGGATCCCAGTGCCTGATGAGGGAGGATTTTTGGCAGGTGGTGTGTGTTGGTCTAGAGGGTCCCGGCCCCAGTGTTGGGGCGCTGCTGCCTTCCAGGACCCTTTCCCTTCTCAAGCCCGGCTTTAGCCCACACGGGGCACGAACAAAACCATCACCCAGCCCTAATAACGGAGCCATTTCCACGGAATCTGAAGCCCGGCGAGCGCGCCGCTTCCCAGAGAGCCCTTTCCTTTCCCCGCGCTGCCATCAGACACCAGATGGCAGCTCCCCATTCGCCTGGACTTGCGAGGGGAATTAAATGCCTCTTGAATAGACCTGAGCTGCGCAAGCCGGGCTTTTGTGCCGAGCAGCGGTTTCTCCTTTCACACTTCCCAGCGGCGCAGCTCTCACACACCCCCCTCCGCCACGGCCCCATCCCCACGGAGCCCCGAAATGCGGCTACCTATCCTGCAATTCCAATTTTTACCTGGCAAAAATTCCTCCCGGGGGCCATATTTTGGAAATGAGCCCCCCAAAAAGCACGCGGGGGGGGGAGAGGGGTTTCCCTGCCCAGACCACCCTCAGCCCCCCCATTCCCACGGGAGATGCTGCTCCCAGCCCCTGCCGAGGGGTTCGGGATGCAGCCGGAGCTGCAAAGGCTGACGGAGCGCGGGGACCCTCCCTCCTTCCCGGGGAGGATGGATGCATCCCCCTGGATGTGCGGGGCTTCAAGAGAGCTGCAAAAAAAAAAAAAAAAAAAAGCGAGGTGTCACCTGCCGGCGTGAGATGGGCCCGGAGGACGGATTAAAGCCCAGGCCTGTCCCCAGGCGGGGTCACGGCATCCCCATCCTCCCTCCTTTCCCTGCCTCCCTCGGCTTTTTACCTGCAGCCGGGAGCCTCGCAGCGCCTCGGCTCGCCGGTGGCTCCGCAGCATCCGGCCCGGGGGTGGCCGGCGGGGCCGGCACGGCGGGGAGCGGGCGGCGGAGGCGGCGCGGGGACGCTGCGCTCCCTCCCTGCGGAGCCCCGGCGGTGCCCACGCGCGGCTGCGCGCACGGCCCGGCTGCGGCCGCGCCGGCTCCCGGGAAAGCGCCGCGGAAAAGCTCTTTGTGCCACCCGGGCACGCTTGTCACGGCCGGCCGAGCGCCGATGGCTCCCGAGAGAGCCGCGCCGGCCCTTCCCCAGCCAGGGAGGGATTCCCACGGCGGGCATCGCCCCTCAGAAACAGCCCCTGTGCGCCCTGGCATGGGGAATAGGAGGAAGAATTAGGCAGGAGCCCCATCCAAGGGGAGTTCTCCAGCCTAAGTAGCTGCACGGGCAAATATCCAAAATATTAACCAAGCCAAAATATCCAAGCCGTGTGTTGGATCCGATATCCAAAATATCAACCAAAATGAGGTGGGGTTCCCATCAAAGGGGGATTCTCCAGCCCAAAACAGCCCCTCCAAGTCCCTGTGCACCCTGACATGAGGGATATTAACAAAAATTAGGCAGGCTCCCTATCAAAAGGGGAGTTCTCCAGCCCAAACCGGCCTGAGTCCCCACACATGCAGATACCTAAAATACCAACCAAAATGAGGTGGGGTCCCCATCAACAAGGAGTTCTGCAGCCCAAAATCAGCCTAACTGCCTGCACATGCAGCTATCCCAAATATTAACCATAACGAGGTGAGGTTCCCATAAAAGGGGGATTTTCCAGCCCAAAGCAGCTTGTCCAAGCCCCTGTGCAACCCAGCATCTGGGATATTAAACAAAACTAGGCGGGATCGCCTCCAAAGGGGGATTCTCCGGCCCTTTTTCTTAGCTTTAGGTGGTTTTTAAGCCCTGCCACCACTCAGCCCCCTGGGGATTGTGGGTTACCTGCTCTGCTCCTCCCCAGGTGAGCCACTCCAGGGAAAAAAGGGCCAGGTGGGATCAGAGAGGGGGGAAAGCCCCAGGGGGGGGGAGGAACCGGGTGGGAGCAGCAACAGGACAAGAGCAAAGCTTGGGGGAATTCCTGCCCACTTGGAGGGCAGTGCTGGGATCTGGCTTCTCCCCTGACCCTCCGGAACGAAACTCCAGGGGTTTCATGGCAAGAGATGGGAAACAGGGAAAGGCTGAGCCCCCTGGGAGGGGGTGTCACGTGCCTGGGGGGCAATTTTGGGGTGCTCTCAACAACGGGGAGTCTCTGGTACAAGGAGAAGCGAGCGACCATGGAGAGGAGGCCACCCAAGCCCTCCAGCTCTGCCCTTGCCAGCCCGTGCCAGGGCACCTCAGCCCTCCCAAAAGCACCCAGGCACTGCCTGCATTAACCCAGAGGGGTCTCTCAGAGGGTTTAGGGGACCAAAACAGCGAGGGGAGACAGGAAACCCCCCCCACCCATATCAGCACAGAATCCCTGGTCCTGCTTATCCTCCCTGCCCCAGCATCACCCCAACCCCGAGCAGAGCATTTTCCATGCAGCAGAGCATCCCATGGACAGGGAGAGAGGGATTGCTGACCCGGCACGGCCTGGAGGACCTGCAGCAGCAGCCAGTCCTGCTCTGATCCCCAAAAACCAATAGGAACCACATCCTCTTCCTCTGGAGATGCCAAGGAGCAGCAAACTGTGTGATTCCAGGGGAATACTGCTGGGATGGGAACTGCAGCATCCCTGGCAGAGCCCGGCCGAACCCAGGTGCTGCCGCTCAAGGGCACCCTTGGAAAAGAGTCAAAAGCCTCAATTTTGTGGCTTTTCCGTGCTCTGCAGCCAGGCAGGAGAGAGGGAGAGGGGTGAGTCACTGCTGCCATGGAGCATCCTCGTCAGGAGAACTCAAATGGTGCCAATTAGTGGGAAATTGGTCATTGCCCCCTCCATCCCCACACCAGGGACGCTGCACACCCATCATCATCATCGTCATCAGCCCACGGAGGGAACAGCGTGCCTGTGACACAACGTTTGAGCTCAGCAGAAACCCGGGAGCAGCACTAATTGACTGTCTGCCCAGGGTGATTATTCTAATTAAGCCAGGCTTCAGGAATTGCAAGTGACATGGAAAAAACGCCTCCTGGCTCCCCGATTCTGATACAACACCACGGGAGGGGTTTTAGCGCCTCCCCCCTGCCAGTCCTTGTTGGTTGGGTCTTCACGTGGATGCCTGGACTTTATTTGTTTGTTTTTATCTGTTTATTCTGTAGTTGAGCCAGGGTTTGGAGCATGGGAGGTGGAAATCCTGGGAGTACACATGTTCCTGGCACATGGAAATGTTCCAGGCCAGGCTGGATGGGGCTTGGAGCAACCTGGGATAGTGGAAGGCATCCCTGCCCATGGTAGGGGGTGGGACTGGGTGAGCTTTAAGGTCCCTCCCAACCCAAACCATTCCATAGTTTTATGACGTTTTTCGCCTCCTCCACCTCAGCTCAAAGCTCTCCCCGGGAATTCTTCACCTCAACAAGGAAAGGAGAGGCCCCAGGCTGCTCACCAGGGACTGGGAGAGCATCCATCCCAAAACTCTGCCACAGCTGGAAGCAGCCAAGGAGCAGGACCAAGGCTCAGGTTGTGTTATTTACTCTCCAGCAGCCATATGAGACATGCAAGACTTCCCAAGTGGAAATCTCTCCATGGCAGTGCCCCCTAAAACACCCTCCTGGGAGAGTGACCCCTCTCCCAGCTCCCTGCCCAGCCCACAACCATCTCCCACCGCCCTCCTCCCTCCTTGGCACATCCCGGGGACGCCCATGAAGCCCCTGGCAGTGGGGTTGCAGCTGCAGCGCTGGCACAGGGAGAGCTGCCGGTGATGGGGATGTTCCTCCCCGCGTTCCCATTCCGCAGACAAAGGCTCCGGGGGCGGCTGTGGCTGTCACACACGAGAAGTGCCCTATTTTCCCTTTCCCATCCCATCCCGGCACGGCTCCAGCAGCGGCAGTGCCGCATCTGCCAGGGGTGGGTCCCCAGCAGCAGGAGGGAGGCTGGGAGCGGGGTGGGTGCTGAGCACAGGGTGACATCCCCATCGACTCGGCAGCTGCAAGGGGAAGCAAATCTTTGGTGGAAGTTGCTGAAGCATTGGGTAATTTTTTGTTTCGCACCCCTGAGCAGCGGGGCCGGGCACAAGTGCCAGGGCAGGAGCTGGCAGATCCAGGAAGGAGCCAGAGGTTTGATGGCAGACGGATCACGGAATCACAGAATGTCCTGAGCTGGAAGTGACCTACAAGGATCATCCAGTCCTTGTGTGGCCCTGCACAGACACCCCAACAATCCCACCCTGGGCATCCCTGGCAGCGCTGTCCAAACGCTCCTGGAGCTCTGGCAGCCTCGGGGCCGTGCCCGTTCCCTGGGGAGCCTGGGCAGTGCCCAGCACCCTCTGGGGGAAGAACCTTTCCCTGAGATCCACCCTAAACCTCCCCTGGCCCAGCTCCATGCCATTCTCTCAGGTCCTGTCCCCACTCACCACAGAGAAGGTGTCACTGCTTCCCCTTCACTTGCCCCCTCGATGCAAAATCCTGCTGTAAGGAACAACAGCAGAGCAAGAAACGAGATAACAGCTCTGATAAAAACCCCAAAGCCCAGGTCCTGCAACACCGCAGGGCCAGGCTGACCCCAGGCCAAAAGAGGGGCAGCTCCTGTGGGCAGGGCTGTGCCACCAGAGCCAAAGCACCTGGAGAGGGACAGGGGCAACAAGAGGCTTCAGCATCACCAGGTCACTTGCACAAGGATGAATTAATTGGCTTTAAAAACACCCCCAACAGGAAAGCACCCAAGCCCCAAAGGATACTCACCCTCCACCATCTCATGGGCTGAAAGATTTGGTTCAGCCTCCCAAGACAAGGAAGATGCCAGGTTCCTGGTGCTGATCTGTGCTCCAGAGCCCTCTCCCAGCCCAGGAGATCCCAGCAGCTCCCTGGGCCCTCAAACCCAACACCCAACACCGGCACAACGCAACCGAGTGTTGCCACACCACGGATGGTTGTGACACAGCTGCTAAAAACCTAAATAAGCCGCTCTTCCAGACTGACCCTCTGCAAATCCCTCCTAATCCAATCTTGTTTATGGCGTTAAGCTGGACCCTCCCATACTGAACGCCCCTGTTTGCTCGACAGTTGGGATAAGCCTCGTGTTTCCTCCGTCCTGGTTGAAGTTCTGATGCAGAAGGCACCGGAGCTTCCTTCTCCTCATGTACTGAGGTGTTTAGGGATGGGGACACACCTGCACTCCCAGCTCCATGTCCCACTGGCACATCCCCTGTGTCACCAGTCTGGGCATGGAAAATCTCTCCCTGTGCCAGTGCGGCAGATCCAGACACAGCCAGGAGCTCTCCTGTGCTGGGATTTATGTGGTTTAAAACAGAGTTTTCTCCTCCTTATCCAGCCACAGGGGAAGAGCTGGAGAAGACAAACCCTGCTCTGACCTCCAGCTTCTCCCATAAATCCCAGCTGGGATCCAGGTTAGGAAACAAGCCCCAAACCATGTTAGTTTGATGTGTTATTCCCACAGAAGATGCCAGAGCCACGTTCCCTACCACAGCTCGGGGTTGGGAATATTCTGCCCTCCCTGAGGCCATCCCACAGATGGGTCCCACGTTAGGAGGACACAACTCCACTGAGCAACACGGGGCTTGCCAGAGACTGTCACAGCCTCACGCCTCCGTGGCACTAATTCCTTCAGGGAGGAAAAACCCTCCCGGGGTCCTCTTGGTTAGCAAACATCTGCCACCACACGTGTGTCAGAGCAGCTCAGCCAGGCAGCCAGGAGGATGAAAGTGTTATAATTACCCTCAGTCTCCCTGGAATCCGCAGCAAAGTCGTGCCACAGAAAAGGAAACCCGTTTTATCTTTCCTAAAAGGAAAGCCGAACCTATTTATAAAGCGAGACACAGGCGGCCAGGCTGGCACAGGCTGGAGCAGCAGGAATGGGGCTCTTTTCCCTCTGCTTCCCCTCCAAATAAGCCTGGATCTTGTTTGGATCCATCAAACTCAGCACAGGAACATCCTCAGGGATTTGAACCCCCCAACGCTGCCTGCAAGTCCACGTGGACCTGGGGAAGAGCTCCAGAGGGCTTCAGCCCGTGTCAAACCAGCCCTTGGAGCATGGAAAACCACCCGTGGAGCCCCAGCAGTGGTGGAGCTGGGAGGAAGGAGGTTGTTTTTCCTCCCTCCTGCCCATTCCAGGCAGTGGGAAGGGCGAGGAGCGGCCGTGGGGCTGCTGGGAGGGCAAAGGCTGCAGCGGCGAGTGACAGCTCCGGGTTCTGTTGTCACAGTGCCACGGGGCTGGGGTGGTGGCAGGGACCTCGCCAGCAGCTCAGGGTGCAGCAGCAGGAGCCTTGGGATGGCGGGATACACCTCAGCTCGGGCAAAACAGTGGGATTCACAGGGCATGGCACCACAACTCAACCACTGACCACCCCACAGTGTCCCCACCAGCGTCCCCAGAATGAGCTGCTGGTGACACCTGCAGTGCTGGTGACACCTCCAGCACAGCTCTCGTGTCCCGTGTCCCCTCTCCTGCTCTGGCTCACTTGGTCACAAGCCGGGGATAAGCATCACCTCCAACTGCACCATCTTTCCCGGGAAGAGCGTGGTCCTCACACGTGGGAGAGGAGCTGGTGGGAGCCCTGCAGCCCGCAGAGCATTCGGACACAAGTACAGGATGAGGGCAGAGGATGCCCAGGACACCCCAGCGGCCACAGCTCCAAAGGAAAGGTCACCAGCACGGTGGCACTCCAGCCCAGGAATGTGAATGTTAAGGCACGACAATGGCAGGGGATCAATGCCCTTTTCCTGCTTTTATTCCCTAATCCTGACAAAGATGGGATCCCTGAGCAGGCCACCTCACCCACCCTCTCCTGAGCATCCCGCTGAGGTGTCACCTCCCTGCTCTCCCGGTTGTCCTTCCCAACATCACCTCTGCAATCCCAGAGGATTCAGCACCGACCGTCCTGGTCAGCAGCAAGGGACAGGGACAGGGAGGACAAAACAACCACGGCACTTCCATCACTCCATCCCCAGGGAATCCCATCCCTAATTGGTTTGCATAAAGATCTTCCAAATTCATGAGCAAATAACCAAGAAGAGGATAAGGGTGTTTCAATTAACTCCAGGCATGGAAGGCAACTTCAGCTCACAGTCCTGCTGCCCTCTGTGATGGGGTTTGCTCCTTCCAGTGCCACCAGATGGGATGGAATGGGATAGGGCAGGCTGGGATGGAATGCTATGGGATGAGATCCCAGTGCCAGTCACCCCTAAGCAACTATTTTTAAACACACACCAAATCTACCCAAACCGAGCTCACTGTGAGTTGTGGGGTGGAACAAGATGATCTTTAAGGTCACTTCTAACCCAAACCGTTCCATGATTCTCTGATTTTAGCCTCCCAAGCTGCTTCCCTGGCCGACCCCCTCCATGCTCTCTGGAAGTGCCTTGTGCGATGTTATTTCCCTCCCAGCTCCAGCAGTGACTTCTGGCTCTCTGTTTGTGTAAAGCTCCCCCACACGCCGGGTAACAGCCCAGCAAGGAATTTACAAATACCGTCTTTGGAGGCAGCAATTGTCACTCCAGCCACCTGTCAAGCCGGGAGCCAGGCAGGGAGGGACAATGCGGGGGATGGAACTGTCCCAGCAGTGCCATGGGTGAGCCCCTGAGAGTGACCAGCAGAGATGCCACAATTTGGGATCTCATGGGAGCCACACTTTGATCCCCGACCCTCGGGCTCGCCCTGCTCGCCACCCAAAAAAACACCAATAAGTTTCCGAACTACAGCGAATTTTCCGACTTTTGCCATTCCGCGCCTCCCTGCTGCAGGCCGATATTTCCTCCCAGCAGCTTTGCCGGGTGCCATCAGCACCCACCCCCCCTCCAGCCCAGCCTGCTCCCGGGGGAGTCCCAAAATCCCCTTTACCTTCTGCCCCCGGCCGCGGCTCCCGGCGCTGCTCCTTGCAGAGGCGTCCGGCAGCGGCGATGCCCGGGTGCCCAGCCCCGGGCGGACACAGCCTGGCGTGACAGGGACACTTCCGCCAGCAGTCACCGCTGTCCAATGATTAATGCAAGCTCCGAGGGACAAAGTGAAAGCCAAACCAGGTGAGGCAGGGATGCACCCGCTGCTTTTCCCTGTCCCCGGGTGCCGCCCGCCGATGGCAGCTCCCGGAGGCTCCGGCGGGACTGGAAAGACCTGTTGGTGCTCCACGAGGGCACGGCGCTGGCAGCAGAGGTGTGGCAGAGGCCAGCAGGGCCTCTGTCACCGCCTCCCGGCTGTCACCGACACCCTGTGCCTGGCAAAGGGTTGGAGACAGGTTAGCAGCCGGCTGGATGCATCCCACATCCCAAAGAGTGAGCCCAGACCGATGTAATTCCCTGTGAGGCTGTGCCTGCCCAGGGAATGAACCCATTTAATCTGTCCTTGAGTCAGGCTGGGCCTGGGGGCCCTGGACCTGGCTGGGACCTCCAAATGCTCGAGGAGTAACCCCATCCCAAATCCAGAACCGCTGGGGTGCCCCGAGGCAGCTGCTCCCAGTCCCCATCTCCCCCTGCAGCACAAAGCTCCTGCAAACCAGTGCAGCCAGGGGGAGAAAACAGGAAAAAAAGTGGGAAGAAGGCAGCTTTATTTCTCCCTGACATTTAATAACCTTTATTGTCCTCTGAGTGGCAGTTTCCCATTCCGAGAGCCGGCAGCACGGCTGATCTTCCTCCAGGCTGGGAACGCTTTGGGGCCTGGCAGCTGCCCCATCCCCTCATCCTGCACCAGAAACCCCAAAAGGTTCCAAAGGCACAAACCAGAAGGAAACGCTGTGGGATGCCGGGATTGGGCTGGCCCTTCCGGAGCTCCCTGTAATCCCTGCTGCATCCCGCAGCCCCAGCATCCTCCCCACAGCATTCCCAGGCTGCTGGGGAGACCTTTCAGCACTGAGGTTGTACAAAAGATCCCAGGGACACAGCAG
Source organism: Corvus moneduloides (assembly GCF_009650955.1). Taxonomy (NCBI): domain Eukaryota; kingdom Metazoa; phylum Chordata; class Aves; order Passeriformes; family Corvidae; genus Corvus; species Corvus moneduloides. The sequence continues at coordinate 2,259,931 of NC_045487.1, read as the reverse complement.
AGCATCCGAGCCAGCAGATGAGGCACTTACCAGGCACGGGGGAGAGGCACTGGCAACTCGCAGGAGGCAAAAAGGAGAAATTAATGGGGCTGCAATTCCCACTGCCTCCATCGTCAGGGAAGGAAAACGCATCCGAGCAGCCTCGCTCGGATGCACAACGTAATTTGTTTTGGATGTAATGTTACCCTGCTTCCCAGAGAGGGGCTGGAGATGGGAAAAGCCTCCGCTTGTGTCACCCCTGCTCCAGGGAAGGCGGGAAGCAAAGGAGGGGATTTGAGGAGTTTTATGGAGGGAAAAGCTCAGCTGAACCTGGGCAGTGCTGCTGCTGCAAGAGGCTGGGACCGCTGAAGTCAGACACCACCCCCAGCAGCTGCTGGCTAAAACCACCTAAAACCAGCTTAATACTGAATATCGATCTTTTCTGAAGGGTCTCAGGAAGGTTTTCTCCTGCTCACCAAACTCTGCACACCAAAAGTGGCATCACCGTGCCCTGCAAGGGGCAGTGGCATCACCTCACCCGAAAACAGGAATTTGGGGGGCAGGACAGCAGAGGGAAGGGGGAACCCGAGTTTTCTCTGGGATTTAATCCTCTCTTGGAGCCCTGAGCTTTGCAGGAGCAGGTCGGGATTTTCCCCAGCCTGATGTGTTTCCTCCTCGGGGCCTCTCGTTTGCGCAGGCGGCTGAGAACGTTTCCTCCTCCCGGAAAAGCTCCGGAGGGAGCAGCCCGGATGGGCACTCACCTCCCTGACCTCCCCAGCCTCCAAAACACCGCTAATTCAGGAATCAGACCCGGCCAGCTCACCCCACCTAAAACCCACAGAGCTCCCCTGCACCTCCCGCTCCTGGCTTTTAATCCAAGAGTGCAGCGGGGACCAGAGCCCTGCCAGGGCTGGGAATTCCAGTCAAATCTCCAGGTGCTGCTGGAAGAGAGCAATAATCAAATACAGACCTGGGGGTCCCATGGCAGCAAAATCGCTGGGTTTTTCCTGCAGGGCTGGAACAAGGAAGAGATAAACCACGCTTGCTCCAGAGCACAGGAGAACAGCTGCTTATCACCACGCTGGCAGCCTCGAGGCTATTGCAGGGTGTCAGGAGAAGTATTATTCCTCCCAGCTCCTGGGAAATTTCTATTTTTGGCCCCTCCGTCACAAGGAGCTGCTGCCTGCACCCGCTCTGGGCTGGGAGAGCAGCCAGCCCTGCAGAGCCCCTTCCCTCCCGCTGCCAACTCACCGGGAAACAGCCGGACTTTGGGGGAAACAGAGGCAGTTTTGGTTCAAGCAGCAGAATCCACCCTCGCCTGGCTTGCAGAGAAAGCTGCAGGGAGAAGTCAGAGCCCCTTTTCAGTGCCTAAAGGGGCTCCAGGAGAGCTGGAGGGGGACTGGGGACAAGGGCTGGAGGGACAGGACAAGGGGGAATGGCTTCCCACTGCCAGAGGGCAGGGATGGATGGGATATTGGGAAGGAATTGTTCCCTGGGAGGGTGGGCAGGCCCTGGCACAGGGTGCCCAGAGCAGCTGTGGCTGCCCCTGGATCCCTGGCAGTGTCCAAGGGCAGGCTGGAGCAACCTGGGATAGTGGGAGCTGTCCCTGTCTATGGCAGGGCCGGGAATGGGATGAGCTTTAAGGTCTCTCCCAACCCAAACCATTGTGGGATTCTGCGATAACCCAAAGCTCAGCTGCAAAGGGGCAGAGCCAGGCTTTGTGCTGGACTTTCCAGTGACATTTTAGGGGTCATTGGTCATTTTCAGGCTGGAAAATGGTGACTCCTGTGTCCTTGGGGGACAGAAAAGCCAAGGTCTGGTCTGACCCAGTGCTGGTGACAGCCCTGTCTGGTGGTGAGAGACAACCAGGTCCTCCTGCCACCACCTTTGTGACACTCCCTGCACCACAGTTCCCTTGGCCAGAGAGAACAGATCCATCCATTTCTCCCTCTCTCCCTGGCTCCACTTCCCAGCCCTCATCAGCTCACCCCGGTGAGCTCCACCACACCCTGCAACGCCCAAACCCGAACAGCCGGCGCACGGAAAAAGCCCATTTTTGATGATTCCCTTCTGTCCAAGTGTGAGATCGGTAATTGAGGGTAAAATTCCATCCAAGGTGCATTTCAGCCCTGAAAATAGCCCGATAAATGAGCTCAGCTCTTTGCTGGTTGACTCAGCTAATCCTTCAGCTGCCGCCAGACAGCTTTGATTGTATCTTCTCTCCTTGGGCTCCGTTTAATGCCAAGGCCGAGCCGTGGCAGCTGCAGCAGCTCTGTGCAATTCGTAATCTGCCTTTATTCCTGGCTGTACCGCTGAACAGAGGTCGGCTCCCGCTCCTGGCTTGATTTATGAATATGGATTCTGTTGGTTAAGCCATTAGGAGCGGTGATGGAGCAATTCCTCGTACATCCTGCACCGTACAGTGCCTCATTTGCAGCCCGCCCGGCAGAACATTCGCCCTGCACCGCTGTTCACGCAGGGAAGATGATATTAAAGGCTTTGTCTGTAATGCTGTAATTCCACCTCGCCTCCCTAAGCCCTCTCCTATGGGAAACAACCCCGCCGCAGGCAGGGAAGCGGTGGGGAAAGGAGGGAATCGTGCCCAGCGGGAGGAGCTGATATCCCGCCCCAAAGGCTTAAAGGGAAGTGTTAAATCCGCTGCGAGCCCAGCGGGGACCCCGCTCCGGCTGCCTGTGGTGCTGCCCCAGCGCCTCCATCCATCCCAGGGGATGCTCCAGCTGGAAGAGCCGGGGTGGGGAGCAGCACTTCCAGCCCCGCAGAGCAGAGTCCTCACCACGGCCGAGCATCGCTCCGCGGGGAAGCCCAAACCGGTTGGATCCCTCTCCCAAGGTCGCATTCCCTGTTGCCGGGTCAGCACGTCCCAGCCCCGTTCCGCAGGGCTTTGTGCCGGCGCGGAGGAAGAAACAGGCTGTGCCCGGAGGCCTCGCTGTGCAATTAGAGAAAACAAAGAGGGAGAAGGGAATTGTGCGCGGAGCGCGGCGGGGGCCGGGATGCAGCTCCCGCTTCCTGGCTCCCAGCCGTGTTTTTTCCCATCGCCGCCGTATCCGCTTGTTTTGGAGAGGAGAAGGTTCCTCTCCAGCTGCCCCCGCGTCAGGCACAGCCCAGCACAGGGATAATTTGGCACTTTCTCCCTAGAAGAACCAGCACTGGCCAGGATGTGGTCACGGATGAAACAGGCACGTTATCCATGCGGGAAACTTCGGGAAGGGTCTCAAGCAAAGCCAAGTTTCCCCTTTGTAGCAAGCAAGATGCTTGGAAAGGTGCACAAGTAATATCCAAGGCCTGTCTTTTCCAGAGTGGCAGAAAATTAAATTTCCATGTTGTTTATCCAAGAACTCCTAAATGGAGCGGATCCATCCAGCTCATCACTCACCAGCATCTCGTCCTTTGTTTTTAATTAGCAGGAACACGCAGGGGCAGAGCCAGGCAGGTAATGGAGCTCGGGAAAACCACTCCTGACAGGCTGGGAGCAGGGGTGGGATAAAGGCACCAGAGCAGGGAGCAAGAGCTCTGAGGGCTCAGGGCTTATGGAAACCAGGATTGAGGGACAGGGCAGGACTGAGGCTCCGTGGGAAGAGCTGGGACTGCAGCTCTGGGTGGGCAGTGTGGCCCGGGGCGGGAATAATTTGGGTTCCCGGAGGTGAGGCGAGGGATGACAAGGTGGCAGAAAGCCCCAGGGAGAAGCCAGGTGTGGAGGAAAACGCTTCCAAGAGAGGTAAGACTGAAGGCTGGAAGGGAGAGAGGGAGGGGAGGGAATTTGGGGTTGTCCCACAGGTAGCGGAGATGGGATGATGGGAATGGGTTCATTTGGGATCAGCTGGGGAGGGGTGGGAGGTGCGACAGCGGATTGGTGAGAGAGCAGGGAAGGAGGGGCTGAGTCCCAAAGGTGCCACCTGACCCCACCTGAGGGATGCCCCAGGGGTCCCGATTTCAGCAGGTGGCCTGACCCAAGAGCCTCAGGGAGCCAGGGCACAACATTTCACACGTCTGTGCAGATCCCAGTCCCACGAGTGTCCGTGTCCATGTGGATTCTGGTCCCATAAGTGTCAGTGTCCATTCGATCCCGATCCCACAAGTGTCCATGTCCATTCGATCCCGATCCCACGAGTGTCCGTGTCCATGTCCGTGTCCATTCGATCCTGATCCCACGAGGGTCCATGTCCGTGTCCATGTCCGTGTCCATTCGATCCCGGTCCCACGAGTGTCCATGTCCATGTCCGTGTCCGTGTCCGTGTCCATTCGATCCCGGTCCCACGATTGTCCGTGTCCATGTCCGTGTCCATGTCCGTGTCCGTGTCCGTGTCCATTCGATCCCGGTCCCACGAGTGTCCATGTCCATGTCCGTGTCCGTGTCCATTCGATCCCGGTCCCACGAGTGTCCATGTCCATGTCCATGTCCGTGTCCGTGTCCATTCGATCCCGGTCCCACGAGTGTCCATGTCCATGTCCATGTCCGTGTCCGTGTCCATTCGATCCCGGTCCCACGAGTGTCCGTGTCCATGTCCGTGTCCGTGTCCATTCGATCCCGGTCCCACGATTGTCCGTGTCCATGTCCATGTCCGTGTCCATGTCCGTGTCCGTGTCCATTCGATCCCGGTCCCACGAGTGTCCATGTCCATGTCCGTGTCCGTGTCCATTCGATCCCGGTCCCACGAGTGTCCATGTCCATGTCCATGTCCGTGTCCGTGTCCATTCGATCCCGGTCCCACGAGTGTCCGTGTCCATGTCCGTGTCCGTGTCCATTCGATCCCGGTCCCACGAGTGTCCATGTCCGTGTCCATGTCCGTGTCCATGTCCGTGTCCATTCGATCCCGGTCCCACGAGGGTCCATGTCCATGTCCATGTCCGTGTCCGTGTCCATTCGATCCCGGTCCCACGAATGTCCATGTCCATGTCCATGTCCGTGTCCGTGTCCATTCGATCCCGGTCCCACGAGTGTCCGTGTCCATGTCCGTGTCCGTGTCCATTCGATCCCGGTCCCACGAGTGTCCATGTCCGTGTCCGTGTCCGTGTCCATTCGATCCCGGTCCCACGAGTGTCCATGTCCATGTCCGTGTCCATTCGATCCCGGTCCCACGAGTGTCCGTGTCCGGTCTCCAGGCGCCCCCTGGCGGACACGGCGCGGCCCAGCCCCGCCCGGCAGCGGCTGCTCGGGGAGAATCCCACGGGAGGAAGCCCACGGGAGGAATCCCACAAGGGCTCTGAAGGGACAAGGTGACATTAAAGCAGGAGCCAGGAGCAGAGCCCATCACCCACAGAGGTTTAATGACAACAAGAACATGGCAGTGGGCAAGGAAAGGAGTGACAGCTCCAAGGAACTACAGAGGGAGCTCAGAAGGCTTTAATTAGCCATTAATTAACCTCCTCCACTGGGAAGAGGAGGAAAAAAGCAAGTTCCTGCTGGGAATCGGGATGAGCAGAACACACAGCCCACAGTTTGCTCACCCTCCTCCAGGCAAGGCGCTGGGATGATGCAGAGACAGAGTGGACAGCCCAACTTTCCTCCTGTTCAGGTGTCTCCTGAAGTCTTGGGAATTGGGAAATGCAGCCCTTGGATCACGGAGCAAGGTGGGTAGAAAGGCAGAGGGAATGGCAGAGCCTGAAGCTGTCACACCCCATCCTTACCCCAGGGAAAGGCTCCGGCTGCTGCCAGGGCTGGGCTCACACTGGGAAGTGATTTCAGGCTCATATTTGTGGCTCTAAGAATGGAGAGCCACCTTCCTTCCTGTCTGGAAGCAAAAGCCTTGTGGGTTTTAGGAACAAGCCAGGTAGGAAGAAGCAGGAATGCTGCGCAGGAACGTTGTGGCCTCTCTGGTGGAGCAGAGACATTCCCGAGAGCAGAGACCAAGACCCAGCACAGATGATGTCCCCAAACCTGTGTAGGACGTGTCTGTCCTGTCAGAGAGGGAATAATTCACCCCTGCATGGCCTCAGCTCCTGAGCCAACACCTCCAGGGACACCTCTTTCCCTGTTGCACATGAACAGCCCATAAAGGCCGTGACAGTCAGGAGCTGACCCCCAGCAGATGGCAAAATCTCTTTATCCACCACTGAGCTGGGAGGAGGAACCCACCTGCCCAGAACATCTCTGCCAGGTCCCAGGGAACTCCTCACTCCTTGGCCAGGGGTTACAGCAAAGGAGCTCAGCCCTGCAGTGATCCTTCACACCTCCAGCTTCCTTGGAAGGAGAGGGAGGCTCCCAATCCAGCACTTGGGAGGTGCCTGTGGCTGGGATTCAGCAACGCTGCCTCTTGAGAAACCACATTTGTGCTCCTCCAAGCCAAACATACAGCAGGAGTTACTGCACTTGTTGTGTTTTACTCTTCCCTTGCCAACGGGCCTGCAGCACCACAAAATCAAGGCATGGGATGAGGGGAAGGCATTGGTGTATAAAAATACATAAAAGAGGGGAAATGGAAGATGCCAGACATTCAGAGGACGGCACTGGGCAGCTGTAACAGAGCCCTCCAGCCTGGATTAACCACCAGCGCTAAAGCAGAGCCACTTCCAAATTAGCAGTTCGTGCCTGAACTTGGGGAGTTCAGTGCTCCCCAGCCAGGGTTTGTTCTCGAAAAGAATCAGCTGCCAAGGAACTCACCAGCAGAACTGGGCTGCAGAACTTGAAGCACGACATTCCCTCCAGGAAAGGCAGGACAGGGAACACGGGGCTGGCACAGGATCTGCAGCAGGAGGAGGAAAAGCTCCTTGGGGGCAGCTGAGCTCATGCCACAAGTTGTCCCATTTCCACAGCATCACTTGGAAAAGCAGTGCAGAGCTGGCGTGGGTGTGGATTTCAAGTGCAGGGAATGCAGACAACTCCCAGTGTGACCCCACAGAGAAGGCGGATGACACCATCACGCTGCCTCCCTCTTCTCACCCTCATGCTGGGTCAGCGCCAGCTGACCCCTTTCAGACCAAGTGGAAGGAAGAATGGGGAAAAAAAAAAAAAATCCAGGATTACCTCATGCTTCCTTTCAGACAGAGAAAGCTGGGCCTGGGAGAGCAGAGAGGCTTTGTTAGGGCTCAGGGTGTCAGTTCTGCCCCCCCAAACCTGCAGTGGGAGTGAGCAGGGCACCACGGGCACCCCAGGGGAGATGGAGGAGGAGAGAACAGAAAATAGGGATAGGGGAAGAATTGGGATTTTACAGCATGAGGTGTGGGGGGTGTGTCTCACATCTTCAGGAAATCAGCACTGCTCACCAAGTACCCAAACAAGGGAAAATTAATTCCTGTCCCACGACGGAAGACAGGCAGCTGCACGTCAGGAGGGAGGAACTGGCCCAGCATTTTCCTTTGAGACAAGGGGGGGAAAAAAAAGAAGCAAACAGAAGTAAGTTCACAAAACTTTGCTTTTTATTATTTGAAATTGGAAAAGGCTCCTTGGGTAACAATGATCAGGTGTAAAAGTAACACACAGGGCTTGCTCAGCTTTCCAAAACCTGGGGTGAAGTAGGCCAGGTGCTGATTTTATACATCCTGTTCCTCTCAGAGCCACCAAGAACAGGACAGGCAAAGCCCCAGCCCTTGGGCAGGGGAGCAGACTGGGCAGCTGAGGTGTTTAAACTACAACTGCTCATGTTCCACATGGATATCTGTGGTGGTGGATGTCCAGTGGTTTCCTCCCACTGCCCTCTGTACAAAGCAGGGATTTATCTTTCACCTTCACTTTTAATACTTTATCGAGACTTATCCACACTCAAAACCTACAGGAAATGCCCAGATCAATCCATTAGTGTCATGTTAAAGTGGTGAGTGCAAAATACACGTGGGAACAGGGAAAGGGGAGTAATCAATGACAAAACAAAAGTGCAGATTGCTTTAATTAAGCTAATGAACACGGTCGAGCCGAGTGCTCTTTGCCTCAGAAGTTCCAAAGATTGCAATCCAAACAAAAAACCAGAATCACACATTTTAATTCAGCACACAAAGCACCCAAAGGTCAGTGGCACTCACAGTTTAGTACCTCTATCTTCCACTCCACATCCCAAAAAATTCACTGTTCCACTGGGAAGGGCAGCACGAGCCTTTGGCAGCTGAACATCACAGAGGATTATTGGCCACGTGAGCAGCCAGCTACAAGACAGAGTTAACACATTATCATTCCCTAAACTAGCAAGCCGAGCCTAAACAACCCGTTTCCACACAACAGCCAACACTCCCATCGAGTTCCACTAGGTTTAAATTAATAAAAAGCAAGAAAAAGTCATCCTTGTTGAAAAGCAAACACTGAGCCAGCTGCAGTTTGGGCTTTTCCTGGGAGCTGACAGCTCCAGGCACAGGAATTCCCTTTCTCCCCAGCACACATTTCCTAAGGAGCTGCCCTCCAACAGCAGCACTGCTGTTCACTCCACAGAGAAGCTGACACCCGAATCCACAAACAATTCCATCCTTTTTCCCCATCCTTAGTAAAACCCAGCCTGACAAATCCCCGTGGAGGGAAGAGTCTCCCACAACCACCAGGCCTAAGCACAGCATGTTCACAGCTCTCAAATCAGGCCCAAGGCAAACAAACTGGAGCTTTGATGTTCCTCTTTTCCAGCTGGCCAAATCCATGTGTTCTGATGGAGGAGCAGAACCCAGCACATGAACCAGTCACTTCTTGTCCCTGAGCCAAAATTCAGCCCCAGGTCTTGCAGTGGCCATTGGGGCTCTGCAACCTCCCTGCAAAGGCTTTGTTTAATCCAAAAGGCTCCTGCCAAGAGTATTCCTACCCCTGACAAGTTGTTTTCCATCCTCGCCAGCACTTTCCACCCATCTGGGATGAAGAAATCCAGCCAATTGTCCCCAAGATTTCCTGCAGAGCCAACAGGACGAGGAGACGTCGGCAGCAGAGATTGATCACCATCTGCAGGGCCCCAGCACACATTATCCCTGTCAACAGCTCCCAGAAAGATCCCAGGGGGCTGGAGAATCGGGATTTGGGAAAGCCATGGGGTATGCAGTGCTGGGCAGGGGGTTGGAACAGCCTGTACCAAACACGAGCAAGCACAGCAAAGCCCTGTCCTGTCAGCACCACTTCCCGTGAGGAAAAGCAGGACTGGGGAAAGCAGGAGCATCCCCCTGGCCACGGGGGATCAGATCCAAACTGCCTGCTCCTAAATCTGTCTCCCCTTTCCCAAAGATTGCAGGGCTGGGAGTTTTAACTCCGTGTTACCCTGCTTTGCTCTGGAAGCACTGACAGAGCCAGGCACAAAGGAACTGGCACAGGAGCACCCCCAGCATTCCCAAATCCATCTCCACAGCTTTCCTCACCCTCAGCCGAATCAGAGGGGATTTTCTTCTGAAATGCCACTAAAGCCTGCCAGGCTTGGAGCAGCAGCAGGTGAGAAAAGGCATCAGAGGAGGAATATTAATACAAAACTTGCTATTTCCTTTGCTCCAGACAGAACAAAGCCAGGGGGTACCAGCAGTTTTCCCTTTAATCAGGAATTATCCTGACGTTTTGAGGCCAGCCAGGTAAGTTATAAATAAAAAGATGCCACTACAGGGGCAAGGCAGAGCTGGGAAAAATTCCCACAGGGAATCAACTTCCACCAAAGCCCTTCTCTCCAGCCAGCCAAGCAGGTCTGGCCTTCAAGAGACCCTTGGCAGAAGGGACAAGAAACCTGGAGAAGAGCAGATGCACAACCTGTGCCAAAAGCAAACAGGTGACACCTTGCCCAGGTGACAAAGGACAGAGGCTACAGACAGGTCGGTACTTGGGAGAGCGACTCAAGCCTCAGGCCAAGCACTTGCAGGGCAATCAATGCAATCTGGATTTTAATCTCCATTTAAAAAATGTGAATCGTAATTTAAAAGCTAAAAGCAAAAGTTCTCAAGTCAGTAATGTAAAATTTCAGGATTTTGATTTTTTTTTGGTAGGGATATTGAAGTGGGCAGGAGGAATCTGCAATCAGAGCTATGGATCCAGCTGAAGAAGAGCTGGTTTTAGGGACATGCAATGGGAACAGCTGCCCAAGGGGACATCTCCCATCCCTTTGGGCTGTGAGGGAGAACACAAGGCAGACAAGAGATTGCCTAATGGCAAACTCCAAGATAAACAGGCCACTGAGACACCAAATAAAGCCCTAAACATAGAATCATTCAGGCTGGAAAAGACCTCTGAGATCGAGTCCAACCATTAACCCAGCTCTGAACATCTTCAGTTGTCCCAGGAACCTGCACCAAGCTGGAAACCTCAGTCTGCAAATCAGGCACAAGCTGTGCACAGAGCTCAGCAGCTGCAGCAGAAGGCTGAGATGCCCAATTTCAGCTCCAGGTCACCTCTCTGCCCACTCACCAAGGCACAGAGAGCAGTCACTCCCTCTCTCCCCAGCCCTGTGTGATCCAAACTGGCTCTTCCCTCTGCCAGGAAAACCCCTACAGGCTGCTCACAACCAACCTACTTTTCACAGCTTATTCACCAAGCCTCTAACAGCTCCTCACCCCCACCACTGAGGCAGGCTTTCCACTCCTCACAAACCTGCAGGAAACACAGCAAAAAGTGCCCTACATCAACTTCAAATTCCCAGAAGTTTGGAGAACTCTGTTCAGAGAGACAGGAATTAATCCTGTGAGTGACATGAGCTGCTGCTCAGCATCCCTGCTGGAACCTGGGTTCTCACACAGCTCAGAGACCTCATGAGCCAGAAATGGCAAAAAAGCCCTTGTGAGAGTGAGAATAAAAGCTGCTCACAGGCACTGGAACCAGGCAGGGACTGAAAACTTCTCCACAGAAGGGGCCTGAAACCTCCCAGCACAGGTACAGACACATTTAAAGACCTAAAACTGCAGAGATGTAAAGGCAGGGGTTTGTTAGACACTGATAAGGGGAGAAGAGAAGGGACCTGGAGTTTGTCCTCACAGCCAGAAAGCAGCTGCAACGAAGGGTTGTGTTAGTGCTGCTGGTTTATAGCACAGCTCACAGCCTGGAGATGAGCACTGGCCAGGATTTTCCTGCACAGCACAGTCTAGAGGGAATCTGCTTCCTCTCCTGCAGCACACAATTCCCAGCAGAGCTCAGATCTGCCACAAAATCACCTGGGATGAAACAAGTGAAACTAGAAAGGGAGAGAAGGGCCCTGTGAGTGGGGCAGCAGCACCCACCCAGCAGCACCCACCATTCCAGGAGCCAGAACGAGCCACACAATAGGAGGACAATCCTTTGTCACTCCTTTGGACTCCAAAGGGCATCCTGAACAGGAATGACACCTGTGGGTCACACAGGACCAGTGACATGTGGCACCTTCTGCTGCCCAGCTGGGCTCATCTCACAGCTGGGTTTCTTTTTTGCTCCTTCCTTTCCATTTTCAGACCCACTTCACAAGATCTGAGAAAACCTTCCAGGTACAAACCAGTCTGAACACATCAGAGCTTCTGCAGTTTACACCCAGTTCCAGTGCCACAGCCAGCTCCTGCAAGGAGAAAGAATCATCTCTGTGCTCAGGGAGACACCCAGACCTGCAGCTCCAGGGACAGCACATCCATCCAGCTCCAGAAACCAGGACAATGCTGAGCACTCTCATCCTGCCCTTGCTGAGGGAGTTCTCCAGAGGAAACCACACACTCCAATTACCAAGCCAAGGACGCAGCTATCACACCAGCCTCTCCTGGCAACGCTGCACCCACAGAAAAGTTTCTGGAGAGGAGGATGTGCTTTGTCACTGCCTGCTCCTCTGCCCAGCTCTGACCAGGTGTTGGTTTTGTCCCAATATACTCTTTTTTTGCACTAAGGAAGGTCTGTTCCTTCCTCTGCAGGATCCCTTCAGCTCTAAAAAGCCCAGACTGGGGAACAAGGACTGCTGGGAAGCAGCGTGGAGCAGCACAGAGGAAAAGGGCAGTCATGGATGTCTGAACTGGGATGTGTGTACATTTGGGGTAAAAAGGCTTTATTCAAAGTGCATGCTTTTATCCAGAGGTACCAAGAGCAAGGACTCCCCAGCCCAGCCCCGGCTGGGGAGCGCAGCAGCCTTTGCCACCCCGAGCCCTGTCCATCACCAACCACTCATCAAGTAGCCAGGGACTGAATGTTCTTGAGCATCTCATCAAAGGCCTCCCGGGAAGGCGCTTGGGCGTTCTGGAAGGAGACCTTGATGCGGCTGTAGAGGCTGAAGGATTTGAGCTCCAGCCAGATGAAGCCGAAGCGGTCGTCGTCGAACAGGACGAACACCCCCGGCGTCCGCTCGGGGCTGGTGAAGCCGTGGCCAGCGATGAGCCCCGTCCCGTAAAAACTGCAAGGGGATAAAAAGAGGTGTGAGAACAACCAGAATCACCCAGTATTTAATCCAAAGAAATCAGCACAAAACTCTGATGAAGCCAGTCTTGATGAAGCCGGGTGTGACAGAACAGCGAGTTTTACACTCGGTTTTTAAGACAAGAAACTCCTCATTGCTACTTGCAGGTTGCTGCTTTGGGTTATCCTAATTAGCACCTGCACACCAAAGCTGGGTTTTTTAGTAGTTCAGCCCCCTAACCCATCTGAGATTAACTTGTGCAACTCAAGGATCAGCACAGGATCAATCCTCCCAGGAAAGCAAAGGCACGTTGAGAGCATGACCAGAGTGGCAAAACCTAAGGGAAGGGAGAGGAAAATCTAAAAAGCAGAAAAAATCTACCAGGATCTGAGGAGGAATAAAGGTCAGTCAAAGCTCTGAGCAAGCAGCAGGTGGAGCAGGGTTTTATCCAAACAACTCAGCTGTGACAGCAGGAGCCTTCTGGGATTAACCAGCTCTGGGTAGGTTTTTCCATGAGCACAGATGTTTGGCTGAAGGTCACCTGCCTAAGCCTCAGCTTTAGGGCTCCTTTTCCACACTTCATTTAGTGTGCTGCTTCACCAACTCCAGCTCCCATTGAACACAGCTCTCTGCATGCCTGCACCTCCTGCTTGGGGTACTCAGCACCTGCCAGGGCTGCCCCACGGCACCAGAGGCCAGGGAAAGGTGGGAGAGAGCACTGTGTTCCCACAGCCAAGGAACATGAATGACACACATGAGAATGGGAAGCAGCTTGAACAGTTCTAAATATGTGAGCTGGGCAGCTCTGGGACATAAAACACACCAAAAAAATGGATGCGTGTGTGGAATTTAGGAGAGGTGCCAGCTTCAGAAGTAAATCCAGCAAGGAAGTGGGATGGCAGGTGACAGTGTGGTGAGAGAGGGAACAAACCAAAGCATGGGAAATTGGGCAGCAGAGGCAGGAACCAGAGAGGTTGTGAACTCCCCATCCCTGGAAGTGTTCAAGGCCAGGTTGGATGGGACTTGGAGAAACCTGAGATAGTGGAAGGTGTCCCTGTCCAGGGTGGGGGTGGGACAGGATGGGCTTTTAGGTCCCTTTCAACCCAAACCATCCCAGCATTCCATGAAATCAGAGCCCAAGGGGCTGGGAGATCCACAGGCAGGCAAAGGGCACACAAATACAGGACACACCTCCAAGATTCCCCCTTCCCTTTCAAAAAGTGACTGGGCCATAAAACCACCAGTTACCAGATCCGGCAGGTCCGGGGATAATCCTCGTTCCTCGATATCACTCCCATGGGCAGCACGAAGGGCTGGGAAGCTGGTGCCTTGTCCTGGGTCGTCCCCTCTGCCCCAGCTGCAGTCTCTTCCCCCTCAGCACCTTCTCCTCCCAGGGGACTGGCAGGCTGGGAGGCAGCCTGCTGGGAATGCTCCTCTTCCTCCTGCCGCTGCTCCCGCTCCTGCTCCTCCCGCCGGACCTGCTCCTGGACCTCCAGCACAATACGGGAGAGCTCGCTGAAGTCTCGCAGGTTCTCGATGTCAGGCAGCCGCAGAGGATGTGCCAGGTCTATCTCCACAGTCTGCTGTCCAGCTGGGATGTTGGGATCTCCCTAGGGCAGGAAGGAACAGCACGGCTGCACACACCAGGTGGTACAGAGCCATCACCTCATTTGTTAATAGTTCACTCTATTCTACAGTCACCAAGCTGGCAACAAAGAAAACCTGCTTGGACCTTGTTTGCTGTCCTCTGACATCTCTGCTCTCCCCTTCCCAGAAACAGAACTTTAAATCTAAAGCTGTACTTGCAAGGGTGAAAGAAAGTCAAAGCTGTAGCTGCACTTCACCAGAATCCCTCCCCCGTGGGGAGGAAGGAGCTCCCCAGCCTGACTTCAGTGAAGAGCTGCCAACATTTGGTACCTGCTCTTCAGACACACACAGAGGATCTCCAGAGACCTGCTACCAGCTGTTCACAGAAAGCAGCTGGAAGGGGGAGGAAAGGAAGGGGGAACCAGGAGAAACTTTGCAGAGCAGGTTCTGGCTACTCTGCATGTGCTGAGATTCACCCAACGCCACCAATCCCCACAGGGAGCAGGGTTTGGGCTGCCAACTCCCAGACAGAAATCTCTCCTGTGCATCCACTGCACTGAGAACACTTTCACAAGCACCTGAGAGAAAGGAAAATGCACTCACAGTGATCTTGGTGCCCTTGGCTTTCTTCCCATGAAAGCTCAGCATGACAATCTCCAGCCCGTGGCTGCCGTAGGTGCCTTTGAAGAGGCCTGGCTGGATGAGGTCGTCGGGGCTGCTGGGGGGGAGGTAGATGCGCCGGTACGTCAGGCAGTTGCTGTGCAAGAGAAAAACGTCAGAGAAGTCAAGAAAAAAACCCCTCCCCATCAGCAATGGGATTGCATTCTGCTCCTCCAGCAGCTTGGGGATGCTGTCAAGACAGGCAGGATCTGTATATTCAGCAATGCCAACAAGCTGAATGGATTTGCTTTAGAGCTCCGCAAGCACTTCCTCCCTCCCTGCACTTCTCTCCCCACCATCCCTGTGAGCACACCAGGAGATTCCTGCAGCAAAGAAACCTCCTCAGCCCTTGAGATTCCCCGAGAACCTGAGAGTGAAGCATATTTAAACATCTGCTACACCGAGGTGGCTGCTAATAGAAACCTGGAGAGATGGTTACAATCCCCAATTTCTCAGGGACTCTGATTCCTGCCCTACAGAGCACACTGATTAATATGGATAATAACCAGACACTCCTTGGCATCACATTTGCTCTGTCTTCAAATTAAACACAGTTAAACGACTCAAAAGCACCTTCCTGTGCACAGTTATTGTGTAGAACTTGGAATCCTATTCCTACTGCTGTCGCTCCACCTCATCTCCCTGTACAGCTGGAAAGCACTGCAGAGACACAGCATTCCTCTGGCTGTGGAAGCCCATGGAAAACCCCTGTCTTGGGGAGAAATGCTTGTGAGGTTGTAGCAGCCCTTACTCATATTGGCTGGTGTAGATGAACTTCATCAGGATGAGCTCTTGCATGTGTTCATGGAAGATGTCTTCCAGAGTCCGACCCCACTCCTCCCTCAGCCACGTCCGGAATTCCTGCAGCACGAGGAGAAAAGGGGGAGGATGAGGACATCGCCCCAAGATGACTTCACTGTGTGACTCTGTGGCAGCACATTTCACTGGCAGAGCCACAGACAGGGCACACCCTCTGCCAAAGACAGGGAAACGTGGCTGGATTTGGGAACAAGCACGTGTCGGCTTGGAAATATGGTTAACAAACAGTGATTATGGTAACTGCCAGTGGTCACACCATCAACAGGCTTCCCTTCAAAGAAATCCCAGGTAGAACCAATACAACCCTTCAGAATAAAAGCAAAAGCACGGCCTGTTACTGCAGAGTAGCTCATCTACTCTTTCCCTCACAGTAACTCATTTGTGTGCCCACAAGCTGACTCCTGTGCCCTGTCCCGACATGTTCAACATAAAAGAAAAAGCTTTTGAAAAGCACTGAGGGTTTAGGAGGTTAAAACCTGCTGATTTAATTCTGATGCATCTAAATCCAAAGGGTACTTTGAAAGCATCTCCTGAAGTACCCCAACTCCAGCTCTGACAAGTTAATACCCTGCCAGGAGTTGGTGTGATAACAGCTTACACTGAGATAGCAGCCTGCCAAGTGATATTCCAAACCTGCCTCCTTTATCTTCCCAAGCCAGATCCTCCAATTACCATAATGCCACGCACACTTAACGTGGTGCTTTGAAAGTATTAAAGCATTTCTCATCTGCTCCAGCACCAGAAAACACTTCACTAAACCTTTCACCCAGCTGTTTCCCATTAGCAGACAGACATTTTACAGCATTCCTCAGAAGCAGCTCAAATATCAGATTTGTCACGTGGAACCAGCTGGAAGCAAACAGCACTACCTGGCAAAGGTATTCATCCTGACATTTATACCTGCATTTAAACACAGGTATTTCACTCAGGAATCTGCCTTGCTGGGTAGAGCTGACAGACACAGGAGAAACAACCAAATGAAGCTTTTAATCCCTCGAGCAAGGCAAGCAGTGGGAAGGTGCCTCGCTGACCAGCAGGTATCCAAATGCAGCTGGTGCTCACTGTGTTTGAAAGATCTTAATTATACAGACAGAGATCAGTGCCTGGAGTGTTGCTGATGTCCAAGATGTGCTGCTGACCCTCTCTGGACAGGTCTGCTACCAAAACAGGAGGAAGGTGCTGGGGCTCAAAGAGCACCTTGACACAGAAAGCTGCCTGAAACAGGACATCAGCCAAAAGCTCGCAGCCTGGGGTTTCATATCTGCTCAGTCACACAGAAATCAGAAGGCAGAAGGGCACCTCCCAGACCCCAACAGCAGCTGAGAGCTGCTCCTCAGGAAGGGGACACACAAAGAGCCTCAGTGTGGAGCCCTGGCAGAGCACTCACCTCCTGCCTCCCCCCTGACATCCGGTGGTGATCCGTCTGGTTGCACTTGGTGGAGAACTCGTCCTTCTTTACAATCTGTGGTTACCATGGAGGAGAATTGAACAGGTTACAGCCCTGTTCAGAGATGCTTTGGATGACGTAGCCAAGACTGCTCACAGCAAGTGCTTTACAAAACAAACATTACTGGATTTGCTACAACACAGAAATCCTTCAGTGCTACCGAGTGCAGCAGCTACAGAACAGAGAAATAAAAGCAATAAAACCTCAATGCACTCTAATGAAAATAGTAGTTTTAAGCTGCTTCCCTATTTGAGCTTCCTCCTTTAAAGAAAAACAAACAGCCTGTCAGGAAGCTTTTTAAAGCATCCAGTGGATGCTGCATCACCTTCTCAAGGTCTCACTGTGGAGAGAGCTGCAGAGCAGGTCTGTGTCTGCCTGGGCACACTCACCAGCTGCCCAAGGCCAGTTTACACATCCTTTCCCCAGATCCTGGTGCTCCCACCATGCTCCAGCCCAATGGAAAACAGCACAACAGCCTGGCTGTGCCACTGCCAGGGAACAAATTCAGAGCAGGGAACAGCCCACACAACCTGTCAGACACATAATGAGCGTAAAGCTGGCGCCCACACACACAGCAGGGTGGTGAAAGCCACAGCTCTGAAATAAAATCCTCACAGCTTTTTGAGGAATCCATTCCCAAAGCCGAAGTGCACACACAATGCTGAGGGAGGCAGAGGAGCTCACCTGGATGTGGCCATTATGAGGTCCCTTGTGACCATACATGCACTCCACCGTGGCACATTTCCTCTCCATCAGATGGATCCTGAAGAGGGGTTTGAATCTCATGGGATCATCCACGTGAGGGTCATGAGGCGGCAGGTACATCCAGCCAATGATGAACAAACCATCTACCTGCAGAGGGACAGGACACAAAGCGCACGGGATCAGGCCTGCATGATTCCTTGTGAGTCTGCAGCAAACTCTGAGGCCTCTTCTGGCCCAGGGCAGGAGCTGCAGAACAGTTTGCTGCATTCCCAAACAGCTTTCCAGCCATTAACCCAGACCATATGCACTCCCAGCACTCCCTGGGTGACAAGGGCTTTTTTACAAGGCTTCCTGCACCACTGGAAAAAGCTCAGGCCTTTATTGTTGCAAATGACTTGCCTGGAGCGCAGGATCCAGAGGGAGAGACCACACAGCAAGTCAGGCTCTAATTGGTTTGAGAGCTCCTGCTGGCAGATATTCCAGCAGATGAATTCTGCTTCCCATGATTATCCCTGCCTTTTGGATGAGGAATTATTTGGCTTTATTACTCAGAGAACACAGGAAGCAACACTCTCCTCTCCTGAGAGGCACAAGTGCCAGCCCCCTTCCTGCACACCTAACAGAATCCTTCCCCATAGGCTCTGCAATTCCAGAGGCAGGATATTCTCCAAACAGAGGGATCTGAGATGAAGGCAGAGCAGTGCCACAAAGTCTTTATAAGGTGACAGTGGAAGTATTGATGCAGTTGGGTGCCCTCTTACACCAGTTCATGGAACAGAATCTTGCAAAATGCAAAGGCCTCGTGATTTGTTCCGCTTCAACCTGGCAGTTATTGAACCTTGGTGCAGAGAACAAGGGCTCCAGGCAAACTCCTGGCTCAGCTCTCACCAGCTCAGTCTAACATTGTTCATTAACTGCTCTCCCAGCAGCACCAGAGCTGCCAGACTCCACACATCTTGTCACCGGTGTCACTCTACATCTGATGCACGAGTCTTAGAGCTGGTGTAAAGGTTTGCCAACCACACAACTGCAAAGCCCTTTGCAAAAAGTTCAGCTGCAGGCAAAGAAAATGAAGTGAACAGATTCCTGTGCCAGCCACCGGAATATCAGTGTCAAACTCTAAATCAAGCCTTTCCCTCAAACACTGATCATGTTTTCTACCTGCTCCTGGGGCTCTGTTTGGCACAGAGCTGAAAAATAAAAGAACTGTCTGGAGAAAGGTGGTGATGATAAAAAGAATCCCAGAACCATTCAGGCTGGAAGAGAGCTCCAAGACCATCGAGTCCAACCTGCGAGCAATCCCCACCCAGAGCAATGAGTGTCACGTGCACTCCAGGGATGGGAATCCCACCACCTCCCTGAGCAGCCCAGTCCTATGTTTAACAACCTTTCCTGTGAAGAAATTCCTCCTGATGTCCAACCTAAGACAAACCAAGGAACAACCAAGGAGCACCCTCCGCGTCCATATCACTCACTTGAGGGCTGACTGTTCAGACTTCTTAATGGTCTGGGAACGGCTGCCAAGGGTGGAAAGTGTGGGAAAAACCCCCCTCAGCCCTCAGAAGCCCCAGGATGAGGTACTCACTCACCACCACGTTCAGCAGTCCCCCGTAGGGCCCGATATCCGGCTGCCACAATCCCAGGATGTGCCGGTAGCGGTGCAGCACTGGGGAACAGGGAGACACTCAAGTGAGCACATCCAGAAGAAGGAATTGGGATTTTGGGAATGAAAAGCCTGCTCCCAGGTTGCACACAGCGCTGACCAATAGCACCCACAACCGCATTGACTTGGGAAAAGTGGTTGTGTCCAAGCCCAGCCAGGAAGTTCTGAGCTGAGGCCTCGCCCAAGCTCACACACATTTATATTCTTTGCTCCTGGCCCTGTGGAAGGGCAGAACCACCTACCTCAGCAGGAATTCCCGGGAAAGTTTTGCAACACAGTCCCAATAATACAAATCACACGATATAACCAGAGCTAAAAACAAATAGAAGCATCTGCCACCTCCAGTTACGAAAAACACACTCGATGCTTCACACTGCAAAGCAACAGAAAATAGGGAAGGGCAGGAAGGCAGGAAGGAACAAGGAAATTTGAATATTTTGAAAGCATTTCACTGCCTTGTGTAGACAAACTTGGCTCCAGAGTTAAGCATCCTTAGAAACAGCCACTGGGAGCAGGGGCAAAGCACATGGGTCACTCCAGCTTGGGAATCTGGTGGTGAGGCCAGCTCAGTCACGGCCTTAAAACTTCTACAGAAGCAGCCACACCTCAGCAGTGCCCAAAAGCTGCTTCCAAAACCCACTCAAAATCTACTGTAGCAGTTGAGGCTTCTCTGTTTCTTGTCTCAGAGCCAGGTGTCCCTCCAAGCCCACCTAAACAGAGGAATATTTTCAGCAATCAGGAGGAAAGGGCTTTTACAGAATGATCTTAAACCCGCTGTTGTGAGGACAGCTTAGAGATGGGACCTGCCTCCAGTCCTCACACAGCCATTCCTCTTGTCCATCTAATTTCCTTCTGTCCATCTGATTTCCTCCCAGGATCAGTAACCTTCACAAGAAGGCATTACAGAGCCTGGCATTTTGGGCAGGAACAGCAGCATGCATGTTATTTCCATGAAGAAGGTATTTCACTTGCCTTAGAGATGTCCACAGCCAACTCAGAAGGCCACAAGAACCCATTTTGACTTCCAGGACTGGCTTAAATAATAGCTTTGGGTTTGCATCAATTTAAAAGAAGAATTGTGTTTCAGTGCAGCTGTTCCAGCAGCTTTGTTTCATTAATTACTTCAGACAGCAAGAGCTGCAGAAGTTTTTTTATCCCACCAAAGCAAGAACTTCCACAGGAGTTTAGGACAGCAGGGAGGGAAGTCCAGAGCTGCTGCCAACTGGCCTGGAGGAGCCTTTTCCCTGGGCAATAAACAATTTCAGACTGAGACTTGCACTAAGGCAAGCAGGCAAACCCCACTCCCAGCTCAGTAATTACACATTAATTAATGGCATGAGCTGCTCCACCCACCACAGTCTGCCTTCCACCCTGTCTGCCACAGAGCTGATAAAACCCAGCTTTTTTTAATGTATTACTATTTTTTAGGACAGAAAACAAAGCTATCCAAGGGGGATGAGGATGTTCCTCCTAGCCCAGCTCCTGCTGGGAGCTATTTCAGGAACTAGGGCTGATTTCTGGACACAGGAGACCAAAGAAAAAAATCCCATTCATTTCCAGAAGCTACGGGGGAAAATGCTGGTACTTGGCCAAGGGCCCAAACAAGTCTCAAAACACAGCTCAGTTTTCAAGCCTGGGCTGTCTCTGAGCTCCAGCAAAACAGCAGCTAATATTAATTGCAGGGAAAACCTGATGAATTCCAGCTCTGGCTCTTCCTGGTAGGAGACAGGATGAATCTGACAGTTGTTTCCCTTCCTGCTCCTCGAAAGAAAACAGCACTCGGGTCTTTCTCCAAGGTTTTCCACTGCCTGTGCTCAGTCCTGGAGAAGCCTCTTGCCTATCCAAATTTCTGAGTCCACCTCCTGCCAAATGGAGCAAAACCACATCCACGGGATGCTCCAGTACAACCTTCATCCAGCCTGAATATTCCCCACGTTCCACAAGGAGCCCTGCACACCCTTCAGATGGGAAGGGGGCTTGAATCCAGCTGGGGATGGGCTTGGAAAAGCAGGGAATGCCAAACTCCCACCAAGAAAAGGCTGCCTGGGGAAGATCCTGAGTAGGAAAAACCCAAACCACTGCAATTCTCCCAGACTCCTGGGATGCAGGAAGGTCTCTATAAGCAAATTGAGCTGGAATAATGGAAGCAGTGCTCAGGTTGGTGATGCCTGAACTGCTCATAGAGAGAGCTCAGAGTAATCCAGGTGAGCTTAAACCCCTGGGGAAAGCAATCTGAGCTCACCTGGGTGACACTGCAGGAACAGGAATTAGGGAAGACTTCCATGGAAAATCCTGACAACACAGGAAGGGAAAAAGGGGAAATGGGCCATTGCTTCTTAAACCACATGGGCTCAGAACCACGGAATCATTCAGGTTGGAAAAGACCTCTAAGATCATCGAGTCCAACTGTCCAAGCTTCTCCCCAAGGAACACAACACAGCCCAAGAGAAAAGGGGCACATCAGAAGTTTGGGCCTACAGCTAAAGAAGTAATAACTGAGGGAACAGCAGTAAATGTCATTTAAGAGCCCCCACAAACAGCATGCTTGGAGCAAACATCCAATCTCCAAAGGAATCCATCTTGCAGCTTGGATTTGCTTCCCCTTCCCATCCAGCCCCAGAACACAGTTGGTGTTGACAGGCACCCCAGGCTGCCAAACCCCAAATTTTTGTCCCAGTTCCTGCTGTAGCCATGCTGCTGGTCTGTCCTGACTCACATTAAAGTCCTCACCTTCCCAGCATGGCCCCTGCTCGGTTGCTTCCCTCAGCACAGGGAATTCTGCAGCATCCACTCCCTCATTAATGTGTGTGATAAACTCCATTCCCAAGCAGCAGTGAGTTAGTAACTGAGTCTGCCAAACTCTGCAGACCCAAAGGAGCATCAGAGACAGCTCAACACCCCCTCCAAATAAACACCAAACACTCCTGGCTTCCTTAACTGATGTAAACTAATCAGTCCTTCTTCCCCCTCAACTCCTGCTGAACACTAAACTCCCAGGGTTTAACTATTCCTCCCTCAACACAACACGAGGAGGGGAAAAAAAAGATTATCCAAAATGAGGAAGGCAAATCACAATCTTTAAAACATTAGCAGAACATTTCCTAGAGACAGATGGTGCTTAAAAGCATTCAGTGTGCAGGGAGGGAATTACTATGGGAACACTCAGCATTTTGCACTGGAGAGGGCTGTGGATTTGACTGTGGCTCACTTGGATCACGACAAAGCTCTTTGCCAGTCCAGAGTTGCTTTTGGGAGGCCTCACCAGGGTATCAGAATTCTTCCCTCTCAGAAAGGTGCAATTCCCAACGAGCAGAGTGAGTGCTCCTGTTCTGTGAGGAGAGATCCTCAAAAAAGCACCTCAAAAAAAGACCAACACCCCTGAGTGCCTGCCCTGCTCACGCCGTCACCCCGCAGGGTCACAGCGCTCCTCTAACACACACCAGCCACAACTGGTGGCACCTCCCTGCTGTCCCAAGGTCATCCCCAATCCTTTGCTCCAAGCCAGGGCACACTCCATGCAGCATCCCGGGCGTGCTGGGTGCAGGAAGCAGCAGCAGCAGCGGGGTACGTACGGCAGGTGTAAACATCTCTGTACTCCATGTGCTCGTAGTCGGGCAGGATTTTCATAAAACGCCCCGACTTCACCCGTGGGTTTATACCTGAACAGACAGAGCAGGGTGAGTGCCAGCAAACTCTGCTCCACTGGGACCAGCAAACAGTTCCATGGATCTGGGACAACCACGCAGGGAAGTCCAGCTCTCTCCTTGACTTTGCTTCCAGTTGGTTCCGTCACCCCCGGTCTCGTGTGAGCAGGATTTCTCACACAGGACGTGTTCCAGATTCCCACAGACATCATTTACAAATGGCATCCAGTGAATTCCAAGTGGAATCAAAGTCCTTCCTCAAACTCTGCACCGCTGCCTCAAGAAGACCAAGTAAGTCCACGGACAGCAGCCCAGGCCTTGGATTAGTTCTGCTTTCAGGCAATGAGCTCAGTTCCCATTTTGCCCCACCATTTCTCACAGAAGCACACTCAGTGAACAGAAAAGTCCATGCAGTAATCCCAAATTAACTCCTCTGCAATTAAAGAGGTTTGTGGGACAGTAGAGAAAATGGGGTGACACCACCAGGAAACTGCTCCTGGCACAGGGCAAAGTTCTGCATCTGAGCAGAGGAGCTGAGATGGCGCATCCTGAAAGCCAGAACGGCTGCCAAGCATTCCCACTCTGGAGCAACCATCACTGGTTGGGATTGCTGGATGGATACGGGCACAGACCTCACACAAAAGTGCAGGAAAGACCATCACAGGGGTGGTTCTCACACACCAAGTGTGACTCTCTGCTAATGGATGCCATGGGTTTGAAAACCACTCGTGGAAACAGAGTGAGACAGATCTATTGCAGGTTATTAAATAAACGAACTGATTACACTCTGGAAACCTGCAAACAGTGGGAACGTTTAGGAAAATATCCCACAGGGTTGCTCTCTCCTCGGCCTTCCTGCCCACAGCCATGGCTGGGAAATACCGGGCTAGAGAGTCACCACTGTCCTGAGCCAGGAGGGCCATTTTTACCCACAGCTTGTGCATAAAAAGCACCAAGTATCACTTTAGTATCTCTGAGCCATGGAAGTTACGTAGTAAAAAGGACTGCAGGTCATGAAGAGATGCTGTCCCACTTAAAAGTGGCAATGAAGAGCTAACATCTGACCTGGTGTGTGCTGTGTAGCTGTCACCACATCAGTGCCACACAGAGATATGGGATTAAATAAGAATTAAAGGTTAATGGGACTTCTCTGGGGACATCCGTGTGCTGGCTCAGCATCACTCAGCCCTCCCAGCCAGGAGAATTAGGCAGCTCCATCCCTAGTGTAGTATAGAATAGGGAAAGACAAATATCAGGTGATGAAGTAATTTTCCTGTGGATGCTCAGCAAGTCTATCAAGGATGGGATTAAACCCCTTCTACCTGTTCTTCTTCCCAGCTTTAAGATCAGTACTTGAGGTCACTGCTGCTTCAAGATTCTAAAGGGTGCCACCCCCACAGACATTCCCAAAACACACTGACAGCTCCTGCCAGGCTCTCCTCCTTCAGGGAATGCTCATCCCTTTTCCACTCTCCTATAGCCATTTCCTTTCGCTGAGATCAAGGCTTAGAAAAAATATCCGTTAGCTCCTTAGCAAAATCTGAAAGTGGCAAAACAGGAGGAAAAACCCCCAATATACTTCATTAAAAAATTAAATTCCATGCTCTTTTCCCACCAAAGGATTGGGAGGCACAGAAATCCCAACTCTTGGCATCTGCTTGGTATGAAATAAAACTCCAAACATGTCAACTTCCCAATGAAACCCCTGCAAGTCAGTCTGAACAACTTCTGCCATCAAAGTTCAATAAATATTCAACACTTCTATGCTCTAAAAACGGGTATTAAGCAAGATTTGGATTGGGTTTACCACTTACGTTTGGCGTAAACATCTCGACAGGACACTCCTGTGATCTCCAGCTTCCTCAGGTTTTCACACACTCCATACTCTGCAACAACATGGAAAAAAGGGTCAACTCTGGCACAAACAGGTTTGCACCCAGAGTCTTGGTAGCAGCTACTGAGATCTGATCAGGTGCATTCTTGAAGCTGCCAGAGTAGACCAAGAACCTTATTTTTGCTTTAAAAACCGGATGTGATTTTGTGGAAGATTCCAAGACATTTCACAAGCAATGCCTGCAACAAACACACCATAAGGCACAAACACACCCAGCAAACTCACAGCTGCTCACACCTCAGCCAGGAAGAGTGTGAAATGTGGGAGACATCCCCATTCCAGCTGGGATTGTGTGCCTGTTTCCAGCAAATCACCGCTGTGCAGAGCAATTATCTACTCCCACTGAGGTACCCGACAGGGAAAACTGCTTATTAGGATCCTAAAGGAAAGGTCACAGATTAGAAAAAGAATGAAATGGAGACATAAAACAGGCCCCAGCATGCACAAATATGGTTACACTTGAAAGCAGATCAGATTGAGAGGGGGCTGTTGTACAGGCAGATGCCTTTGATTGCTCCCAGAAGCCCCGAAAACAAAGGGAGTCGGAGATCTCGGAGCAGCTTTGAAGCAGAAAATGAGATTCTCTCCTTTCATTTTCAGGAAGTCAACATTGAACTTCTAAGAAACTTCAAAAGTAATAAAAGCCAAGTACTAATGTCTCAATGCCAGAAATCTTCAGAACAGCAGAGGGAGGAAATGAGAGTAGGGAGATCCCAAAAAAATCAGCAGTGACAATGCCACCCTGCTGCAGTGACCCCGATAGATCTCAGCAGTGGAAAGTGCCCTCCTTGACATCAAAGACATCAACAGCACAGATCAAACAGCAGCTTTCCTCAGCAGCACAAACATCTGCCAGCTATTTGACACAAAACTGTATCTCTGCAGACCCTCATCAAGCCGTTAAATATGAAACTGATCCTCAGCTGAGCGTCCTTGAATTACCAACTGTGGCTGTGAAGCACCACCTAACGCTGGAAACCTGCTGCAGGAGAGCATTCAGGTTCCAAAGATGAGAAAAGCAGGAGTTTCCCTGAATGAATTCAGCCTCCTTGTGTCTATAAATACAAGCACATGATGAGAAAGCACTCAGAGGGTTTATTGTCAGCCTGTCTCCAGGGAACACCCGTCCCGCACACATCGCTCCGCCTAAGCGGTGGTGAGGGCAGCAAAGGTGAGAGGGGCACAAGGCACAACAAACGCTGCCCTTCGTCAAAAACCACCAAGGGCAGCGGCAGAATTCCTGCTGACTTCTGTAGGCAAAGCCAGAGGAAGCTCTGAGGGTTCAGAGCTCAATCCCAAGGTGGGCTGAGGAAGCACAATTAGGAGAGGGCAGACGAGCTGAGCTCGCAGGAAGAACAGCCCAGCACAAACAAACCACTTAGTGCTGCGTCTGTGCCAGCTGTGTCCTGCAGATCCATGAAACCAGAGCTCCACGGGAGCCTGGGAATGCAGCCCCACCCTGCCAGAGCCCTCCAGGCTCTCCAGCACTGCTCTGTCAGTGAGAATGTGGTGGGTAAACACATCACAGGGATGCAGGGAACAGCGTGGAATGTCCCCAGCTGACTGGAAAGTCTTTGGAAGAGGGCAGGAACAGCGTGGTTTGGGAACAGGCAACTCTTGTCCATGTAAACAAACACTCACCTGGCCCCAGGATGGGTGAGATGAGCCCTTCCCACTGCAGGCAGGTTGAAGTCAGGCAGGGAAGGGATTTATACTGCATGGGAAAGGGAGGATTCTGCCCAAATGGAATCTCTAACAGCACCAAGAGTGACACTCTCTCTTCCTACAGAAGGGGCTGATTTTTCCCAAAGCCTTCTCCCTAATCCATAAATCACTCAAGTGAGTGCCACGGGAGATCCACCACCAGCAGCTGCCTCCAAATAACAGGGTGGGAAGGCATTTGATGTCAAAGCTTCTTCATGCAAGAGCTCCTGATAACCTGCAGTGAAATTTATGAAAGTCAAACCATTATTAAAGTGGTTGTAATTAAAACCTTCCCTGGAAAGATTCAAATAACAATTTCCTTTAAATAACACAAAAATTTAGGATTTGTATATTGCTACATGTTATTTGTCATTAGATATCCAAGTCCTATAAGAAAGTATTATCAAGAAAAAAATAATTTCATCTTAATGTGCTTTAACACTCATTTTGTAACTAATTCTTACCCTGTTTTGGTCAGCAAACAACTACAGAGAGTGAAGATGCCACAGTGATGGCTGAGCTCCACAAGTGCATTACTGCAGCTCTCCTGAACCAGCTGTTCAGACCAGGATGGCCATTTTATGGGAAAAATCAATCTCTTGGCTCACAGTGCCGAAAAACAACACCCCTCCAAACATCATAAGCAAGAAAGGCCATCTCTTTTTAACCCAGAAGGCAAGAGGGACATAAATTAACAGCAAGTAGAGCTTCAAGATAATGAGAGAAAAAGAAAACTGGTAAGGTTTTCTTTACAGAGAACTGAAATCCCTTTCCAAGAAAGATCTGAAGAGCTCAAGCTTCCTGGAAAATTCCACTTCAGTGCAATTAAATCTATTTTAAGGAAATGTATCTCAGTGCAATAGCTCACTGAGTTAAGTATTTTTATTTTAAGGAGTTAATAGTCACCGAAATTCACACCCTTAGAAAATGGCTACTTAATCCTGCTCCCAAAGCAAGGATGGAAATTGGTTTTTCCAAGTTCCCACTGACCAGCTGGAAAGGCTGCTGGAGTGGGTTTATAAGGAGTGCTGATTTCCCAAACACAGGGACACGCTGCTGTTTCCATGGTCACATGCACGGGAATTTAAAGGACTTGGAAAAGCAGTCTCCATCTAGGCATGAGCTGCACTAATACTTCTCCAAGTGGCATTTATTCCTTGCCCTGCTCCCACTTCCAAGCCTCACATTCCCTGTTCCTCCCCCAAAAGAAGCTCTGTCACCCCCACCCTGCGTGGCCCATGCAGGAGTTTAAAAACAAGCAAGGTTCTTCCACCCCAGGTTGGGAAGAACCCCTGTGCTCACATCAAAGCCCCAATTCCTGCTTTTCTGCTGCCTCTCCCAGCACAGCAATGCCAGGGAGCTGCTGGAAGCTGTGTGTGCACATCCACAGTTTTGAGGAAATGAGGATGTCTGGCAGAGCTCGATCCCCTTCACCATTACTGAACTTCCACTGTGTCCTGGCTAATCAAATCCTCCAATTATCCCTGGATAAATGCATGTTCACAAGGCTGGACACAGAACAGAGAGGATAAAAACTCACCGGATTATTCCAGCTACCACAAAAATGGGAGATTCTCAGGTTAGCACCTCTGAAATACCAGGTGGACAAATTTGGAACTGGCTTCTTGTTTCCAAAGGCTGACCAATCAGATTAAAACACACCCAGTCCTCTCCCAAACACTTCTCCCAGGGGAAAGCTTGGAGTTAGTTACCATGGAGGAAAGGGAGATTTGTTCTGCAACAAATGCAAGTATTTGTGGAAACCCTAAAGCAGAAGATGTGCAGCTTGCGGACAGGTCTGAGACTCTGAAGGGTGGCTGAGAGTGCTGAGCACCTGCCTGAGCAGTGAGGAACAGCAAACCACTGCCAGGTTGTAGTTTAAAGGCCAGAAAAGGTCATCAGAGATGAAGAAAAGCCACAGACTGACACACTGCACAATGCTTTCACCTCACACAAAGGGAGCTTGGAGCCTTGTGACTTATGAAAATCACCTCCACCTTTACAAGGACACAGCACTGCAAGAAATGGCTCCTGGTGTGGCAGCTTTTGTGCATCAAACTCCTGCATGGATTCCCTGGAGTCTTGTAAGAGCTGAACACCACCCAAGAGTCTCCTCACTGAGTGTACAAACCACATTTCTCAGCCTTTTTTCCCCCACTCTTCTCCACAGGCACCTCTTTCCATACAACCTGAAGGTCAGAAACTTCAGCACCTTGGCTGACATTTTGCAGCAGGCCCAAAAGCTGCTGGAGGCTGTTTTCACAAACAAAAGCCTTTTCTTCCAAGCTCTAGAGCTGGTTATTCTGCATTACTGGTCTGTTCCCAGGTGCCCTGCTGCACTCGCCCTGTTCTGGTTTAAGAAAAAAGAAATTAAAGATTAAAAATGGACTATAAGGTGTTAATCAAGGTAGGTCAGGCCACCAGCCAGGGTGACACGAGCTTTAATTCTGCTCCTGCTGCAGAGATCAGCAATCTCCTATTTATAGAAAACATGGAAGTGACTGCAACCCTCTCCTTGCCAAGGAAGCGATCCAGAGACATTGTTTACCCCAAACAGTTGCAATGATAAAAGGACAACAGCTCTGGCAGTCGTGTCAGTGCTACACAATTCCCCCTGCTTCATCCCAGCGCTCTCCCAGTCCTCCACCAGCAGCAAAAGCCACTCCACTTTCAGGCAGACAAGTCCTCTGGACACTTGGAATAATCACAGCATGTTTTCAGACTAATCTACAGCTGAGCTGGCCCAGAGCAGGGCAGAGCAAGACATCAACACTGCATGGACCGAGGGCCCCATCCAACTTGGGACACAGCCAGGCTGCTCCTCACATCCAGCGCTGCTCTTGTCCAAGGAGAAGGGAAAAATGGCCAAAACAAAGCACTGCAACAACAGCTTCTCCCAGAGCAGCTTCTGTCTGTTCTGATTAATTTCAGGATTCTTTCCTGCCTCTGCACTGCTGTGCATTCCTAAAAACAGAAGTAGTTTTGCACATGCAGCTGACACCAAGCTGAAGTTTCCCAGTTACTTCTGGAACATCCTGCTGGATTTGGATGATCCTCATGGATCCCTTCCAACTCAAGATATTCTGTGATTCCATGAGCATCAGGAGGCCTCAGAGCAAATAAACCAGCAAGGCACATGTGTTCTTGTTCTGGTTTTAGGACATGCAGCCTCACCACACGGCTCAGGCAATACAAACACACACTTAAGCACTGACTAGAGATGGGAATTGGTTTGGTTTTGGCAAAGATTACAAAAAGTGATGACATTTTATGTTTGACTATCACACAGCCCCCAACGCATGGCTGTGCAGAAACACAGCACAGAGTATTTTAAGTTTTAAATGTGTATTTATTTACCAACACCTGATGTTTACCCATAAAATACTGCCTAATTTTATCCTCATGTGTACAACTACTCAAAGTTCCACTCCTACCACAGCAGAGCAATGCAAAGCACCACAAACAGCCTGAGAAATCCAGCTGAGGAACTGTTTGGAAAACCAGGGCTGGTTAAAAGATTCAGGCTCAGTTTCACCACTTGTAGGAAGTTTGCTGGCCAGGAAACTGCCCCTTATCTGTTCAGCACGGCTTGGGCACCAGCCTTTGGTACAGGAGCCTCCTCAGCCACACCAGCAGCCATCAAGCTGCTCTCTGACACTCCTTGAAATGGATATGTTGGGAAGCAGGAGAAATTACATGCAAAAAGCATCAAAATTTGGTTTATGCACCTCTCACCTGGTAGTTAGCTAAGGGCCATAGACAAAAGTGTAGTCTTGATACCTTCCCTTCCTGTCCAGGTTAGTTTTAGCCATAAAAATTCCACTGTTTCCTTCATTTCCTTGAATTTCAGCTGAGCTTTTGAACACTGCTTTATCTACTGAAAAGAAAATCTGAGGAGCAAACATGAATTAGATAAATAAATGCATTTCCCCACCAGGCCTAATTTAGTGGCTCTTTTATAAGTCAACCGTGCCTATAGTTAAAAAGTGACATATATTTCTATATACACATCTTGCCAGGATCATAACCTATTAAAATAATTAATCAGTCAAGTTTTGCAAACCATTCATCAAACACACAAACATCCATGAGGGCTCTAAGTCACTAGAGGAGTGTAAGGAAGGAATTAACACCATTTCATTAGCCTGTCTCCTACAACCAGTGTTAAATTATTGGGACAATGCTGAACTATGAAATCAGAATGCTCTGGTTTACATTTTCCAGGTGCAGTTTTTGTGTTGTCCAAAGGTTCTTAGTGCTGATAAAGGCACGAATTCATTCCTGCAAGGCTTCAGGAATTCCAACAGATCCCACAGCAGGCAGCCACTGACATACCCAAATCTTTCATCCCTGTGCCCTCACTGGTATTAAAAACAGAAAGCAAACAGGGAAATACACATGACTTCATGTGCTGGCAGCAACAGCACCTGGCAGGATGGCAGCGTTTGGAAAGAGGATGAGCACAGCAAGGCAGACCTTGGGAGGTGGGACAGGACTGAAATAACAGAGGACAGAGAGCCACAACGGTGGGAGGACGAGGATGAGGAGTAACGAGGGAGAACTGCAGCCTCATAGAGCACAGCTGAGGAAAAAACACCTCCCAGGCCTTCACATTACTGCAGCACAGCATCCTTGCACCAGATGATCCCTGGAAAATGCACACACGAACCTGGAATCTCTCCACACCTGGCCCTATGATTCCCCAAAGGATGTCCCTGGCCTCCTCCGTGCACCACAGGACCCAGAGGGCTCCCTGACCCCGGTGTATCCCCCGTGTCTCCACGGCTCCAGGAATCCCAAGGGCACCCCTTTCTTCCCTGCTGCAGGGGCTGAGCATTCCCTGTCCTCGCTGCCGAAACCCCCCATCCTCAGGATTCCCCCAAGGACATGCTGCATGGAGGCATCATCTTCCCCGGCCTGCTGCCATCCCCCTCCTCCCTTTCAGCTACCCCTGGGGGACAACCTCAACTCAATGCCCTTTGCCACAAGTCAAGTGCCACCACCAAGGGACCGTGCCCAGGGGACCCGAAATGTGCCCACTTCTCCACCCTGCACACGCGGAGCCCTGCGAGCCACGGCCCCACAGCCTGCACCCCCAGACCCCAGCTCTGCCCGGCACCCACGGAGCCCGGCCCTTCAGGATGCCCACTCCATCCCCTCCCGCACTCTCCGTGTCCTCCTGCACCCTCGAGGCTGCTGCCCTTGGACCCCCGGACCGTGCATCCCCTCGGGCGGGCGGTACCTTCGCGGCAGCGCCGCCGCCAGATCGTGTCGGTGCGGAGAATGCGGCGAAAAGTGGTGCAGACTCGGGCCAGGCTGGGCAGGTCGGTACCGGGCAGGGAGCCGAAGATCTGCACCAGGAGCTCCGGGGGCAACTCCAACAGGGACAGCGGGGCCCGCCCGGCCGGGCCGGCCTCGACGGAAGGCGGCAAGGGCCGCCCGCCCTCAATGCGTTCCGCCGCCTCCTCGTCCACCGTGACGACGACGACGCCGCCGCCACCGCCCGCTTCCTCGGGGTCGGTATCGGTGTCGGGCTCGCTGTCGGCGGCCCCGCGGCGCTGCTCCCTCGCCGAGCCGCGCCGGCGGCAGCCGCGGGCCGGCCCGACGCCGCACAGCCGTGCGCACACCGCCATGGCCGCCGCCGCTCTGGCCGCCGCTCCGGGGCGCGCCACCGTGCCCGCCGCTAAGCCCCGCCCACCCCAAAGCCCCGCCAATCGGTGCCGCCCATCCCGCCGCTGGGCCGCGCCCACCGCGCGGCTCCGCCAATCAGCGCCGCCTCATCCAGCCGCGCCACGCCCCCGCCGGTAGCGGACGCTGCGCGGACGCTGTTCCCTAACCGATACAACCAGCGTGCGCGCCCCCTAGCGGGCGGGGGGACCGCGCGCATGGCGGGGCCGGTGCCCGGTAACGCGGCGCGCTGCGGGCCGGTGCAGGGCTGGGGAGCGCGTTCCCCCCGCTTCGATCCCGCCTCCTGCTCGAAATCCATGATAAAAAATGGATATTCCCTTCCCTTGGGAAAGGCTGCGTGCGGGAGGGGGAAAACGAAAAAAAAAAAGAGAGGAAGCCGTCTTTGCCCCGTGTGAGGATCGAACTCACGACCTTCAGATTATGAGACTGACGCGCTACCTACTGCGCTAACGAGGCTCCTCGAGGAAGAGCCCTCCGCGCAGCACTCTTGTCCCTGTGCCTGCGCTTCCCCGGCCTCTCGCCAGTGTTCGCGTCGTCACCGCCGTTCCCGAGGCGCTGTCTGAGAAACCTCCTTCCTTACAAAAAGCTCCTTTTCTGCATCTGTTTTGTTCGTTTCGTTGTTTTTTTCCCCATTCGTTCTTCTCCCTGCTTTTCTGCCTGCCAGACCTCACATTTTGTGCAAATGGCTTCTCTTTCCCACGCTGTTCTGCAAGAAAGATCTTGGGTTTTGTCTCTTCTCTTTATTTTGTAAATGGGTCCTATTTTTTTCATGTTGTTCTGCAAAACAGCTGCAGAGTCCTTTGGGGTTCCTAAGCATCCTCATCCTGCTGGCCAGGAATAGACCATGAGAGCTGCACTGACAACACGCTCACGAGGAAATCAAATTGCTTCCACATAATTAACAAAAATTAGAGCCAGCCTCGTTTGCTGTGAAGAGATGCTGTTCAACTGGGATTTCTGCATTGGAATGAGCTCCCTGCTCTCAGAGAGTGCTCAGCACAAGAGGGTCCCCAGTGATGCAGGCTGAAGCGCTGCCCTGAATCCTAATGGAGGGGCCTCACCCTCAGCGAGGGTCCCACGGCAGCAGTCGCCATGACAATCAAGCAACAAATCCCCAAACTGGCAGAAGCCAGGAAAAGAGAGATTTAATTGATGCAGAAAGTCTGCGAGCGTCGCCCACAAGAATCGCTGCAGGGAGGCTGCTCTGCAGAGCGGGGAGCTGGCAGAGGATGAAGGAGGAACAGACCTTTGGACATTGTAGAATTGTAGAATGGTTTGGGTTGGAAGGGACCTTAAAATCATCCCATTCTCCCCCTGCCATGGGCAGGGACACCTTCCACTGTCCCAGGCTGCTCCAAGCCCTGTCCAACCTGGCCTTGGACACTTCCAGGGATCCAGGGGCAGCCACAGCTGCTCTGGGCACCCTGTGCCAGGGCCTGCCCACCCTCCCAGGGAGGAATTCCTTCCCAATATCCCATCCATCCCTGCCCTCTGGCACTGGGAAGCCATTCCCTGTGTCCTGTCCCTCCATGCCTTGTCCCCAGTCCCTCTCCAGCTCTCCTGGAGCCCTTTAGGCCCTGGAAGGGGCTCTGAGCTCTCCCTGGATCCTTCTCCTCTGCAGGTGAGCACCCCCAGCTCTCCAGCCTGGCTCCAGAGCAGAGGGGCTCCAGCTTCTGGAGCATTTCCGTGGCTCCTCTGGACTCGCTCCAGCAGCTCCACGTCCTTCTTACATTGGGGGCTCCAGGGCTGGACACAGAGCTCCAGTGGGGCTTCATGAGAGCAGAGAAGAGGGGGAGAATCACCCCCCTTGTCCCACTGCTCACACTCCTTTTAAGCCCTACCAGACCAGATGAGATGCTCGAGTTGCCCAAGAATTTTACTGATGGGCAGCTGTTGTTGTCAAGGCCAGGATACCCTGATTCCCAAGGACCTGGGTGGCCGTGCACATGGGATGATCACATCCAGGCTGCCTCGTGGTACAAACAACATTGCTCCAACCCTGGGATGAGCAAACGCTCGGTTTCTCCCAGGCTGAACCGCTGCATTCCGCCCTCTGACTCTGCCCACGTGCAGGATGAGGTATCATTTTTAGTGCTGTGCTAATCCTTTGGGGCCTCAGTGATGGACAAATTTAGTGCCCGCAGTTCTGATTACATTACAAGAAGCTGCTCCAAGCATCTAAACCAAAGCACATGGGCAGTGAGTCATGTAAACCAAACACCAGCTCTCTGGAAACACGGCCGGAGCTGTTTTGCACCTGTAGGGAATCACATGGCTTTTCTCACGTTGTTACACTATACTCAACTGGTACTCAAAGGTTCTGACACAGCTTTCGAAGGCCTTGTCATGTCTGTTTGTTTAGGAACTGATGGATTCATGGAGGGGACAGGGAAAAGTACTGATGGCAAGGATTTTCGTGTGAATGAAACAAAAGATGTCCTGGGTGACGTTGCCTGGAGCAGAACCACGGCAGTCTAGAGCACACACATGCTTTCCCCTCTTTTGCCTTTCTATTTTTATCTGAACTTTATTCTTTTTCCTTTTCCACTGAATGCTCCTGCTGCCTAATCAGCCTACAACCTTCTCTCCTTTCCCTCACCCACCTGACCCCTATAACCTTACCCCACAGTCTTGGCTCCGTGGGTGCTGAGCCACAGCTCTCATCAATCAGGCTTTCCCTTGGCCCACTGACCCCCTTTCCAGTCCAGCCCAGCAGAAGGCAGGACAGCCCATCCCAAATCCATGCCAATTCCCAAGGAGCTCCATTGCCCCGTGCTGATTTCCTCCAGATGAAGAAGGGCAAGGGGA
This sequence comes from Corvus moneduloides, assembly GCF_009650955.1. NCBI lineage: Eukaryota > Metazoa > Chordata > Aves > Passeriformes > Corvidae > Corvus > Corvus moneduloides. Next base: position 2,225,100 of record NC_045487.1, on the reverse strand, counting down.
AAAGTCTGCCCAGCAGCACCCACCTGCATCCCACACTGATGTCACCCAGAGCCCAGCAAAGCCTGAGGCAAAGCTCTCAGTGCTCCAAGTGACCATGTTTCCCCTTCCCACGGAGCAGAGTGAGGGAATCCCAGCCTTTCATCACATCAGAGAGGAGAAACACTCACTGTCTCCAATTTCCAGTGCTGTTCTTGTGGAGTAACACACAATAATTTTGGAGCCTGGGCACATCCCAGGTCCTTGGGGCCCAGAAGGTGGAGAGCTGGTGCACAACAGGGTGGTTATAACTGAACTTCACCGTCAACTTCAGTATCCACCACTCCATCATCAAAGTATAAAACTGCTGCTTTCTCCCCTATCTTACCAAATCCATTATCTGAACCAACCAGCTTTGTTTGTCACGGTAGGGAAAACAGGAAAAGTGAGTTATCATCATCTCCCAGCCTCTGTGGCACTGTCTGAGCACCCTCCTTGCAAAACATTCCCAGAGTAATGGCCCAGAGCTTTCCAGTGCTGCTGTCTCAGGCAGGCAGCTTGCAGCCATTACCACAGGGCTCTTGAAAAAGGATGCAGCGAAGGGGGAAATGTTATTGTTTCATTTCCCCTCAGCAATTAAGGAGCTGATGCAGGTCTCGCTGTAGTCAATTAGTCTTCACGCTCACTAAAGGGCTTTGGATGGGTCCCAAAGTTAGTGTCCTCATTTTCTGTAATCCTGGATGTGTTTACCCCTTCCCAGGCTCTGAGTGGGGATGAGCCAGCTGATGGCACATCCAGCCAATTAGAACCACAACAGCGAGGAGAGAATGATTTATTTTCCATTTGGCAAGAGGGACAGAAGAGTGTGGCAAGGCAGGCCAAGACAGATGAACAAACCCCCTCTGCAAGCCCTGTTTGCCACAGAGAGTATTTGCAGCATGTTTTTTTGGCATGGGCCTGCACTGACATTTCTGCTTTGTAATAAAAAACAAAGACTCCTCCTGCCTCCTAAAAAACTGCCTCCATCCTTGGAGGCAGGACACATCAAAGGGAGAATATTCCAATAGAAAGGCCGAAGAGTTTTGCTTTGGTTTTTGTAATGTGTATATTTTAAGCTGGAAAACAGCTCTTCTTGTCCTGAGTCTATGATTTCCCACTTCCTTGCTCTCTCTGTGGACATCGATCTCACCAGACTTTGCAGGATAAACACCCTTGGACAGGCTGGGTTCTTCAGGGAAAATCCAGAGCACTGCAGAAAAGCTGCTGATGGCTCAGGAAGTGGTTACATCCTTCTGCTTTAGAGCACAGCTCGGTGCCCTCTCTTTAATTGGCTCCCACTGACAGAGGGCAGGGTTAGATGGCATATTGGGAAGGAATTCTTCCCTGGGAGGGTGGTGAGGCCCTGGCACAGGGTGCCCAGAGCAGCTGTGGCTGCTCCTGGATCCCTGCAAGTGCCCCCTGGACGGGGCTTAGAGCAACCTGGGATAGTGTGAGGTGTCCCTGCCCATGGCAGGGGGTGGGACGAGATGAGCTTTAAGATCCCTTCCAACCCCAAACATTCCATGATTCTATGATTTCTGGAAGAGGGCACGATCTTTCTTCAGCGCGCTGCCCTTGCGTCTCAGCATCAGTGAGGAGGGTGTTTACTGAACCACAGGCGACGTAGAACTCGGTTAATATTTGAACATTGGGGCATTGCTGCAATCCTAGGAGTATCAAAAATCAGGGGAAGACCTTGTTACACGCTGTGTTATTCCACGATGTCCCCGCTCTGCCTCCCGTGCTCGCGCTGGCCTTGCTGCTTGCCAAGACGTTATGGATTTTCCGAGTGAAAAGCGGTACACAAACACAACTCACTGTTGCTTACACCAACTGATTTACTGTGTTCCCTTGTGAAAGCAACGTCTCCCACTTAAAACTTGATCCTGGAGCCAAGAGCCGTTCGCTGGAACAGCAGGAACAGCAGGAACTGATGTCAGTACCCGGCAATGATGTCTTGGGCAATCCTTCATGCAGAGGGAGTGCAGGGAGTTTTTAGCCAAACATTCTATGAACATGATGTTTTTGTGATGACATTGCACACATCTGTGTGTTAGCTTGGATTTGCCATCCAAAAAAGCATGTCTAATAGTCTAGAACGTGATATTCCAACAGACAGTGTTGTGTTTCCACTGAGGGACGGGCTCAGCTGTTGTTAGACCTCAGAGAAAACCCACCCAGGCTAAATGTTCTGCGAGTGGTCTCTTTAGCTTCACTTTTCTCAAATTACACTTTTCTACCCCCAAAACAGGTATTTTGCCATTCTCACTACTTCTTCCTAAAGTTCTCCTGACTCAAATGGTGAAATTTGAAGTGTGGGAATTTGTTCTTAAGGGTAGCTACCATCTTGAGGCAAATTTAAGAAGAAAACTTCCCAGAAGAGTTATTTTAAGGCATTGCAAACAATTCTCTATTATTTGATTCTGCCTGAAAATGTCCAATAGCAGCTGGGTAATGGCTGCACACTGATAAAAAAACCAAACCCACATTAATCTTGAGCTGAGCTGGATCAATAAGAACAATTTGTGAGAAAAGAACTGAGGGGAGGTATTTTAATTCAGGTTGAAATGCGAGTCATTATCAGCACAGTGTCCTTCCTTTTATTTTGTGGGGCTTTTCTCTCCGTGTTCCTGGTGAATTTAATACTGCTGACAGCTGCTGAGCTCCCAGCCCCACACACTGAGCACTGTCTTCCAGGAAGGGTGCAGCACTGCAGAGGAACAGCTTCGCCTGTTCCCTGGGAAAAAAAGCCTTTTCAGTCCCGTTGTACCAGAAAAATGAGGGGATGATTTATAATTCTGAATGTGAAATACACTCACTTCATTGTGAGGCAGCTCATGTGGGAAAAAAATAGGAAAAGTGGGAGTTTTTCCCAAGGGAATTGCTGTGAATGTCAGCCACGGTTTGGAGTCACTGGCTTTTTTTCATACTGGCTTTTTAACAAAAAAACACCAACCCAACCTTGTGGAAGATAGAACAGTTGGGAAAACCTGTTTTTCTTTTTGTCTCTACTTGGTATTTAGTCTGGTGTATTAGGTGCAGCCAGGAGGATCTGAGCTGGAATCCAAACCCAGCCTGTGCTCTAACCTGCTTTGTAAATTTGGGAAATCACATCTCCTTTGCCTCAGGAAAAACTAGGGCTGACAGGGATTGTAGGGGATTATTTACCCCATCCTTTGCCCTGAGATCAGAATGATTCTCCCTGAACTCTTCAGAGCAGATGTTTTACTAATTTCTCATTAAATAAAAACACCCAAAGGTGATTATTCCATTTCTTTCCTGGGGAATTTCTTCTGGTGCTCAACTATTCTTACCCTTAGCCCAGTGCCTAATTTCTACAGCCTTTTCCAAGATGTAAGCTCATTATTTCTCATCCTGGTCCCACAGCATGCAGGGAAGAGCTAATTCCCTCCTGCTCTGCAGAAACCTTTTGCATATTTGAAGACGATGTAATGTCCCCTTTGGGTTAAGTCTCCTCCTCCTCAGCCTAAACGCTTTGTAAAGTGTTCTAAGGCCAGGATAAAAATGCTCTGCGGCTCCATTTTTGAAGGGCTCCGTTCCAGCGCCGTCGCCGAGTCTGAAGCCAAAGCATTTTCCAAAGCAGCGTTTTCTCACTAGGGCTGGGGGGCTGTGCTGAGGCAGAGCTGATCCCAAAGGCTATGTCCATGCTGTCATTCCAACTGCTCCTAACACCTTCCTCAAATCCAGACTCGCCAACTGTCTGTGCTGTCGACATGCAGACACGGGCGAAGGCTGAGATGAGGAGGGAAAGGTCAGGCGAGAGTCTCGGTGTGGATCTAAGTTTCCTTCTCACAGTCTCTGCAGATTATTTATGAGAGGAACATGTGATAGCCCAGCCTGTCAGCAGATACTCTGATTGTGGCTCTCCCCAAGCACCATATGGATGCTTTCAGCCGGAGCTGCAGCCCTGCTAACAGTCAGCTTGTGGATGCAAACCACACGGCACACAGAGCCCGGAATTGTCAGCCTTGACTCCAGGACGCACCTGTACACCCCAAAAATAACATTATGTGGTTTCACCAGGGCTCATCCTCCTGCCTTCAGCCTTCAGACACAATTCCGAGAGCGTAGCGGAATTTCCTCAGCCTGGAAAACGTTTTTTTAAAAGGCAGACATTTAAATAAAGAAGAGTTCTGTTGACACAGAAATTTGGGGTTGTTAGTTTAAGCTGCAGATGTATCAGTGTTCTGCTGGTCATCCATGTCTCACCTGCTGTCCCTGGACAGTGATGTGATGGACAGAGCAATCATACACCTTAGGGCTGTATTTCCTTGTTAGTCACATCTTTGATGGCCTCACAATTACAGGCCACCGGAACTGTGTGACCGTGAATCACAAAAATAGGTAATGAGCCCTCATTCCATTGTGTGAGTGCAGATTCACTCCAACTTCAATGCGCTGCTCCACCCCAAAAATGCAAAAACACTGATAGTCTCTAAACTGGTTAGAAAGCTGTCCTTCTCCCTGTACTCTCAAGGACAATCCTGGCCACACCTCTCTGCCCCCTGGATTGTACAATGAGATTGTGTCACCCTATTGCCACAAATTCATCCTTAAATTTCAAAACACGGTGCCGGGAATGTATGTGAGAGAAAGAGAGAAGGAGAGATGCAGCTGAAAGGCTCCAGCCAACAGCTTGTGTCAGAAAGCTGCTAAGCAGGAAACAGTTGGGCAGTTTTACTCACAACATGGTATCTGTGACTGAAATTGTGATTTAATCAATTCCTTACAAACCGCACGAGACCAGGAGGTAGCTTCCAAGACAATTGGAGCGCCTACTCCTAAAATTTTGTTCCCCAAATATAAACTCTACCACATGCTCATGTCAATGTGAAGGCAAACTGGTGAGAGATCATTGAACTTGCACCTTTGCATGGAGAAAAGTGGTTAAGTGCTCATGCTGTTGAAGGGGATGTTGTGGGGCACTCCAAGGTGGCCATGGCTGGGAGTTCATGGAATCGTGGCAGAATTCAATACCAGGGTGGAGGGGACCTCAAGGATCATCTGGTCCAACCTTCCTTGGCAAAAGCACAATCTAGACAATCTAGACAAGACAGCTGAATCTTAAAAGTGTCCGATATTGGGGAATCCGCTGCTTGCCTGGGAAGATTGTTCTTTTTTGTTCCTGAAGGGGAACACGGCCTGGCACCAAGGCAGCCATAGCTGTGTGCCACTGAGGGACACGGCCTGGCACCGAGGTGGCCATGGCTCTGTGTGTGTCACTGAGAACACAGCCTGGCACCGAGGTGGCCATGGCTCTGTGTGTCACTGAGGGAACACAGCCTGGCACCGAGGTGCCCATGGCTCTGTGTGTGTCACTGAGAACACAGCCTGGCACCGAGGTGGCCATGGCTCTGTGTGTGTCACTGAGGGACACGGCCTGGCACCGAGGTGCCCATGGCTCTGTGTGTGTCACTGAGGAGAACACAGCCTGGCACCGAGGTGCCCATGGCTCTGTGTGTGTCACTGAGGGACACAGCCTGGCACCGAGGTGCCCATGGCTCTGTGTGTGTCACTGAGGGACACAGCCTGGCACCGAGGCGGCCATGGCTCTGTGTGTCACTGAGGGGAACACAGCCTGGCACCGAGGTGCCCATGGCTCTGTGTGTCACTGAGGGGAACACAGCCTGGCACCGAGGTGCCCATGGCTCTGTGTGTGTCACTGAGGGACACGGCCTGGCACCGAGGTGGCCATGGCTCTGTGTGTGTCACTGAGGAGAACACAGCCTGGCACCGAGGTGCCCATGGCTCTGTGTGTGTCACTGAGGGACACAGCCTGGCACCGAGGTGCCCATGGCTCTGTGTGTCACTGAGGGAACACAGCCTGGCACCGAGGTGCCCATGGCTCTGTGTGTGTCACTGAGAACACAGCCTGGCACCGAGGTGGCCATGGCTCTGTGTGTGTCACTGAGGGACACGGCCTGGCACCGAGGTGCCCATGGCTCTGTGTGTGTCACTGAGGAGAACACAGCCTGGCACCGAGGTGCCCATGGCTCTGTGTGTGTCACTGAGGAGAACACAGCCTGGCACCGAGGTGCCCATGGCTCTGTGTGTGTCACTGAGGGAACACAGCCTGGCACCGAGGTGCCCATGGCTCTGTGTGTGTCACTGAGGGACACAGCCTGGCACCGAGGTGCCCATGGCTCTGTGTGTGTCACTGAGGGACACAGCCTGGCACCAAGGTGCCCATGGCTCTGTGTGTGTCACTGAGAACACAGCCTGGCACCGAGGTGGCCATGGCTCTGTGTGTGTCACTGAGGAGAACACAGCCTGGCACCGAGGTGCCCATGGCTCTGTGTGTGTCACTGAGGGACACAGCCTGGCACCGAGGTGGCCATGGCTCTGTGTGTCACTGAGGAGAACACAGCCTGGCACCGAGGCGGCCATGGCTCTGTGTGTGTCACTGAGAACACAGCCTGGCACCGAGGTGCCCATGGCTCTGTGTGTGTCACTGAGGGACACAGCCTGGCACCGAGGTGCCCATGGCTCTGTGTGTGTCACTGAGGGACATGGCCTGGCACCGAGGCGGCCATGGCTCTGTGTGTGTCACTGAGGGACACAGCCTGGCACCGAGGTGGCCATGGCTCTGTGTGTGTCACTGAGGAGAACACAGCCTGGCACCGAGGCGGCCATGGCTCTGTGTGTGTCACTGAGGAGAACACAGCCTGGCACCGAGGTGCCCATGGCTCTGTGTGTGTCACTGAGGAGAACACAGCCTGGCACCGAGGCGGCCATGGCTCTGTGTGTGTCACTGAGGAGAACACAGCCTGGCACCGAGGTGCCCATGGCTCTGTGTGTGTCACTGAGGGACATGGCCTGGCACCAAGGTGGCCATGGCTCTGTGTGTGTCACTGAGAAGAACACAGCCTGGCACCGAGGCAGCCATGAGGCAGCCATGGCTCTATGTGTGTCACTGAGGAGAACACAGCCTGGCACCGAGGCAGCCATGGCTGTGTGTCGCAGTGCGGGGACACGGGCAGGGCACTGTGACATTCACACAGCACGATGGCTGCGTGTGCCTGACGAGGAACACGACCTGGCACCCAGGCGGCCATAGCGGCGCTGCCCCGGCGCCACGCTCAAGATGCCGGCGGGGCGAGGCGAGGCGGGGCCGCCCGTGACGCGCGGGTCAGCTGACGGCCGAGCGGCCGTGGCGGCGCGGGGGGCGGGTGCCGGCACTCGGAGGTGTCCGCTGCCGCCGCCGCGCAGAGCCGCCGCTGGGCCCGGGCCGAGCGAACGCCGCCATGCCCTCGGAGAAGAGCTTCAAGCAGCGCCGCACCTTCGGTGAGCGCCCCGGCGAGGGATGCGGCGGGGTGGGGCCCGCCGGTGCTCCCGGCCCGGGTGGACTGCGGAGGGGTGGCGGGGGGGGGATCGGCGGGGAGAGGAGGGGGCAGATCGCGGTGGGAGCAGCGAAGATCCCCGGGCGGCTGCTGCTGCTGACAGCGGGGCCCCGCGGGCGGAGCGGGTCCGGAGCCGCCCCGGTGTCCCGGCCTGCTCGGGGCTGCGACGGAGTCAAAGCCCGGCCCGGCCTCCGGGGCTTGTTTCCCCCGGTGAGAGCCCGGTGGCTCGGGACAGGGGGGTTTTGGGGTGTCGCGAGGTGTGGGGTGACAGCTGTGCTGTGCCCGGGCGAGCTCTGCGCTGGGAGAGGGGGCTTGGGGTGGGGAGATCTCTCCATGGCATCATCCATTATGGACTGCAAAACTCCCAGAAGCCTGGAAACATCCTCGGCGTGTGTGCCAGGAGCTGGGCCTGCCCTTCCCTCCGGTGTCTGCTCCGTGTCCGCCGGCCTCTGCGCCGGTGGCAGCGGAATTAAAGCTCCACTGGCAGCCGATGCTTGGTGCGGCGTGAGGAATTCTCCACCCGGGCAGCTGCGACTGGACTGGGGCGTGTGGCTCCTGTCTCTGTTTGGCTGTTGCAAACTAGCAGGGCATGGAAAAGAGCTGTGTAATGATGGCTGGGAAAATGAGATTAGTCCCTTCCGAGAAAGAACAGCCTCTATAGAGCCGTGCCACGCTTCTGTGTGTGTGCTCAGGATGGGACCGGAGCAATCAAAGGGCTCAGGATCTGCTCATGTGTGTCAGTAAGGGAGGCTGAAGTGCTGCGAGGGTAACAAGAACTGGCAGCGTAACCTATTTCTGCATGAACTATAAAATCCCGTACGTGAGATGGAATTGGTGGAAGTAATTGATCCAGATTTTCCTTTCTTCCTGCCTTTGGGTTAAAGTCAAGCTGCTTAAGAGAGCTTTGTGATGTGCCCACCCTCGCCTTTGCTGTTGTGGTAAATGTAAGCTGTTCCCTGCAGTGAAGCAGGGAGGATTTTGATCTCACAAAACTCTGTGTTTATGCTGCCCCTTTTCTCGGAGCCTTCCAAAACTGTTGTTGACCCCATCGCCTGTCAGCAGCCTCTGTTGCAGGTATTAAGTTCAGCTAGGATGGCAGCCAAGCAGTTGCCACTGCAACTACTGTCGTCAGAGAACAGTGTTTATCTGTGGCTGACTGGGGCCTGATTTTGAACACGCCACACACAATAATCTCCATGATTTGCCCGGTTTATGTTCCTTCTACTCCAGGGAGTTCTGCTGAATAACGTTGCTGTGAACAAACGTGTTCCAGCTGAAAAGTTAGTGCTTGCCAGGTGGATGGTTGCTCTCACTCCCTCCACGTATCTTTTGTGTTTCTGGTTAATCTTAAAAAATATTTTAACGAGGTGGAACTCTCTGCCCTTGGCCGGCTCCCACTGGGCTGTGGGAATGTGGCTCGGGATGTGGGGTGGCTTTCAGGTGAAGGCTTCTCGTGCTCCTTGCCTTAGTTCTGCTTGATTCACCTGCAGCTTCAAACGGTGATTCACGGCAGTTGCATTCCTTGCCGGGCTCGTGAGGAGGATGTATTCCATGGGCACAAACACGGACTAATGGAGACCGAGGGATGTTATTGCTGAGTGTCCTGCCATTAGCATTCCAGCAGGGAGCTGGCCTAAGTGCTTCTCTCCCTAGGCAGGTGTGTGTTCAAGCCGTGATGCAACGCTAAATCATCTCTCTCAGAGCTGTTCGGAGCATGAAAACAGCCTGGAAAGCCCCATCCCGCTGAAAAACCGGAGGGGTTAAAACTGAGTTCACTGAATCTGAAAGTAGGCAGAGCACACACAGATGCAGCGGCCCCTGAAAGCAACTGGCTGTTTACTCTGGCTCGTGTACTTTAGCCTGGTTCATGATATCTGTTCTATTAATATTTCTGTCTGAGGAGAGGCGAACTTTATCCTGAAAACTGGCATGGAGAGTGGCAAAATTTGCAGGTCCGGCAGAGCCTCCAGCAGCTCCTGCAACAATGGGTGCGGCCGAGTCAAAATAAAACCTGGAATTCGGTAACACGAGAGCGGACAAGGAAAGCTGATGCTGCCAGGCTTGGGCCAGTCCCGGGGCTCAAATAATTGTTGACCATTTCCTCTTCTGGGACCTCACAGAAATAGCACAGGGTATTTAGTTGTTAACTTGGGTAGTGTAATTTGAGGCCATAACTGTGTGAGGTTAAATGTGTGCTTCAGTGGGCAGAAAGTGAGGGGGTGTGGGGAGCAAAGGATCTCCTTTAACACTTTCTAGGAGTGCCAGGCAGGTGCACACAGCACTTGTCATCTTGGGTTAAGGAGCAGGGGATCAGCTGTCACAGGAGAGGCTGTACTCCTGATAGCGCTGGCCCATTTGGAAATTGCTTTGCCTGAATTTCCTCTTCTGGCTTTTCCTGACACGTGGTCCCTCTCTTCAGTGGTGGAGAAGTAAGGGAATAACAGCATTAGCTGTGAATGTTTAAACAGATTTTTTTTTAATCCCTTGCAGAACAAAGAGTGGAAGATGTACGACTGATTCGGGATCAGCATCCCACTAAAATACCAGTAAGTCCAGTTCTTTTAATTTTTTACTTCAGTTTTTAGTCTCATGTTCTTTTTAGCAGTTAGAAACCTGTGAAAGAGCTTTCCTGAGGAGACCAAATGAAAATGTGGCTGTTCAGGGTGGCTAAGCCTGGGTTTCAGGAGCATTCTCAAGGAGTAGTTCTCAGGGTTGGTGTGGGAGAGCAAGGTGCTCGCTGGGGGCTGGAGGAAGTGGCGTTTCCGGAGTTTAGCAGCTGTGTTGTAACTTGGAATAAAACCACGCCCCGGCTGAGCTCTGAGATCCTCCTGAGCGCTCAGCTCTGCTCCCTCAGTGGTTTTCCTCTCCGAATTAAGAGTCTTCAGAGGCTCACCAGGAAGAGTAGACAGGAGTGTAGAGGCAGATACGGATTTGATCCTCAGCCTGTGCTGAGAAGGACAGAAATGCTTTTCTCCTGGGAATGGGCCTGTGCTTAGGTCTCCAGGAATGCTGCTGGGCTGTCAAACCCCTCCAGCTCACCTCACACTGGGTATCACCCCTCACCTTGTCACTCTCTAGCTGCTCAGCTCCAAATGCTGCCTGAGTTTGTGTTTTATTTTACTCACGGCATCCTCAAAGTTAAAAATGCAGAGAAGGGCATGGATCACGTTCTGTCACTGGTGAGTTCTTCAGCAGAGGGAACTGAACGGGACCCTCAGCCTTTGGCTCTGTGATGAGAGCTGGTGACCCCAGTGTGTGGGAATTCTGCTGTGAACCAACTGCTGCAAACTGTCCCCCGTCTCTGAGCAAGTTTACTGACAGAAGCTGCCGTAGAAACCGAAACCGAAAGGTTTTCAGCTTTCCTGGAGCTTTAAGCTCCTTCACCTCAGAGCTGCCACTGCTGTTTCCCTGTGCAGTGGGGCAAAGGAACAAGGAATACTTCACAGCAGGGATTTTCTGACTTCCTTGGAATGTTTCATTTTCCCAAAAGGCACTTTCCTTACAAATCCGTTTCCTGACAAATACTGCTTTTTCACTCACCTTTCAGAGACCACTTAGCCATAGTCCCCAAGCTCTGTGACCACTGACTGAAAGCCAGGGATTTATGGCAAAACTCTCACTTTAAGTCAGCCATGGAGAGATTCCAAGCAAAAATCCAGTGGTACCTAAGGAACTTGCTGGACATGCAGTGATGCAAACTCCCAGCTATCCCTGCTGGGATCTCTGGAGTCTCACTGGGCCAGTCACTGCCTCATTGTTGTCATTAGCAGTTCTGGATGAGATAAGATGGCAATGTCACACGAGGTAGTAAATCCCTCCTGTGCTGTCAACATCCTCCTTTCTGCTGTTAGAAATATCTCCTGCTTATGGCCCAGCTGCTTAAAATAGTGGGGTTTGTTGTCCAGAAGGAGCCAGCATTTATTTCAACTGATGTAAGGCTCTTTCTCTGGTAGAATTCCATCAATGTCTCTTCACCTGTGCAGCTTTTTAAGATCAACACGGCCAGACCCCGTGAGCATGGAAAGGATCCAAGGGACTGGTGTCACATAGCTCCTGTTGATTGAAAATCAACAAACCCCCCATGGCTGTGGAAACAGGAGTACACGAGTTCTGAGATCACTTCTTAAAAGCAGGAGCTGCCCTCAGTTGCTGGGCAGGGTGCTCCTTAAATTGGGAAATCTGCAGTTTCTCTGTGAATTAAGTGGTTACTACACAGCAATCCTGGCAGAATTACTGGTTCCTGAGCATGCTTGTGGAAATTTTCTCTTTAATTTGGAAATGGGAGGGTTTATAGCCTTCCAAAGTAGCTTTTTCTCATGCATTAGAGGAACCATGGGAGGTGGATGGAACAGCAGAGTCATCTGGAGTTGTAGTTCTTAAAGAGATGGCCTGAAGCTGGAGAAATTCCAGCGCAAACTGCTTGATCTGGCAGACCTCTATAGCAGCACAAACCCCTGGTCAGCCACTGCAGTGTGTTAGAGGGAAGTGGGCTTGATCTTTCCTTGGATTTCCTTGTTGCTGGGTAATTCAGTGCTGGATCAAATGATTGCAGCAAAGGAACTGTTCTAAAATTGCACGGAAGCCGTGGATGTGTGCTGGAAAATCCCTGTGTGTTACAGTGGCTCTTGCAAACAGAACAGAGGAGCACGTGAAGATTATTAATTCTCATAGAAACACAGAATTGTTTGGGTTGGAAAAGACCTTTAAGGTCGTTGAGTCCAACCATGAATTGTCCATTTTCAGATTGGAGATGCTGCATTCACACATGAAGGGAAATGGAGCTGGGAAGGGGGAGATGAGGGCACCAGGCACTGCTCCTGCCTTTCACACCTTCTGCTTCTTGTGTTTCTTCTCAGGTGATCATTGAAAGGTACAAGGGAGAGAAGCAGCTTCCAGTTTTGGATAAGACCAAGTTCCTGGTGCCAGATCATGTCAACATGAGCGAGCTAATCAAAATTATCAGGTAGTATTGCTGGGACTCCAGTGTGAACTGATCAGCCTCGGACTGTGATGCTCTGTTAATTCCCCCCTGCTGCACTTGGGAGGTCTAAATGGAAAATTCATCTAATGAGCACAAACCCAGGAGAAAGTGCTTTTCCTTTTGCTTTGCTGGAAAAACCCCACTCTGAAGGGAGCTGGGCTGGTAGTCTGCTTCCAAGAGAATTAACTGGTTCCCAGAGCTGTAGGAGGGAATGTGGGGCTGTGAATCCCTGTCTAACATGGGTCCTTCTGCCCAGGGCTCCAGCACTTCCTCCTTGGCTATTTTGGGATGCCTCCTCAGTTCTGCCATGGAGTCCCCCTCTGGAGTGGCTGCCTCTTCCCACCCACTGGGAAGGGGAGTTTGGGCTCAGAGCCAGAGCTCTGTGCTGCTGCTTGGGGAGCTGTTGGCATCCCTTGGGAATTGGAAGTTTCCCTCAGTGACAGCACTGAGGCCTGGGGAGCACCCACTCAGGCCAGAGTGTTTCTGCCCCAGCTGCTTGCTCAGCTTACAGGAAAGGCAAAGGGCAACAGCCTCGTGTGGAAGTTGTGTGGTCGAAAACTGTGGTCAGAAGTTCTGCTAGAAGTGCATCTCTGCTGGCTCAGCAGCAGGGTCTGATTGGTAAGGGCTCTCCTGTGGTAACTGGGAAGTGAGCAGCAAACCAGAGCTTGTTTTGTGCTGGTCACGCTGCAGCAGGAGCTGGTTCATGGAGGCCACAGGCTGTGGGAGTTGTCCAGGGTGTCCAAACAAAAACTCTCACAGGCAAATCCCAGCTCCTACAGGATGAAGAAAGGGAGATAGGCTTTGGAGACAGGAACCAGGTTGCTCAAGTCTTGCAGAGTTTCTCAGGAACATGAAAGGCCCTGGGCAAAGAGGTTAACTGCAAGCTGAAGGATTTTCCCACCTTTTTTCTCTGGCTTTACTGTTAATAAATAACTTGGTACCACCCAGACTTGGGCCTCAGCCAGCTCCAGTGATGCACAGCAAAGCCCATCCTTCCCAAACCTTGGAGAGCTGCTGCCTTCCCTCAGCCTGCTGTCTCTGGAGTGATTAGAGCCAGGCTTTGGAAGGCTCCCTGTCCAGGGCTGTGGTTGGGAGCTAAATAAATCCTTGTTTCCAGCTGCTGCTGCCCCTCAGCAGCGAGTGGAAGCAGCAGGAAGCTCTTCTGATCTTTTCTGTCCTCCTTGCTGTGGTGGCAGCTCTACACTCCCGAGCTGCTGCTGCTCATTTGGTTTATCAAGTGGGAAAAGAGCTGCTCTCTGCAGACCTGCTCTGCAGGAGGAGTTTAGCAGAAACACCCATTTCCCCGGAGCTGGAATGACCAAGGGAAAGCCAGAAATCAGCTGTTTCCTGTGCCAGGCAGTCTGTGCAGCCTGTGGCTCCGTGCCCTTCCCATGGTGCTTCTCCTGGGAGGGAGGAGGAGAGGGAGCAGGATGCTCCAAGGTTAAAGTCAGGCTGTTACAGAGCTGGTGACAAAGTGAGTTTAAAAGTTTCCCAGGTTTTGCAAGGAAGCTCTGCCCATCTTTCCCCATCTTCCCACAGATCTCTGGGTTTTCATTACTGTGAGCTGCAAGCCAAAGGTCCCTGGCTGTGCCAGGGGTGCATCTTCCCAGTCCCTCCAGTTTAATGCCCTTCTGGAGTGCAGCTTTTCCCCTGACCGAGTAGATGCACCTGCCTGGATTTAGGGGAGGAATTCAGTTTTGAGGGACAGGGCTGGGTGGGGACATGCAGAGAAAGGTGCCGGTGGCAGAGGTTGAATGAGATGAGCTTTAACTCCTTCCTCCCCAAACCATTCCCCGATTCTCTGCTATGACCTTGCTGCTGTCGGTGTTGAGGACTGTCCGGTGCCATCTGTCCTTTGTCCCCCCTTCCCCTCACCCCTCCCCAGGCGGCGCCTGCAGCTGAACTCCAACCAGGCCTTCTTCCTGCTGGTGAACGGGCACAGCATGGTGAGCGTGTCCACGCCCATCTCCGAGGTGTATGAGAGCGAGAAGGATGAGGATGGGTTCCTGTACATGGTCTACGCCTCCCAGGAGACCTTCGGAGCGCCAGCTTCCGCCTAGGACACGCCAGCGGCTCTAGCCTAGGATTTGGGTTGACCCTTGGCCATCACCCCCACTCTTCCCCACACACCCCCCAGGGAAAGAACCGGATGTCACCTACGCTCTCAGTCCTTAGCATAGTCTTGCTTTAGCAGGTGTCTCATCTCACCTTGCCTTGTTTGTGACTATTAAACAGTACAGACGAGCACCTCCAGCTTTGAAACCTGCCCTAATAATATTCCACACAGGCACATTTACAGGTCTGGACCTGACGAAAGGAGCCCAATTGTGCATGTGACACTTGCAGAGAAAGGGACACTCGATTGACTTTTACCAAGCAAACAGGCACCAGGGAGGAGCTAAAGTGTTCCTGTGAGTTTGCTGGAAAATCTCCCTATGATTCCTTAAATTTTTTTTGTTTTTAAATGGGAAGGTTTCTCATGAGAGCAAATGCATTTTAATGTTCCAAAGGGGAGCTTTTTCTTCTGCAGCTCCATCGTGTCAGCGCTGCAGGGAGTTAAGGCAAGTGCTTGGGGTGAGCTGGGGGAGGACTCTTCGTGTCTCCGGTTTTTGGGCACCGCACGCTCCAGGGCGGTGCCGGTTTCTGGAATACTCATACCAAACACCACAGCTTTATTGTAGTTTTAGGAAGTGTCTAACTGTAAAATACACACCTGGACAGGTAACATTGAAATAAACTCCAGTCTGTTACGAATTCCCAATCCCTGTGTGTTCATCTGAGCTGGCTTCCAGCTATCCATAGGATCATGCCCCTAGCCCGAAGGTTGGCCATTCCCTTACCTGGGAATCGGGAGAAGCAGCTCAGGGCCGGGAGTCGCTGCCGAGAGTTGACGAACGAATGATTTGTGGTGGCACCGCTGGAGGCTCCAGCGTGTGTCCCTGTGGCCGGGCAGGGCGCGGCTGTGCAGAGGGGAGCTCTCCCGTAGGACAAACCTGTGGAGCGACGCGCGGCGGGATCCCCGCGGCGGCCGCGTGCGCTGGCTCCGTGTGTCACCGGCAGCTCGGCTCTGGCGGGGACAGAAGCAATACTGCTGCGCCTGGCGCTGCGCGGGTGCGCGCCTTGTACCCCCTCCGCCTTGTACCTCCTGCACTCTTTGCATGCATCTCCTTCCCGGGGCCCCCCCGCCCGTTTTTTATTGTCCTTTGTGTTTTTACTCCGACGTGAACTTTTTGATGCAGCTTGTTCTCTGTTTAGTTCTGTTCGTGTAAGAATTCGTTTAACTCATAACTGACAACTGTACTTGTAATTACGACGTGATCGACTGATATTCCTGTACAAATGTTGCTTTTTTAAAATTAATACAGTGCTGATATGGATGGATTACATCCCAACTTAATTCTGGCTCGTGTGGTTATTCCTAGGCACTTTCACAGCAAAATAATTAAAGGAATTAAAAATAATTCCCTGCTACTGCCAAGCTGGAGAAGCCCCCACACAGCTGAATCCCTTTAAAATGAAAGCCAATACCAAGGGATTCTGTTTAACTCTTTATTTTCCATACATTAAATTTACTCAGATAAAAACATTCTAAAAATGTACAATTTAACTTTTAACAAAGTATAATAAAACATAAAAATCCCAATACCAGAATACTTGACATTTACAATTCAAAATCAAATTAGCTGAATATTAAATATTTACAAAACTATTTAAAATATTTATAAAGTTACATGCAGAATTTGTAATACTAGAAGTGATCGAAGTAAAAGAAATGGCTCAAATGGAGCAGGAATTTCCTTCATTCCTAATGGAAAGTTATGTCCAAGAGAAGCTGTTAATCTGCACTTGAAAACACACGGGATTTGCTTTCTGCTTCAGTACCAACACGGTTCTTGTGTACATCAGGAAGATTTCAGGGAACAAATGGGTAATTCCAAGGGTTTATTACAAGAGCTGTGGGGCCTCAACCAGCCAAAGTGATTCCTACTCTCACAAATGCTCCATTATGTGGATTTTTGTCCAGAGTTGCCCATATTCATCCCATTTACAGGTGTTCCAGACTAGCCCGGATCCAGCGCTCCGAGGGTCCCTCTGGCACAGCCACAGCTCCCTCGCAGGATGATTTTGGGAGGAGCGTTGCTCTACCCGGTGCCACAGCCTGGCTCATCCCGGGATATCTCTGCCCGGAGCAGGCCGGCAAGGAAATGGGGTTTGGGAGGGATGGCCGAGGCCTGGTGCTGGAGCATTAAACTTTGGGAAGTCTGGTGCTTAATTTGCCAAGATTTAATGACCGTGGTATGAAAAGGTTTCACAAAAAGCTGAGTGTGACAGAGCTGGTTTGAATAAAAACCAGTTTTGATAAACTTTAATAACAGTTCAAATATAGTTTTCAATAAAAGTAGGGTGGAACCCTCTGATCAGTATCTCGGTTCCCTCTCCTCCTTCTCTGCTCCCCCATTAGGGTCAAGCCCAGAATATTTATTAATGCTTAATTTGCACAGGGTGAGGAGGAGTTTGCTGGAAATTCCATCCAATTTTGAGTCTTTCCATCATCAAATGGAAAATGCAGCTGAACTGCACCACTTGCTGCTTCCCTCCCCTGGGAAAGGCTCCTTGCTGAGTTCTCCGTGCCCCTGCAGGGAGATGGCTGGGGATTCCCTTCCCTCTTACACTGAAAAATCATTCCCATTCCACAGTGAAATCCATCAGGAGAACGAATTCTTTTTATACTTGCAGGACAAAGATAGGGCTAAATAACATTCTTTGAAATCTCCATCTTTCAATGTACAAAAATAGGGTTTAAGAACTGGTTCCTTCAGGCAGGGCAGCTGGAGCTCTACTATTCCAAGCCAAGCTGCCTTGCTTTTTAGGGGTAAAAAGATGGATTTGTGCCTTTTAAGAACAGATTAAGGATAATTTTATGGAATTAAGGTGCTCTGTTCGGACTTACCAACTTTGGTTGTTCTGGGTACAGAGTGGAGGGTGTTCACTGGCAGGTCTGAAGCCCCAACTCGCTGGGATTTGGGGAAGGCTCTGAGGTTGCTGCTGGCTCACCAGACCTTCCTTTCAGACTCTCGTGTTGCCTCCAGGTCCTTCTGGATTGGATCTTACTCCAAACCCAGCCCCAACTGTTCCAAAGCGCCACCCAAACGCAGCCACGAGCCACTTGAAGAAACATCAGCCTTAACTTGACACAAAGAAACAATCCCAAAGAAAGGAATGAAACAGTTTGCTGGAAACATCAGCCTTAACTCTACACACAGGGAAAGGATCCTAAAGAAAGCTCAGGAGAAAGGAATGAAACAATTTGCTGGACAGAAGTTCAGTTTTACAGTCCTTTTGATATGATTTTTTTCTGTGATGAAGATCAGACACAACTGTGCCCAGCCTTGGGCAGTAAAACAAAACACAACTGCTACAGAAATGACTTTTTTTTTTTTTTTTTGCTGCTGCTGCTGCTGCTGTTTTTTGCTGTTTTGAGAAGGTTTTGAACACTCACATGTGTGTTGAAATACAGTTTCTTTAAATACAATTTTAAAATATTGTTTAAAAAAAGTGAAAAAAATAATAACAATAATAATAATAACACTAAGTTTGGCTTTCAGCACATGTTCCAGGCCACTGGAGAGACCCTCAAAGCTGCAAATAGTAAACACGGAACTGCACGTTTTCCTTGGGCATGATGCAGTGGGACAGACTGTTCCTACCATTGTCTTGAGCTCATTAAGGCAAAGTAAATTGCATTGTCAGTTTTCATCCCTTTAGTGTTGTAGGTCTGAAGGTTGCTCATGGGAACACAGGGAACGTCCTCAAATGCAGGCAGAGCCAGGAGGGAGCGGGAGCTGGGCTGGGAATACACAAATCAGGGGGTTCTTATTGCATAGCAATAAAAAGTATCTTTTGTTTGTTTGTTTGTTTAAACCAACTGTTCTGCAAATTTTGATGTTGGATCCCTCCCTGGGCCCACCCACATTCCTGAGGCTCTCCTGATGCTCATGATCCCGCCTGCCTTCCAGCGAGGCTGAGATGCCCTTGCAGAGACAGAGGGACACAGGGATGGCCCAAAATGTTCCTTTCCTATGAGCATGGCCCAGGAAGGGCTGAGCTCCCCCCTCACACGGCCCCATCTCCTGGGGGCAGCTCTGCACAGCTCCAAACCCTCCTGCTCCCAGAGGACTTCCCAAGTCACTGCTCCGCTACAAATCCTATGGATTCATCCTGGTGTAAGGAATACCTCCGAGTGTAAACAAGGCTTCAGACTTTAAAGGTGTCTCCCAAATTACAGGATGCAAATATCTCTCTGTCAGACACTTTTACAGAGGAGGCCTCACCCATTTAATGCCGTCAAATTCCCGGGGAGGGGGAAGCCATGAGGATTAGGATCTTCTTTCAACCAGACAGGACCAAAGTGTTTCAAATTAGCAGTTCGAGATGGGTTTGGCTTCCTCTCGAGTCCTAATTTAGATTTGTCACCCACAAATGATGGACTAAGTAGTTAACACCAAAGCTACTCATCTACAACCTACTGCAACGAAGGAGGCCGACAAGAAATCCTTCCAAGTCTTGATAATAATGAAGTTTTTACTACCTTTTACATGTTTGACTCCCACCACTCCTGAATCCTGGGGTAGGAGCCAAAGGGTATTTCATATAAAGTAAAGCAAAAGCTTATTAACTCTGCTGCCAGAGTTCTTAGTTTGATTTTTTTTTTTTAGGATGGTTTAAAATTCATTTACAAAAGCAGAATAATAAGGTTTCTGTGAAAGAGACCTATATACAGTAACAGGACGTAAAGGTTTTGTGTATTACAGGAAAAATCCTTGAAGCCTTTATGACTCTGGAGTCTCTGGGACTTGGACCCTTGGAAACTAAGTTTATTCCAGTGCTGGGAACCCAGCACTAGCTAGTAATAGGTGAGACAATGAAGCACGAGTTTGTTTCCAGAAGGAACCGAAACTGCCGTGTGTGTTCTTTTGGAAGGGAAAAGAGAGACTTTTTAGGATTTTTATTGTGGAATTAAGTCCCGTAAGCCTGCTGGTGCCAATTTGTAAAGGTTGGAACTTCTTTGCCTCTTGCACTGGTCTCAGAGTGACACTGTCTGCTAAAAGTGCAGAAAGCTTGAAGAGTTTTACATTCTTCTGTAGTGCAATCCTTAAAAATCCCAGAGATTAGTGCCTGATCACTTTTGAAAAAAAGTAGACATTTTACCTAGCCCAGGGGTGCCAAAGTCCTTCCGGCCACTCCTACCTTTCGCCTCAGAACGGAGCTGCCCTGGAGTCAGGCCTTTCACCTTGGAAAGTCCAATTATGGCAATGTTCTCCAGCCAAAAAAGTACACAGGATGTTGTACTTCCAGCAGGAACTGCAGCTGGCCAGCTCCACCATCCATCCGTCCATCGGTCCGAGGACACGGAGTCAGGAGTTCCAACAACAAAGCTTGAATTTGGCAATCAAAACTGGGTTGGCTGCACCCCTAAGCTAGATTTTCTACCTAGTCTAATAAAGTAAAGCACCTTTGGATTAAAAAATACATTAAGCTTAACAGCAACTGGACGTCTCAGTTTTGTAGTTCGATCTCCGTCGCTCTCCATGGCTTTACAGCATCGTGGTGCCAGGTGGGGGAATCTCAGTCTGTGGAGTCCAGACTTTCGGAGGGAGGGGCGTACTTCAGCCTGAACGTACCTGGGACAGGACATGGACACAGGGGTTACACACCAGTCACCTCCCAGAGCTTCCCAAACCCACCTGCTGCTTCTTACACATGGAATGCACCACTGGAGCTTGGGTGCAGGTTTAGGGCTGGCACAAGTTTGTTCAATGGAGCCACAGAATCCCACAATGGTTTGGGTGGGAAGGGATCTTAAAAATCATCCAGTTCCAACCCCAGTACTTTCCACTATCCCAGGTTGCTCCAAGCCCTTGGACACTTCCAGGGATCCAGGGGCAGCCACAGCTTCCCTGGGCACCCTGTGCCAGGGCCTCCCCACCCTCACAGGGAAGAATTTCCTCCCAATATCCCATCTAACCCTGCCCTCCTTCAGTTTAAGGCCATTCCCTCTTGTCCTGTCAGTCCACACCCTCGTGAAAGGTTTGGGAGACTTTTAATAGGAATTTAATTAATGAAATTAAATGCAATATAAAAAGACTTCAGAGTCTGCTGCATTTCTGAAGTTCTCCCACTCAGGACTGACGGGCCAGCAGCTCTGCTTCCCCCTGGCCAATACAAAACCATTTGCCACAGGAATTCCCTCAGTATTTACCTTTTTCCTGCTGTAAATTGCCACCCAACGCCTGACACTTGTTAATTTATGGTGTTCAAACTGTTGAGACCACATAAAAATGAATCCAGGTGAAGGCTACAGACAAGGCAAAATGTCAAATGGAACCTCAGTGCTGTTCACTCAGTTTGCATTTCATTTTTTAGCCTACACCACTCTCAGACTATCTCAACATAAGACAATTGAAACAAAAAAGAGAAATGGGACTAAAAAGTGCTCTTGGTAAAGCAGCATTTTTCTTTTAGCTGTTTCCTGCCCAGAATAAAGGATTCAGCTCTCTCCTGGACAAGCCTGTGCTCTAAGTGTGTATGCAACATGTCCTATAAAATAATTACAGCAGCAAACAGGACCTTCAGGAGTGTTTGAACAGCAATTCTTCATTCAGGTTATTGTTTTGGGCAGGAAGGGAAGAAGAACACAGATTTCAGTTTCTAAAATTCCAGGGGAATTTACAGCAATGACTGAAGCTGACCTGGCTGACAGGGCCAGAAGCAGCAACAGCAATTCTGCTGCAACCTGTCCACAGCAGCTCCCTCCCTTCCTTGATGTTTCATTCCTCCCCAAAAAACAGAGCCAACCCCATAGAGCACACCTGAGGCCTCGCCTGGGCCCTCCTGATGAGGCTGCCTAAAATTTGCCAATAGCTCAGACCATCAACTTTGTTAATAACAAAGTATTTTCACAAGCCAGAGATTCCAAGATGCCGTCAGACCCCGTCCTGTCCCGGGGCAGGGCTCAAGGCCACACTCTGTCGCCCACCTTTACCTTGCCGATTGAAATCCATGGGCGGCTGTTTGCAGTCCTGAGCTCTGTGCCCGCTGGCCCCGCAGTTGTAACAGGAGAGGTTCCCGTTCTTTTTGTGACTCGACCCGTTGCCGTTGCCCATCATTCCCTGTGCCTGGTACACCCCGGCCGTGCCCGCCATAAAGTTCTGCATGGGGGGCACGGCGAAGGTGGACTGTCCGGCCATGACGGAGTCGGGGGCCAGGCCGCTGTTGTAGGCCGTGTGCACCACGGGGAACGTGGTGCTGCTGTTGTACTGCTGCGTGTTGATGTAGCCGTTGCTACACAGGGGGTTGAAGGGCAGGAAAGGGAAAGTAAACATGGAAGGTCCTGAAAAGGGGTGCTGGAAATAGTTGGCGTAGCTGACGGTCATGCCGCTGGAGCCGCAGTTGCCGCTGCAGCCGCAGGAGCTGCACACCATGCAGCCGGGCGGCTGCGGCGGCGGCTGCTGGTGGTGGTGGTGGTGGTGGTTCTGGTTGGGGACGGGGACACTCCCGGCCGAGCCGCTGCTGCTGCTGCTGCTGCTACTGCTGCTGCTGCTGCTGTAGAAGTTGTTGTCGGCGCCGGAGGAGAGCGTGGGGCTGGAGCTGGGCGCGGGGCAGCTGGGCAGGTTGGCCATGGTGGTGAAGGACGGGGACGGGTGGCTGCTGGAGGAGGCCGCGTTGCTGTTGGCGCAGAAGCTGCCCTGCATGGGCGCCACGGGCATGCTGCTCATGGCAGAAAAGGCAACTTTGGTGTTGGCTGTGTACAGAGCAGTCCGGGGGTTGATTATTGCAGGGGACACCGTTATTTGCATATTACTGGAGCAGGAAGTCTGTCCGGCCATGGCAGAGTCGGTGGGAAGAGAAGACGACACCAGCAGTTTGATGGGCGGACGAGCCACGTGGAAGACTGTGCTGGACGTCACCGTGGCAGCAGTGCTCGTCTCCACTATGAGTCCTGGCTGCTGGGCTGGTTTGATCACTCTGTCCAGAGTGGAAGCGTGGACGACTTTGGCCCGAGGCCCAAAGTTCATGGTGGAGGTGGGGGAGCTGCTCTCGGCACCCCCCGACAGCACCTGCAAGGGCTGGTGCGGAGAGGACGCAGACATGACATCCACCACAGCGTTCCCAAAGCCCTTTTCCATCTTTATGCTGCCCCTGGAGCTGGGAGACACTTTATTCCTTTCTTCTAAAGTCAAGAGGGAGTGCACAGAGGACGAGAGCAGCTTCATGTCTGCAGAGCCGCGCTCTGGTTTGTGCACGGAGCTGAGCATGCGGATGGGGGTGATGTGTGAGGGGGTGGGGGACAGCATCTGCATGGGCAGCGCGTGGTGGCCGCCCGGGCCCGAGCCGGCGTCGTTCTGCACGGGCAGCACCTGGGCTGTGGGCCTGGCAGAGCTCGAGGGGAAATGGTTCAGCAGCATCACCGGCTTCTCCTTGTCCGAGGCGTCCAGGTGCAGCTCCAGGCCTGGGGAGAGAGGAGCTGTGAGGACAGCCCTGGGCATGGCAGGGGGCACGGCTGGGGGGCTCTGCTTACGTCTCTCGTTCTCCTCGGCGCTGTCCGAGCTCTCCTCCCGCGTCTGGATCCCCATGGGGCTGGAACTGGAGCTGGAGTACTCGGAGGAGCTGCCCTCCCGGGGCAGGGGGTGGGCTGGCTGATCCACGTCCACTCGCAGCTCTGCAGGGACAGGGGTGGGAACACGGGGGTGACACTGGCAGCAGCTCAGAACACCCACACAGCGATGCTCAGGATTTACAGAGATACATCAGAGGTGGAACAGTCCGACCACAGCAGCTGCCTGTTCCCACCAGAGCCATGAGGAAGAAACTACTTTTTATTGCCCCCAATAATCACTGAAATCAGACTTTTTTCTTGCTCCCTATTAAGCCAATAGCTTTTGGAAGATAAAGCTTGGGGAAGAAGCAGCACAGGAATGAGCTGACCCTTGTGTAAGCAGAGCTGAGCACAAGGGTCAAAGCTGTGTGCCTGCTCCCCTTACCTGCGGCGTGGTTGCCCCGGATGCTCTGGATAGGCCCCACGTGGGAAGTGGGGGGAACCCTGGCCACCCCACTGCTGGTCACTGAGGAAGGTGTGGAGGGGTTTAGGCACCGTTTCTCTGATTTCTCCCTAGGGGTGATGGAGAGGAGTATGAAGAGACAGAAACTGGCTAAGACACAACCACAAATCCATTTCTGATTGAACCCGAAGCAGACAAAGCCCATTAAACAATCCACTGATGCTGTGCTCATTTCAAATGGAAACACTTGGAAATCACACCAGTGCTGACCATAACTGCCAGCAGTTAGGGTTGGACTATTTGCCATGTGATTACAACACTAATGCTCTTATCTGTCCAGGGTAAAACATCACCAAACCCTGACTAAACTCTAAAATTCTGTCCCATATTATGGCAGCGCATCCCAAACCCAGCCCTGCACACCAAACCCAAAGAGAAAACAAATACAGTTCCAAGTTTTCCTTTTCCAAACACACTCTGGAAAAACTAAGACTGCTGAAAAATGCTGCCAAGGAGCTCTGATAAATGGGCACAGATTTGGATTTCTAATTGCTTTTTAAGGAACAGTAGTAGCTGCAGAATAAACGCTTCCCAGTAAGTGGAGATGCACAAACCAGGACAAGCTGTTGCATCAGTGTCCCCAAAGGGCTGTCACAGCTGCCTGGGGTCACTGTGGGACACTGAGGCAGCTCCCAAAGTAGCTGTGCTTCATCCACATGGATTGGAGCCAAAAAATTGTCACTTCCTAGGAGAAAAAAGTCCTGCTGGACACCCTGACTTTGGGTGTGCATCCCCTGGGCTTGCAAATCTTACAGCTCCCATCAATGTCAGCTGGGTGGGAGCCCAAAATCTTTGCAATAACCGTGACACAAGTTTAAAAAACCCAAAAATAATGTGTATATTTTGTGTATTATTTTAAAATTTGGTATCCTTATCACAACCCTGAACAAGCAGCAGTAAACCAGAAAGTACTCAATATTGTTTAGTAAGGGAGATAAGCATCATCCATATCTCCAGGTGGGAATCCTGGTGGGTTTGTGGTCTGGGAAGAAAAAACTACTGTAAAACTTGCATTTTTTGACCTTTAAAGAAAGTTCCCCCAGCCCTCACTTACTTCTCCAGCTCTAGTTGGGTCTTGAGCTTCTTCTTTGCTCCCATGGTGAGGGACTCAAACTTATTCAAATCTTCCTCAGTAAGACTCAGAAACTTGGAAAGCAAAAACATGTGCTTAGTTTTATAACCTGGAATATTCTTATTCCCATTTTCAGTGAAGAGCAATTCCAAAAGGCAACTTTAAAACCATTTTTAAATTCAAACAAACCCTTTACTCCAGTTTTCAATTATAGAATCAATGTAAAAGGAAAGCGTGGGGGACTGGCATGAAAAAAAGAAGACCTGTAGATTTAATTTAATTAGGAGTGTGCTTATATTAACCAGTCCCAATAAAGATGAAATAACTTGTGAACATATTAAAATAGAATTAAATTAAAATAGAACTTGGTGCTATCAGTGAATTTAAGGATCTTAGAAAACCACTCCAGTTTTCCCAGTGTGTCATTTACCACAGAAGCGCAGTGGAAAATATACACCCATAGTAAATTTAATAATAAAATATAGAGATAGATACAGACATTTATATTAAAATGTAATTAAAATGAAAGCCAGTGAAGTATGCATAATAACAATTGCTTTTTAAAAATATACTGGAATAGAGAGTTTTACTACTTTATTAAAGAAAAAAAACCCCAGTATATTTCCCTTCATATAATGAAGAAAATTAAATCAGAAGACTCTGGTAAGAGATTAAAATTAAAGCCATAAAATATTCTATAACCAGCACAAAGCTCAGCCCAAGCCGTCCCTCCACTGGAGGGCGTTCCAGGCCAAAAGACAGAGGACAAGGAATTCCCCAGTGGAGCTGGGAAAATGCTCTAAAACGTTGTTCAGATAAAATCCAGCACACACAGGTGTTATTTGGGACTCTTACAATGCAAAGAGATGATTCTTCCACAGGAATTTCTGCAGGAAACAGAGCTCACTCACTCATGTTCACATTCATGCCAGAAATCTCTGGAAATCTATTTTTTAAAATGAGGATAACCAAGTATTTTGGGAGAAAAATCAACCAAGAAGCAGAAATAAAGAGAAATCAACATATTTAGGTATCTACTGCACACAAAGGCATGTTCAGGGGAGCCAAGGCGAGCTCCTAAGGCAGCATCCAAGCTGGATCTCCAAGCATTCCATCAGGAAGCCTGGGAGAGGCAGCAGCTGTTGGACAGCCCTGGACACAACACAGAGAGAAAACAGCAAGAAGGTTTTCATCAATTTATTACTGCTCTCAGAAAGTGAAAACCAGAAATCAGAAAGTGAAGTGCCAGAAACTTGTGGGATCCTCAGCACAGATGTTCCCAGCCTGGAGAACATGGGGATAATTTAAAAGCTGGCTGCTTTCCCCCATTTCCTGCCCTACCTTTTCCATGGTGAGCTGTTTGAAGACAGGGTAATACTTGTGCAAGCGCAGCTTCCTGAGCCAGTCCAGGATCCCATTTTGCTCCTGTGTCTGAGGGGTCTGAGGGCTGGAAGACATCAGCATGGATGGAGAGGAGGTGTCCATCTGGGAGCGATAGCCCAGCGAGGAGCCGGCGCCTCCGGAGTGGGAGCAGTGGGGCAGAGCAACGGGAGCAGCAGCCGAGTGCTGGACGTGGTTCTGGGAGGACTGAATTCCAGCCACCCCACATATAGGTCTGAAAAACAGGAGCAGGTTTGGTTTAGCACATTGGATAAAAGCTGTGTCACCCAGAGTTCAGCTGCTGCGGCCACAGAAATTGGGATTCTGGGAAAAAACCGCCCCGTTGGAGCCAAGGTACAGATTTGTACCTGCCCTGTTCCACAGCTCAGTAAAACAGGGCAGTTCTGGCGAAGGGTGAAGCTGATCTTCACCTTAAACAGAATTTTCCTTCAATTATCTCCTTCAATAATCACAGATATTAAATATTCTGCTGCCTCTCTGTGATTTAAAAAAGCTTTTGAGAGAACGGCCGTTGCATTGTTAAAAAGAAGTGAAGAAGCCCAAATATAATCCTATGGAAATTTTTCACCTTTTCACACAGAAGTGGCAAAAGAAGCCACAATACTGGCTCCTTGGAGAAAATGAAAACTGTCTCTTAAAGAGAATGAGTTGTATGCAAGATAAATATTTCACCTTCCAGATGTTCCCAGCGTAGTTCCGACTTTATACAGGGAGGGGTTGCCAGGATCTGGAAACAAGGAACAGTTACAAATAGCATCAGTTTAGGAAATGCACACCAGCACAAAAAAATACTTTTTAAACTTTATTTCAACTCACTTGAGCTCTGAAGTTGCTGTGAGGGAGATGAAGTGCTGAAGAACTTCCTGACGTGGTCGTTTTTCACCACGTGGGAAGGGAACGGGGCCAGGTACCTGCAGCAAACAAAGCCCCTGCTCTGTTAGAGCCTCCCAAATCCATCAGGATTGCACTCTGGACAGCACAGTTGGAAGTTAGATTGGAAATTTAAAAGCTGAAACACACCATGCAATTCTGAACTCTGGGAATTTATGGATATTCTTATCCTTAATACCAAACCCTGTTACTTCTGGGTTGTTCTCACTCCGTTGAGTGTTTCAGCAAAGATGCCTCTCGCTTAGGAACCCTGAACACTCCTAAGGCAGAAAATGTTCAAATGTAAACTTGAAAATTGCCTTTCAAATGCAGGAACCTGAGGAATATAAAATAGAGATGGATCTGTTATTGAATTTCCTCCTCTTGGAGATAAACAGCAGATGCAGAGTCTGGCAGTTTAGGGAAAAACTTATGTCACGTTTTCCCTGTGCCTCTTTTAAGAGAAAAGAGCCCTTGTAGCAGCATTTCAGCACCTAAAGGGGCCTGTGAAAAGGCTGGAGAGGGACTCTGGACAAAAGGATGGAGTGACGGGACAAGGAGGGACAGCTTTGAGCTGGAAGAGGGTGGATTTAGACAGAATATTGGGGAGAAATCCTTCCCTGTGAGGGTGGGCAGGCCCTGGCACAGGTGCTTTCCAAATGAGCTGCGCCTGCCCCTGGATCCCTGGCAGTGCCCAAGGCCAGGCTGGACAGGGTTTGGAGCAGCCTGGGACAGTGGAAGGTGTCCCTGCCCACGGCAGGGGTGGAATGGGATGAGCTTTGAGATCCCTTCCCACCCAAACCACTCTGGGATTCCATGAAAAAACACCAATCTCCCACAACTCTGCACCTCCACGTGCCCAGAGGTGCTTCCCAGCTGGAAACCCCACAGTTCAGCGCTGCATTTCACAGCTGAGCAGCACCTCAGAGCAGCTCCTTCCCCTGCTCCAGAGCTGCAGCTGAGCCCTGGCAGTGCAGGGTGCTGCTCCATTAACCCAGATTTGGAGAGGCTGTGGTTCCTCAACAGCAGCCACACACATTCCCTGCAGCTTCCCGAATTCTCCTTGCAGCCTCTGCTCCTTGGAGCACAGCAAGGGAACGGGAATGATGTTTGCCATGAAAAATAATCCAGGCATGCACCTGCTGGCTGCTGCCTATGGAAAACCAATATCCACCGTGGCTTAGGGAAAATGAGTGTAAAGCAGAAGCTCTAATGAAGTTAATTAATATTTTAAAGTGTCGTTTAATAGTATAATAATATCATATTAAGATCAGAATAATATTAACATTACAATAATCTCAGTTTGCATAGATACAGACAGTAGCAGCTGAAATGAATTTAAGTCCCTCTAATTTTCCTAGGAAAATCATATTTAGAAAGAGAAACCTGATGTGATCTACCACAGATTATGATATTTAAAATACTGGTTTATATTAAATAATGGCCAGATATTTGTGATAATTTAAGGAGGTACAAGCTAAGGCTTCAAAAATTTCTTAGCTGTTAAAGGCTTCCAAAAATTATAAATATCTAATGATATCTAAATACATACCTAACATTTTTAATTAAATTAAACACCACAACAACCTAAAACAACTGAGAAAATAAAAACTCCATGAAAGGGGAAAGGGGAAAAAAAATCCCCACAACCCATTCCTCAATACAGATGGGTGACTGTTCAGGCTTCTATTTTTTTCCTGAGTTTTGAGCGATTGTTTTAAGCAATTCTGGTTATTTTTGAGTCCAAAACAAACTTTTGCAGAGCCAGTGATCCTCTATTTGTTCTTCACAAGGAATGAGGAAATATCAGTTCTTCAGTAAGCTTAATACAGAATATTATTACCATCTGTATTTCTGAAGAAAGAATTCCTGAAAAATTGTTATGCACTGGAATTAATGGAACATCAAGGAAAAAAGCTGAGGATCAGGCTCTAATTTCTTTAAAGTAATTTAGAATATGGAGATATTTCTAGTTCCTGTTTATTTCTTGGTGAAAGAAGCCAAGTGTGAAGATAAAAGCCCCACAAAATCCCGGCATACCTCAGGTCTGATTCCAGGTCCATGTGGTTCCGTTCCAGGTAAAATGAATCTGGACCAGCTAAGCAAGGAATGAATTTCTCCAAGTTTTCTTCTGGATACAGCTGAGATAGCTAAAGAGGGAGGATATTACAAATAAGAAGTGAAAAGAAGCCTTGTTATTTCTACAAGATTCAAGCCACTGCCAGTTACAAATCAAACATTTAATGAAATTCAATCTGAATTATCTTGGCACATTTTGAAAAGTATCATTGAACAAAATTAGAGAGAGGGACAAAACATTTTTTCATTTTCAAAGTGTTTTTCTTTTCATCTTTACCTTTGAAATAAATTCAGTCACTTCAGCAGAAGATTTGGTTACCAACGTCACCGAAGAATCAGACCACAGGACCTTGGGGAAGAGCAAGAAGGATTTGGTTTAGTAATTATTTTAATTTGGTTCCTAAAAATTCAATAATTGGCATCCACTGTCCCTCACAGATGTTGTGATGGGTGACATCAACAAGGAAACACTTTTTTTTGTGCACAAGGACAAAATTGCTGCCCAATTCTCGCTGTTTTTACATTTCACACTACTCTGGATGCTTGGAAAAGCCTCTCGGAGTTTACACAGCCCTTCCACACTGCAGACATCCAGAGTAAAGCAACCAACCATGGAGCAATGGAATTTTTTTTTCTCATTATTGTTAAAGAAAACAGCTGCTTAGTAGGATCTGCTTTCCAACAGGAACGGCTCCCCCCACACAAGGCTGCCTGTTGCTAATTAATCAACTCCATATGCCACGTGAAATTGGGAATGGCAGCAAAAAACCAAGCAAAACCTTCTCAAGGAAACCTGGAGCTCCTGCTCCAGACTCCATCTTGTCCATGCCCTAAAAAAAGGGGAATATTCAGTATTTATTCCCACACAAACGAGTCACGACATCCTTGGATATTGAAGCACTTATTGCTTGGGAGGTGAAGTTTAACTGAGCCAAAAGTCAGGATTTTTTGGCATGAGGAACATCAGTGTGAGTCAGGCCAGGGATGAATCCCTATGGATTCAAAATATCCATTGGAGGCGTCTGGGAGGCATCTGGATCCATAGGGGAAGGAGCTGGGTGGATGTTTCGGGATCACAGAGCAGCCTCTCACATGACATTAGTTTCAATGACAACTCAAAACATACACAAAGTTTTTCCAGCCATCCAAAAGCTGCCAAAAAAAGAGTGGGGAGAGGAGAGGATTTCAAAATATATTACATAAGGGAGGAATTTCCTCTCGGCAAAGCTGTTACACAAAAAAAAGGGGGGGAAAAAAAAGACAAGACAGAAAGACTTGAGCAGTTTTACCAAGTTTGTGGGTTGCTTTTTTTTTTAATTTGTTGTAAATAATTTTTTTTTTTAAATTCATGAGGAATTTCAGAAAATACAGGAAACTCTCTCTTTTTTTTCTAGCTCTGTAATAACCCAACAATTGTCACGACTTCTGTTTTAACTTGGATTTTCAAGACTTATAAAACAATAATGTGAACTGTAAATGGGGGAACAATAGCACTGCGAACACTAAACTGCTTCATCCATTGACCCGCTATTCCCGAGCTCCTAAACAGAATAAAAACATTCCATAATTGGGTTTTTAACCCAGCAAACAGCAATTTATCAGCTCAGCTGAAGTCTCAGCTCTCCCTTCAGTTCAAGCTGTCAAGGGAAACACTGGGTACAGTAATTTCTGTTATTTATAGAAAAATTTGTAATAGGAAAAGAAGTTTCACGAGATCTTAATTGGAGTGGAGACAACTGCAGGCTTCATATGGAGTTTGAAAAGCCCTTGGAAAAAATCCTGTGTGTGATCGATGACATTTGGAACAATCGGGGATTCAGGAGATTCGGGACATTCTCCATGAATCCAAGCCTGCAGAGGTTAATGCTGCCAACATCCCAACAGATGCTGAGCTGATGCTCTGCCCTGGCTGGGAGTTTTAAGGAATAATTTGGTGAAAGTTGTGGATAATTGGGATTCTCCTGCCCGGTTCCTTTTGGGTTCTCCTTTTCACACCCCGCATTTGGCTCCGGGACCTCATTAAACAAACCAGAGATGTTTTCTGGGCTGTGCATCCTGGATTTTGGAATACTTCATTCCAACTGGAGGAAAAGCAGTTTGCCAGCTCCTCAGCAGCACCCAGATCCATCCCTGCCATTCACCCAGGGTTTCATGGGATGAACTCATCCCTCCACCGGAATTGGGAGCAGCAACCCAAGCTCCAGAGGCTGCGTCAATCCGGGGGGAAGCCACTTCTCCTGGTGGTGTGTGGTGAACCACACTCATTCCACAGGCACTGCTCTCACTTCCACTCGGAGTCAGGCTGGCTTCAGTTCACAGACAACACTTCCTGTGCTGCCTTTCCTGCTGGATTAGCATCCCCTTTGCTGGGAAGTCTTTTTATTCCCTTTGGAAACGCTTTTAGACCATTGTGAAAGTCCCCTTCCAGTCAAGTCCCCCAACTCTCGCTCCACAGAGTTTTCCTCAAGCCCTGAAGAATTTCCAAAGCTTTTCTGTACTCTCCAACCTTTTGGAACCACATCCCACAGGCTCCCTCCCTGCCTCTTTCCAGCAGCTGTGCCCTCAGAGCCCCACATTGTTCTTTGTCCAGATTAAGATTTAAATTCTCTCTGGCTTCTGCATTCCAGCAGAAGAATGGACATGGATATGGGTAACCATCCTGTAAGTGTGGCATCATATTTCCCCCTAAATAAACACTTTGCCAAGACTTCCTGCATTGAAATAACTTTTTTTTTTTGCCAGTCCCCACCTACCAACCTCTGCACCATCCACAGCCATTTATGACTTTCAAATCATTAATTAAAAACTACCATCTATCCCAAAGGAGCCCTGCTAGACCAATTTTTGGGATCCAACGATAAAGTTTGAGAATTTCCTTAACTCCTCCTTAAGAATTATCCTCCCTTCTTTCATAGCAAAGGAAACCCAAACTTACCTCAAAGGAATACTCAACATTTCTTTCATTCTTCTTGTGTGCCAGTCCCTTTAATTCCACTTTTTCAACACTCACTACGGAAAAACAAAGAGAGAAGAAGAATGAGGAGGATATTCCTAAATACAGGCAGAAGTGATGACTTTTGGGAAGTGCCAGGCCTTGTTCTGAGAGCATCCCATGACCTGTGGAGGTGTTCCAGGTGCCCAGCTCTGCCTTCTTCCCTCGGATAGGAATGTTGGTACCACCGCTCCGTGCTATTTTCACTTCCAGCCTTGGGAAAGCTTCATTCCAAGCAGTTTCAACCCAAATAATCCACTCCAAGCAAAGCTCTTTATTTCCTCCTGGCCTTATCACCCCACTCATCGCTGTAATAACACACTACACACACACGGAATTATCTTAACAACATCAAGGAATAAACACCATCCCTCCCAGGGAAACTGGGACAAAGAAAAAGTCTCCATGTTTTCAGGGCCTGGTTTTACAAGTTCAGTGTGGTTTTATGGCTCTGTTGACATCCTGACTCCTCCCTTCCTGCAGTTTCACAGAAATTTCAGCCTCCGTTGGAACAAGGTGTAAGTAAAAACAGGATTTGAGTGTGGAAAGGATGGAATGCCAGGACAGGTCACTGCCTCTATCCCTCAGCCTCTAAAGACACCATCTTACACGTCAGGTATTTGATGTGCTGAATTCTTGGAGACTCCCACTTCCCAAGACGCCCTGACCAGGAACTCACCATGAAAAACTTTCTAAAGATTATTTCATCGACTTTGTATTCTCTTATAAATGTCTCCTGCATTTTGACTGCACTCATGGGGATACACACACGGATTTTTTCTTATAAAAAGCCAATTTACATTGGCTTAAAACTACAAAAGCAGAATTATCCCAACCCAAAGTCACTAAAACTTTACCTGTGAGTGACAGGTCCCTGAAGGGACATGTGCTGTGCATGGTGTGTTTTCACTGAGCAGTCCTACCAAGCAGAGCCCAGAATTCTGTCGCTTTATTTCCAGAGAATCACCATTTACAAGCTATTCACCTGTTTTCAGAACTATTTATACTCTCTATAATCAGTAAGACTCAAATCAGTGTTTATCACATGGAACTTCCTCCTAAGTGCCCACCAAAACACTGCAGGGCCGAAGTTACAGCAGCACCATTGCAACAGGTGCCACCTTCCTTGTCCCTGTCCCCAGGGAGGCTCCACCCAAAGCCACCCTCTTGCCCATCTGGAGCTTGAGTTCCCTCTGTTTCCCAACAGTCATGGCCTGAAGGTTTTGTTGGGGCCTTTTAAATGTTTTATTGTGTCCTCAGAGAATCACAGAATCCCGCAACGGTTTGGGTTGGAAAGACCTTAAAGCCCATCCAATTCCAACCCTGACACCTTCCACCATCCCAGGCTGCTCCAAGCCCTGTCCAGCCTGGCCTTGGGCACTGCCAGGGATCCAGGGGCAGCCACAGCTGCTCTGGGCACCCTGTGCCAGGGCCTCACCTCCCTCACAGGAACGATTCCT
This sequence comes from Corvus moneduloides, assembly GCF_009650955.1. NCBI lineage: Eukaryota > Metazoa > Chordata > Aves > Passeriformes > Corvidae > Corvus > Corvus moneduloides. The sequence goes on along the minus strand of NC_045487.1, from coordinate 2,191,749 downwards.
TCCCCAATTTCCCATCTAAATCTCCCCACTTTCAGTTTAAAGTCATTCCCTGTGTCCTGGCCCTCCATGCCTTGTCCCCAGTCCCTCTCCAGCTCTCCTGGAGCCCCTCTAGACACTGACAGGGGCTCTGAGCTCTCCCTGGATCCTTCTCCTCTCCAGGTGAACACCCCCAGCTCTCCCAGCCTGGCTCCAGCCCTCAGAGCATCTCCATGGCCTGCTCTGGACTCATTCCAGCAGCTCCTTCTTACATTGGGAATCCAAGAGCTGGATGCAGCTCTGCAGGTGGGGTCTCAGGGGAGCACAGCAGGTCCTGTTCACTTAAAAATGCTGCCACCTGGGTCTTGGCTGCTTAAAAATCTCTTCTTTGAGTCCTATATGCAGTGAAAATTTTGAGAGCCTCCAAATTCAGATCTACAGATGTTTGTGCCTGTCTTTACACGGAGAGAATGAACGTTCCTTTTCTGGTCCCCACAACTGTTCCTCCTCCACGTAATTCCCAATTACAGTTCCATCAATCCCTGAGCTTATGAATAATGGCAATTCATTACTTACTACTTTCTCCTGCACATTCTGCTTTTTGTAGAGGTTTGTTCCTTTCAAAAGATTTCAGTGGGTTCCTCTCACGCTTCTGAAATGATTTTGTGCCACATGCTGAGCACCACAGGGATAAATCTGCTCCCCAGACGTTGCTGAGCCATCCAGACAATATTTAGTGGCATGAAGGTTTGAACATGAAGATTTGAACATGCAGAAGGTTAATTAAAAAAAAACAAAAAAACAAACCACCTCAGTACATTTATTTAAGAGAATTCAGAGCCCCCTGAATTGTGATCACAGTTAAAATGCACTGAACATTGACTGGAATTGTTAAGTACTACAGGATTATAATGAGAAAGAATGTATAAAATGGATATTGAGAGGGGAGATGTGGTGAAGCAGCTGAAGGATGAGCAAATAACTTGCAGAAATCCTGGTGTCAACTGCTGCAACATCTGGTTTTGAAAAACACAGCCGGTGTTACGCAACATTTGTTGTTTATAGCAAACCCAGCATCACTTTCCTGCAACTGTTCTTATCATTTGCTATTCTAAAGGATTCAAATCCCATCTCTTCCAGTCATTCATTTTTCATCTCCAGCAATTCAAGCAGAATTGGATTACCCAGAGACATAAAATCAAGCTATTCCTGTTTTACTCTGTGTGTTAATAACAAACCTTAAATCACCCCTGGATTTTGTGGTGCTGACAGTGACACAACCTTTTCCTGCTCAACTTCTGGGCTGAACTTGCCCAGTGAATAAAATCCACTGCAGTGAATTTATCCATGGAAAATGATTGCAATTAGAAAAATGAACCTTTAGGTAAAGATTTTTGCACTGATCTTGTAAGATTAGGTCTGTTCTAGAGCATGAAATACAGTTCAGTGTCCTGCAGGACTTTAGGGACAACCAACTGGATGATTCCTGGTATTTATTATACACACAGTTCCAGGAATTTTCTCCCAGCTAGCTAACACCACAAAAAGTATCACCTGCCTAAAGAAATCTTGTTTAATTTCTCAAGTTGTATGTTTTTGTTCTGTGGCATCTCACCTGTTCTTTGTGTTGTTTAACTTCTGGTTGGTTTCATTAAAATAACCTTCCTAAACCTACCCTGAAGCTTAACTTTATTCAATCAGTGATAAAGAACTCCAGAAGAAAAGGTGCCAGCCACCAAGCACAAGGGAGAAAAAAAAAAGGGATTTTTATTTACTGCTTTTACTCTCAAAAGCTTAAAGAGCTGACTCTACTCAATATCCCAATAAGTGAGTCCAGGAGCAGAAAAACCTTTGTACAGAATTAAGGACACATGGTACTGATGTCTTTTCAGGACGCTGAATTCAGCAAAACTCCAACTTCCCAACCCAGGGGATACAAAAAGGTAAAGTTTCTAATTCAGGAGATTCCCAGAGTATACTTGCACTGGCAAAGGGGCACACAAGGCTTTTTGCTGTGGAGATTTATCCATAAATATCTGAGAAATTCCAGCAGGTAAGTGGAACAGCTGGACGAGATCCCCCAGGAAAGGGGGAGAGGAAAACAAAGGGGGTTGGAGAAGCTCAGGGCTCTAAGAGAAGCTCCAGCGAGGCTGTGGCACCCTTGGTGCTCCCAGAATCTTCTGGCATCATTCCTTAAAGGTTTTTTAAATTATTATTATTATTTGCTGCTTTCTTTAAACACAAGAGAAGCATTTTCCATGCAGTTTTTAAGTGCATTTCATTGTATCCAGCATGGAAGGCTGTGTGTGGAATACTCCAGCACTGAGGCACAGCCAGGAATCACAGCCAGGACAGGAGCTACGTCATCTGTCTCCTTTTCAAACACTCCCTCCCACCCCCTTCCACAACATCCAGGGAAAACAGGTCCAGGGAGCTTGAAGACATTTTATTCAGGTCTGTTCTCCTATTCCAGACAAGGATTTTCACCCTTTTGGCCGATATTGGGAGCATTTCTCATCTGCTCAGTTCAGGGCTTCTGTGACAGGACACAATTCCCTCCCTCTGCTCATGACCACATGTTAAATCCTTTGGATTTCTTGCCTCCACCTCCAAAAAAGCAGAAGCTTGGAGCTCCTCCTCTTCCCAAAATGTCAGCAGCTACACAAAGCAAAAGGCCAATTCCAACCCTTCAGGATTTGCCATTCCTGGCTGGTCAAGGTCAGGGTAAAACCTGCACTGGACATAGGCAAGGGCAGAAGAGACATTTTGGGAAGCCAGCTCAATATCCCATTGGATATTGATCTTTTTATATTTCCCTCTTTTCAGCTTCTGGATCCATCCTAATAAAAGGGTTAGACAGATCAGTGCCTCAATCCCCACTAAGAATTTTGTGCTCCTCCTGAAAAAGTAAAGTAATTCAAGATAAAACAGGAGTGTTGATTGTGGCCCAGCCCTTTTCCATAAAATCCAGTATTTCACCACTCCATACCTAGGCTAGAAGTTTTCCTTTGATTAAATCCCTGGATGCAGGCTCAGTTTGTGTGGGATGTAGCATGGAAATGCCACTCTCCAGGTGGCAAAATCTGAGTCTCCTGAAACTGGGTTGAACATCTTGGTTCGTGGTACTTGACCAAAAACAGCAGAAAGGCTGCAAGTTATTTTTAAGCTGGGAAAAAAATCCTAAGTAAAATCCTTTCTATAGGAGGCCATAATCATAAATGATGCCTCTGGATTAAAAGATTTATTAAATTCTCATTCATGAAGTTGTACCTTCATGGAAAGAGGCATCAAACACCACGACAGCAACTGAGTTTGTGCTGAAAAAGTGGAACAAAAGGGAACTCATAAAATCCTTTCCACATCCCTGTTTACACAGAAGTGGGAAGAAATGCAGCACCACCACTTTCACATGGCATCTCCCCTCAGCGTGCTGAAGAAATGCTTCCAAAGCAGCATTACCCAACTCCTGCTGCCCATTAGAGGCCAAGATCTAGGGAAAAAATCCCACAGAGGGTCTTCCACAAACCCACCAGGATTTATATTCCCATAGATACAGGCAGGAGGGAAGGGAAACAGAAAGAAGAGTTTATTTGCTACAGGCAAAGCATATTCACGGCAACAAAACACCAGAAATTAAAGGAGTTTGTGGGGCTTTTGTTTGGGTTTTTTTGCTGCTTATAAGTATCAGCTTAAGAGAGGTTTTTTTGGCTGTTTTGCAGAAAACTTCCTGCTTTCACTTTTCTACTCTTTCTAAAGCTTTTTATCCAGGCTATGATGGGGAATGCAAAAAATCAGGATACCCTCTTGTTCCCAGCACACACATTGATCCTCTTCTGCACAAACACACAAGGGCTGTGTTTTCTCATCACTAAATTTGATTTCCCTGTCTCCTACTTCTCAAAATTTAAATTATCCTATAACTGGAATATTGAAGGCCTGAGGAAATCCTGCAGAATCAAATATTAGGTTTTGAGTCTGTAGGATGAGGACTGAGATCTAAATACAATCAACACCTTTCAGGATGCCAAGAAGTTGCTGTTGGTGCTATCCCAGGATCACTTTGGTTGGAAAAGAGCTCCAAGGTCATCGAGTGCAACCTGTGACCGATCCCCAGAGCACTGAGTGCCACATCCAGTCATTCCCTGGACACCTCCAGGGATGGGAACTATGACTCAGGAGCTCAAATCAGGTCAGTCTCATGTTTATTTACTAAAACTCCTTTCAACAAATCATAGAATGACAATATTATCTTCTAATAGCTCTGTCACTAAAGCCAAGAAAGAGCTGGCACTGCTCATCTGTGCCTGGGATGATTTCAGAGGAAGATTTCCCTGGAAGAGCATCCCAAAACCTGACTTCAAACTTCCAACCTTGCCTCCAGCAGGCTCTGACCCCCTCAAATCTGGAGAAGATGACACTGAAACCATTCAGCTTGAACTCTGCTCTATTCCACAGCCAGCAAGAACACACCTTGGCTTGTTCCATGACACATTAACTCCTGCACAAACCATTCCTCCCCGGACATATCTAATCTGCATCACCTGATGGGCCAGAGTCCAACTGCAGGAGGAACAGGAGGTGCTCCTTGCTGTAGGAGGGCTGTAGGTACAGAAACTGCTGCTGAGGAGGCAAAGAACATCAAATACATTCTTCCATGTAACTGCAGCAAACAATTAAAAGGCATAATTAACTTCATTGACGAGCCATGAGCTTGTCTATAGAGATACCAGAGGAGAAAATGCTCCCAACTCAACAGCATCCAGAAGTGTTTCAAATATTCCCTTAAAAGGCAGGGAAAACAGGCAAAGAAACAAAGGTTTCTTTTTGAAAATAATCTGATTTTGCTACTTCTAGAAAAGGCAAATGTAGGAGTAGATGCAACAACTCTCTCTGCAGTTTGTTGCATTGACTTGTCACGTGAAAATGACCTTTTGTTATTATATTAGTGAGAAGTGACATCTCTGACCTCTCCAGGAGGATAATTTATAAAGATATTAACCTGTTTGCACATCCAGCAGTGGTTATGGATGGACAAAACACCGTGTGAAGAGGCCTCAGACACTGAAGTGACGCCAAATACTCTCTGCAAATATAAAGCTTCTGCTTGCTAAGGAATACTTAAATTGAATGTTGAGATTGAAAAAATCAAAGTTTAAATTTAAAATATTGAAGTGCTACAGAAAAAGGAAGATCCAATTCGAGTTGGGCTCATTTGGACCCTGCTCAGCGTCATAACAGGATCCATGTCCAGTTTTCTGCTGGTATCCCTTAAAACTAAAACTGGATGAGCAGACGACAGCTTTTCCATGGAAAAGGAAGGTGCAGCTGGGAAAAAACTAGTAAGCAAACAGAGCAGTTTTACTAGTTAGCAAGAAAGTCTTCTGGCTGGCTGCTCCCCCACAGGAAAACCCTGGAAATTAAAGTTTCACGGACAGAATGAAAAATTTCTGTCAGCAGAGGAAAAGCTCTCAGAACTGGAATTTTCCTGTGCGAAAAATAAGGGTTCTTCCAACATACAGAATATTTAAGATCCAAACCAACACATACCTCCACCATGAGTTCAGGTGACAAATCAATCCTGCTTTAATTGAAGAGCAAGACTGGAACCTATGAAGTGCAGTATTCCACAGGAAATAATTATACAGCTTTTTTTAAAAACTAAGGCCATGAGCTGAGTTTTGGCAGCCCAGAAGAAGCAATAACACGCTGGGGTTGTAGCACTCACCCCAAACAAATGAGGAATTTTCATGCCCCTGCTATTTCCTCACTTTGGCTGATTTTAGCTGCCAACTAAGTGACCTTCTTATGTTTCTCCAAAACACACGGATATTTAAAAAAAAAAACGCCTGTATATCTCAGCTTTTAACTGAATTCATGCATTTTCCTGAATGATCCTGTCAGCACTTCAGCCAACCACAAAAGTCAATCAATCTAAAGATGGGTTGTGCAATTTCCCTGGATTCAAAAGCTTCACTAAACCCCAAAGTGCCTGTGCTGGAGGCTGGAGAAAACTCCCATCTGGACAGGAAAATGTAAAACCCTGAAAGAGCCACTCAGCTGCTTTGAAAAAAATCGAGACATGGCTTCAAACACTGTTTTGAAGGGTTTTCTTCCCAAATCCTTGAGGCCAGGAGCACTTTGCCTCCCTGCTCCCTCCTGCCATGGCCACTGAGCACACAACTGCCTGACAAGTTACCGGTTTTTTTTCTTCTTTTCTGAGGCCAGAAAAAGTTTTTGCAGAATAAATTACCCAGAAAGGGCTGCTGGATTGGCCGTATTTGTGAAACAGCTCCTAAATCCGAGCACCAACACATGGCACTGAGCAGGTGCTGGGCCTGGGAACATCCAGCAGGATCTGCTGCTGAGATATGGAATAGTGCTCTGGGTGGAAAAAGTTATGGTATAGAGCTAGGAAAGGCTGCAAGAGTCTGAGATGAGGGACAGCCCAGCAACATATTCCTTAACTCAAACAGCTCTAGCTAAGCATAGCTGCAGCTCTTCAGGATATCAGGCAGAACACAGGGGAAAAGGAATCCTGGAGGATGGGGTTTAACACCATGGCATTTCCAAGCATGATTTTAGGTAAATATGTGCAACACTGAAGGTTGAAAGGTATCCTACAACGAATTCAGACATATCAGTCACAGTGAGAGTCTAACACGTGCTCAGATTTTGTGCCCTGGGGGCTGCATTTTTAAAAGATTCCAGGAATTTAATTTGCACACTGTATTTACTGCCTAATTCCACCTGGAACTGCAGCTAATGAACTATTTGCATACAAGTGAGAAGGGCACGTGTAAGTTTTCAATGCAGCTCTGGTCTTTGTTTGCTCAGGGATGCAGCCCAGTGACTCATTTTCCTTCTCCCAGTCAGCTCAGAAACATGGAGGAGAATTCCTGCAACAGTGACCAAAACCCCAAACTCTGGGGTGAAGGGCAGCTTCAGTAACCATTAACATCCAGCCTTGTGCAGGCAATTTAAATAAGCAGGCTGCCTGTGTTGAATTTATCTAACAAAAACATCTCTGAAATCAAGAGAAATGTTCAACTTCAGATATAAATAATTTTACTTTCTGGGTAAGCAAGACGCAATTGTATATTTAGTCTGGTCTTATCTGATGGAGTGCTTATTTTATTTACTATTCTTAGAGCACTTTTAAACAAAATGTTGGCTTTGTTTCTCATTCTTAAGAGAAGCTTTGCTCATCACAGAGAAATCTCCTGCTTTTCCCCAGAAAGGATTTTCTCTGGCACATAAAATTCCCTGAGCCCCCTCAAACTCAAGGTGAGCCTCATGATTAATTCTGATCTGAATGTTGTATTCACCTACAAAATTACACATGCAAAGTCAGTTTTCCGTGGAAAACTTTACTTTTTTTGCTAAAGTGCAGCAAAGCCCAGAAACCCCAGACTTCCCTAAATCCCAAAGATCACCAAAGGAACAAACCCAGTTCAGCCAAAGCCTTTGAAGTTTGAGGTCTGCACAGAGCAGCTGCTTACCCTGAGCTCAGAGAGAGGATTCAAACCTCAGAAAGGAAACCAGAACAGGGAAAAAGTGACACATTCAGGTGGTCACCACAGCTGGGGATCTGAGCTGGTGTTTGAAGTTCGGAGCAGTGTCCTAAATACCAATGGACAAATTGAGTCTCACAGCAACACACAGTGAAATAATGCACCAAAGCACCTTTGGGTGCAGCTTGAACGAACTACAGACCACCTTTGCTGGAGGTGAGGAAAACGGCAACTGAGCTAAGGCTGTTACTACCCATTAGTTTTCCTTCATCACCCACGATTTTATTCACTTAATGAATGAATAAAGCTGATTTAAGACCACTTAGCTAATCATAATCCACTGCTGCTCTATTAAAACACCCCAGCCCTCACTGCATAAACCCAATCCCAAGTGCATCCGATGAGGATTTGCCCAGCACAATTTCAACTTTTAGAGACCCCAAGGCAGGAGCTGAGTGCTACATATATAAATATACATTTCTCCCAACACAGAGGGGCTTGTTTCCCAGCCCGAGGGTGCAGTTTGTAACCATATATCGGCATGGCTGGAGCCCAGAGGGAGGGGACGAGGCCGCAGCTGCTCAGCCAACGTGCCCTGGCTTGAAGGGCATCTGGTGCTAAAACACCACAGCTCCAGGATCAGATGGCTCCAAGGATTCCTATCCCTACCCAAAGGAGTTAAGAGATTCCAGCTCCAGAGAAAATGCAGCATTTCAGTCCCCAAGGCAGATGAACCGAGCAGCTTGCCTGGTTTGGAAGGGCTGCTGCAGGCCAGCAGGGTTTAATGCTCCTGTAAAGAAGCACGTGCTGTTTGCTGCATTTTTGAGACTGGGCTCAGCACTGGAAACTCATGACTAAGGCTGCAATAACAAGCAGCAGCAAGGACAAAGTCGTGTTATAGCAGTTTCAATTTTTATTTTCTATTTTATTTGTTAACAACAAAAAAAATTCTCTTAGCATGCTATGTAAAAACACCAGACTAAGGGACTCATGTGGAATAGAAAAATCCTTGAGTACAGACAGTCTTGCCAAGAGCCACAAATGCATTCAAGTGCTCAGTTCAGTGAGAAACAAATATCCCTGCACAGCCACTTCTGTGAGGTTCCCCTTTTGTGGCAATTTTTGTGTCTCTGTTCTCAGGCTTCAATATTCTTGTTCCCTTTTCTACTTTTGTACAACTCATTGTTCCTTCTTTTTGGATGCCAGACAAGATTTGACCAGTGATTCAAAGAGAAGAAAAGTTCAAATTCAGCAGTTAAACTGATTTGGAGACACTACACAACTACTGGACAGCTATAACACATCTATGAGGCAAATACAGAAGGGAAAAGACCAAAGTAGATTTTATTTGCCAGGACAATGAGAATGCCCAAAAACTGAGCTAAAAAGAATGGAAAAAAACACCAGACCCCATCCACTAAAAAACTCAAAGCCCTGAAGCTCTGAAACTCCACACTTGCCAGTAGATCCTTTAGCAGGGCCTACAGAATGAAACAAACCCCCACTTCTAGCAAAAATTACTGTTTAAAGCTCTAGGTCCCCACTTTCTTTTGCAATAGCCGGATATTCAGCAAATCCCTGAACTATTTAATAACAGGAACAGGAGGGAATACAAACTTGGAGCTCTCCAAGCCACTGAGACCTATTTCATACCTGCTGTTTTTGCAGACAAATGCACTTATTACACTTTTCCTCGGACCTGTTCACAAGGGTGTGATTGCAAACAACTCTGCTGGAATGATACACCTGGAATAATTCACCCCCAGGAGTGGAAAACACAACAGGGAGAAACTCCAAAGGCCCTGTTGTGTTTTCTGCCATTTCCTTTCAGCTGGGGATATTAATGATGTAATTTTAGCAGGGCTGCCCCTCTGAGTGATGGTTAAAAATAGCACCCGCACCCTCCACTGATGAAATGCATCCACTCCAGGCAGGGAAGTCGTGCAGCACAGCAAGTCCTCTCCTTCTTTTTTCCAGGGAGAGATAAAAGAACAAGTCAGAAAGCAAATGAAACATTAACCTTTTTGCTTAGCATTTCTGCGCACCCAAGAAAGAAAATTTACTTTAATCAAAAGTATTGTCTTGCATAATTACAGCCTGTGACTCTCCAGCTTAAAAGAACAAGAGAAAATGAAATTAGAAATGAAAATTCAAAGCACTAAACAATGCCAAAGTTGACTATTTGTCTCCTCTACTTGTGTGGCACAAAGGAACAGATCTACCATATGGATCAGATCCACAACTCCATGAAATGCTGTAGGGAAGTACAAGGGACCATGTTCACATGGGTTTGGGGCAGTATCACCCCTCAAACTTCTCGCAATTCCCACTACCTGCAATCCCCGAAGGAGATTTCACTCTCAATTTACTCCCTAGAATCAGTCCAAGAACAGCTCCAGATGCTTCCCTTCCCCAACAGCTGTCCAGTCTCTTCATTCAGGTCTCAGGATCAGGCTCTGCTCTGGCATTTTCCAACACATGCCATTTATCAAAACTACATTAAGCTGCCATTAAACACAAGAACACAACTTCCTTTAAACAACCCCAAAATAACTGAATTAATGGACAGAATTCCACTGCTTTGACTCTTCTCAGCTTTGTTCTTTCATATTATGGAATGGTTTGGGTGGGAAGGGACCTTGATCATCGCATCCCACCCCTGCCATGGGCAGAGACACCCTCCACTAAGCCAGGCTGCTCCAAGCCCCGTCCAGCCTGGCCTTGGACACTGCCAGGGATCCAGAGGCAGCCACAGCTTCTCTGGACACCCTGTGCCAGGGCCTCCCCACCCTCAGAGCCAAGAATTCCTTCCTAATACCCCAATCCAAACCTATTTTCCTTCAGTTTGAAGCCATTCCCCCTTGGTCTGTCACTCTAGTTCCTGATGGAGCCCCTCTCCAGCTTCACTGCAGGTTGAACAGCCCCAATTTCATTTATTTATTATTTCTAATTCCCAATATCACCCGTTGTTCCAGTCCTACAATATCTGCTATCTTTTCCCTGCTGCAGTCTGATTCTTTCCAAAATTACAGCCTCCCATATCCGCAGAGAAAAGCCCCCCTGTGAAAATTCCAATGCTGACATCAAAGGCAAGCAAGAAACCTCAGATTTATTTTAAATACCCAGAAATTTTCAGGTCTGGACCCAAAAGTCTCTGAGAGATGACACCATTTTTAACTTGTATATTCAGATACCTGTAAAAACTCCAGGTACTTATTGAAAAAATTATTCTACTTTAAGCCTATTACCCTCAGCTTTTGGAGGCAAGAATTCATCTAAATGGAAAGGCAGATGGAAATGAAAAATATGCTTTGGAAAATGGGGGGATTTAGGAATAAACTGTTAAGGGAAGGCAAGGAACATTTACCAGCCAACAACTAACCAGCTGTAAAAGCTTCCTAAGCATGACACGCACCAGAAAATTGCCATTTAGTCATTAGTACAGTGGTGACAGTATGTAAAATGGGCAGGGAACCTCCTGATTTCTAGGAGTACATGTGAATCACTCCTATTTTCTTCTCTAAAGTGGCAATTTTTATCCAATTTCGTTTAAGGGATAGATAGGATAAGCAAGCCATTTCTTTGAAATTCTTTCCTAAATTCTTGCATGCCTCTGTTTAAGATGGCAGCAAAACGGGCTATTTCAGAACAGGCATTCCCAGATGTTCCAGGGTGCTGCATTCTGAAGGCACAAGGAACAGCTGAGCATTTCTGAACATTTCTCCCATCCCTCATTCAATCTGCAGGCAGCAGACATGGGAATGTCCAGCCCCACGGAGCCATTTCCCATCAGGTGGCAGCAGGAATGAGCCAGGAGGCAAAAATCAGCAGTTAACATTCACCTTCTTGGGTGGTTTTTTGGGGTTTTAGAGTCTTGAATTACATATTTGTTATCCTTCAGTAATTTCTTAAAATTCAAATTTCATCTCCTGCCTTTAATTAAGGATTTTTTCAGTAAAAATGCAGGTTTAAGCATTAGTTCCACCACAGGAAAAGCTCTCCCAACACCTTTTTTATTGCCTCAGAAGATGGGCTGCATGAAGCCACTGCCATTAAGATCTGAGAAAAACTGGTTTTCTCCATTTAATGCAATTTTAATTAAAAGCTGAAGTTGCTTTGTTGTTTCCATTACAAGGAGAAGGTCATGCTGCTGTTTCCAGAGCTGCTGAGGTAATGACCATTAATTTTACCTTCATTAACAACTCATGTGCCACTGAAGGCACTTCCAGGACTCCATAGGCATGGACTGGGAAATGGGAGAATCCTTCTAGGAATGCACATCCTACATATGGCCTCCAGTGCTTCTTGAAAGCCACGGAAAAAGGCAAATAATATGAAATGAGTTTATAATCTCACAGGAGATATTGATGACTACACTGTCCTTATCCAAGATCGGGAATGTGCCTGAGGTAAATTCTTGGCACAGATGGATTTACCAGCATCCTATTCTTAGAATTGAAATTTTTCAGAGTAGCTTGATTAAATCAATTATAAACAAAAGTATTATCCAGCTCCCACTGAAGCCAAACTGAAAGAACTTCGGAGTACTCCAAATTAAGTGTTCTTTGTCAAATCCTATTGTAGCAGAAAACTGCTCATTTCCTAATGTTTAATAAGGAAATTGTGTTGTCCAGCACACAAATCTTTATTTAACACAAGGATAAATAAAAGCAAGATGAGTGATGGGGCTCTGAGTGGCCTGGGCTAGTGGAAGGGGGCAGGAGTAGAATGAGATGAGCTTTAAGGTCTCCTCCAACACAAATTCTGGGATTCTATGGATTACCAAGGAGCAAAGCCTTATTTCCATGGATCCATGCTGTACCTCAGCTGTTCTTACCTCTCCTGGAGGAAGCATGAATGAGTCTCTTCTATCCAGACACAACTGTAAATAAAATCTCTAAATAGCTCTATCAAATTTGAATGAATTTAATCAACAGGCTCAGCAGTTAATTAGGTAGGGACCAACAGCTGCCCAAGCAGAGTGATTCCACCTCTTTACTGAGGAAAAACAAGCAGGAAGTCCAAACAAGACTAAAGTTAGAGAACCAATCAGCAGCTTCAGGATAAGGCCCTCAGGTAAACACATCATACCCATTATTTTAGGGGAATATGTGATCAAGGCATATGGTGTAGACACAACTAAAACTGCTCGGAGGAAATGAAAGAATCCTCTGTGATACGAACTCCAAAAGAGCCACGTAACACACAGAGCATCACTTTCCACTGCAGCTCTTGGCCAAGGGGTGACCTGGCAGTCCTCCCTGTGGAGCACAAAGGGAAGGAATCGGGGCCATGGATTCCAAACCTCAGGCAGAAGCATTTTCAGATTGGCACAGAAAGGTTGTGACAGGTGTTGCATGAGCAGACAGCCAGCAGCCAACTTCCCACCCAGTTAGAGGAGTGTCCATGCTCCCTCCCCTCCCTTTCTACCCTATTCAGCCACCCCAGATCTCTCCTGACAAGGCTCATTACCGGGAAAAGGAGGCAATGAGGGTGACAAAGAAATGCTGACTCCAACCTCGAGAGAGGATAAAAGTTAACTTATTAACAGTTGACAACATCAGTTTGCCAGAGCCCAAGTGCAGCCCCAGGAGTGAGGAGCTCCACTCCCAGCTCTACAACAGCCCAAGGATGGGCCACTCACCCTGGCTTTGGGGACATAAAATGGGCTTCTGTAAGCAGAGGACAACTAAACTATCAGTAAAAACTTGAGGTGAAATGCAACATTTCTGAATTTTTTTTAAACCCTAAACTTGAGTACTGTCTTTATTGCAAAATCAAACCTCCAACCTGAACTGACCTCCCAGCTCCAGATTGAGCAACGTGATTTATCCATCATCAAGAAATTCCTTAACATACAATAATCTTCTAGCACAGGGGAAAATATGCAACATCAAAACATGTTTTTTGGAGCACACTAATCCTCGGCTTTGACTTCTAGAATTCACTCTAAATACTTGATACTCCTCAGACAACTCATGTGGCAGAGACAGAAGGTCAGGAACGTGGTGCCTGGTGTGTGATCTCAACCTACACTGCTCAAGTTTAGAAGCAGAGCTCTCCCTTCAGAGGCAAAATGAACAAGGACATACACAAACAGCTGAAAAATTATATACAGTTGGGAGAGGGCGATTTTTCCTGAAGTATTATCATAGCCTAAATATTTCTTTAAGCCCTACCCTACCAGTAGTTGACCCAATATTGTTTGAGATGATGTAGTTACTTAAAAATAGAATAATCCAGCTCCATGACTGATGCAGAACAAGGCACTCTAATGTCTGGACCTGAACAAAACTGATTTCAGAGCTTTTTATTTCCTCCCCCTGTGTTTTCTGCCTGCCTTCAGCAGACTGAACAACTGGTGTCAAACATTTCAAGAGGAAAAGGCTGTCGATCGCCATTAGACTGCGAGAGCTCCTGCAGCCTGGTTTCTTATGGAAAAAGAATGAGTCAAGGAAGTGGGAGACAAAAAAAGGTGCAAGACCGTACAAACACATTTTGCCAAGGAAAACAGAGCGGCAAAAATAGTGGCGAGAAGTTCTGGAAGGCTGACATCACACATTTCTGCTAACTATTGTCATGAAATAACTCAGACACCAACGTTTGCTGCACGTGCCAACCACCACAACCCACCTCCAACTCATCCCACCTGGGCTCAACAGGAATGCTGCAAACAGGGCTGTATTTACATCCTAATACTGATTGAGAATTAAATCAATACATTCCCGAGATGCATTTAGAGCTCGTTTTGCTTCATGTCCACAGATTTTTATCCAGTCATGTGCTATTCCATGTATTTATCTGAGCCTGGGACGCATCAAGGCTTTGCAGGACCTTGTGTGTGGACTCAGAGTATCCCTTCAATTAAGCAATTGGTTTTCCTGTGCTCAGCAGAGCTAAATGGGGATGAGATTGTAGAATCAAGCCTCCTGCCCCCATTTTCCATCTCAAAGCTTTACTCCTCACTCTCCAGCAGCGGCTTGTGCCTATCCTTAGATCTCGTGTTGCAAGAATTATGATTCAGCTTCACTCTATAAGGATCAGATTTCAACAGTTGCCTCATTTGAAATCAGGCTGGCGTGGAGACAATTTGGAGGGTTTTGTGTGGCAACAGCGGAAAGGCAAGATAAATATACAGGAAACACAAGAATAGGAGAGTTTCTGTCACTTTGCAGAAAATGAGACTTGTTCAGTCGAGGAAATCATTGGCCAGGCTGCTCTGGGGAGGGACATGGGAAGTGCCACCTGCAAAGGGTCAGAGCAGGGATGAGCAACTTCAAAACCCCAACAAAGAGCTTCCAGTGCAGAAAACTTCACCCAGAGGCTGTGACCAATGAGGATTTTACTCAGCCCCGAGAGCTGTGACAGGATGAAGCCTGCAGAGTCTCTGTACTGGGATGTTTGTAACTTATGTTGTCTTTATTATAAAGATTCTTTTGTTCTGCACTTCAACATCTGGTCTAATGCACTTCATTCCTCTGTGCTTTTGGAAAATATGCTGTGGTCACTGACCATGTTTAATACATTGCTAAAATATGTCACATGCAGAGAGCAGGACTTGCCTCCAGTGCTATCCACCTAATGGCCAAATCCTTGGAACCTTACAGTAGAAGAGTAATTAACGACATCTCTGGAGCATGGAAAATTCCTATTGCTTTTTTGAACAAATAAAAATAAGCTGATTTTTTCATTCAGCTGTGATAACCGTAACTACTCTCTTTTGGGAATTACCCCAACTCTACAACTACAGGCTTGTTAAAAATTAGCTCTGTGCATGGGGCTTCCCATGGGTCACATAGCTCCTCCTGAACTTTGGAATAAAAATGGAATTTCCTGAATTTTTCTTTGCTACCAGCAGAGGATTGCCTGCAAAACAAAATAGTGAAAAGCAATTTTAACTCGTGACTTTTTTCTTAACCACCTTCCTACTGGGAATGGCTCGGGAGACAAAAAATGCCCAACCTTTATTTGAATTTATTTTGTTCAAGTGGTGTTAAAACCACTATTAAAACCTGACTACATTGTAGGAACAGTGGGAAGAGGGACAGAAAGCAACATATCCCCCCTGGAATTTTAATTATATGTAATTCAAGAATCTGTGTTTATCTCTGTTCTGCTTGACCAGTGAGATCTGTCAGTGCCTCAAAACCTGTGAACAAGCCTGCCTGCAGCTTCCAGCACAACAACAGCCAGGTCCTGAGAACAGGGAAAGCCTCCACTTCCCAAAGTTACCTCCAGTTAAAACAATTCCACGTATGTGAAAACGGCTTTGAACAGCCCTAAATCTCTGATCAAAATAGGAATAAAAAGCACATTTTACACTGCATGTTACAGTTGCTGGTTTTCATGAGAGCTCCACATCCTTCTCTCAGAACCCATCTGTATTTTTTTTTTCCCCAACTTGCATAGGGCAAATTTTTAAACTTTATTTTACAAAAGAAAAGCCCAGATAGAGCACAGATCCCCAAAATGTTTATGTGTCAGCAGGTACAGGAGCTTCCCAGTGCCACAACTTTTACTTTGCAGCAACGTCCACCTGGTTTATCCCATTTTACCACTGATATGTACACAGGGACAAAGGGGTTTAGCCTGGAGAAACAGCATGAAAAAATGGAGGAATTTTGATAAAAAACCAAGAGTTTGCTGGTCACTACTCTCAATAACTTGGGTATTGCAGCATGGATCCAGCACCTGGGCTAGTGGAAGGTGTCCCTGCCCATGGAATCAGACAATCTTTAAGGTCCTTTCCAATCCAAATCATTCCATAATTTCTGATTTAATGCCTGACAGTGCTCCCACAGCGAGCTGGGCCTCTGGGGTAAAAGCAAAGGTTTGTGCACTTCTCAGGCTGACACTCCTGTTATAAATTCATTTCCTGAGGCAGCACAATTCTGGTGAAATTATTCCCAGGTATTTGACAAGTCTCTGCATGAAGCTGTACGAACATTCCCAGCTACCACTTCCAAGTGCACACACACTGCCACTGAGAGGATGCAGCAAAATGCTCCTCTCTTCCCGCCTCTTTCCCATGTACAAACTCAAATATTTGATGCCAAAAGTGGTGGATTAAGGAAAACACAGTCACTGAGAGCTTTCAGGTCCAAGCTACTACAACCCCCAGCCACTGTTCAGCTGTGGAGAGGAAGTTAAATACTGACATTTCTCCACATCAGGATTAAAACATTCCCTGGGTTAATACAAACTGTCTCTAATCCAGCTAAGCACAACAAATACTGCACCTTTCTCATTTTTCTTTTCTTTCTCATGTTTCAGCTAGAGTCTTTTTAACTGAGACACTTCCAGCTCAAGGGCTTTGCCAGGAGAGGAATGATGACCTCGGGCAGCTCATTACTTCTGGGGAGAAATCCTGTCCTGTCAAGCTGTCTGAAACCAGTCTCACTAAAAAATAACAACATGAAAGTCAAGCATCCCATGCTTTCATGACAATTTTATGTGCTCCAGGTTAACAAGTTAGTGGGTCCTGCTAGATTAAGAACTGTGTTTGCTATGAAAATGAGGAATATAAGTCAGTAACACTGGATTCAGGCTGGCAAATAATCCTAAATTGCACTCCAAGCTGAAGAAACAGAACTCCCAGGCAGATCATCAAATATCAAGGAGAATTCAACACTGCTGGTGAAGCAGAAAGCAGAGTATCAGTATTTGTTCCACACCCCCTTTTCCCAACTATCTCTGAGGCAGTCTGTAAATTAAACTGAACACGAGGCAGGTATTCTATAAGAGAAAAACAGATCAGAGGAAAACCTAATTAATTTTCACAGCGCACCATGACTAATCTTAGCATATATGGTACTGGAATAGCAATCACTGAGTACAAATGAAAACAGTGTTGAACCCTGTCCTATTTTTAACCAGATGAAAGCCACAAACCCAGCCATGCTTCTGCTTAGTGCTGCGTTTTCTTCCACCCTGATGGTTTTTACAGCTGGAGAAATGGCTACTTCCAGCATTACTGTGCTGTAAAAATTACTGCTCCTTACACGTCTGGGATTACAGCGGAGTGTGTCACAGAAAAGGAGGGCTGGTGGAGGCAAGTCAACATTTCTTGGGACCTTTAACCCTTTCTGAGCTGTATCAGATCTTCTGAGTGAAGATGTGCTTTGAAATTCTTCAATTTCTGTGGTATCAAACTGTATTTGCAAAGTTCTGTAGGAAGGCAGTGGCAGAGAACAGAACTCAGAAGACAAGTTCCAAATTAAAAAATTTAGATGGTGGATGACAATATTTTTAATGATATTTGAAGGCAACATATGAGGGCAGATATTTCCCCTGATTAATTCTGCCCTACAAGGCTCACAAAAGTTGCTCTGCACAAAGAGCAGCTCCCAGTTCAAAGACTTTCCTCATTTACCAGTGGGTTTTTTAATGCATTAAATAAAAATACTGTTAGTCACATTTAACCCAGACATTTTCATATTTGCAATCAGAGCCTGGAGTGTGGAAATGGAATAATTAACCCTGATTTGCTAAGCCCAGTTTTTAGCCAGGTCAGCATGCAATATAGCATTACAAAAACCAGATTTATTTTGCAACAGAGAAAGGTGCAAGATCTCTCTCCTATCTTCCACTTCTCTTCCCTCAGTTTCTCACTTTGGAAAGCAAGAGGAAGGTGGAAGTGGCAATCAAACTGTTTAAATGTCTTTTCCCTTGGAGCAACGCTCAACACCGCATGCTTTATCCAAGAAATAACCTGGGGAGTGGTGGAACGTCCAAGATACTCACTCTTGGAGAATATTTCATGAGAGCTAAGCTGGTATTTCAAAAGAAGGTGTTTCAAAGCACCTTCTTGCTTATTTCCCAATGGAAACAAGCAGGATACTCCTCTCTTGCTGGCCATTTCCCCCTGACACACTCATACTTCCTACAAATCCTTCTGGGACTTCCTTTGCTCAACCCAACCCAGAAGTAAAGCAGCAAAATTCCAGCCTCCAATCCCAGTGAAAATAAAGCTGAGTGCCACCAAGGATCTCAGTTAGTTCCCCACTGGAAGGAGGCATGAGGGAAAGGACACACCTTTGGAGTGTTTCCCCGAAGGCCTCTTGGGTAATGACTCCTCCATGGAATGTGTGGATGTATGGAGCACATTTTCCAAACTGTTGCTGACACTGTTGATGGGGGTCTCGGACCTTGGAGAGACCTGGAAAGAAAAGTACAAAAATGCATTAAAATAAATGGAGGGAATACACAAACATCACACCTTCTCTGCAGTGAGGGATCCTCTGGGAAGGCAGTCAGGACAAGTTGGCTTCCTTTAAAACTGAGGGTGTTACTCCTGATATTCCCCAAGTAACAGTTCAGGGAAGTGGTTTCAGTCAGCAGCTATTCACAAACTGAGATTATCTTGGCTAATCTAAAAAGCTACTTAACAGCATAATTCTTTTTTAAACAATAGTCACCCAGCAGTCAATTGGAGAGAGATTGCAAGACCTTTAACCTCTGCACACCACAGATTTTAACTTTTCAACAAGAAAACTGGGGAAAAGGGCTCTTGGAAAATTTTAATGTTACATCACTGTGCTGGGTTTGGGTGGGGTAGAGTTAATTTGCTTCATAGTAGCTGGTGTGAGGCTGGCTTGGATTTGTGCTGGAAGCTGTGGATAACTCAGGGATGTTTTGGTTACTGCTGAGCTGGGCTTACACAGCCAAGGCTTTTTTGGGTCCTCACTCCACTCCACCAGCACAGAGGCTGGGGGGGCACAAGGATTTGGGATGGGACACAGGCAGCCAGCTGAGCACAGCTGATCCAAGAGGTATTCCAGGCCCGTGGCATCATGCTCAGTATGGAAAGCTGGGGGAAGAAGGAAGCAGGAGCCATTTGGTAACCCCAGTACTCTTCCCAAATCACCACGACCCGTGAGGGAGCCCTGCTCTCCTGGGATGGCCAAACCCTGCCCATCCACAGGAAATGGGGAATCAATTCCTTTGCTTTCCTTGCATGTGGGACTTTTGTTTTCCCTATTAAATTGTCTTGCTTTTAACCCAGGAGTGTCCTCACTTTTACTCTTCCCACTCTCTCCCCATCCTGACGCCAGGGGAGCAGGAAGTGGCTCCACGGGGCTCCATTACCTCTCCAGGGATGAGACTCAAGGCATTCCCAAATATTTCCACACAGATTGGAATGAAAAATTCTTAGCAAAACCCTGATTTTCTTGTCTTTGCCATTTAATAACCTGTTATGATCATATTTCAATGGAAACTCCTATACTAACAGTGCCCAAGCAGAAGGTTTCAGCATCAAAACAAAAAAAAAGGTTTAAGAACCTTGAAGAGGAAAAGATGCATTAAAGAAGAAGTTCAGACCAACAAAAACACCCCTAGTAACTACTCAGAGTAACTGTGTGACTTGAAATTCAATTGTTACATCTGGAATCAACCTGAAATGCTGGTAGGGAGAGCTGTAATTAGAATTTCACATGGATTTTAGCCTGGCGCAAATCATAGGAGAAAATGTGCATCTTGCCATAACAAAATTAGTTCTCCTTCACTCAGGGTAACTCAATACCAGCAGCCCCAGGTCCCTGTAAGGGAAAAGGCTCCCTCAGACGCTGCTAACTTGACACAGTGCCCTGAGTTGGGACAATTTCTGCAGCAAACAATACTTTGCACGCCCTCCCATTCCATGTTGCCGTCAGTCAGCACACACAATGCAGGTCAGAAATAGCACAGCCCCACTCCATACAATTACCTATTGTAAGCTCCATTTTAAGACTGACATTTATAGATTTATACACACTTTAAGGCAGCAGAACAAGTGAAAGGCTCTGTATAGTTGACATCCATTAAAAAAGCTTCTATGTGTAAAGAAATCAATCCAGAATGGCAGATGGATGTCAAGAGAAAGGAGGGTTACAGGCAGCTGCTTTCCTTTTCAGCACTACTTCTTGATTAAAAAAATAAAGTTTATTTTATATATATAAATGCAAAAGTATTATATTTATCTAATTATATACTATTTCTTCAGCACAGCTTCCCTCCAATAACAGAACTTAACACCAAGCTTTCCCTTAGACCAACCATTAAACTCCAAGCTCAGTGGGAGGGTGGGGAAGAGTTTAAATTTCCTTGCCAAAGTCAGTCTTTAGCAGAGCTTATCTCACACAGCCTCTCTCCTGGAGCACATTAAACTCTCCCTCCAGCCCAGGGCTGCTGGGAGGAAGTTCCAGAGGGCTGAGCACCATCCTCCTGGCAAAGGGACAGTGCAGAGGAGCAAGCTGGGAAAGGAGCTCAGGCAGGGCTGCGTTATCCTGGACAACCAGGTTCCAAATATTCGGAACAATCAGAAATACAAACACTCAGAATGCTTCAAACTGAGTAAGAGCAGCCACACAGCTCCAGAAAAATCTCTGAACAAGCAGTTTGTTACAATTTATTGCCTCTTATCTTGTATTCCCTCCTCTCCACTCTCCTTACAACAAGCATCGCGTGCAGCTTATAATTTGCATTTTGTTTATACATAACCTCCATTTTTTTTCCATAAAGATTTAATTTTCCTAGACTCAGTAAGGATTAATTTAGCCCATATGTCTTGCCTGCCTGAGCTCATACTATCTGATCCCGTCGCACATCAAAGCAGTTCCAAATTGGCCTAGAAAAATCACAAAGCTCTGATTAGTTCCAAATGGAGCACTTTGTTAGGGAGCTGAATGGTGTTAGAACCACTGAATCCCACTGCTTAAAGCTTCCATTCCAAATTTTGAAACAATTTTTTCCACTGACTTAAACATCACGATAGTGCAACGGCTTGGATTTGTTTAGGGAAAGTGAAATAATGAAAAGTGGTTTGCAAATCAAAGTTTTAGTTCCAAAATAGTAACAGCATTTTTTTTTATCCTTCTTTCTTTTTTTGTTTTTTTTTTAAACTTGAGGCCAAGCCAAACAGAGGAACAATAACCCATCAGCTCAGAACTGCAGGAGATATTGCTCTGGGAGGGTTGGGAGAAACACTGGAAAAAGCTTTACAGGAAGGACCTGTCCAAATTCAGCTGTAGAAACTCAGCATCAGGTAAATTCAGGAAGGAATGGTTTCCAGATATATCTGAACACTCCTGTATTCCCCAGTTTGGGCTCAGCACAAACAACTACTCAGGAGAAACTGGATTTGGAATAAAGAACAAGGCATTCCAGGGAGATAAGGATTTGGAGAAGCAGAGAGCAAATCGCTTTGGACCTTTTAGGAGCTGTAACATCTCTGAGAAAGCCAAGATGCCATTAAGGAATAAACATCTGCAGCTCAAGAACTGTTCAAGGCTTGTTTTCTGAGGCAGTAACAGGCCACAGTGAAGATGGATAAGTTGGCATCACAGGAACCAGGAATGTTCAGGCCATACATCATAACAAACCACAGGAATGACATTTTATAAATGCAGAAAAAAACTCCATGAATCATTCAAGGTCTAAGAAGAAACAGCATCAGACCTTTGAATAAAAGGCTTTGGATTTTTCTACAGAAATTATTTGAGAACATCAGCAGAAACAGTCCATGAAGAGCAATCAAAACCAGCAGCAAGCCCAGTGTTAAATATTCTCCACTGTGCCTGATTTTACCCCCAGCATAGCATTTCCTGGAGGGCCAGGGAGAAGGAAAACTCTCTGATGCACCTCTCCATAGCTTCACTGCATTGTTCAGAATTCCTTTCACACGCCAGTGGCCTGCAGGCTTCTTCAATGCCTCTAAAACCTGCAACTGGGTGCAGAAAAGATTCTCAAAACTATTTTTACTCCACTCTGATGTTGCATCTTTGATTGGAGCAAGCTGGTCTACAGGAAGGTGTTGGGGGGTTGGAATGAGATGAGCTTTAAGGTCTCTCCCAACCTTGATGATCCTGTGATCTTTTGATCTGCTCCCTCCATAGCAAAGCATCTGGCTCCCAGATGGACTTCTGATTTTCCAGATGCAAACACTGCTGTCTTCTGCGTTTCAAGTTAAAGCCAGAATTGAAAATAACAAAGAAAATTGATCACTGCTTAGTGACTGAGGCTCAGAGTGAATTCTTCTCTGCCTCATTCTCTGTTGCAATGATGACAGGATCAAAATTGGTACCAGCTACTGAAAAGTGGATCCTTCCCAACACAGATTATTCAGAAGGATCACTAAATGCTGCCCTCCAGTCCTCCACCCCCAGGAGTTACCAGGAAGAGAAACAATTGCTTTGACCCAGGGGTTATTGACAAACATGCCAAGGGAACAGAATTCATTGCCAGAATTCTACCATTATCCCATTTTTCCCATTTTCACCTGCCATCATCCAAACCCAACTTTTTTCCCCCCAGAGTGAAGTGATTTCCTTTCCAGCACCAGAGAGGTCCTAACAGGCTCAGATCTTCTTGGGACAGCAAAAGCAGCTCTAGAAAGCTCTCCCAAGCCCTCAATCCATCAAAAAGCACATAGCAAAATAAGCCCAGGTTCTTCCCACATGTGGTGCTGCTCTTGCAGCCACTGCTGCCTGAAGTGGCTCTGTCCCAGACAGTGGGAGCCACTGTGGAAAATGGTCAATCTGGGAAGCTGGGTAACTGTTGGCTTTGCTAACATTCAATACAGCAAAGTCTTTCATAAAAATAACAGGACTGATAGGAGTCAAACTTAATGTGGTCAGAGTTTTACCAAAACAGCAATTATCTGTTCCTTTGAAAAATAAACAGAGCACAGAAAATACATGGTTTAATAGCAAAGTATTTGCTGACTTAGTTTGAAGTGGAGCCAAAAATACTAAAAAAAAAAAAAAAATCAACGCAGCCACTACCCAAAGCACCATGGACACATGGAACAATGACACAGGATCTGAGGGAACAAAATATGGATTTTTATACCTAGTCAGGTAAGAAATGTAAATAATGTATTACACAGGAAAACAAACAATATATAGGAGCAAAGAGTGAGTTAAGTGAGGTCCTGGAACTCCAAGCCACACATTCTCCCCCTGATCACACAGGAAAAGTTGTCCATGTTTTCAGCAATGGCCAATGATAAATTGAGAGTCCCACAGAGAAATGCTTCTGTCCATCATACTGGCTTTGGAATTCTCCTTTTAAAAAGGTGGTTTAGCCATAAACTGCCCTCCAGGAGCAGGTAACATGTATAAGTGAGCTCAGGAATGGGAACAGTGAATCCAGGGGGTAAAAACCACTCAGCTCCTGTCCTGGCAGGTTCATATTACTGAGTATTAACAGCAGCTTACTTGAGGTTAACACCAAGGTCTTTAACATGGTGCAATCCTGTTGGCAACAATGCTCCAGGAGAAGTTTGATGGCAAGGATATGGCCCCTGCAAGCTCAGGCAGAGAAGCTGCTGATTCCCATCAAAGGGGCAAACTCAGGTTTTTAAATAATTTTAATAAAAATGCCTTGCTAACACTCAGCTGTCAGTCTGACACCACATGATATTATTGATCAGGCTAAGTCCAAGCCAGACACAAGAGCAACCAGTGCAGGGATCTGGAATTCCAAATCCACTGAGACAACCCCAGGAGGAGCAGAACTGAGCAAACATCTTCCTCTTGGTAGTAACAAGTCATCAGTCTGCCCAGCTGCTTGTGAAACCACCGCCTCAGGCACCAGTCCTGCATTTACTCACATATCCAAACACCTGACTGTTCTCCCACCAGAAGAAGAAAATTCCAACCTTCTCCTTTGGAAAATTCAAGCTCTTCCATGAGGACGTTTAAGAAGTGCTCACAAACAGCCCCTCACTTTCCACATACCCAGTAAAGTGCTCATCACTTAAATTTACACACATTCAGTTGCTTTGTTGGACGTGGATGCAACTGGAAGTGTTTGGTTTGTGCTAGAAATTCAAGCGGTTCCAACAGCCTGAAAAAGCTGTAAGAGCCAGGTGCCTCCATGTTTCAACAGCTACAAAATCCACCTATTCTCCTAGAGAAGGAAAACAAAGGGTGAAGAGGCAATTCACAGGGAAATGGGATAATGGATAATAGATCAGATGGTTTTGTCCTGGGAGACTCTCTGGAATGAAATGAGGCATGTGGTACTTAAACACTACGGGACAATCACGCACCTGCTCCAAGGCTCCTTATGAATTCAGGAGAACAGATGGACCAAAATAAGTCTGGGTTGGATTTTATAGACTAATTTCCACTAAAAACCCTTTGCTTAAAGAATTGTGAACACTGGTGGTAATAATAGGAACATAAATGTACCATAGAATTACTGAACTCATCAAATCTGAATTTTACAAACCAATCATTCAAAGCACCTCAAAATCAAAACAAATCCCTGCTTATAACCAGACCTTGGAACAGACACTGCTGCTCCACATCCCAGCGCTGATGTGCAAATGTGACCCTGTTTCTTCCCGATGCCACTAAAAGCTAACCACCCCTCTCTTCTGCAACAACTGACAAAAAAATTATCTTGACAGGTCACAAATCCACTGAATTCTATTTCTCCCTCCTTCCCCTTCTCAATATTCACTTAAGTAATGGCTTGAGTGTAATAAAACTACTCAGAACCATGGAAGCACAGAGTCATTAAGGTTGGAAAGGACCTCTGAGACACCAAGTCCAACCATGATCACCACCAAACCATATCCCCAGGTGTCACATCCACACGTTTTTTGAGCACTTCCACAGATGGTGACTCCACTACTTCCCGGGGCAGCCCATTCCAATGCCTGAGCACCCTTTCCATGAAGAATTTTTTCCCAATATCCAGCCTAAACCTCCCCAGGAGCAGCCTGAGGCCGTTCCCTCTCCTCCTGTCCCTGTTCCCTGCCAGCAGAGCCTGACCCCCCCGGCTGCCCCCTCCTGTCAGGGACTTGTGCAGAGCCACAAGGTCCCCCCTGAGCCTCCTTTGCTCCAGCCTGAGCCCCTTTCCCAGCTCCCTCAGCCTCTCCTCGTGCTCCAGACCCTTCCCCAGCTCCGTTCCCTTCCCTGGACACACTCCAGGCTCTCAACGTCCTTCTTTCTTCCACTTATGGTGATAAAAGAAGACGTGTATCGGAGAAGAATTCATAAAACACGTGACAAGCGTTCACTTTCACTCTTTATCATCAGGAATTGGGAGGTCTGTAATTCAAATTAAGATCTTGCTCTTCAGTAACTGATCTGATTATTTCTGGATCACTTCAGCTATTCACAAAACCCCTGAAGCCCTGTATTGGCCTGAACACCTGTTAATAGGTTTATCCCTTCCAATTCTGATTACTGGATAATTATCCCAATGGAATCAATGGAAAAATTCGGGTTCAGCATGAGGCAATAGCAAGGAATTTAGAAGTTAGCTATTAGAAACCCCATGCAAAGAAACACAGATCTGAACCATATCAACATCCTTTTGCTCGAATTAATGCCCATTTCAAACGTCAGGAGGGAACAGCTTCAGTTCAACTGGCTCCAATTCTTTTGCCAAAGACTGAAGTCAAATTTGAGTGGAAGCGTGACAATGGCTCTCGTTTCCACAGACAAATTAGATCCAGCATTTCTATAATAAAATTCTGTGGGCTCTGAGAAATCTTATGTATGTTCTTGGGACCATATTTGCTTTCTTTAGGGATTAAAAGCACTCCAGTGCAAGTAAATGGACAGTGGAGTATTTGAATATTGAAGATGACAGAAGAAGCCAAGCTCTGCCCTGCCAGGAAGAGGCAGGGCTGTATCTACTGTCACTGAGGGTGACAGGATCTCAGTTTTAGCAACTCAAACATTACAAACCCACTCAACCAAATGGTTGAACACTTCCAAACAAGGCTGCTGTTCAGCACCTTTGAAGTCAGCCCCTGGAATGCCTGTGAGGTGTGGTTAACTGCTGCTGGCTCTGCCTCTCCACCCAGGATCTGCTGCAGGATCTCCTCCAGCTCGTGCACTGATTCCATTAAGACAGTTTGGATCTGGTACAGTCCAAAACATCCAACACCTTCCAACAGAAATCTTTAGTCCACAAGAATGAGGCCCACTTCAGTGTTGCTTCACTGACGACAACTAACAGTTACGAGGTAATTAGTAGAAAAAAGAGTGAATTAAAAGAGTGAAGTGGAATGCACTCTTAAAACAAAAACTTCATTCAGCCCATGCAAAAATAAATGGGAAAACAGTTCATGGAAAAAAAATCATCATTATTAGCTCAACACACATTTTTTTGGCTGCTCTGTCCCTGATGTTTGGACGCACAGTGCATTTCTCAGGCAAACTCGTTTAGGTTCCTAAATTCAAGGTCAGCACAGAACATATGATTAGGCAAAGTGAATTTGGTGCTAATTAATATTGTTACTACCCAAGACCATTGTCTTCTAAGGATTCCTTTATATGTAAAGCTCATTTCTGAAAATATTACAGGTTTGAGACTGAACCACTTCAAATTTCGAACAAAACCACAAGTAAGAAAAGAGCCAGAAGTGGAAGCCTCACATTTTTTAAGTGGAATATCAAGAGGTATGTGCAATCCGTGTTTCCTGGAGTACCCAAAATTCTCACAGGATGTGCAAAAGACATGCAGGGCTTGGCAATGTCACCAGCTGGAAGCTACAAGACCTATCCCTACAGCTCCTGAGGTTGGATTCATATGGTTTGGAAAGCGAGAACATTCTGAGATAGCAACTCCTGGTATCAGTGAGTAAAATACCTCTAATCCCAGCCAGCAACTGCTCTTAACATGGTCATCTGCTAAATCCATAAAATACCCGTAAAGAGGCTAAAAATTAAGTTTGTCACGATTTATTCTATCCCTATAAAGCTCAAAAAAAAAAAAAAAAAAAAAAGCCATAAAGGCAGCTGACATAGATCACTTAATAGCTGCATTGGTTTCTCTGTGAGGGCTTGAGGACTCAGTCTCAACCCAGCAAGTGATGGTTCTTTATAACTCATCACTCCATTGGTGAAATAAAAATATCAGAATATTTCTCAATGGAGTTATGTCCATTCATGCTCCTGAGACAAACAGTGCAGACAGGTGAAGGTGTTTGAAATGGATCCCTCAGGGCAACTCCACAGCTCCCAATATACAGCCTTGAGTTATTTAGAAGTTTCAGAGGAGCCTATGGAATTAGCATGAGTGAAAAATAGCACCTTATGCTATACACTTGAAATAGCCATTGATGCAGTATTTGGAAGCTGACTGGGCAAGAACCCTCCTTCCCATTCACAAGATTCCAACCCGAAACAGCCGCATAACCACAGTGTCACTGCCCCTGATTTCCCTTCAGCTGCAAACAAACTGCACTCAGGGTGACTATTTCTGACCCTGCCTCTGCAGCTGAACCCACAACCAGATCAGAATCATCATCACAGAATTATGGAATGGTTTGGGTTGGGAGGGACCTTAAAACTCATCTCATTCCAGCCGCTGCTGTGGTTGCTCCAAGCCCCATCCAGCCTGGCCTTGGGCACTTCCAGGGATCCAGGGGCAGCCACAGCCTCTCTGGGCACCCTGTGCCAGGGCCTGCCCACCCTCACAGGGAACAATTCCTTCCTAATATCTGATCTAAACCGATGGCTCATCACCCTGACTGCACTGAAGGGCTCTTGTCACAGCAGAGCAGGTGCTGAGTACCCAAAGCATTCTCTTATTTCCCTGGTTTTACAGCACGATCTCAATGAGGAGAGGAAACAACTCCAGGAAACCGAGTGAGAGATTCACGAATAACTTCCCTAGTTCTGAAGTTCTGTCCTCAGAGTTACTGCCAGTAGAGCTCTTGAGAGGAAAAGTCCATGCAGAGATTCATATTATGATGTCCAGTATCCATGTAGCTCACAGAATCCAAGCTCACATTTGTGTTTCCACCTGCCATCCACTCCAGCAGAGAATCACAGCATCACTGAGGTTGGAAAAGACCTCCAAGGTCACTGAGTCCAACCTGTGCCTGATTCCCACCTTGTCCCCAGGCCAGAGCACTCAGTGCCACTCCAGTCCTTTCTTGGGCACCTCCAGGGATGGGCACTCCAAACCTCTCTGGGCACTTCCAAGGCCTGAGCTCCCTTTCCATGGGGAAATTCCTGCTGCTGTCCACCCTGAGCCTCCCCTGGCCCAGCCTGAGGCCGTTCCCTCTCCTCCTGTCCCTGTTCCCTGCGAGCAGAGCCCGACCCCCCCGGCTGCCCCCTCCTGTCAGGGACTTGTGCAGAGCCAGAAGGCACAGGGGGGATTGCTGGGATGTCCTGGGCAGGACCAGGAGCTGGATTCAATGATCTTTGTGGGTCCCTTCCAATTCAGGATATTCCATGATTCCATCCTCACTGAGTCCAAGGCAATTTAGAGAGGGCAGCATTTTCCCTCCTTAGGGCAAGGAAACCATGTTCACTTTATACCATCAGGTAGAAACCATGAATCTAATAATTACTGACCTACTTAAAGCCAGCCACAGCCACTTTTTCCTTCAAACTTAAGATTCAGATAAGGCAAGAAGCATCTCAAAAAGCACAAAAAATATATGGGCAGCTGTTTTATGCCTCCTCACAGTCAGCAACTGCAGGCAGTAAAAAGAAACAGCAAGAAGCAGTTTGCATCACTGACCACCTTCAGCTGTGCTCACCTACCCCAAAGCAACTTGAGGAATCATGAAATATTGACAGTAAATTTGTATCAACTGTTCAGTCTCTTCACTGTTAAACAATTTGATTTTGAGATATTTCACTGTAAAATATGAGAGAGGAGATGGAAAAAGGATTGCAGGTCTCTGGAAAAGGTTATAGTGAGTATCAGGTTGGGGCATATTTTAATAGGACTGGCTAAGCAGAAGCAGCACATTCCCATTTGTTTCTGCAAAGAGAACAAAGAGCACTGCTCAGATTTCTGTTGCATCTCCCTGACTAAACAAGTTATCCATAAATCAGAATTGTAACAGTAGAGCAGGTATAGTTACACAAGAGTTACACCCTACTCCCACCCTCACAAGAGGAAAGCTGTAAGGTAACTCAGCCAGTTCACAAACAGCTCCCTGTTTGCAACCCATCTCACATCCACACCATCCCAGCTTCCCAAAGTTCTTCAGGACCTCAGATGGTGACCAGTTCCTTAAGACTGGGCTCAGAGAGGTGTGTATTGAGACCTGAACATCAGAAACTCCCATTTTTTAACATCCAGCTTCCAGCACCAGCTCAGCGTGGCTCACGCTGGACTAAAGCAACAGGAGCCATAAGAAAGTGCTGGCACCAGGGAGTGAATTCTCCAGTTCCAAGGAGGAAAACCAGCAGCCCAGAGCACTCACTTTCTCTCCACATCCACATTGCTTTTTCTAGGTGACGTTACAGCACAAGGATTGTCACAACATCACTTGGTAACACCACAAGATCTAAGGCCTTCGTGCTGGAATTTATTTGTGCATATTTAAACAGGGCTGAATGGAGAAAGACATTGTATTTTCCACTTGCTTCATCCAAGTCCTGGTTTAAGCCAACTGCTTACTCTAAAAGTAGCAGAATTACCCAGTCAAGGACAACAAAAAAAATAATCTGAAGGAAATCTGCATCACTTCAAACAAAATGCACATTCAGAGACTGTGAAGGCAAAGTCACCTTTGTGTTCCCTCTCACTACTCTGTACTTAGCAACCAGGATTCTTCAACACAGATTTCTATAAAAATGTGCTTTTTAAAGAGACAACCCTTCAGTGAGCTCACAAGAAAAGACAAATCAAGCGACCATCCTGGCTGCCTTATTTCTGGCAGGAAAAATGGCAGGATGGATTCTCCGTCCATCTTAGATTGACATAAATAGTGCCGGAGTTTTTCAGCTCCATAAATCCTGCAGCTCGGAAAGAAGACTCTCAAAAACCTTCCTGCCTGCCTGATTTTATCTTTTTTTTTTTTGGCTGGCATTATTTTGGGGGAACTTGTATGTGATTTACACTGTTTCCTTTCCAACCCAGGGTGGCTGCATTATTTGAATAAGGGAAGCTGCAAGCAAAGTATCTGAAAAGAAGCTTTTTTCTGCTGTTAATTAAACCCTTCTACATCCTGTGTGAAATATTCTTTCCAGCTACATTTTATCCACATGAAGGTTTCAGCTGAATTAAGAGGCTTGCCTATACCTTGTTCTTTCCCCTTACTACAGGAGGTTAGGAACAGGCACAAGACAGGAAGGGAAGAATAAGAAAAAGATGAAGTTTAACACATCTCAATTTTACAAAGCAGAGGTGTTTAAAGAAACATGAATTTGGAAGGAAATTTGTATGCAGAAGAAGACTGTGCACAGATTTCTGTCTCAGTCTGGAATTCAACGCTCAACTTAGTGAAATCTCTACTGAGCCCTCAGAAACAGCTTTATTTAGGATATTGCTCCAATACAGGGGTTTTTACAGCTTTTAGGTATTCCCCACCTATCCCAAGAGCAGAGTAACACATTATCCACTCATCCTCAAAGGCTGCAGCCTGTTAACTTCTCACAAGCATCCACTAAGCTGGTGCTTAGTTTGAACTTTCAAGCGGGTTAAAATCAGGCAGAAAGACAGTCGGACTCCCTAATTTGTAGCAGGCTGAGAGCAATTAAGCAGTCACATATCTACTTACAGCAAATCTTAAAACGTTCCTGTCTGGCCTAACTGCTGGCAATTGAATGAAAGAACAGCGAGTTAATGACGGTGAACCCCGACACCAGGATCAATACCCGAGAGATGCAGAGTGACAGAAAACGACAACATTTCTTTCAGCTTAACACCAGCAACTCCGAATGTTTGCCATCACATCCGTCTACACAAAACCCAGGCTCACCAAGATGCTTTGCCACTGGACAGCTACTCCTCCTTGCCAACTTTTTCGAGGGGAACTTTCAAACAGATGCTCTTATCTAGAGATACATTTGTTTCCCTTCCTAAATCACTGCTTCTCCATGCAGCTGGCAGGACTGTTCCCCCCAGCTTTGAGAAGCAATCAGGGAAGGCTTATATTGCTGCTGTTGATCTGCTTGTGAACCCCTTCTCATTTAAATGTCACAAGCTCGTAAGAACTCCATCCATCCCCTCGCTCTGCCCTCAGCTGACCATCCCCATCATCAACCAACTGCTAGCCTCTGAAGCTGCCATTTATCGCCGTGCTAAAGCACGGTTTCAAATGAGAGCGGAAGACACAGCCCAGTGCCATTCCAGCGTGGAAAAAGCAGGATACCCACCTTATGGCAGCCAGGATAGGTTGCCATGGTGTTGAGTGTAGAGGTGCTGGGATTCTTGCTGGTGCTGGCCATGAGACTCTGGATCTGGGTGAGCTCCTGCCTCAGCACCTGCTTCTGGTGGAAGCTGAACGCCGGGTGGTTGGATGCCATGGTGAAGAGCAACAGGAACTCATCCCCCGTGCGGCCCTCGTTGAGCTGCAGCCCGTAGTTGTTGATAACCGAGTCGATGTGGGTGAGGGTGCGGAACAGGACCCCGGCGGCCTCCCGGTGGGCAGAGCCGAGCAGGGCGAGGGACACCAGGAGTTTGCTGCGCACCACCTCGTCCGTCAGGTTGGTGAGGCTGCCCAGGTCGGCGGGGTTGTTGGCCTTGATCTCGGAGTCGCGCAGGGAGTGATAATCCTTGCGGGCCAGGTCCTCCAGGCAGGCGCCCAGGAAGCGCAGCTCCAGCGGGATGCACAGGTCCAGGAGGCCGCACAGGAACTCCACGCGCTGCGGGGAGGGCAGCTCGGAGAACCAGCGGTACACGCCGTCCCGCTGCAGCCGCGGGCACCGCTTCTCCACCATGGTGCCCCGCGCCGAGCACGCCCCGGCCGGGGCTCGCACACCCGGCCTGGGGCAGCCCCGGGCGGGCAGGGCCGGGCCGGGCCCCGCTGAGGGCGGCGCAGGCCCGAGCGCTGAGGCGCGGCCTGGCCGCGGGGTCCCCGCCCGCCGGCGGCCCCGAGGAGGCCGCTGCGCTCCCGTTCCTCCCTCACGGGGCGGCTCCTCCGTCCCTCCGGCGGGCGCCCGGTGCCTCCATCCCTCGGCCCCGCCGGGGCCGCCCCGCCGCCGCGACCGCGGGAAATAATCCCTCCCGGGCGGAGGGGCACGGAGCGGCGCGCACACCCCGCCGGCCGCTGCGCGCAGGCGGAGGGATCCCGCGGTGAGGAGGCTCGGCCGCGAGCGGAGCGGGAGGAACAGGGAGCGACGGGCGCCTTCGCTCCCGGCCTGACCCCGCGGCGGGACACGCCCCCCGCAGCGCTGATTGGCCGAGCCGCCCGCCCGCTGATAGCGATTGGCTGCGGCCGCGCTTGTCCCCGCCCCCTCCCGCGCGCTCGGGAGCGGGGTCTCGGGGGCTTGTCAATCGTCCCGTTTAGCCCCGCCCCTGGCGCTGATTGGTCGGAGGGGCCCTTAAATAGGGGAGGGGCGGGCGCAGCTCCCTTTTGTGTGTGGTCGCCCGCGGGTGCGGAGCGGTTGCGGCTGCGGCCGCCTCTGCCCCGGGGGTCTCTGAGGGGCGGTGACCCCTCTCAGGGCAGAGCCGTGCCTTGCCCTGCTCCAGCTGACCTGTCAGAGTTGACGGGTTTGGGCCTGGGGCTCCTGTCCTCCCCGCAGGGTTATTCTTGCAGGCTGGAGAGGAGCCTCAAGGTGCATCCTGCCATCCCAAATCGTGTGTAAGCACCTTCTTCCTTCTCTCCTTCATGGCCGGTGCATTTGCAGTGTGTCCCCTGACTCCGAGTGCTGCCCGTGCTCTTTGCTCACTCCCGTGGGGGCAGTAGGTGCCTTTTCCCTGCCTTTTCAGTCTAAACGCCTCATTCCAGCCACGAGGAGCCTTATGGAGTAGAAAAGGGAATGTCTACAATGCTTTCCTTCCTCAGCCGTTGTTTTAGGATGACAAAGAGCCTCAGGGATGCAGCCTGAGCTGCTGCTGGGCGGTGATGCCAAAACCCCCATAACGCTTTTGGCAGAGGTGCTTCCCTGAGCCACCACCAGCCCAACCACAGTCAACGCCAGTTTGGCACCTGACTCCAGATTGTCTTTAAATGCAGTGTGGAAACAAAAGAGACGCTAAAGACCTCTCAAAAAGATCATTTTTTCACCCCCCACATTCCCACTCTCCATTCTAAACCGGGATTCTGGCTGGCAGCGACGTAGCAATGCACATTTTCTAGCAGAGTTGTCGGCTGCAGATCTGCCTGTGGATTGCACGGACGGCATCAGGCGGCCAAGAGGTGGACGCACAATTTCTGGTTTTCATGGTGTTTTTTCCACGGGACTCGGCTGCTTGGCTGTGGTAGCCCAGTAGCCAGACTGCACATCAGCTGGATGAATGACACAGGTGAAGATCTTTAAGTGGGACAAGCCAGGAATAACATTTTTAAATGCAGCCCCAGGCAGGCAGCGAATTAGTCCAGGCTTGGTTTTTATATGATGGTAATCTCGGAAGATGGACCGTGTGTTTTATTTTCACAAGTGCAATGTTGCTGCGCCGTAGATTAACAAAAGACTCAACATTGATGTTTTTAAAGGCAAAATTGCATTTTATCTCGAGTTGATCTTTATGGGATGTGCAGATGCCCAAATGTGGGCTGTCACATGAGTTGTGTGACCACTTATGTCGGTATCACAGAAGAGAAAAGGTCTCATTCCTCTGGGTGATGCTTTGTTGGAAATCTCATTATACACCTTGCTGAGACGAACTGCTGCACCACAAACATTCCAAATGCTGGTAGTTTATCCTTTTTTATTTCCCTGTGGAATATCGCGGGCCATCGACTGCATTTATTGGAGTCCCACTGAAATGCAGGAGTCAGCAGGCAGAGGACACAGACGGGGGCTGCATAATGTCACACATTGTAAAGAGACACAGCCCTGCTTCTGTTGCAGACTCCTGCTGAGAGAGGGTCCTTGACAATCCCGCAGCCTCTCTGTGTCCTTTCCGTGCAGTGATCCGTCACGGAGTGCTTCCATATGTGCTTCCTTTTCCTGTCGTGCCCAGCCTTGTCCATGGGAGGAAGGGATGTGTGGAAAACAGAGGAAGTGCTCTCAGTCCCTTAGGAAAGGTCTGCATTGAGTTCTAGCACGGGCCAGGCTGTTGGCATGGGCACAATGAGTTCTTTGGTGGCCTTTCTGCTTATATTGATGTCTTTATCCATCCTGAAAGCGCATCCTTTATCCACTAATCCATCCTGAAAGCACCACGCTGTGCTCAAAGTCGGGTTTCTGTAGCAAGGTGAAGAAGGTTGAAACTTTCTGCTTGGGAACCAGATCTAAGCCTGAGTTTAAATAAAAGTTTGAATGAGAATTTTGTTTCAAAAGAGTGATTCTGTGGTTTACAGCCAGAAGTTTTTTGTCTTTTATGCCGGACAGCAAAACAAACCCTAACCTGAAGTGTATTACATGAACTGGGAGCCTTTTCTCTGATTAGAAGTGGCTTTGGGTGAAGCCTGAGGGAACCAAAAGGGGCATGACATATAATTCTGTCACCAAGAATTCCTGGCTATCCAGGGGCAGAGCCAGGAATCGCCTTCAGGGAGATAAATCAACTGTGTAAGAGCTCATGTTACCACTTGTCCAGGCAGTGGGTTGGGAGTGAAGGTCGTTCTGGGGTGCCTGTGCAGCCTTGTTCCTCCTGCAAGCACAGGACACCAAACTCCTCATTTCACCCCCAGATCATCCCATGTCCTGCCTGTTCTCCCTGAAAACTCTCTTGGTACATGCTTGAAACAACTGGGAAAGATTCTGTGCCGGAGTAATCAGTAAAAAACAACTAATTTTCCTCTTTTTGTATTTTCAGAGCATGCAGAGGCTGTTACTGCGTGTTGCAGGCAGCTGAGGACTGAGAGAGGCTCCAGTCCTTCAACACCTCAGTTTTACCTGCTGTTGTAAGGGTCCGAATTCTCCTGCTTGGATTTCCTCAATCCTGTTAAACCAAGGAGCTTGGCTGAAGTTCTTCTTTCCCTTCAAGCAGCACCTCAAAGCCACTGTAGCCAAATCCACCCAGATAAATCCTTCCTGGGAGTTTGACTCCACACGATACGGAACGGCCAAAAGCCTATAAAAATTAACTGAAATAATTCAGTGTGAGGTGGGGAACTGAGTCCAGTGTGAAAGGAGATCGTTCACTCCTGTGTCCATCCACAGAGACAATGGAAATAAGAATCTCTACCATGGAAAAGGAGGAGATTTGTTTGGGAGGCTGCTGGATAAAAGACCAGTTGAGTTACCCACATCCATCAAGTGCCCAATGCTCCCAGCCCACAGAACTCCTCCACAGGGACCTTCTCAGAGCTTTTTCCCATCACATTTAGGAGCCTTTAGGAGGCTGTTCAACACTTGCAAAAACTTCTGCCCATTTAATGACGTTTGACATTTTAAACCTCCTAAATGTGGCTTAAACCTTAGCACTTCTGCCAGAAATCCAGCCTGGAAATCCCAGATCTTCTACCAAAATGACTTGCAAAGCCAGGGATGAACCCACTGCTGTCTCGGGTATGAGTCAGCTGTGATGGGCAGACTTCCCCCGGGTGGGTTCCATGCCAAACCAGCTTTCCCTCTTTTTTGGGATGGAATGCTTTCCCAGGATGATCTGAGCTGAAAGCCCACTCTGTACATGGATGAACATAAAAGCTGACAGACCAATTTTGGGTTGTTTAGAGCGCGATCTCTGTGCCCTTCACCTGGAGCTGCTGGCTCCTTTGGAGATACTCAGCGCTACCTCCTTGCTCTATCCCACCTCTCCCAAATTTCCCGACGCTGATCATCCCCTTCCTCTCCCTTTATCCCCTTCCTGGCTGCCTTGTTCCAAACCTTCCTCCTCATTGCCGTTCTGCCCTGCCTGACGCCCAGCTCTCCCAACCCACACCGAAATCCTTTCACCCTGCGGCTCCACCCCAAACCCCTCCCTGTCCTTTCCTGCCGGGATGCAGTGAGTGGCAGCAGCTGGAGCCTTGCGTGTCTCCACTCCGATCCACGGAAGGGGAAGATAAATATTGCCCTTGCATGTTCTCCCAACTACTTCTGTGCACACGGGTTATTTCCTGTCGGCTTTCACGCAGATGCTGGAATCGGAGCTCTCGGGCTTGAAAAAACAAACAAACCCCGGCTTTGAAGCTCAGAGAAAAATACCACGTGGGCTTTGGGAAGAGGGGGGAAAAAAACCCCAGACCCCAAACCAAAAAGCGGCCACATGCCGGGTCTGCAGCATCCCTTGGGGTTTGATTTTCAAGGATTAAGCCCGGTTTGGTTTGGGCAGGGTGGGGAAGGTGTCCTTGCTGTGGCAGCAGCAGGAGCGGGATGGATTGAAGGCTGCCAGCGATGAGCGTGTGCCTGCGAGTGTCGCTGCCCTCTGCCGATGGACCCCGACACGCACAGAAGGCTCTGTAAATGCGGATTTTCCAGAGGTTTTTTTCCAGCTGGAGGCATAAGAGACTGGCTCTCCTCTCCCTCAGCGAAGATCCCCCCTCAATCACGCCCTGCCTCGTCTGTCACCTTTTAAAATTCAAAGCGTGAGCAGCCCTGAACATCCCTTGCCCCGTGTGTCCCCCGTGTCCCTTCCAGCAGTGCTGGCACATTCCTCTGGGACAGCCAGGATGCCCTTCTGGCTTTTTCACGTCCTTCAGCGTGACAATCCACAGTGCCTGGCTGCCAAAAACATTTCCTAGCTCCCTTCCCTCGCTCCGTGCATCTGTCTCAGGAACTGCTGCGAAAGAAACATATTTGGGTTTCTCTGTCTTTCCCTGCCAGTGCTTAGGCCTGTCCCAGCCTCTCCTGGCTGGAAGGACAGGGATGCCTCAGCCTGGCCCCCCTGCCCCATCACAGGGCAGCTATTTCCTTTGCATTCCTGTTTGGAATAGTTCCTTACTTAAATCTTACCCCAGCAAAGTCACATTTTGGGTGACTTTACCAAATTAGGGATGGGCAGCAACCTAGCATGGAGCTGTCCTCTGTGATCCACAGGCGGATTCCAGCCCCCATCCATTACACAATGTTAATTTACTCCTTGTTAAAGCCAAAACACTTCAGAGCTGGAAAGGAAAATCTGGAAGTATTTACTTGATTATTCCAGTGACATTCCTTGAGGTGTTTTTACATCATATCTCTTCTCTTGCTGCTTGGGTCAGTATTCCAATAACCAGCTAGATCCATCTAAAATGCTGGAGGAGAAAGGACGAGGAAGAAAAGGAAAGTGCCCAAGGATGTCCTGAATATGGATGTAAAGTTCAGTGTTTCTTTGCAACATTTGAAATTCTTGCTGCGCTTGGTTGTAGAAAATCAGCTTGGGCAAGAATGAAACAATGGTTTGGGTTGGAAAGGAGTTAAAGCTCATCCCATTCCAACCCACTGTCCCAGGTTGCTCAAACGTGGCCTGGGACACTGCCAGGGATCCAGGGGCAGCCACAGCTGCTCTGGGCACCCTGTGCCAGGGCCTGCCCACCCTCACAGGGAACAATTCCTTCCCAGTATCCCATCTCTCCCTGCCCTCTGGCAGTGGGAAGCCATTCCCCCATCCTGTCATTCCATGTCCCTGTCCAAAGTTCCCCTTGGAGCCCCTTTAGGCACTGGGAGGGGTTCTAAGGTCTCCCTGGAGCCTTCTCCTCTCCAGGCTGAGCAGCCCCAGCTCTCCCAGCCCACCTTTAGAGAGCTGATGTCCCCAGTCCCACCTGCAGGTCCCACACTTAAACACTTCTGTGCAAATTCCCAATATTTACATGTTGGGATGCACGCTGGGGATGATTTCCTGAAGAAACCCACAAATAGCTTCTGAATGACGACCAAAATGAGAAAATTGGGATTGGTTCACGGGCAAGTCATGAATAGAAAAAGAGATGAAATTAGCTGAATGAACTGTTCATTATGCATTATTCAGCCAGCTGTACTAATTAGTGCCTTAAGGACCGTTCCTGTTCCCACTGCAGCCAACTCTAAAACTCCTTTTGATTTCAGTGGGAGCAGGACAGAGCCCTCAGAGAATGGGCCTGGTGCCTGCTCCCTCTGCAATGCCTCATGTTTTCTTTTCCTTTTACTATTTCTTACTGATTCCAATTCTTTGTGCCTTCTATTAAAACAGCTTCTGAAATGTCCTGCGTGCTGCTCAGTTAATCACAGGGACAGAAATGTTCCACCAGTCCCACGGCATGTCCTGTGCCCGATGTGTTCTCTGAAGGGAAAGGTTTTTCATGTCTCCTTTTGCTTTGCTTTTATCCAGAGGAAGAGCGAAGCTTGAAAACCCTTTGGAAAACACAATCCATCCAGAAATGTCACTAGGCCAGGAGGTGCTGGAATTATATATTTGCACTCTGAGCCCAGCAATTGCAGCTGGGCATTTAATTTTTTTTTTTTTTTTTTTTTTTTTCTGTATATGGATAGTGTTTGTGCTGGTTCTTTCCCACCAGAAATTCCTACAGCTCCGAGTGTGGCAATATTAGAAAAAGACACCAAACTGGTGCCTGTGTCACATCAACAGCAGATCTCTGCCAGACCATGTGTTGGGGAGCAGAAAAATGTGTTTTATATCTCACTTTTCTCCCCATGGACAAACCAACACCTTCAGGAGAAACAAACCCTGATTCTGGTGTGGCTCAGGGGACACTCCAACGTCGTTCTGCTCCCTGCTTTATCCTAGGCTGCAAGGCCAATTCCTTTGGAGAGGCACCACTGCAGATCATCATCCACTGAATTTTTCCAGCTGGTGGTGAGGCCAGAGAGGACCCAGATGGATGCTCAGATCCCAGGTTGGACTTGAAGGGATCACATTTAAATGAATTATTCCACTCTTGTTGCAGAGTCCTCTGTCCCCCCAGCCCCAGGCAGAGGTGTCTCCACTCAGGACTGAGTAGCAATTGCTGGCCAGAGAGCAGCTTCCCATTTCCAGGTTCTGCTGGATTTTGCCTATCCATGTTGTGCCAGCCACCTTTTTCTCCCAATTCTTTGGGGCCCTTGGGAAGGAGCAGCAGCGATGCAGCTCCACAGTGCTGCTGGTGGGTTCCTGCCCCAGCCTGCCCCGAGCTGGAGCTGCTGTGGGATTCCTTCCCAGCAATTCCCTGAAATTCCCTCCTGGAGAGAGAGCAGAGGATGTACCAGCAGCTCAGCCTGGAGGAATCTCCACAACCCCACTCTTTGGGCTCGTCTCCACAGACTGCCTAAAATGGGTATAAAGGAGCCTCGGCGTGGAATTTATTTTCTTCCTAAGACCATCCTTAAAATAACAAACAGCAGCAAACTGGTGACATGCGGTGCGTCTGTTTGAATAACACGGACCTTCTGCTTGTAAGAGAG
This sequence comes from Corvus moneduloides, assembly GCF_009650955.1. Lineage (NCBI taxonomy): Eukaryota > Metazoa > Chordata > Aves > Passeriformes > Corvidae > Corvus > Corvus moneduloides. Next base: position 2,152,163 of record NC_045487.1, on the reverse strand, counting down.
GAAACTCCAAATAACTCTTTGATTTGTGTTTCCTTTCTTCTCCTTCCTCATCTCCTCCTCCTCACTACTGTATACAAATCTGTTCTGCCAGCTCCGAGCCACCAGTCCCCCCCTCCCCTGACGAGCTGCTTTTTACGCCATGTGATGGTTATTTAATTTCCTCTTTGCTTCCAGCGCGGCCAATATTTATCCTCCCTCATGGGATTGTGCCTTTGTTTACACGCTGATGTCAAGGGGGAAGGCCAGCACTTCTCTGGGGCCAGCAGACCAAATTCCTGCCCTCTGACTGCATCCCGAGGAATAGCATCTTCCCTGCGGGCGGTCCTGATCCTCCCGGGTCAGAGGAGCAATTAGGATTAAAAGGCTGGTTTAAAGTTAGCACATGGAGACATCCTTCCCCAAAGAGGGATGGAGGGGCTGCTGGGGCAGGCAAGGGTCAGGCTGTGCTTAAACCTGGCTCGGTGTTACCTCCTGATTGCTTCCCCACAACGAGCAAGGCTGGGAAAACCACACCTAATTGCCATTTCCCCCTTCTTTTCTTGAGACAACACAGTTTAAACACAGGTAAAAGGGAGATTGTAAAGCACTGCTCCCAAAAATCCGACTGAAATCCATCTGACTCTCAGAAAAGGCAGGATCTTACCAGGAGCAGCTTTCCTTTGTTCAAAGCTGTGCTCTAAACTGAGTTAGGAACCATCTTTTCCTCGTTAAATTTGTTTCCTTTCAGCGCTGAGCTTTTCCCTTCATTACCACATGCAATTCATTTTTTTTTTTTAAGCCCTCATAGCTAATATCACAACTATAGATCTTGGGGTTATTTATAGCCCCAAACTCCGCAGAGAGCTGTGTGTCTTGTTGCTGTGGAAACTGGGATTCTAAAAGTAAAACGGTTTTAAAGGGATTTCAGAAGAGACCTGCTGAATTTCAGGACTGGCTTTCACTTCCAGAGGTCTGTGTTTGACTGTGCCTTACTCTTACAGGTAAAATTCACCTGAGGGGCTCAGGTAACCCTCAGGGGATACCGGGGAATACTGGTCCAGTACGGTTTTTATGGTCTGGCACATCTCAGCCTGGTTTTTGCTCTGTGTTGCGAGGCAAAAAATGCCCAGGTAGCCATGGGAGTGTCAAACTCCATGTCACCACTGGCACATTTGCCAGGCTCTGGGCTGTTTGCTTTTTTCTTTGGCTTTTATTGGTTTTTGGGAGCCTTTTGCCAAGGGAAATGCCACCTGATGGGCTGAAATTTCCTGCACACTGCCGCCAATCATTGAATCATGGAATGGTTTGGGTTGGAAAGGACCTTAAAATTCATCCCAATCCACCCCTGCCATGGGCAGGGACACCTCCCACTACCCCAGGCTGCTCCAACCTGACCCTGACACTTCCAGGGATCCAGGGGCAGCCACAGCTTCTCTGGGCACCCTGTGCCAGGGCCTCCCCACCCTCACAGGGAGGAATTTCTTCCCAATATCCTACCTAACCCCACTCTCTTTCAGTTTGAAGCCGTTTCCCCTTGTCCTGTCATACCAGTTCCTGATGAAGAGCCCCTCTCTGAGGACTCCGAGCTCCTCTCCACAGCTTTGAGACTGGCACGGAGCAGCGTTTGCTGGGAATTGGATTCTCCTCTATTAAACAGTTATTTAAATGATTTTATTTGTCTCTGGGTACAGAGTGTAAAGGACAAGGGTGAGATTGATGAGCTGGGTCCTGCTTCCTACCCCACTCCTCTGGCAGCTCAGCAAGGGGCAGACTCTCACTCGGCAGACATTCCATGCTTTACCTGGGCAGGGATCTTGCTGAGCCGCCTGTGGAAAAGCCAATTCTTCCCCATGATCCACCCTGGGGTCCTCAGCCTGAATCCCAGCTCCTGACGAGAAGCCAAAAGCCGCAGCATCCTGCCCCCTTGGCCTGAGGCTGACAGGAACGCTGTGCTTGCCTCCAGCCCGGCTTTTTCTGTGCCTCTAAATGTCAGGTGTCCCCCCCCAGCTGGGGACAAATCCTTGCAGTGCTTCCCTGGCTATGGGTGTCACTTTCTAGCAAGACCCAAGCTTTCAAAACACCTTATAATTCAACCAGGAATTCTGTTTACAAACCAGCTCCAGAGCCAAGGCCGACCTGAGATTGCAGCTACTTCCAGGATGCCAAACTCGGAAAAATATCCTAGAAAATTCCACCCTCTCAATGTGGCCGAGGGAGAGGAGGGGGAAAGGGAAGGTCAGGCAATGTAACATGATTAGCCCCCGAGTAATGCGCCTTAAATTCACAAACAAAGCCCAAATGTCAGCGCTGATGAGCTCTCCCCTTGCATTTCCATAAGTAAAGCAGCAATCCCTGTGCGTGCCGGATTCCCGGCGTCGGGGGCGAGCACCAGGCAGCCTCTCCTTCCCCAGAGCAGCCCTGACATTTGTTCAGCACATTCTCCAGGTCCTTCCTGGCACGCCGTGTATCGTGCCTGGCTCGGAGTTATTCCTGTGATACGGGATTAAAAACAGAAAGGCAGGAGCCGAGACTCGCAGCCCGAGACGGTGATTCAGTGACTGAGCTTTTCCATTAGAGGGTGCCAGGAACCTACTGTTGCTACAGAGCCCAGGAATCGTGGAAAACACGACTTTGTGCCGTACATTTCGGGACTGGGCAAATCCATACCCATTTTTGGACCCCGTTCTTGTACTGCCCAACTAAAGGAGAACCGTAGAATGACGGAATGCTCTGAGTTGGGAGGGACACAAAAGGATCATCAGATCCAACTCCTGGATCTGCACAGAACATTTCCAAGGATCCCACCGTGTGCCTGAGAGCGTCGTCCAAACTGCACTGGGGGTGTTTTGCAGGCAGAGGTGTGTTTTGAAGAAGTGGATGTGGGCAGCAGGAGATCTCAGCATTCCCAGGGGATTCTGGGCACTGGAATGCTGTCACACTTGGAGTGAATAGGAAGTCCTCGTTTTAAAAACACCCCGAGTATTAGCCACAAAAAATGGGTAGTTCTGGTGGAAAACAACAGTTTGTGTGGCTGCCACTGGTTGTGCTTGGGGTGTAGTGGTGAGGACAGACAGTAAAGGATGGGCCTCATCTTCTGCTCCAAGTCTGCCGAAAATCACCCAACCTCAGCTAACAGCCCAGTTATCAAATGGATTTGCTTCTCCATCCCAAAGAAGCCCCTTTGGAGGAGCAGAACATCCTCAGCTCTGAGCTGCTTGCAGCAGACACGGCAGATTTAAAAGTGTCTTGCTTGGTTTTGAACCTTTGGAAAAACAAAGTTCTATAATTTTGTGGAAGGGTTGGTGGAACTATTGGGATCAGTCATAGAATGAGAGTGGTTTGGGTTGGAAGGGAATTAAAGCTCCTCTCATTTCACCCTCTGCCGGAGCAGGGACTCCTCCCACTATCCCAGGTTGCTCCAGCCTGGCCTTGGACACTGCCAGGGATCCAGGGGCAGCCACAGCTTCTCTGGGCACCCTGTGCCAGGGCCTGCCCACCCTCACAGGGAACAATTCCTTCCCAATATCCCATCCATCCCTGCCTTCTGGCAGTGGGAAGCCATTCCCTGTGTCCTGTCACTCCCAGCAGTGTGGACACCGCTTCCTCTGTGGTGCAGCTGCAGGGGGGACACTGCTGCTGACATGTGGAAAAAGGAAGACGAATCCTTGGAACACGAGATATCTTTGTCCCTGCCCTGCCTCTGCAGATCCTGGGAACATCCATCCCTGTGCATCGTTTTCCCCACCTGCCTGTCCAGCACGGGATCTTCTGGAGCACGTGGAGTTGTGGTTAATGAGGGGATAGGAACCTTCCTGGGGTCGGTGTCTGGAAAGCTACAGGTGATTGCAGTGAGGGCGGGGAAGGGAACACATCTAAATCTCAAAGCCCAGCGCTGCCTGACTCTGCATTGCATCCTGACAGCTTTTCCCGTGGATTTCAGCCAACGTGGCTCAGGTTTGGAGCCGTCTGCTCCTGTCCCAGGTCACAGTGGGTGATCCAGAGCAGATGGGATGAAGGGCTGACCCTGAGCCACCCAGCAAGACCGATCCTCACTCTCCTGGCTGGGAATTCAGGACAAAGCAGGAGCAGCGGTGTCCTGAGCAGGTGGGTGAGGGCTGTGTCAGCAGCCAGCTCACAGCTGCTTCTTTCCCTGGTTTTTGGAGGAATCCGGTGCTTCTGAACCCAAAAGTCAGGATCGTGTGTTGGCAATTACTTCTGGCTGACAGACAAAACCCAGGGATGGTAAAGGAGCAGGAGACTTGTCTGAGACTGCAGTTTTGCAATAAAACCAGGCTTGGCCAAGTGCTGGTGTTGTCTGTGGTCACCCTTTTGGTCCTGGTGGCTTCCCTGGTGTCACGAGGATGGATTTTGTGGGTCACACACAGCCCATGCAGAGCTTGGGCAGCCCATCCCCGGCTGTTTCCTTGCTGCTGTGGCCAAGGGGCAAGAGGAAACCCTATCCCCAAGTCTGTGGTCCCTGATCTCTGATTTCATGGGATGGGAATAACAGGATCCTGGGCTGCAGTCACACCCTCATGGGAAGAGCCACTGAGGGATGGTCTCATCTTACATTGCTGGAGAGTCTTCCTTCCCAAAATGATCCCGAAGCGTTCTGAGGAGTAAATATAAACCAGAGGTATGTGGGGAGGAGGATGGGATGGGATTCAGGGCTCGGAGTGGCCCAGCTCAGCAGCTTGGGATGGCAAGGGATGCCAGGACATGTGAGGACATGGGAGGGAGCACGGGCCAGCAGAGTGCACAGAGCAGCAACTGGCAAAGCTGGGGCTGGGCCAAGGAAATAAACATAGGAAGTACTTGAGACTGATGAGAACCATGGGCAGCCTGCTCTTGTTTAAGGAGGGGTTTTTGGGACACTGGGGCAGGCGCCTGTTGCAGACGGAGCGAGACCTCCTGTTCAAACTTTCATTGACTTCAGCTGGGCCAGGATTTCATTTCAGATGGTTCTGGTTTTTCCCAGGATGTGATTTCCCCATTTTGGGACCTATCCCTCTACCACCCACTGCCCAGAAGGAATTTTGGAGACTTGTACAGAGATTTACGGATGGATCCTGTCGGGGCTGGGTGCTGCCAACATGTCAGGAGGAGCAGAGGCTGCTCTGCAGCACTCCAGAGCTGTGTGTGAGCACTGAGGATCAATAAATCCAGAGCTGAAGGCCAAATCTGAGTGCTCAGCAGCTCTGCTAATCAGTTGGGTGCCTGCATGCAGATTGAAAGCCAGTTCCTTCCAAATTTTCTCTTCCAACAAATAACCTGGAGGCTTTTCACTCCAGAGTTTGACTTGGGCCCCTTAATTTAATGTTTCAGTCCCCTGTTTGCTCTTCAGTCTCCTGATGAAGATGGGGCATTCAAGGTAAGTGACAAACTGAAGCAGGTTTTCATCTGGCACCAGCTTTCACCCTGAGATCTCCAGAATTATCCATCCAAAATTCACAGGGTCTTGAAAATCCTGTCAATCATGGAGGAAGTCTGAAGGGAAGGGTCAAGCAATACTGGGAAATAAGAGCAGAGGGTAAAAGAGGAGCTTGGGGTGGTTGTGAGAAGAGCTTTTCCAGGAGGTGGAAAGCCAGGGAAGGTTGGATTCCTGGCTGGAAATAAAGCTGGGTAAGAAGTGAATGAGGACAGGGAATGCAGCCTCCAGCTCCGCTCCTTTTGGGGAGCTCCGTTCATCCCATCATGTCTGGGATGAGTTTCAGTCCAAATCCAAAAGTTCCCTCACTTCAGAACAATTTCCACTGGGATTTGTCAGCACCTGGGCTCCTTTATTTCAGCAGGACCGAGGTGTGCCTCTCATCCCTGGGAAAATCCCAACATCCTGCTCTTCCCCATCCCTGCTGCTCCTGCTTTGTGCCCGCACCGGCGCCTGACAGTGACAGCCGAGTTAATCTGGTTTAGAACTCTCGTGGCTTGATTTCTGAAGGTCTCATTGTTGTAGGGTGACGTTCCTTTATCCCTCGCCCTTTCTTTTCCTGCTGGATTATCCCATGTTAATAGGTACCCTGTAATACAGGCTGTTATTAACTGCTCCTGAATCCTGCTCGCTGATTCCTTAAGCAGATCTTGAAACCCCACGAATCTGCCTTGGAGTTTTCTGGGGGTTTGTTTTGTGCTTTGCTCTTGTTTTTTCCCCTTTAAACCCAATGCATGAAATGTGTAGCATAACTTTCAGCTCTGGCTTTTGGGAAGCACAGGAATTTCTCATGTTCGGACAGCCCAGACACGCTATTCCAGATGGAAGTTGCATCTGTTTAAATCCCTACAAAACAGGCTGCAAGAAGGAAACATTGCTTGAAAACCTACATCAAATATGGAATAAATCCTTCCACAGGTATTTATCTACCCAGAAAAAAAGGTCCTTGGACACTCTTGTGTGACAGCAGTTCATAAGAAAAGAATATGAGTAATGTCAACTTTTTTACGTCGCTGTGACTTCTTGGTTCATTTCTTCTTTGTTATGAATTATAAATCCTTATTGCTACAGTCCAAACAATTCTGGGAACTTCTGCCACGGGCTTTCAGAGCCCAGGGAAGTAACAGTGTCCTTCCCATTCACAGTGCTCAAAGCATTTCCAAACATCCATTATTTACACAGGAATTCGTGCATCAGCAGCTCCATTAAACTGAGAGCGGGAGCCCTGCTTTCTTGTCAGGTGCCAAAATACTTGGTTGAGGTTTATTTCTTCCTCTGAGAGCAAATTCTAATCCCAAGGGTCAAAGCAGCCCCTTTTCCAAAGGGTTAGACCAGAGGAGTGAGTGTGGCCTTGGTCCCTGCCTCAGTTTCCCCATCAGGGATGTCACAAATGAGGATTCAGCCCACTGGGAGCTTGAGGGAATAATTTTAAAAAACACATTTGGCCAATACTTGCAAATGCCAGCTCCCACAGTCCTGGAGTTCTTAGGGATCACACAGTCCTGGAATGGTTTGTGTTGGAAGGTACCTTAAAGATCACCTCATTCCACCCCCTGCCATGTGCAGGGACACCTTCCACTATCCCAAGTTGCTCCAAGGCCTGTCCAACCTGGCCTTGGACACTGCCAAGGATGGTGCAGCCACAACCTCAACTTCTCTGGATTATAAAAATCTTCAGAATTTAAAAAACTCCAACTTCCTGTAGCTGTTAAGCCAGAAAAAAAACCAAGCTCTTGGCAGGAAATACCCCAAATGCCCTCAAAGCAAAAAAAGCACCCTCCAAGTTGTTTATTTTTTAACCTCATGCAGCTTCAACCTTATCTCAAGGCTGAGGTGGGACAGAGAGAGCAGAAATGGCTTTTGCTCCAGGTTTGGCAAAGCTGTGGGACGTGACCCTTCCTGGGTCCCACAGCAGCTCCTCCAGCCCTTCCCAACATCGGGCAGGAGCAGCCTTTGCCCGTGGCAGGGCTGGAGCTGGAAGCCAGCATGCCAAGCCCTGCTCCAAAGCAGGTTTCTTCTCCTCACATTATGTCAGCATTTCCTGACAAACCCAGCGGGAACACGCGGGCGACAGATGTCCCTCAATTATCGGCAGCGTTCCCACTCCTCGGGCTCAGACAGAAAATTCTGAGCCTTGAAATGAAGGCCCTGCTTGGTTTGGTTAAGCCTGGCTACCCTGGATTTACTCAAAGGCATTTTTCAGCTGTGGAAAATTGGTCATCTTGGGGGTTTCTGCCCTGCTGAGGGTATCCCAGAGCTCCAGGCAGGCGAGCAGGGTGGAAAATCGCGGGAGATGGGGGAGGCTGGGGAAGCCACGTCCCTGCAAATAAGGGGATTTGCCAGCTGGGCTGAGAAGGGCAAAGAAGGGCCACCCCCTGTGGCAGGCTGTGTCTTTCTGGAAATGGAGCTGGGATTTATCAACATTCATTTTTTGTAGGGTGATCCAGTAAAGTAAAAGGGCAAACGAAGCATGTTGGGGGGAAATCACGCTGTTTTCCCTTGGTTTTTCAGTTTCCAAGATCACAAAAAATCTACCTCTGTCCCTCAGCAAACATCAGAGAGGGATGGAGGGAAGGAGGATGGGATCCCACCACCTGCAGAGCCGTGTGCTGCTCCTCTTTTCCTTGGATGACACCTCCTTCACAGGCCCTTGCATGGGATAGCAGCTTGATTGTACCAAACACAGCTGCTGGGTGTGTTCCACAGCACACAGGGACTCAAATCCAGTCATCCCTCCATCCATCCGTCCATCCATCCATCCATCCATCCCTCCCTCCCTCCATCCCTCCATCCATCCCTCCATCCATCCATCCATCCCTCCCTCCATCCATCCCTCCATCCCTCCATCCCTCCATCCATCCCTCCATCCATCCATCCTCCATCCATCCATCCCTCCATCCATCCCTCCATCCATCCATCCATCATCATGGAATGGTTTTTAGTTGAAAGAGATCAGATTTTAGGAAAGAATTCTGTGAGGGTAGTGAGACCAAAGCAGCTGTGGCTGCCCCATCCCTGGAAGTGTCCAAGGCCAGGTTGGACAGGGCTTGGAGCAACCTGGGACAGTGGGAGGTGTCTCTGCCCATGGATGGGGGTGGAATGGGATGAGCTTTGAGGTCCCTTCCCACCCAAACCATTCCAGGATTCTATTCTGGGCATCAGCCCCCCTCGTGTGTCCCTTCCAGCTGATTCCAGCCCTATTCCTTGTCTCCTGAAAGCACATGGAACATCCATACTCCGAGGAGCTCTCGGCCTGCCGGTGATTCCCACACTCCCCAGTTCCTTCCTTCAGGCTGCCTGACGGATGCTGGGGAAAATCCAGCCCTGGGGGGAAAAGATCCACCTGCCCACGAGGAAAAACCATCCCAACCCATTTCCTGCTGCCGGCACTGCCAACCTTCCCTCCCATGTGCTTGGCTGATCAGGATCAGCTTCTTTGCTGCTGTTTTTGTGCCTCCTGATTTCCACACGGAAACTGGCTCTATTTTTACCCGGCTCAAGCTGATTAGATTGGCAGTAATTGGCAGGATAAACAGACACGTCCTGTGTGCAGCAGGTCAATGCGATACAGGCGGTGACCAGGGAATGCACTCAGCCCACGCCCAGCACGGGGAAGACAATCGAGGTAATTTATTGCCCACATGCCTGGAACATGCCCATTATCCAGCCCCATCCTTCCTCTCCCTGCAAACCCATTTCCCCTCGCAGGGTTGCTGCACGGTGCCAAACGTTTCATCCTTTTCTCCTCAGCTCTTCACAGCCCTGCAGAAAAACCCAAGGACACGCAGGAGTTTTCCTTTCTGCTTAACCCAGGTCCTGGCTTTTCCTGACCTGTGGGATTATTAGCATTGAAGCAGCCACATATTAAAAAAGAAAAATGCTACTTACAACTCCAAGGCTGACCTCGTCCGAGTAATGTAATTTCCAACCATTTCAATCACTTCCATAAGTTCCAGTCTTCCGGAAGATTAGCAGCAGTTCTGCTTGCTGCAGTATCATTCTGGGCTTTAATTGGTTTTGGGGGTAATTTAGCCAGAGGCCAAGTGGAGAAGAGAAAACTTAGGGGCAACATCAGGTGATGTTACACTCCTGGAATTCAATTCACTGGGGCAGGGATGGAGCGGGAAGCAAAAATGAAAATCATTCCACTTTGCAAAGCAGCGCATTTCAAACTAATGTTGGGAGACCTTGGGAGTGTTTTGGCTCTTGTGCTTGGTGGGGGCTGCAGCACCTGTTTAATCCCAGGAGAGGCGTGGAAGGTGAGCAATCCTCAAAAAAGTTACGAGCCAGGGAGGTGCCTTGTTTATTCAAAAACATCTCTACCTGTCTCAAGTTTGATGCCATCTCAGAGGGCTTCTGATCCCTCCAGCTGCTTCAGGATTCTGCAGCCACCACTGACTCCTCTCGTGCTGCCAAAAGTGGGAGTCCCACTGAGCTGGAGATAGGGAATAAACTCCTCCTTCTTCCTGCCTGCTCTGAACCCCAGCCTTTGCCTCCATGCAGGTGGCACAGGCAGGATATTCAGTCCCAGAGTCATAGAATGGTTTGGGTTAGAGGGGATAATAAAATAATCCAGTCCCACCCCCTGCCATGAGCAGCGACACCTTCCACTATCCAAGGATGCTCCAACCTGGCTTTGGACAGTGCCAGGGATCCAGGGGCAGCCACAGCTTCCCTGGGCACCCTGTGCCAGGGCCTCCCCACCCTCACAGGGAGGAATTTGCTCCTAATCTGATCTAAATCTCTCCTCTTTGAGTTTAAAACCATTCCCCCTTGTCCTGTAGCTCCATCCTTCCCCATCCCAGAGCTGCTCCGCTCGGTGCCTCCAGACAGGCGCTCCCTCCCTGTTTACAGCTGAACCTTGGGCCCTCTCACTTTTGTCATTTAATCTATTTAATGCAGGCCCTGTTGATTTGTATTTTTTCCTGATCAATCTGTGGCAGGCACCAAGCCCAGGGCTGTGTGGAAGGCTGAGGAATTCCACTGGTGGGATTATCTCTACCTCACATCCTCATCCCCCCACAGGTGAAAGCCAGAGGTCTCCACTGCCTGTTTCCCTCAGACTCCTCTTTGCCCCTCATTACACCACCCCTCTCTAATTACCAGTTTTTGCCATGGCACCGCCCTCTTTTAATTACCCAGTTCAGCGTTTGTGGTTCCAGTAATTGTCTCAGAAACCTCCCAGCCTGAAACGCTTCAACCCCGCCGTGTCCTGTTCCCCCCTTGGAGCGTGGGCGTGGTGCTGGCTTTTTCCCAGTCCTCTGGTGCTTCCAGTGGCTCTTCCAAGACCTACTGGAAACCTCCATTAACTATCCAGGCAGCTCCTTGGCCACCTCCTTTACAACTCCCTCAGTTCGGATCTGCTGGTTTGAAAACACTGAGCTCCATCAGCTGGATGCTGCTGGGCACTCCTGGAAAGTATTTCCTTTTTTCCCACTAAATACCAGGATAAATCCCTCGCTGAGTGTTCCTGCCTTGTCTGTGTTATTGATAAACCTCCCATTTCCACGTAGGATCACCCCTCTGCTCAAAACTCTGCGAAAATATCCTTCTGTCTTTAATTTCCCCAGCTTCTGAGGTCTGTTAATTACAACCAGTTTCCCTTTTCTTCCTTTTGTGTGTTTGTATTTTGTGTGTCAGTCTTGGCAGCTCTTTCCCTTCCTTTCCAAGTGGTGTTGGTTATTTTACCAAAGATCCCTGTCTGCTTTGCTGCATTTGGGGTAAAATATTCTCAAAGGTTTCTCCCTTTTCAACACATTTTTCACTTAAAGTCCTTCTCTAAATTGATCTGACTCATAATTATTTTCTGATTTGGGAAACAGGACCTTTTCAAGTGGCAAGTAAATATATAGATTTATAGATATTACTGCTTTAAACTTTATTTGCACACAACAAATATAATCAAGCCATGAAGGCCCCTGCCTGGTACAGTGAGAAATCCACCTTCACCTGCTGGAGTGAGGATAAATGTGGAATTCCCTCGTGCTGGAGACAATATTTTTTTCCATTAGGAAATCATCTTTCCCCCTCCCCCCAAAGTTCTAAGGATATTTTAATATTGGCAGCTCAGGACCTCCAGCATGCATCACTCAGCCGGAATTCCCCAGTGATCCCAAGGTTTTTATTAGATATTATGGATGTGGCTGCTTAAAGAAGCAGAGTGTGTCGAGTTCCTGCTGCAGACCCTTCTTGCCTCATGCTTTATTTCCTGGGATATTGATCCAGAAACACTCTGGATCATTTATTTCCTTGTTATTAATAACTCAGAACCGGACGGTGCTTGGGAGAGGGAGATCATCTGCTCCCAGCCAGTCCCAGTGGGATTCCAGGCAGGACTGGCAGGTCAAGACCTCCAAGCACGAGTGGAAATCAAGTGGAGAGGGTGGTTATAACACGGGGCTGCAGAATTCCAGCCAGGAAAAATCCCTGTCCCCCTGCAGCATTGGGACAGGAGTGTCATGGTTGGCCACCACACCACGATCACCCTGACACCTCTAATTGTTCATCCAGTCCCTTAATCAGAGAATCCACAGAGAATCCATCCCACAATCATGGAATCGTGGAATGGTTTGGGTTGGACGGGGTCTCAAAGCTCAGCTCCTTCCACCCCTTAGGGACACCTTCCACTATCCCAGGTTGCTCCAAGCCCCATCCAACCTGGCCTTGGACACTTTCAATCTGCTTTATTTGCCTTCCAGCGTGGCTTCTGATAAATTCTGGAGCCTCCTAGATCCCACCTGAAATCCTTTAACAACCAAAACGTCCCTTTCTGACCAAACCCTCTTCTCCAGCCACGGGGCACCAAGACAGGCTGGGGACACACCAAGAAACCCAAATCAGCTCATGACCAGATTTGCTCGAGGCTGCGTTTTTAGAGTGGAACTTGCCCATTCCTCGGCCACAAAGGTGCTGTTCCCAAAATAACCCTCATTTTAAAGCCACACACCATCCTGAGAGTGGATCCCATTCTCCTCTCTTCCCCCAGCAGGTTGTCGGGAATTCCTTTTTCACCAGGTACCATTAAACTTGCTGTTATTTTAAGCACCTGTTTTATGAGGAGCAGCATCCCACGTTGGTCAGAGGGGTGTCACACACAGGTGTTTGCCTCAGATCCCTACATCCCGCCAAATGCCCCCCAAAGGAATAGCTGGCCAATAATTAATTGGCTAATTAACATGTAAACCGACTATAACTCTCTGAAACTACTGAGAAAGCAACAGAAGGGGACTGGAACTTCTTTTGTTCCCTGCCAAAATTTTTATATGCATTTAAGCAACTTCAGTTCTGGTGTTTTTCTTGGAAAGTTTGGGGGTTTCCATCCAAATTCTCCCTCCATGAAAAAAAAAAAAAAACGGGAGTCTGCAGTTGCCAAAAAATGCAGCACCTGGAGTGTGGGATTTTTAGGGAAAGAAACAATAAAGTCCCCTGATACATAATGAGCACAGTTCTTGCATTCACAAAGGACTCGGCATAGTTTGAAAAGACATTTTCTACTGGAAAGAAATGCTTCAGTGGGAAAATTTCCACCCACTCCAGTTGCATCTCTTCCCTCCAGCTCCGAGAGAGAGAGAGAGAGGAAGGTTTTCTTCCAGAGGAGGGTGGTGATGTGTTTCCATGGATGGACAAGAAAATGCATCGAGAAAGAAAAAAACAACTGAGTGGGAAGACACAGCCTGAAAGTTCCCAGTGGGTGGGCAGTGAGGCAGGTACTGAGCACAGGCAGCCTTTCCAGAGGGCATGCACAGCCTGAATCCCGCGGGTTTCCATCACCAGCAGCTACCCAGTTTATTTTTTTTCCTCGGAGTCCTGGCCAGGCTGGGTCTGGCTCAAAACCACCACTCCAGTAACGCTGGTGGCGATGGCAGGGTGCAAATCCGAGCCGGTGCGTGGAGATTTTGGGGAAGAGCCGAGTTTTTCTCCATCGCCCAGATTTTGCTTTATAAGCACTTGTGAGCATCTTTTTAATTATTCTCCAGCAGAGCTCCCCCTTTTATAGTGGTGTGTGAATCCCCCGGTGTAGGAACACAAATATATCGGTATTTGCAGGCAGACAGACCCGCACGCACATCCCGGTGCCGCAAAGATTCGGCACGTTCAGATCCAGGGAGATGCACCAGCAGGACCCCGCGTGCTCCGGAGGCACAACGCGAGCTGCCGCCGCTGCCTGGGGAGGATTCCAACATCTCCAGCAAAAATCCCAGGGAGAAAAAGCCCCAATATCTGCGGGCCAGAGCGCTGAGGGCCTCCCGATGGATTAGGAGGAACTGGGAGGACCCCGATGGGACGCGCTGTGCTGGAGGGAGGGGACCGAGGCGCGCCGCAGCCCAGCTGGATCGGGACCCAGTCCGGAGCGCTGCCGTAAATCCCGAGCGCTGCCATCCAGCCCGGAGCGAGGCGACAGCGCGGCCTTTTCATGAATAAATAATCTGTGTTGCAGTTGCGGTGTGCCGGACCCGGCACGGAGCAGAGTCTGCCCGGAGACTCGGCGCTGGCGGCGCGGAACGAGGCGTTTGGCCCATTCCCGGTGGCCTCCCACCCTCCCACCCACCCACCTGCCCACGGGGACCCCCGGCTCCGGCGGGGGATGCCGGCCCCTCTCCGCCTCGCAGGAGCCGTGGGCGAGCGGCGGCGGCGGAGCGGGGGAGAGCCGGAGCGATAAATAAAAATGCGGGAGCATCCCGGGAGGCTGCGGGGGGCTGCGGCCCTGCTGGGCTGCGAGGCGAAGGCGACGCAGTTCCTGTCTCTTTAAATCCACCCTGAGCCCGGCGCCGGGAGCTGAGGCAGAGCAGAAAGCCCAGGATCCTGCTCATTAATAAGCGGGATTTATCCCCGTAGGGAGCCGGAGAGGAAGGGGGGGGGGGGGGGTGGGGGGAGGCGGCGGGGCGAGCCCAGGCCCCCTGTGCACCCCGCAGCCCCTCGGGCCGGCAGCGGGGCTCGCCGCGAGCATCCCCCGGCCGGGATGCGGGCTGGGCCGGGCGCGGCCGGCGCGGCCCCCCGGCACTGAGGTTTGCGGCGGGGAGCGGCGCGGGGGAGGCGGCGGGAGGGGGCGCGGGGCGCGGGGCGTGCGCGGTGCGGGAGCGGCCGGGAGCCGTGCGGGAGGGCGGCGGAGGAGGCACCGCATTGCTGCTGCTGCCGCTGCTGCTGCCGAGCCCCGCGATGCCGCCGCGCCCGCCGCTGCCCCCGGCCCTGCGCCCCAGCCAGCCCGGCCGGCGGCGGGGGGCTCCGCGGGGGCTCTGAGCATCCTCGCCCCGGGGCTGCCCAGCGCTCGCTTTTTTCCCCTTTTTTTTTTTTTTTTTTCCCCCCCTTCCCTTCTCTTGGCATTTGGCCTCTTTTTTTTTTTTTTTTTTTTCCTCCTTTTCCCCCACCCCCGTTCCCTGCCTTGGATGGTTTTTAGGTGGAGTCGTTTGCACCAAAACCCAATAGCTGCTGCTGTTCTTGCTGCTATTTTTTTTTTTTTTTTTTTTTTTTAATGATCCTGTTTCCACAGCAGGGGAAGAGAGAACTGATCCTCAACATACTCCCAGAGAATGAATAATCACAAGAAACTGGCTTAAGCAGCTCCGTGGATCTGGTGCATGATTTCGATTGAGTTCGATTTGATTTAATTTTTTTTATTTTTATTTATTTCTTTTTCCCCAAGTCATCATTCGCATTTTATTTCCTGCATTTCTTCCTATTCTCCTATTCTTTTTTTTTTTTTTTTTTTTTTTTTTTTTTCACCTTTTGGGAGATTTGCAAACCGAATTACATGCATGTCCAGTGGGGGAAGGTTTAATTTTGACGATGGAGGGTCGTACTGTGGAGGCTGGGAGGACGGAAAGGCTCATGGCCATGGAATCTGTACCGGCCCGAAGGGTCAAGGTGAATATTCGGGCTCCTGGAGTCACGGCTTTGAGGTGCTGGGGGTCTACACTTGGCCCAGTGGCAACACTTACCAGGGCACCTGGGCGCAGGGCAAGCGCCATGGCATTGGCATGGAGAGCAAAGGGAAGTGGGTGTACAAAGGAGAGTGGACCCATGGATTTAAGGGACGGTACGGGGTCCGGGAATGCACTGGAAACGGGGCCAAGTACGAAGGCACCTGGAGCAATGGATTACAGGATGGCTACGGGACAGAGACCTACTCGGATGGAGGTAGGTGATGCATTGATCCCTTCCTGGCTGGGGCAGTGGGGTGGAGGGTGGTGGGGAGCACCTTCAAACGGGGTTTGGCTTGGAGTCTGGGAGTTTGCAACCTGCTGGCTTGGATCAAGGGATGCTCCCACCCTGCAGGAGAGAAGGAACCAGCCCAGCGTGGCACCAGCCCAGCTCTTTGCCACAGGTAGCCCCATATGTTCCATGGGGTCTCTGGGCGCTGGGACCTCCCTCCTTCCCCTCCTCACGCAGGTTTTTGGGATGTGGAACGGGCTGTGCTGGTGGGGGGACACCCAGCTCTGGCCCAGAGGGGTTGGAGCATGGAGTGGGCCAGGCCTTGGGGAGACAACCCAAGTTGCACATGGGATTGGCAGTTCTGACTGCACCACTGGAACCTGTAGGATTTGCATGGGAGCAACGCGGGGCAGGATGGAGGCGAGTGAGGGTGTGTGGGGAGATCCGGGGCGGATAGGGCAGCTCCAGTGCTGCCAGAGCTCCCAGCCAGGGCTGGGGGGCTCAGCACCTCCTGCAGCCCCTCCAAAGGCAGCCCCACGCTCAATAATGCCAGGGAAAAGACTTTAATTCAGACAAGAGTCTTACGTTCCTAGTTTACGGCTTAATGCTTAGCGTAGGGGCTCAGAGGGATCACCAGAGCTCTTCTCTGCTGTCAACACGGCTTAACGAGATGCTGAGGGGAAACTGCGATTAGAGGAAAAACAAGAAAACCCAATTGGAGCGATCAAACCCAAAAAAATTGCTGGGCTAACAAGCTTTAGGGCTGAACTGGGAGAAACAGCTGGTGTCGTGCTGTAAGTGGCTGTATCATCCTCTCTCCTGGGTTGTGGCTACTTCCACAGTCGGAATTGCCACCATAATCCCAGGCAGGCCTACCTGCCGGCAGCCAGGGGCACTGGGCTCCGCTGGCCCCTTGTTTTCCCGGGAATCGTGGCCTCCTAAAGCAGGCTGGCGGGTTATTTTTAGGACGTTATGGTTTTCCATACGGCTACGGTGAGGAAATTGCAGCGTCGGGGAGCTCCATCGCAGCCTTCCTGAAAGGTGCTGCAAGACCTTGCTCTGGAAAAGCAGTTTGCTGCTTTGTGGTTGCACAGGGAGAAGAGGTTCAACCTCACCTGCAGCTGCTTTTTCTGTGCTCTCACAGGGAGAGGCGGAACCACCTCGGGATTTTTAAGGATAATTTCGTGCCGGTGGTTTTCCCCCAAAGCAAAACAGAGCTGCAACCTTTTGTTTAGGCTGCCTGGAAGGATGCTGGGGACTGAGCTGGGATGTGCTGGGTGTGTGTTTGGAAGGCATGGATAAATCCCAGCAGTCCTTCAGTCGAGAATAAAGCTTGGCCAGGGAATCTGCGTGGTCTCCCACGTCCAAGGTGGTCAGGAGGGGCTGTGGGGGGAGTTCTGCCTGCTCCCAACGTGGGTGCTGTCTCCTCCTGGCACCCAGCCCTTGCCTGGGAGGTTTGAGGGAGGACAGACCCAAGTCTGGACTAACTACAGGTCTCTGAGGGCTGGGTGTTGCAGGGCTGGCCCTGTCCCCAGCCACGCACGTGCCCCCGCCCCGGCACGCTCCCCATCCTCTGCAGCGCAGCGTTTTTTAGGGAAACCTGGGCAGCTTCCCCACACTGGGGTGGCTTAGCAGCAGTTTCAGCATTTTCTGAGAACCTACCAGAAGCAAAGAGCTTCTCCTTCCATCTTGGCAGGCCAGCCCGGCTTGCCGGTGCTCGGGGACCCAAAAGCAATGTCGCGTGTTTGCGATTTCGGGAGGAGGGAGGAGGATCAGTGCTGGGAAAGGGTAGGGTCTGTGGCAAAATGGTCCCCGTGGGACTCTGCAAACCTTCCAAGGAGGAAGGAATGCCATGCTGGGGAAATGCAGACTGCTGGGAACTGTGGATGCTCCTCCACACCAGCTTCCCCCACCTCAGCTGGGCCAGAACCACCTCAAAGGCCACTTTCACCAACTCAGCTCCCAGCACCCAGAGGCCACATCCCTTTCCCAGTTGCCTGGCTCCATTCTGGGTGGAAACCACCAAAGTTGGGCATCGGCAGCCTTTTGGACACCAAGCCTTACTGAACTTTGTGTGTTTGGGTCCCAGAGGCCGCTGTGTGCAGGAGCGGTGGCACCGGCGAGGCAACTGTTGGGAAGGATGTTTCTCATTAATCTATTCCAGTTATTACCTCCAGCAAACTGAAGTATCCAAGAATCCTCGCCCCAGCATCTGTCACTTGCCACCCACAGATAAATATTCATCCCTTGCACATCATTTTTTTTAGCTCCCCAGCCCTGGCTAGGGGATGGGGCCCTAAATGCGCAGCGAGGCTCGGGGAGCCCCAGAATCCACAGATTCGCTCCAGTTTTCCCATTCCCTTGCACAACAGCGGGGAAGGGCACAGCTCCCCCTGCCCCAGCGCTGTGTTGGGAGGGGTGACTGTGTGGCTGCTGGACCGTTGGGTGTCGGGGGTGGCACACGGTGGCCCGGGGCCTCTCGCCAGCCCCGCAGCCGGCGCAGGCAGCGCTGCCCCCACGCGCAGCTTGCCGAGCTCACACCTCCCACGCCGCACACGCCGCGCACCCCACGCCTGTCCCCCCACGCCGACGAGCCCCCCACGCCCTTCCCACGCGCTCCCTGACCCCCAGGGAGAGCAAATCCCGCTCCCCCAGCCCGGGGGATTCGTGTCCATCAACACGGAGCCCAGATCAGCCAAGGCCGCCGTGCCGTTCTCCCAGGAGCCCACGCGTGTCCCTGGCACGGCTGCCACGCGGCCTCTGCGCTGTCCCGTTGTCCCCGTGGCCTCACTCCCTCGGACCTCCCCAGCAGTGCTGATATATCCTCATCTTCCTGCCAAAAACCCCCCTGCGCCCCTCCAGAGCACCCTGATATTACATAAACCAGGCTCCCATGGATTGCTTCAGTCGGATGCCAGAGTTGGAGCACTCGTCTGATTCATCCCAGCTCTGGGGAGGGAGCAGGAATTGCTCCCTTGCTTCAGGTGAAAGGGGCTGCATGCACCTGCATCAGCACTGATGTGAGGCTGGGGCTGCTGGCCATGGAGCTGGGGGGATCTGGAGCAGAGGAGTGGAGACCCTCTTCCGAGCAGGCCCGGAGATCAGGAGACATCACAGCTGGTTCCTGCCTCGGATACTTTGGGAATGCTCAGTGACTTCACCCTAGGGACAGCTGAGATTGTAGCTACTGACTTCCCATGGGAATCCTCCGTGTTGGGTTTGGGTTGAGCTGCTGAAACCATGGCTGTGGGGGTGGAGGAGATGGGGTGGCTGAAGGAAGCCCCAAATCTATTTTTGCCCTTTCCATCCCGGGCAACAGTGTTTTCCTCCTCTCTCCACCTCTTCCCAGCTGAACAACTGGGATTCAAAACCAGACAGGAGCTGTGGGATGGGACCAGCCCCATCCCAAGTGCTCACTGCCCAGCATCCCTGAGGGAATGGGACAGGCTGGAGGTGTGTGCTGTGAACTGGGCTCATCCTGCTGCCAGTCCTCTCCCCATCCTGGATATCCACATGCTCCCTAAATCTTTGTTTCTCAGGAGGGCTACCCCGAAAGGGCCGGGCAGTCGCATGGTGGTGTTCATCTTGTGTAATCTCCGTGCCCACTCACCTAAAATGAATCATCCTTTGATAGGTGAGGGAAATATAATTAGTGTTTGCATTGTTAGCACTGGCTGAGTAGGCAAGTGGGTTTTCTTGGCCCGGGCTGGGAAATATTCCTGCCATGGGGAGAGGGAAGCAGAGCGCTGGGAGCTGCCGGGATGGGGCCCTGCCAGGCTGTCCTGCTCCATGTCCCACTTTCCCAGCCCTGCAGTGGCACTGGTGACACCTCTCTTAGCAGGTGCACCAGGAGCTACCGACCAAATGGCTTGGGAGTGGTTGAGGAAGGGCAAAATGTGGAATATTTCCCAAAAGCCAACATAAAGGGCTGCTCCAGCAGGATGGAGCAGGAATGCTGTGTGGGACCTGCCTGTCTGGGAAGGAGCTGCATCCCCTCACCTGAGCTGAGCCGTGGTTTGGGATGAACCACCACCAGCCAGGAGGGTTGGAATGAGATATCTTTAAGGTCCCTTCCAATCCAAAGCATTCCCGGATTCCACAGTGCCACGATGGCCGCGGCCTGGTGCCTCTCCCCACCCCGGCCTTCCCATGGGTTCCTGCACAGGGAACCGACGAGCGAGGGCAAATTTCCATAAGGATCTATTCATAGCACGGATGTCAGAATTACCTTAAAAGTACCAGCTCTTCCCTTGTTTTGCTGCCGGGAAGGAATTGTTGATGCACTTTAAACAGTGGGCGGAAACAAGCAAATACAAGAGCGCCCTGATCCTCGATCCTCCCATCCCTGCAGCACCCAGACGCAGCCAGAGCTGGTCCTAACAACCCCTCAGAACCTGATAATTAATGAAAAAGTCAGGATTTTGGTGATGGAGCATCTCACTGTCTGGGTTGGGTCTAGAAGCTGCTTGCAGTGGTTCCAGGAGAGCAAAACCGGAGACGTCAGGAGCTGCCGAGCCCAGAAAAATGAATCAAAATACTAAATGAAGGTTCTGACCAGCCTCATTAAAAATAAATGCTATGAACTCATGGTAATTACTTCTCTCACTGGAACATGCTGCTTAGTTTCAGGTACAGCTCAGGACAGAGGAAGAAGGATTTTGACCTCGGAGAAAAGAACATGAGACAGAAATTGCCAGACAGGCCTCAGACCCTCACTCCATCTTCCCAAGTCTTTTATCCAGGGCGTGATTCTCCAGGGAATTGTGCAGGACCCCAACCTTGGGGACCCCATCAACCCCCTCTCCCTGACCCACAGCCGAGGGTGACTTCAGCCCTGAAGTGCAACGTTGATGTCGTTTCACTGGGGTGGGTTTCTCATGGCTTTGAATGCAAATCTCAGGATATTTGCATGTGATTTGATATCCCATGGGGCTCCTCGTGGTTGGGTGACATCTGCTCCTGGAGCTGAACAGTTTTTTTTGTTGGGTTTTTTTTTTTTTTTTCCCCTTTAGAAGCTCCAGCTTGTGGAATCATGTGATTTTGCAAGATTTTCAGCTTCAGTTTGGAAGCAAGGTTTCCACCCAGGCTATTGCAGAAAAGTCATTCTTCCAGGCTCGGGAAGCAGCAGACGAGAGCTAAAAATGCCTTCTGTTTAAAAATGCCTCGATTTTAAAATGAACCTGATGAATTTTGAATGCTTTGAGTCAGGTAACGCTGACGTAGATGAATGAGCTCTATTAATGTAGGCATGACTTGGAGATGGAGGAGCTGGGCAGGATGAGCTTGGGGATGGTCTTTTGGGGGCGAACACTGGGGTTTAGTGGCTGCCTTGTGAGATTTTTTGTCTCTTTGGGTCTGGTTTTGGCACTGATTGAACTCCTGAGCAAGAAGGGATTTTTTTTGCAGGAGTTTGCAGTAGTTACAGGAGAGTCTTGGTGGTCATTTGCTCTGCAAGCAGCCGTTTAACTCACAGTTAAAGTATTTTTTAACAGAAAAAATGGGGAGCTTGGAGAAAACAAAACTTGAAAGGCAACTGTGTCTATTTTGGGGCTTAATATTGGCTTTTCAAAGGCAGATTCTTGGCCTCTTGGCCTTTGAACCAAAAATCCTTAAAAATTGCAATGGATGCATGAGCATTCCCTAAGAACAGACACTCCTTTCCCAACATTATTCCCTGAAGAGGTTCCTCTCACTCTCAGCACCCAGCAGAGCATCATGAATTTTCATGAATGAGTGAACAGCCAGAGCAGGGCCCCTCATTTTGCTGATTTCCAGAAGGAGATGAGCACTACAAAGGTATTATTTCCTGCTCAGGGCATTGCTTGGGGTCTGCAAGGTGTTTCCCTGGAATGAATAAAGGTCTGGAAGCATCCAAGGCCAGGCTGGACGGGGCTTGGAGCAGCCTGGGATAGTGGAAGGTGTCCCTGCCCATGGCAGAGGGTTGGAATGAGATGAGCTTTAAGGTCCCTTCCACCTCAAACCACTCTGTGCTTCCGTGATTTATTCCACAGGGAATAAATAAACCCTGCTCATGCCTCATCCCACCCTGGAGCAGCCCCCTACCCCTGATCCATGGGGAGCTCAGCCTCATCCCACCCATCTGAGCACCCCCCACACCCCAGGGGGGGATGCAGCCCCCCAAACCCTCAGCCCCATTTGGGAGAGGTTGGGAATCAGCCCTTCCTCCTGGATCTCTGCTGAGGAATGGGTGAGATCCCGGAGTTTGTGGCAGGATTAGAGCACGGGGGGATTAAGGGAAATCAGTATTAGCCCCGTTTCACTCTGCTTTGTGAGAGGAGCACATTGTTCTGGATAAAGGTGCTGAGCAATATCCTAAGGTGGTTTGCATCCTTGGGGATAAAACCTCATCCTGCTTTTGACCCCAGGCGGCGGCTGAATCTGCAGGGATTCAGCTGCCCTGGGAAAACCGTGGCCCCATTTCACCAGGAGATGATGCTTCCTTGACTTTCCCTGTGTCTGGCAAAGCCAGCCCTTCCCGCTCCCAGGACAGACAACAAGAAATGTCTTTCTTTGGTTGTTTCCTTTTAAAAGTTGTGTTTTCTCTGACTGCAGGAGCTGGAGCTTTAAGGGGAATCACAACTGGCCTGAAAGGCACCATGAGCTCCACCAGAATCAGTGATGCCGAGATTTGATTGTCTTTATTCTGGTTTTTTGAAGCCTTTCCTTGAATTCTGGCTGGAAAAAGCATTTCCCAACAGGTTTGGGGAAGCAGGAGATGCAGAAGCAATGAGAAGAGGGAGGGGATGCTCAGGATGGGCTTGGTTTTTCCTGGAGAACAAACCAAGATTTTTCCCCCTTGAAGCCAATATCTGAAATGCCTTGGAAAACATTAATTTCCATAGGAAATTAATCTAATGTTTCCCAGTGAGGGAGGAGGCTTCATCCTGCTGCTTGAAGAGCATCCTTGGGACAGGCACTGAGGATAGAAATGTTTCCCCATGTTTGGGATGGGGCTCCAATCCCCCAGAGGAGCATTCTCGCCACCTGTGATTTCCTGGTGATTTTCCCCATGGAGAAGGGCTGAGCAATCCCTGCTCTGTGGTGTTTCAGCCAGAAATACTTTTGTTGTTATTTGCACCCAGAGGAGGAGGAGGAGGAGGACGAGGAGGAGGAGGCAGATTCCCTGGCTGAGGCATGAGGCTGTAGAAATCCATCTCCTCCCCGCAGCCCCCAGCTCCTGCTCCTGCAGAGCTTCTGGCTGCTCCAGAGCCAGCCCTGCTCCCATCCCTACCCCTTCCAAACCTCGTCCAAACCCAGCACCTCCACTGCTTGATGCCTTTAGATGGAGGCTCCCTGCTTTTACAAGTACGAGCTGTAATTCTTTATTATTTACTGACCCTCAAACCAGACTTCATCCTGCGCCCAGGCAGGAGCACAGCAGCCCCTGACAGCTCTCATCCTCCTCATGCTCTTCTCCTTCCCTCCACGCCTCCCTGGATGCCCAGCCCTGGCTGTGCCCACCGTGTCTGGATGCACCCAGCATTAGCACTATGACTAACACCCGTCACGTGTTCGTGCCTGCAGATTAGATTTGCATACTCAAAAATCCATACTTTCTTCCTTCCCCTGTGTAAGCAGTTACCAGAGCATATTTTTGGCAAATTAGCAGCCACAGCAGAAGCATCTGACTGTGTTTTTAGCATGGTTTGGTGATGGAGAACCTTAGCAGGGCTGGAGGGAGGGTAATTTTGCCGTGGATTCCGGATCTAGGAGGAGTTGGACACAGGCAGCGTCACCGATTCCCACATTCCACGGTGGGCAATGCGGGTGGCATCTGCCAGCCATCCATGCCATGCCTGTGTGGGATTTACGGGAGGGTTTGGGGGATGAGAGCAGCAGCTGGGGACAGGGCAGGGCATGGAAGTCACCCAGCATCACACCGTGTCCTGCTGCCAGCAGGGACAGTGCAGGAAGGGTGTCCTGGCTGAAAATGTGTCCCCACATCCATGCAGTGACCAGGGGGTTCAGGGGGGGGATTCTCCCCCTCTGAGACCCCACCTGCAGTGCTGTGTCCGGCTCTGGGGCTTCCCAGTGTGAGAAGGACCTGGAGCTGCTGGAGCAATTCCAGAGGAGGCCACAGAGATGCTCTGAGAGATGGAGCCCCTCTGCTCTGGAGCCAGGCTGGGAGAGCTGGGGGTGCTCACCTGGAGAGGAGAAGGCTCCAGAGAGAGCTCAGAGCCCCTTCCAGGGCCTAAAGGGGCCCCAGGAGAGCTGGAGAGGGACTGGGGACAAGGCATGGAGGCACAGGACACAGGGAATGGCTTCCCACTGCCAGAGGGCAGGGATGGATGGGATATTGGGAAGGAATTGTTCCCTGTGAGGGTGGGCAGGCCCTGGCACAGGGTGCCCAGAGCAGCTGGGGCTGCCCCTGGATCCCTGGCAGTGCCCAAGGCCAGGCTGGACAGGGCTCAGAGCAGCCTGGGATGGAGGAAATTGTCCCTGCCACATCGGGTGGGAACAGTATGAACTTTAAGGTCCCCATACAGCCAGGCCAGGATATTTGAGGGGCACATTTTTCCCAGTGATGCCCCGGGATGGCCAGCGAGGATGTCCCCACGGTCACCCCATCAGGACTGAGGCTGGATGAGCACCCTCCAGTCGTCTCTTTTCTCCCAGACTCCTTCCCTTTGGGATGGGTTTTTCTGAGGTGATTTGTGTGTGAATCCTCCTGGGATTTGTGATATCGAGCAGCTGGAAAGGGATATCTGTAAAACTCCCTCCTTCGGTCGGAATTCAAGAGCCTGGCCTAATTATTGCCATCGGACATCTTTAATTAATATGCTGCAGAGGCCAGAGATAAGAGGGGGGCTGAGCACACCAGGAAAGATCCTTTGCAAGATAAACCAGCAATTTGTAAAACCTAATTACTTCGGCTTGGAAAAGTACAGGGGCACTTCAGACCACTCCACCCTCCTTCCCGGGATTTTGCTGAGTGGGGAAGGCAAGCTGGGAGGTTGGGAATGCTGCTGGTGTCCAGCACGGTCGCTGGACCAGGAGGATCTGGCTGTGCTTCAAGGATGGGATGGAGCTCCAGCTCTTTGGAGCCTGCTGCTCCCATTTTCCAGGCAAACCTGGGAAGCTGCATCCCTGTCGCTGATTATTTTAGCTAACCTGGGAATATTGACCCACCGTGGTGGGTGTGCTTGGGTTTTTAACTCAGTGTTAGGGATGGAGAAGGAATTTTTTCCAAACATTTGTCTTTTTCTGAGGTCAGGTTGTGATAATGACACGTGTGCTTCCAGTGGCCTCAAAGTGCTTCACAACATCCCAAATTCCTGTTTGAATGTCTCCATATGAGGAACTGGAAGAGGGCAGGTCCGTGCAAACCCCCCGTGGGCTTTATCCATGTGTTTCCCAAAGGATTCATCCTGCAGAACACGGAACCGGCCGTGTGGGTTTGGGAAAAGCCTGGGAGCAGCCATAAAGCTTCTCCTTAATGGTGTTCCTGGAGTGGGGCCAGAGGGCTCAGCGACTCCAAAACACCAAATCTTGGGTGTGGGCAGAGGAGGGAAAGAAAATGCCATCGTTCCAACCCAAAAAATCCTGATTTTTTCCTCCTTCCAACATCATGGACCAGGTTTATATCCAAGTGCACGATCCCACCTTAAGTCAGAGCAGCCCAAAATCCTCCCTTGGGGTTTGTTCAAACTCCAGCTGAGGGAGCTCCTTGGGCTGTTTATTTGTGTGAAAGCCGGATTGCCCTGGGCATCACTGTGGGGTTTCACCATCTCTCCGTAAGCAGGAAAGGACTCCAGGTCCAGGAAATTCCTGAGTTTGGAACAGCAAGCCATGGCTTGGTTGCCCCTCCCCATGGAGAAGAAAGATCTTGTCTGCCAGAGGGAGCAGCGCTGGATCCCCACCGTGCCTGGATCCCAGAGGGATGAGCCAGAGCTGGAGATCGCTCCTCTCCTCCCCAGGAAAATCCCCAAAATCTCTTTGGAAATGAATGGAAAGATGTCGTTCTTCCTGCGATACCTCTGATCCTCATGGAGAGCTTTGCAAACAGGAGCTTAATTCACGCTCCCAAAAACCAGCTGAACTGCTGGAATGCCACTGCCTTGTCCCTGCTTCCAGCAGGGAATATGGAGGTGCAGGGGCTGCACCCAGCCTGGAGCAGGGTCCTGCTGAACCCCCCTCGCTTTGCTGCAGGATGCAAACCTGGGCCAGCCCTGATTTCGGGGATTTTGGCACTATGGGGCCACCAGGAGCTGCCCTGCAGACTCTCAGCTCTCTTCCCAGGATGGATTTTAGCCAAATGCTGAGGAAGTGCTGCTCCCTGTCACTGCTGGAGAATCAGGAGTGATGCTTCCCAGGCCAGGGACTTCCCGCTCTCTGCTCTCAGCCCCGCTGCCTCCAGCCAAGGATGGGGCTCTGCACGCTCCTCAAGGCAACTGCAATTCCTGCAGGAGTTCTGGAAACAAGCCAGCCCTGCTCCAAGGGGAGTGAGCCACGAAACCCTCAAATTCAGGTTTAGGAACACCAGTGAATGTGTCCAACAGCATCGCCCCTTTTCTTCTCTCCGTGTTTCCATCCCATCCCTGTCCTTCCCAGGAGCCCATTCCCTTTCTTACACTTCATCTGTTATTTCTGAAATAGGAATATTCCCTCCAATCCATCTCTTGGGATGACTCCAGTTGTATTTTCCCAGCCTCAGGTTGTGCCCTGTCCTTAGCTCTGCTCAGCATGGACGTGGCCACTTCCTCACCCTTTATCCTGACTTTCCATGTCCAAGACTTTCTTCTCTCTCTTTGTCCTTTTTGCCCGGTGCAAAAGGACTGCACAGAAGTGGGATGGGTATTTGTGGCATCTCGGAGGCATCCATAGGAGTGCCCTGCATGGCTGAGGGAAGAGGTTGGGACATTTTCCTCCCCAGGGATTCTCCTCCATCACGGTGGCTTTGGCTCTTCTCTGGCTTGGGCAATACAATCAGTTTGTGGCCAGGATTGCCTTGGATTGTTCCCTGCTTCCCACCCCAAGGGAAGCACATTCCCCTCCTCTGTCCTGGAACCTGTGAGGTGCTCAGAACCAAAATCCTTGGAATTCTCCATGCAGCACCTCAGCAGATCATTCTGTTCCACCAGAA
The DNA here is from genome assembly GCF_009650955.1 of Corvus moneduloides. NCBI lineage: Eukaryota > Metazoa > Chordata > Aves > Passeriformes > Corvidae > Corvus > Corvus moneduloides. The sequence goes on along the minus strand of NC_045487.1, from coordinate 2,125,503 downwards.
GTGCTCATTCCATCACTCCCAGCCCCATCCTGGCGTCCCCACCGTGCCACATTCCCGCTGCACATTCCCTTTCCATCTCCCGAGCTCCGGAGCAGCTGCAGCCGGTCCATCCTGGCACGGGAAGGGGAATATTGTGAAATCCTATTTCCTCTGCGGGGAGCAGGAGTGTCTGGGCTCCATGTGAGATCAAGCTTTGTGCACATATCTGCAAATGTTGGGGCAGAGGTTAAACTGAGCAGGGCTTGGGGAGGAGGTGGTGGCGCTTAGTGATGCAGATCAGATGGCTCCGGAGCCTCCCGGTATCCATGGCCAAATCCTGGGATATCGAGGGGTTTAAAACATAATGAAGTCAGGGGAAGGAAGGAGCGCTGCTGGGCTGAGGAAGGACTGAGCTCCCTGACAGGAAGCTCTTTGATCTGCTGGTGGCCATGAAGGTGCCCAGATGTCTTGGTGGCTGTCAGGGACATGAGCGCGGACTCTGAAGCAATCCCTAGGGATAATCCATGCTGCTGCCTCCTGCAGGGAAGCAACAACACCTAGGAAAGCAGAGCTGGGGGTTGGGAGCTGCTCCACGGTGCTGGGAGGGGACAAGCAGGACGGAGTGGCTGGAAAATCCACCCTGCTGAGGAGATGCCGAGGAGATGCAGAGACTGCTCCTGGCAGCTGTGCCATTCCGGGAGCAAGTTTGGAGGCCAGGCAGGGATGGCAGCGTCCCGGGCACCTCAGCCTGGCTGGGGACACGCGCAGGCTGCAGCCGGGACCTGCTGTGACCAATTCGCCGCTGGCGCTCCAGCCGGGCCGCGCCGTCACGCTCCAGCCCCGAGCGCTTTGTTCTGCTCCCTGCCAGTCCCTCAGGTTTTCACCACAGGGCTGTGATCCTTCCCCCTGCTCCAGCTTCATCCAGGGAGCTTTTTCAGCTGCAGATTTGCCAGCAGATGAGGAGGTCGAGGGACCTGTGTGGGGTCAGGGATTGAGTCAAGGGATTCAGCCAAGGGAAAGGGAGATCGGGGCTTGGGCAGGGTGGGCTCTGGTGGATCTCATGCGGGACCTGTTTTCCCTGTGCCCTTGCCCACACCGGCATCTTTCCCTGAAACCCACTGAATCCATCTCTAGGGAAGCAGGAGGCTGAGCACGGTGTGAGGACATCCCAAGCCGTCCTGGAGGCTCCTTTGCAGGAGAACTTGGGGCTCTGGGAGGAATCTCTGCCCCAGTTGCTCCATTGTCCTGCTGAGATGCTTTGGGATGGAGCCAGAAAGGGAAGAGAGGTGCTGCCAGGTCCCCAGGGAATGCAGGGACACCTTGGCAGCCTCTGCCCTGCCACAGCCATGATTCCAGGCACGGGGAGAGCCGTGGGTGCACGGCACTGGCTGTTCCCTGTTCTTGGGGACACCACAGAGGACAAGGCAGGCTCACTGCTCAAACCCTGTCTGCTGTGTCCCCCGAGTTGCATCTCGCAGGTTGTCCCCCATCCTTCTCCCTGCCCTGCCAGTGCCTGCCCTAATCCCGCTGCCTGCCCTAATCCCAGTGCTAATCCTGTAAACCCTCAGTAAATCCTGCCTGCCCCTGCCTCTCCATGTCCCTTCTCCAGGGCAGTCTCTGTGGGATATCCACCTTGGGGGCTGGCTTTTTTTGGGGTGCACCAAGCTGTCACCCAGATCATGTAACACCTTGGGGTGTTGCTCACATTGGAGGGCCGGGAAGGATGCCTAAATCCTGGGGGATTTGTGCAAAGCACTGGCAGCTAAAAGACAGCTGAAGCACCCCAAAATACACCCCAAGATGTGGCCAGGTGCTGGTTTCACACTCTCAGGAAGCAGTTCCTGTGCTCAGCATGAGCTGCTCAAGCCCAGACACCTCTCCAGAATTTCCTCTGAGCTCCAGAACCGGGCAGGGAAATTCCTAAGGGAGTCCTGGGGTAGGACTGGCTCGATTCACGCAGGGTGCACTATTTCAGCAGGTCTGTTTTAAGACTCCCTTGATGTGCGGGAGCGGGGCTGGCACAAAGGGAGGTCCCACTGCTGCGAGGTGCTGCCTGTGCCCATCCCAGCTCTTCACGTCCCAGAGCTGGGACTGGCCACAGCATTCCAGCAGCTCCAGTGCCCGGCGAGGAGCCATCCTCAGGCTCCTCAGTCTGCCCCAGGAGGGCTTAGGCGAGCAGTGAATTGCTGCATCTTGAGCAGGTCTGAAGAAGATTAAGCCGACCTAAGAATAAAAACAAGCCCTGTGGTTCAACCAGCTGGGATAAGGCCTGGAATCGTGCCAACCTCCGAGCTCCAGGAGGGGATGGGATTAGGAACCCCGAGCAGATTACCACCCACCCCACATTTCGGTGCACAGGGTGGGTGTTGTGGTCCAGCAGTGCCCCCCGGGCTGGGTGGGTTCCTTGTCCCCCCCATTCCCAGTGCTGTGGTGGAGCCCTGTTTGTTTTTCGTGCCACCAACAACCAGTTAAGAAACTCCAGGAAGTGCCCACGCAAATGTAGGAGCTCCAACAGGGGCACAATTCCAAGGGGAATATCCAAATGGATCTCTCCCCGTGAGGCCTTTATTTCTATGGAGCTGCTTCCTTCCCCAGCACAGCGGACGAAGGCACTGTGTGTATAAATAAATGTATTGTTATACATTATCCATCCACTGTGAGACTGCCAGCAGCATGGATGGCATTGGAATGTGCTCCTGGATAACCATTCCCCCATTCCACGCCCCTGCCCCCTTTCCCTTTCAGCGTAGGGATTGATCCAAGGGGCAGTTCCTTGATGCCTTGGCTGGTTTCTAACATTCCCGTGCTGCAGCTGGACTGCAAGCCTGCAATCCAACCAGTTTTCCCTCCACAACGTGACGCTGCAATCCTCGTCTTGGAGATGGGACTGGGATTCCAGAGCTGCAAACTGCTCCCAGAGGAGTTTGATACCATGACCCCCCGTTTGCTTTTGTCTCCTCTCCGCAGGGACATACCAGGGCCAGTGGGTCGGAGGCATGCGCCAGGGTTACGGCGTCCGGCAGAGCGTTCCCTACGGCATGGCTGCGGTCATCAGGTCACCCCTGAGGACGTCCATCAACTCCCTGCGCAGCGAGCACACCAACGGCACGGCGCTGCACCCCGACGCCTCGCCCGCCGTGGCCGGCAGCCCGGCTGTGTCCCGCGGCGGCTTCGTCCTCATGGCCCACAGCGACGCCGAGATCCTCAAGAGCAAGAAGAAGGGCATCTTCCGGCGCTCGCTGCTGAGCGGGCTCAAGCTCCGCAAGTCCGAGTCCAAGAGCTCCTTGGCCAGCCAGCGGAGCAAGCAGAGCTCGTTCCGGAGCGAGGCCGGCATGAGCACGGTCAGCTCCACCGCCAGCGACATCAACTCCACCATCAGCCTGGGCGAGGGCGAGGCCGAGCTCTCGGTCATCGAAGACGACATCGACGCCACCACCACCGAGATCTACGTGGGCGAGTGGAAGAACGACAAGCGCTCGGGCTCGGGCGTGAGCCAGCGCTCGGACGGGCTCAAGTACGAGGGCGAGTGGGCCAACAACAAGCGCCACGGCTACGGCTGCATGACCTTCCCCGACGGCACCAAGGAGGAGGGCAAGTACAAGCAGAACATCCTGGTCAGCGGCAAGAGGAAGAACCTCATCCCGCTGCGTGCCAGCAAGATCCGGGAGAAGGTGGATCGGGCCGTGGAGGCGGCCGAGCGAGCGGCCACCATCGCCAAGCAGAAAGCGGAGATCGCGGCGTCCAGGTAAGGGGGTTCCTGCCCGTCCTGAGGTCGTGTCTGAGCTGGGATCCTGCCCTGAGGACTTGGGATAAATGGGATAAGGGTTTTGTTGCAGCAGGGAAGCTGCTGGAGGAAAGTGACTCATGATGGGCATCTGCAGGTTGGTGCTACCTGGGCCCCACTGCAGGAGCAGCAGCCTTGGGCTTGCCCAAGCCTTGGGGTGCTGTTCAAAACAGGGTGGATCCAAGCCCAGTTGTCCCTCTGGTAATTCCCAGTAGGCTGGGGATGCACAACGTCCCCAAGTGAGGCAGGGCGGCTACACAGGGTCACCAGAGCGGGGCAGCCTGGGCAGGGTGTGGTGGCACCGTGGTGAGACTGCACATGTGGGGCTCACAGGCTGAGAGCTGTCACTTAGGGAATATTGGGTTATTCATCCTGTTTTTCCCTTCCCTCTTGGATAAGCAGGGTGATACACTGAGCAGAAGAGCTCCTGAGGTGCTCTTTGCCCATACCCTCTGCCTGACTCATAGCCAAGAGAAACCATCCCAGGGCTGACCTGTGCTGGGAGGATTCCCGGTTATTTCCATTCCCAAAAGGGATGTGGAGTGGAAAACCAGTCAAATATGTGGCTGATGCCTGGAGAGGGTTTGCCCTGGCTGAGGCTCTGCTGGAAAACATCAGATCTGGGTGCCCAGTAATGCCCCTTCTCCCTGTGCAGGCTGCAGCCCTCTGGAACTGCCCAGAGATCCAGAGCTGGGATCTGATCCGGCTGAAAAACAGCAGGAGGGAAGGGGAAAATGAGCCATGTCTAATTTAGGTTGAAATAAGGTCCCAGCTCAAAGCAGGGCCAGCTCAAGCACCCTGTAGCTGGCTCCCAAAAAGTACCTGGAGCTCTGTGCCTTGCAGGAAGCTCCCGGACCAGTGGCGAGGCGAGGAGGAAAAGCTCCTCTGGAGAATTCAGGGCTCTTTGTCTCACATTTTGGGATAGTTTATTAGAGCATGTCATTCCTTTCTGTTTTCTGAGCAAGAGCTATATTTAGCAGCCAGGCTGGGAAAAAGGGCTGGGGTTAAGGGAAAAACCCAGGTACCTCCGAGCCTCCTGTGCTGGATTAATTGTTGGGTCTGGAATATTTGTATGCAGAGTCACACTTGAAGTCTTTATCAGCATCTCTGCCAAGGGCTTATCTGCAATATGAATGAGCCTCCCGGGCCTGCTTGGGGAGCACATTTGGGCTTGATGATGTTTTCGAGCTGATGGTTGGAAAAAAAGAAAAATCCCACTAGAATGCCAGGTAGGAAACAGACTGCAGAGCAGTGGGAACACCAGATCTTTCCCTGTGATCTGGGGATGGGTGGGAATACCTCGAAAGATTGGAATCCTGGAAGTGTGGAGCTCTAGGATGCTGTGGGATGGATGCTGGAAGAGTGGAGCTCCAGTCTGCTGGGTTTGAGAACCTGAGCATCCTCCATCCCCAAGGGGTAATGATCCTGGAACACCCTGAGAGTGGGATGGGACAAGATGCTTAATGAGCTCTTAGCGTATAATATTCCACATCTAATTATGGGAGAGAAGGGAAAATATCGAGTCCTGAATGCCAGCTGTGAACACCTCCCTGCCCTGCACTGACTGGGTGGTCCTGGGCTCTGCTGGAGAGCAGCAGGGATGGTGGAGGGTGGAGGATGGAGATGGATGGGATTAGGCTGGTTCAGGGACAGGCTCATCCCTGGAAGTGTCTGAGGCCGGGCTGGACAGGGCTTGGAGCAGCCTGGGATAGTGGAAGTTGTCCCTGCCCATGGCAGGGGGTGGGACTGGATGAGCTTTAAGGTCCCTTCCAACCCAAATCATAAAATCACAGAACCCCAGACTGGTTTGTGTGGGCATTTCCCACTTCTAACCTGGCCCTGGACACTTCCAGAGATGAGGCAGCCACAGCTTCTCTGGGCAACCTGTGCCAGAGCCTCCCCACCCTCACAGGAAGGATTCCTTCCCAATATTCCCATGTAAATCTCTGCTCTTTTACCTTAAACCGCTTTGTCTGAAACCTCCAATCCCTCAGCTCAAGCTCTCCCCCCTTGCGAGGGTTTTGGCAGAGTCCCTGAGCCCGCAGAACCAGAGCAGAGCAAGGTTTTACATCCTAGATCCAGCTAGAAAAGCTTTCTTATTAATCTTAGTCTGATTAATTTTAAAGCCTCCTAATGAAGGAACCCTTCCCTGCAGTGCCCACACCAAACTGCATCATCCAAATACCACCAAACAAAACTGGGGGAGAATCCTGCTGCTCATTCCCGAGGTTTTGGGGTTCAGGGGTGGAATATTCCCCCTCTATACCAACATAAATTCTGATTTCCCAGCACCCAGGGGTTTTATACAGGCCTGGCGTGGCTGTGCATGTGTGTGTGTGTGTGTGTGTGTGTATTCCTTTCTGTCTGATCATCCTGAGTTCACTCTGCAGCCTTTCCCTTGGTGGGGGAAAAAAAAAAATATATGCCCACCCACGGCTTTCATTAAATTTGTAAGAATTCAGTATTTTTGAAAACTCTGCCGCTCTGTCAGATCTGGTTGGAATTGGCCAACACGCTCAAAAGTTATTAGTGTGGGAGTGATGGCATATAGATACATAAACAGCACAATCACAGGAGTGAGCCCCGTTTCCTGAGGGAAGTAGGCTAAAAGCACAGTGTGCTGGAGACAAGTAAATTGCTTTCCTAAAGTTGTTGGAGTCTGGATAGAGCACGGTGATATCTGCTCGTTTAACGAGTTTCTTTTAGGGTCGAGAGGAGTTTCTCCTAAATTTTCTTTGCTGTAATTAAAAGGGGAGAACGCTTTATTCGCTCTGATTCGCTGGAGTTGTTCAGGGGAAGGCAAAGGGGGAGGAGGGATGTGAATGAGAGCTGAGGAACTCCTGTTGATAGCAGCTGGCCCATCCCTGGAAGTGTTCAAGGCCAGGAGAAAGTCTGGAGCAACCTGGGATAGGGATGGTGTCCCTGGCCATGGCGGGGATGGCACTGGATGGGCTTTGAGGTCCCTTCCCACCCAAATCATTCCTTGATTCCATGATCAGTTTTCAGAGGGAGACAAGGAGGGAACTCTTTTCCAGCCAGTTTAAAATGGATGTTCAGAGTGTTCTCTCAGTGCTCTGGGATCCTTCATTCCCTCTCAAATCAGCCAAGAGACACCACTCCCTCTGCTGCCACCCTGGAAGGACAAAGGATGTACTGGACACAGACTCCCATCTCATTAGTGCTAATTGATACCTCAGGCAAATTATCTGTAGGCACTGGTGTGTCATGATCCACTAAAATATAATATCCAGGCAACAAAAGTGGTGGGCCAGGAAGCTCATGCCAGCCCCTGGATTTTGGCACAGCCACCTGCTGTGGGGGATGGATGCACAGGGAATGGCAGGGGGCAGCTCAGGGCCAACTCCAGCTCTCCAGCATGGGTGATGGGAGTTTTAAAGCAAAGCAGGCAGACCCTAAATCTCTCCAGGGTTTCCTCGTGCTTCCACAGTTCAAGGGTTTGTAATTAGCGGCTGGGCTGGCTATGAGAGGAGGGACCATCACTGGTGTTGGGGATGAGTCCCAGGGGTGGTGGCACGTGGCAAACACTCCGCTCCTCTCCAGCACAAGCTTCGTGGGAGTCTGCCGCCCAGCACCTTAAATAAGAATTCCTGGGGGCAGCCAGTGCCCTGGCTCCCAGAGGGAATGCTGCTCCCAGGTCAGTCCTAAGTAATGCTCTTTCTGGCATAATTATAGCCAAGCCTTGCACCAACCAGGAAACCAGGAGAAAAATATAATTAAAGCTCCACGGTCTCAGGAGGAGCTGGGCTGCAAATTAGCTCAGTGTCATTCAAATTCAGAGAGGGAAACTGGAGGAAAATAGGAGCAGGAAGCAAATAGAGACAACCTGGCAGCGAGGAGGGGAGAAGGGGAATGTTTGGACTCAGCCTGGATGCTCCCTCAGGATGCTGCAGCGAGGGCGAAGCATCGGCAGCGGCTGACGTCGGACAGGGAGCGGGCAGGCAGGAAAAGCCCCTGAGAGCTGAGCAGCAAAATGCAGGAGGTTCTTAGAGCCAAACAGGTATTTTCTCGAGAAAAATGGAAACGCAGCCTGGGCAAAACCCAGAGAAAAGCAAAGCAGCTGCAGCCGCGCTCCGGAGCGCTGCGAGTGGCGGTAATGTCCCCACCGGCGCTCCCTGGCCCCGGTAATGCTGCTGCTTAATGCTCTGCCAGGCCTGAGCCTGCAGCTCTGCCATTGTCTGGGCTGCCTTTGATTTCGAGTTGCTGCTGCTTTTCGGGTGCCTGGGGGGACCCCGCATTAGTCTCGCCCTAATCCCGCCTCGTGCTGCCCAAGGGACTCCTGCTACAGATGGAGAGGGACGAGGAGGAGGAGGAGGAGGAGGAGGAGGAGGGGTGGGGGTTAAGGGCCCCAGAAGGGTTTTGTGTCCCCTTCCTCAGGTCAAGATAGCAGGGACAAACAAAGCCAGGATGGGACAGAGCTGAACTGGCTGCAGGGATGGGGCTGATGCCCAGGTGGGGCAGGGTCTCCCACCAGCCCCTCTCTGGGCACCTCTGAGCCCAGGGATGATTCCTCTGCTTATGGCCCCTTGGAGAAGTGCTGCTGTTCCCTGCTGAGGCCCTGGCAGCCAGCTGGAGCTCAGGATTTGCAGGAGTCACCTCAGCCTGTGAGCTGGGCACTGATGGGGTCACCGAGGGCATCACCGGGTCTCGTGTAGGGTGAATGTGCTCCCTCCATCCCTTCCCGGCCTCTCCGCCCTTTCCCTAAGGAGAGACAGGGAGGAAAACACGGAGGGGACGGATGGGGGTGACCCAAAGGCTGAGAGCAGCTGGGGCAGGAGGTGACTCTCTTCACAGCACCGTCTCCTTGTTCCCCCCAGCCCTCTCTCCCCCAAACATTCCCTGTGCAGTCCAAACGGAGCAAAGCCTGGGCTGGCAGCCCCCAACAGGCTCTGCTGCTGATGGAGCCGAGCATTCCCTCCTTCCCTGCCACTTCCCCGCCGCCTCCCTCCCTGCTCCTGCCCGTGCTGGCAAGGGTCAGGGGATAAGATTAGGATCAGCTGTTGTTCCTGCTGGCGGTGTGTCCCTGTCAGCCGGGGTGACAAGGGCACCTCTGACTCACGGCGGGCACATTTCCACCTCCAGCCCAGGCCACCCAAGGACCAGCCATCCCGGAGCGTTCCATCCCTGCCCGTGGCTGGCTCCTGCGGGATGTGATGCCGGCACCGTGACTGTTTACGTGCTCCTGCAATGCCAATTTAATAACTTCCTGCTCAGACGGGATTTGCAGCTTTAAGCCCTTTTGTGGCCGTGTCAAAAGTCAGGAGCGGCCTCTGGGCTTGCACAGGGCCAGCTCGGTGTGTCCCCAACAGCCACCCCACCACAGGCATGGACAGGCTGGAAAATGAAGTGCCTTTTGTAGGAATGAAGCTTTGCCAGGAAAAACCTCAGCAGGGTCTTTTGTGTCTTCTGGGAGAGCAGCTCAGCTCAGCAGGATTTTGGTTTTTATTGCACTCCCATCCCTCACCCACCACCACTGAACCCAGCTTGGCCATTCCCACCTCCTTCCTTCTCCATTGAGCTAAATATGAGCCAAAACACCCCCTATCCACGGCCCAGGTGTGTGACAAACATTCCTATAAGCATTCCCAACTTTGCTGGGCTGTGCAGAGATGGCACAGGCAGAGCAGAGATTCCCAGCCCTTGGATTCAGCGTTGTCCCAGCTGCCTCTGTCCCGCTCCCCATGCTGGACAGGGAAGATCTCCCAGATCCGTGTGGTTTGTGTCGTGACAGGCCCGCAGCAAAGCGCAGCTGGAAGGGATGGTTCTGCCAGAGAATGGAGCAGGAAAAGGGATTTGGGATGCAGGAGGAAACAGCCGGTGGCAGAGCTGGGATGGGAGAGCGGTGCCGGAGCGCGGTGCCAGCAGCGCCTGCTCCGCGGTCACCTGTGCGGGGACAGCAGATGGAAAAGGACAGGGAGGGGTGGCACTGGCTGGCAGCGAGGCGGGGAGGACGGGAGGTGATTCAGTCCTGGCAGGCACCGCTTCCATGGGAAGGGGCTGCCCCGGAGCGCTGGGCAGGAGGCGAGGGCAGTGCAGGAGGCAAAGGGGAGGCTGCCTGCTCCTCTTATTGAGTATTTTCCTTCCCGCTTTTCCTTCCCCCCGAGTTTGGGTTGCCGGGAACTGCAGGGAATGGGCTGGGGTATCCCAGGCTCTCCAAGCTCTTGCAGTTGGTTTGAAAAGCCCCACACAATGAGGTTTCTGTCACCTCGTCCCCACAGGACAAATGACAAGCTGTCCTGACTTCCTAATCCAGGAAATTAAAGGATTTGACCGTAGACCCTGCTAAGCAAATTTCCCCCCTGAAAATCCCAGGGGGATTTAACCCATGGATCCGACCGATTATCCCTTTGAAGTTGTGACTAAGAAAGTCCCAATTCTCCAGGGTGCTGAGCACCCTAAAATCCCATGGTGGCCATGTCTGGTGCTCAGCCCCGCATCCAGTGGGACCTACTTTTCAATTTTAGCCCATCTCCAACCCCCCTTTTCCATGGAGGGCAGCTTCCCTTTGCCGCAGCTCGCTTCCAGCCGGGACAGCAGAGCCCCACTGCCACCACATCCCGAATCCGCCCCATCCTGTCCCTGTGTGTCACCCTCCAGGGAGCAAAACACAGATGTTTTCCCTTCCCAAGCATCCTGGTGATCCAAACACAGCTTTCCATCCCTCAGACCCTGTCGCATCACCCAGAAAAGCGGCCTCTCTCCTACCTCACAGGGCTGGAGGCGGCAGAGGGTCCTGGAGGGCAAGGATGGACATCTAACCTCTCTCCTCCAGCAGCTGGAGAGCATCTGTCGGTGCCCCCGAGGCCATTCCAACTCCTTGGCTTGGCCCGAGGCCAGGCTGGGCTGGAAATAAAATTTTAAGTTCAGTTCAATGAGAATTTGCTCGATTCTGGATGAGGTTTTAGTGCTGATTGCTCAGAACTGGGGCAGATCTTGCTGTTGGGTTAAAACAGAGGAAATTCGTGGATCTTCCCTCTCCATCACCAGGGGAAAGGGAGGGACAACATTTCGCTGCCTCTTTCGGACTTTTGTGCCTCCATCAGCAGGGGAAAAAAATTGCCTGGAAAGTTCAGTTGCCAAAAGTCTGTTTTGCTTGAGGTGACCAAAACTTGAGAAGCTGCCAAAGAGTTTCGGCCAAAACCCGAAGGGGGCAAAGGGTCAGGGAAGGAAAAAGACTTTTCCTTGTGGTTCTGGTGTGGTTTGCTTTGGAATTTGGTTTAACTCCTTCTTTTTAGACGGAGTTTCGGAAGGAGTTTTCAGTTTCATCCAAATGAAGCTGAAATTCAACAGCCAGCTCAGCTTTGCTTTGCTGTCAGCACCTCCCTCACCTAGAGTTTTTTGCCCGAACTCCCCAAATTCTCTTCTTCTGAGCCCTTTTCCCTTGGCTGTAAGAAAAATAGCCTCTAATGATTCCCAAGGGGCTTCAGTGTGCTGGTGGCTCCTCAGAGGGATTTGAGGGATTCCCTGGAGGCAGAGTAGAGGCTCCCTCAGCTCCCTTGGCCTGGTTGAGCTTCTCTCCCTGTGCTGCATTTGGCACCTTTGGCTTTGAGAGTCCCACCCCTCCTCCATCCTGTGGGGCCATCAGCCCAGCCAGGAGGAATGGGATGTTTTGGGAGCCTCCTGGTGATGGAGGCCAGGATGGGATGCTGATGGTCCACTGGATCCTCCACATTTTATCCCTCAGCCTGGGGCAGGAGGAAGTGCCCAGTGTCCACCTGGAGCCAGGCGTTTTCTGGCAGCCTCCATCCATCCATCCATCCATCCATCCATCCATCCATCCATCCATCCCAAAAAGGTCATTCCAAATTTGTGGCTGGGCTGGGAGCAATCCTGGAATCACAGAATGGTTTTTTCGGGATTGGGAAGGACCTTAAAGCTCATCCCAAGTTCATCATTCCAACCCCGCTGCCGTGGCCATGCCAGGACTGTGTATTCCCGCCCCTCTCCTTGATGACTCCACGCAGATGGATCATATCCCATCAAACCACCTATCCAGACCCACCCCCAAGCTTCCTCCCTGGAATTCCCAGGCCTCAGGAGCAGCGCTGGGCTCATGAGGGTCCTGCAGTGCTGCCTCTGGAGCCGGCCCTGCCCGGACACAGCGGTCAGAATGCGGGATCAGCCCGGGCAGCAGCGTGTCCAGCCAAGGCCAGCACTGCCCATGGCCAGGCTGAGCTACGGCTACTCCAGGAGCTGGGCTTGGCCTGCTGTGCATTCCAAAATCTCCTTCTAACTGCAGCATCCATGGAGGGCTTTCCTGCTCTTCCATTCCTGCTTTAATCCAGCCTGGAGAAGCTGCAGTGTGTGGATGATCCAGCACTGCTGCCCGGCTTCCTGGGAGGTTTTGTGCCTTTGCTTGCTTTTCCTTGGGTTTTTTATTGCCTTTATTTATTTTGTTTTGCTTTTCCAAGGATTTTTAGGGATCTCTTCCAACCTGTTTTGCCTCCCGCCTGGAAGTGGCGGGCTGGTTTGGAATGAGCTGGTTCTGCCCGGGGTTAGAGGGATGTTTGCTGTGCCTTCGGGATGGGAGGGCTGGCAGGGGATGCAGAGGGGGCGCAGCCTTTCCCACTCCTGCTGTGTGCGTTTCCCATGATGGACATGGCAATTATCCAGCAAAATCATGGAAACCTGCCCTATCCAAAGCACCCCAGCTGGAAAGCAGGAACATCCCCCCTGCTCACTCTTTTCCCTTCCCTGAGTGAGCTCTTCCCAAATCCTGCTCTGAGTGGCTTCCCACAGGTTTTGCAGCTCTTTCCAGAAGGTAACGATGCTCAGAGCAGCTCTGCAATTGTCTCCTGCCTTCCCCTGTTTATAGGAAAAGGGGAAAATCCATTCCTGGAGCTGGAGTTTGCTCTTCCCTCCGTGTCTGATTTAGGAGAGGGAATTTCCCGGAGCTTGGCTTCATCCTGGGAGCAACTCCCTGTCCCAGCACTGCCCATTTTGAGGGACAAGCGACCACTCTGGAGAGAGGCCAAACCTCAGGTGGGACAGTGGCCTCAAAGCCACCCTTTCCCAAGGCAAATCCTGGTGTTTTGCACCAGGATGGGCAGGTTCTGCCTGGCTGTGCCATTCACCTGCCTCCTGCGGAGCTCCATTCCCAGTGACAGATGGCCGGGGATGAGCTCCCTCTGCAGATGTTGATTTTCTGGCCAGCTGTAAATAACATCCAGGGCATCATCTCCCTGCAAAGCCCATCAGCTCTGCCTTTGCTGGGGGGCACGAAGTTAAGAGGAAGGAATCTCACCGGGAGGGAAATGCAGGAATCTGCCTGGCCCTGCTTATTCCATGTTTTCCTTGGCCAGAGAGATGCTGGGATCATCCTGGCTGATGGTGCCGGATGTGCCTCTGGGTAGCAGCTCCACCTGGCCCAGCTTTCAAAAGTCGATAGAGTTGGATTTTCTTGGCATTTTTTGTCCAGCAAAAACAGGGATAAAATAAGGAAATCCAAGCACCTTTTTGGGACGGTGGGAATAAGGTGAGCTGGAGAGGATCCTGGCATTTGATGCTCTCACCTTTCTCCACTGGGAATGACCCAGCTCAGAGATGTGGTTTGAGCTGTTTCTCCCAGAATTTTGGGGACATGACCCATCCCTGTCCCCCAAGCCACCGAGATTTCACACCTTTCCGTGTTGTGAATTCAGTTCTCCAGCAAAACTCCTTTTGGCCACTCCAAGGGAAGGTACAGGACCCAAGGACACAGCCTGGGATACTTTTTTCCTGCTTACTTGGATTTAAAAATGGAACTTCAGTGTAAAATGGCAAAAGATTCCTTGGTGAATTTGTAACTCCAAAAATATAAAGGTAGGGAAGGCCCTGGCACAGGTGCCTGGAGCAATGAGCTAAATGGGAACTGGCTCCAGCCCTGTCTCCATGAATTTGGGAGACCTCGTGCATTCCATGTCCCAGCTGGGCCACAGGCACCTGCTCCCCACGAGCTCTCCCAGCTGCCTTGGGAATGATTTCCCCCCGGAATGTGACAGAGAAACTTGGATTTGCCCTTTTGACCACAACATTTTCCATGCTTCTCTGTAATTTGCTTTCTTGGGCAGCAAAAACACATTGAGGGGGTTTTATTCCCAGAATTAAAGGGTTTGAGTATTTTTTTTTTTCTTTAATTCTCTTGAAATGTGCCTTCCAGAGCCATTTTTTTTCGGAGTGTGCCACCACCATTCCCTCTGTCCCGTGCCATCCCAGCCTTTCCCAACCTCCCCTCCCGCTGGTGGGAGCTTTCCTGCTCCTCCTGCCGGTGCTCAGGGGTGATCCATCCATCCTCCCATCCCAAAATCTCCATCTGGAGCCGGGAAGTCTGGCTCTCTCTTTGCTATGCACAGCACCTGCTCCGTGTCTGGCTGCTCAGAGCCCGAGCAGCCGTTCGGGGCTGCATTACGTCATGTCAGAGGTCACATTAAGCAGCTTTTTTCCCCTTGAGTAAGAATTCCAGCGATGGAGGGGGGACAGAGGGAAAAGCAGACGGAGGGAGCGGGCTGGGAAAAATGCCTGCGCGGAGCAGGTAAATGGGAATTTATCCACAGACAGCTAATTGGTGCGTCTAATATTCCACCCCCTGAGGACCAGCGCGGTGTTGCTGCCTGCACAAATCACTCACGGCGAGCCTGGTGCAATAACAAGGGAGCCGGGAGAGATGTGGGAAGAGCCAGGCTGGAATTAGGAGCGGGTTTTATCGGGGCAATAAACGCCAGATAGGGACAATAACAAACAGGTTGTTAATTGCTGCCATCTCCCCGTTCCCTCAGGGCGATGTCTAGACAGAGGCTGGCTCCGGGCTGTGCTTATCCCGAGCCTCTGGAGAGGGGCTGGATGCGGGATGCGGTGCCCGGCGGAGCTCCTGGAATGGGGAAGGGAGGCAGGATGGGCACTGCAGCTGTGCCCTAAATCAGAGAGGCTCCCGCAGAGGTGGGAAGCAGACAGTCTGCAGTGGTTATTAATAATTCAGTCCCAATTTGTCCCATCTAGGAGAGCACGAAGCCCAGCCAAGCCTCCCCTCCTGGCTGCCCGGAGCAGGCAGAGCCTCCCGGGGCTGTTGCAGCGATCGATCCCACTCTGGCAGGGATCTGGGAGCTGGGATGGCCTGTCCTGCCCCACCCCGGAGCGATCCCATATCCCTGGGAGAGCGCTACATCAGCGTCCCCCTCTCGCAGGGCTCCGGGGTTGGTGACCGGCATCGATCACCGGGGGACCGGTGCTTTGTGTTCCTTGGTGGATGCAATCAGGGCTGGATCCTGCTCCCGCTGTGCCAGAGGGATTGGAAAACAACCCCTGTGGAGCCCACACAGCCAAGGGATTCACGCTGGGGAGGCTGGACTGAAAATCTTCTCCTCGCCTGATCCAGCCTCATGCCAGCCTGGGTTTTCCCCATGGGGAGGCTGGACTAAAATTCTCCTTTTCCTCCTTCATCCGGCCATCCCTTCCCAGGACAAGGTGCATCCCAAGGCTTTCCTGACCCCGGGGTTTGGATGAGTCTTAAACGCCCTGCAAATGCTCTCTCTGAATTTTTCCTGAAGTATTTCCTTGCAGCTGGCGTGCGTTTTAATTGAATTTTGCCATTTGAAAAATACATGAAGCTCTTGTAATGGAGGGAGAGAAAACATTCCCTCCTATAGGAAGATAAAGATGCATTTAAAGAGGAAAAAAACCAACCCCAAAGCTGCCTGATGAGGTATTGACCTGGAGACAAAGTGAATCCGATGGAGCCAGCCCGGCCCCTCAGGAAAACTTGAGGCTGTTCATTAGGGATGAGCTCACTGCCAGTTTAACTCCATCCTCACCACACCCGGTGAAACCTGTGGTAAATGTGCCAATTTCCAGCTTTTCCATGAAAATAGGGGTACTTTTATGGGGTAGAAAGGGGTTTTTTGGGACTTGTTGCAGCCTTGTGGTGCTCCTGTTGGAGTTGGGATTCCAGGAGAGCTCTGGGTATGGGGTGGAGGAGGGCTGAGCGTCTCCATCCCTGCACAGGGTCCCTGCAGGAATTTCCTACTTCCCTATCAGGGGGTCCCTCAGCCAGGCTTTGAGTTCAGGGGGGTGTCAGGGAAGAGAGAAGTTTCCTTGGAAAAGACCAGCCAGAGCTACCATGTGAATTTTGGGAAACAGGCCTTCCTTCCCAGAAACCTCACCCACAGGATGCCTTTTAACATTCCCAATAATGTGGATTCCTCCCTGTGTTCAGCATGGAGCTCCTTGTGGCCCCAAACACGAGTTTGCTCAGAGTCTGCTGCCTGGTTTCTGCTGGAATGTGTTTTCCTTACAAAAGCGCTGGAAAAATAGGATAAGGATAGCAAATCCCTCCCCTGGATGGATTCAAACAATGGATGGAGAAGGACACACCAGCGATCCGGGTTTCTCCTGGCTCCAGCTGCCATCCTGGCAATTCCAGGTGTCACATTTACAGCTCAGAAAGCTTTCTGGGCTTCTGTAAACGTGCTCTAATTTCCAGCCTAATTTTAAAGCACTTTGTCCCACTTGTTCTTCTGCCAAAGCGTTCCTGGAGCCAAAACACCTCTCAAGCATCACCTGGTTTGAATTTTGTTTCCTTCCTTCCTGAACCCCTGAGGATTTTGCTGGGAGTTCACCCCTTTTTGGCTAAACCAGCCCCCAGCTTTGAGTTTGCAGCAGAACCCTTGGATCCACTCCTCGCTCACTCCGAGCCATCCCGGAGTTGCTGTTGGAATTCCTAAAAAGCCAAGTTCTTCCTTGCAAATCGGTTGATTCCAGCTTCTTATAGATTAGCTGGAGCTGATAAACTTGGCATTAGGAAGCAGGCCCAGGTATTATCCCTTCCTCTGTCAGCTCCAGCCAAATCACAGGAGATCTGCAAAGATTTCCGGGGATCTGGTTGGTTGGGATTTTTCCCTGCCTCCTGCCAGCTCCTCTTGCCAGTTTGACCACTTGCCCGCTCATCCTCTGAGAAGAGTGAGTCAGCTTGGCAAAAAATTAATAAATAAAATATTCCAGGCCAGCCCCAGCAGGGACTCTCTGCCCTGACCCAAAACAGGGCCTCAAAAGCCACAAACCATCCTGGCCTTCCCCCCTGTGGCTCTTCCCAATCCCAATCTTTGCCTAAACACCCTCCTCCAGTTCAGTTTGGATAGTGAAGTGCACTAAAATCCTGGAATCATGGAATGGTTTGGTTGGAAGAGACCTTAAAGCTCATCCCATTCCACCCCCTGCCACGGGCAGGGACACCTTCCACTATCCCAGATTCATCCCAGCTGGAGGAGGAGGCTGGGGATGCTCAGAGGTGGGAGGAATTAAACAGCTCCTCTTGCATCACCCTTCCCTCCATCCCATCATGAGCCCACAGGAACAGGATGATCTTTAAGGTCCTTTCCAGCCCAAACCATCCCATAATTCTGTTTCATCAGGACGGCCCCAGCTTTATTTTCACCGTGGTCTCCAGTTTGGCGTCTCCATCCCAGAAAAAATTTACGGCAGCACTGAGGGCAGGAGGAGCAGAGCGATGAGATCAGGCCCTGTCCATGTGTCAGGGAGAAAAAAAAAACCACTTTTCCAGGGAAATAAACTCCAGGCAATTAAGTGGGAATTAAGATTTAGCGCACGCCACGAGCAGCAGGCGTGGAGAAAGGAGCCAGCTGGTAAATTTAGGACGTGACAAAGTCGTGCGAGCCCTAACTGGATTACTGGCATTTATTTGGGAATACTTATGGATTTTATCATGCAACGTATGGATCTCCATAATTCTGCTTTTCACTCCTCCCGGCGTCTCGGGGAGCTTTACAAACAATTAATCAGCGGCGTTCCATGCACTCCGAGGAATCCAGTGTATCCCATCTGCTCCGGGGAACCCAGTCCGTTCCATCCGCTCCAGGGAATCCAGCACATTCCAGCCCTCTCCGAGTGTATTTTGGATCAGAGGTGGCTTCCTAGACGTGATTGATTTTTAACCTTTTCTGAGCCAAAGCCCCAAGTTTCCATTTTTTAAATTCCCTGCACTTCCTGGGCTGATCCTGGGAGTCTGTGGGGATGAGCAGATCCAGAAGTTGTTGGAGTGAGTTTTTCAGGGATGGAAATGCATCCGTCCCCAAGGGATGGTGATTTTAATCCATTTAGGTTGGATGTCAGGAAGAATTTCTCCATGGAAAGGGTGGTCAGGCCTTGGCAGGGGCTGCCCAGGGAGGTTTGGAGTGCCCATCCCTGGAGGTGTCCAAGGAAGGCCTGGAGGTGGCACTCAGTGCTCTGGGCTGGGGACGAGGTGGGGATTGGGCACAGCTTGGATTTGGTGATCCCAGAGCTCTTTTCCACCCTCAATGATCCCATGGTTCCATTGAGGGGGTGCTGAATGCTGCAGAGAGGAGCAGAGCCCAGGCGATCCCAGAACCCCAGGCTGGGGTAGTGGCTCTGTGTGGGCTCCTCCAGCGTCACCTCCCGCTCTGCCACCACCCCCGTGTGCCCCAGCCTCCTAGAATGGCACAGGCTGCTTCTCCAGCCTCCTTCCCTGGCAGGCAGAGAGGGATGAGCGCTTCCAGTCGCCTCTCCAGGGAGGAGTGTCGGGAGCAGGGTGTAATCCTGGCTGCTGAGCGCGGGCCAGGCGCCCGCAGACGTTGTTAATCCTCGGCTGGGGCCAGCAGGGACCTGCAGCCTGGAAAACGCTGCAGTGGCTGGGACAGCCCCAGCCCTGGGCAGCTCCCAGGCCAGGAGACGGCACAGGGATAAATGGATGGAGGATCTTCGGATCCACATCCCTGAGAAGCTCTCCCGGAAGATGCCAGAGGTTTCATCAGCTCAGAGGTGGCTCCAATGGGTTTACCCACAGGTTTGATGCCTCAGCCTTTCCCACAGACCACGGTGGTGCCAGCAATGTGGCCAAAAAGAGACCTGGAGAGGGGCTTTGGACAAGGGCATGGAGTGATAGGACAAGGGAGAATGGCTTTAAGCTGAAAAAGAGTGGATTTAGATGGGATATTGGGAAGGAATTGTTCCCTCTGAGGGTGGGCAGGCCCTGGCACAGCGTGCCCAGAGCAGCTGTACCTGCCCCTGGATCCCTGGAAGTGTCCAAGGCTGGGTTGGAATAACCTGGGACAGTGGAAGGTGTCTCTGCCCATGGCAGGGCTTGGAATGAGATGGATTTTAAGGTCCCTTCCAAACGAAACCGTTCCATGACTCCATGAAAAATGGGAGCAGGCTGCACCTCCTCTCCCAGCAGTTTGCTGCAGCTCCTCCTTGGTGCATCCCTGCTCCTCCTAAAAGAGCAGGGCTGGGATACCTGACAGGGAATGGGCTGTGACACCTTTGTCCCCTCCTCTGACCCCAGTGAGTGCTGAGCAGGGAGAGCACGGGATTCCAGCTGGGTAAAAACCCATTTAAACCCAATTTTTGGGTGCATCAATCACAGAGAACCCTCAGGACCTGCACCAGCATCACCACAGCCCCTCCAGCACCTCCATAACTCTGGCAAACAGCTCAGATCCGCTTCCAGGGCTACTCCAAAGCAGCCAGTGGATGGGAATAAAGCATTTATCAAAGCAAAGACACTTGAGAAGTGTCAGGAGTGGAACACAGGTGACAGCACAGCCACACTCACACCCTGTTCCCCAGCCCCGGCGATGCTTCCAAGCAAAGCAGGCACATTCCTGGCCCTGTTTTCCATTTTTAGGAGCCTGTCAGAAATGGCACTCCCTTCTCCACGCAGATGTCGAGAAATTAGAGGGAATTCAGAGAGAGGCAGAAAAAAAAAAATGATTAAAGGAGATGGAGGGCCTGATTTTGGAGGGAAGAGAAATCAGCGGAGCTATTTATAAGCCTGCCTGCACCGGGGTGGGAGCAGGAATTTTTGAAAGTGCCTGGATAGCTCGGATAAGGGGGAAAAAGGGGCAAAGCAGCTTCCGGAGGATGCTGTAAATCCTGAGTGACGGATGAAATGCCATCCAAAAAAAGCCTTTGGGGAATCATCGGTGAGTGCAGGGGACAGTTGTTGATCCAGAGGGGGGAAAAAGTGCCCTGCTCAAAATGTGTGAAGGGATGGTGGAGGTGGTGCTGGAGCCGAACCTCCCGCTCCTACCTCTGCTCCCAGTATTTATTTACATCCAGCATTTTACGCAAAACGTGGGGGTGGGCGTGGAAATGTTCTTCTTTTTTTTCTTTTTCCCATCCCCAAAGCGAATGGGTTTGGTTAAAAAAAAAACCAACCAAACCAGAGCTTGAAATTCAGGCCTCCAGCCCTGGAGGCTCGTGGGAGATGCACAGAGAGGCTGCTGGGACGGGGTGGGAAATGGGATGGAGGGACCCTGGGAGAAAACCTGCACCTGATCCCAAATTTCCTGGGTGATTTCCAGGCTGAGGAGCAGCTCAGGAACCTGTTGGAAAATCCCCAACCAGCCCCAAGCTCTGGAGGCAGCTCCTCCCTCACAGCCAAAGGGTTTCGGAGCAATTTGTGGGGGAAATGTGGGGTTTTCCATGGCGGGGTCTGCAGGGAGGAGCTGCCTAACGGGGTCCTGGTGTCTCGTGTTGCCTTGCAGGACCTCTCACTCCAGGGCCAAGGCGGAGGCGGCCGTGACGGCGGCGCAGAAAGCTCAGGAGGAAGCGCGGATCGCCAGGATCACTGCCAAAGAGTTCTCGCCTTCCTTCCAGCACAGGGAGAACGGTCAGTCCGGGAGCCATCCCTGCCAGTCCCTGCCCCTCCGAGCCCCCCAAAACTCCCCTGGCTGGAGGCTCAGTCTGTGCCTGCAGCTCCCGATCCCCAGTGGAGCTCTTGGGATGGGAAAGCTCCCTGGATCACCAGGTCTGGGGAGATTTAGCACAAGGCTGTCGGTATCCAGCACTTCCACCTTGTTCAGGGCTTTTTTCCTGGGATCGCCTCTTTTCACACCAGAACACCCCCATTTTTTAGTTCACAGTCCTTGATGGTTGCACAGAAAAGCCTGACAAGGGCTCTGGAAGGAAAATGCAAACACAGATGATCCCAGAGGTCACCACTCATCTTACACCCATGGCTTGTGTGGTTCCTGATTTCTTTGGAATGCTTGGATGGCACCCAGTGGGACCTGACCCTTCCCTCAGCTGTGCAAATCAGTCACAGGGAAAATCCACATTTGAGGTGGCAAAATCCACATTCCTGGTGGCAAACCCTCCCTCCCTCCCTTCCATCCATCCATCCATCCATCCATCCATCCATCCATCCATCCTTTTCACCATTCCTTGTTGGTTTGTCCACATTTTTGCTCAGCAAAGGCTCGGAGAGGACGGAGCCAAAGCCAACCCAGGGTCGGGCCGGGATCTGCAGCCGAGTGGGAGTGGGAAGCTCCAAGTCCCCTCAACGATAATTAACATCACCATTAATCTGTGACTGAGTTTATGGGAAAGTTTTCCAGCACCGAGCCCTCCTCAGGAGGCGGCTATAACTACTCTCCCCCTCCCAGCTCGAAGCCAGGATTACTCACCCGCTTTAATTGCTCCAGGAGCTGCTGCCGGTGACTCAGGGCCCGGGGCTGCTCCCGAGCCCGGGCAGAAGGGAACCTTGGATCTGCTGGTCCAGCCTGGCCCTGGCCCGGTGCTCTCCTCACCGTGGCTCGGAAATGCGGGGGCGGCCGAGGACATCCCTTGGTCAGCACCACGGCCCAGAAGGGCTTTGGGGGCCGGCTGCAGCCTGAGCCAGGCCGCATCCCCAGCCAGGGACACTCCGGGATGGCCGAGCATCCCCTGGCACCCCCCTGGCACCCTCTGCCTGCTCAGCCTTGTTCCAAACCTCCCTCACCCCTCCTCCTGCCGACGCCCGATTTGTACACGGCAGATCTGAGCTTTCTCGCAGGCGTGCGAGCTCCCAGGGGCTTCTCCAGGCCTGAGATGTTCCTCATCTCCATTTCCTCCTGCCAGGAGACTTTGCTGGTTTAAATCACCTCTTGGAAAGATATTTTTAGGTAATACATTTTTTACTACCTCCTGGACGGGGCCGTGGTGCTTCGCTCGTGCTGGGGTTTGTGTGGCTGGAGCTCTGGCTGGAGGGGCTGTGCGAGCCACGAGAGGGGAGGGCAGGGGAGGCGGCTCCACTTAGAGCGTATTAAAAAACAAACACAGCATCCCAGATGTGCCGGGAAACCGGGAAGTGCCTGCGGAGCGACTCGGGCACATCATGGGTGCGAGTGGCTGTGTCACCCACAGCCCCCGCCACCTCAGGCTGGAAACGGCTGGCGGGGCTGGAAAGGGATGGGGGAGCTGCCACCACCCTCAGGGCATTGCAGGGGCTCTGCGCGCCCACCTTGCACAGGATCGGGGGTGCTGGATGTGCCCACCTTATTCAGGATCCTGGGTGCTGGATGTGCTCCCCTTTCACAGGATTGTGGGTGCTGGATGTGCTCCCCTTTCACAGGACTGTGGGTGCTGGATGTGCCCTCCTTATTCAGGATTGTGGGTGCTGGATGTGCCCTCCTTATTCAGAACTGTGGCTGCTGGATGTGCCCTCCTTTCACAGGATCGGGGGTGCTGGATGTGGCCACCTTATTCAGGATTGTGGGTGCTGGATGTGCTCCCCTTTCACAGGATCGGGAGTGCTGCATGTGCCCACCTTATTCAGGACTGTGGGTGCTGCATGTGCTCCCCTTTCACAGGATTGTGGGTGCTGGATGTGCCCTCCTTGTTCAGGATTGTGAGTGCTGCATGTGCCCTCCTTATTCAGGACTGTGGGTGCTGGATGTGCCCTCCTTATTCAGGATTGTGGGTGCTGGATGTGCCCTCCTTATTCAGGATCCTGGGTGCTGGATGTGCCCTCCTTTCACAGGATTGTGGGTGCTGGATGTGCTCCCCTTTCACAGGATTGTGGGTGCTGGATGTGCCCTCCTTGTTCAGAATTGTGGGTGCTGCATGTGCCCTCCTTATTCAGGACTGTGGGTGCTGGATGTGCTCCCCTTTCACAGGATTGTGGGTGCTGGATGTGCTCCCCTTTCACAGGATTGTGGGTGCTGCATGTGCTCTTCTTATTCAGGATTGTGGGTGCTGGATTTGTCACCCTTGTACAGGATTATGGGTGCTCTAAATGCCTTTCCATGCACAGGATCCTGGGTGCTGGATGTGCTCCCCTTTCACAGGATTGTGGGTGTTGGATTTGCTCCCCTTTCACAGGATTGTGGGTGCTGCATGTGCTCTTCTTATTCAGGATTGTGGGTGCTGGATTTGTCACCCTTGTACAGGATTATGGGTGCTCTAAATGCCTTTCCATGCACAGGATCCTGGGTGCTGGATGTGCTCCCCTTCCACAGGATTGTGGGTGTTGGATTTGTCTCCTTTGTACAGGATTGTGGGTGCTCGATGTGCCACCCTCATTCAGGATCCTGGGTGCTGGCTGTGCCCCCTTCATTCAGAACTGTGGGTGCTGGCTGTGCCCCCCTCGTTCAGGATCCTGGGTGCTGGCTGTGCTCCCCTGCAGGGTGCTGCAGGTCCCCAGTGCCACCCACAGCGCTCTGTGGTGGGCGCTGAGTGCCACCCATCCCTGGGTGCTGGCTGTGCTCCCTGCACAGCACCCTGGGTGCTGGATGTGCTCCCGGCAGGGTGGTGGGTGTGGGTACCACCCACCTGGCACAGCGAGTGCTGGGGGTGCTGGGTGGCCCCCTCGGAGGGGTTTGTGGGTGCTGTGGAACACTCCCAGAGTCATAGGGAGGTCCATGCCCACCTCAGCATCAGCCCTGGGCATCCGTGGGCATCCCTGGGTGCCTGCAGCTGCTGTACCTGGGAGGGAAAGGTTTTACCTGGGAAAACCAAAAAAATCCCAGTTCAGCATCACCCCCTCACCCGTGGTTTCCATCTCCATCAGCCATGGGGATCTCCAGGTGCTCACCATGGTTGTTCATCCCAATTCCTGGACACAGTGGGATGGGCCCTTGGGTTGAGTGGTGCTGGAGAACTCAGTCCCCCCGGTGACAGCAGCACACCAGAGCCAGAGACCGGAGCTTGGCACCGCTCCCAAATCCCAAATGTGGCTCCTCAGGGCAGCACAGGTTTGGCTTTGAAGCCTCCTGAGGCCGGGCTCAGCTGCCTCCGTCCTGCTAGAAATCCAGATTTGGTGCTCTGCATCCTCCTTCGTGTTCTCACAACCGTTCTTCCAGGAACATCACGTGCTCCGGGACTAATTTTAGCTCCGGCTAATTGTTGCACATCCTCGGGTGCCGAGAGCCAGCCCGGGTGCATCCGCGGAGCTCCTGCGCGAGGAAACGCCTCCATCCCTGTGGGGTCTGGGGCTGGGGGGCAGCTGTGGCCCAGCATACCCCCAGCAGCTCCAGCCCTGCTCCTCCCAGAGCCCCAGCCCTTCGGGAATTAACCCATGGAAAGGCAGAGTCACGGGAAGATTGGGGCAGGGGTGGCTGGGGAAGGTTTAGGATGAGGAGGATTCTCTTCCCTGGGGTGGGGCATCACTGGGATTTCTTGTCCCTCTGTGGGGCTCTGGAACAGGAGCAGTGGGTGTAGCAAGGCTGTGGCTGGTTGTGGGGCTGGAGATCAGCTCGGGAGGCCTTGGAGCTGGTGGGAAGCTCACAAATCCCTGGAATTCCAGCAAAATCCCTGAATTGGGGAAGATAAAGCCCAAAAACCAGGGTCACCCCAAGCCTCGGGTGAGCCCGTTCCCACAGGTGGCTTTCCAGCTTTGTCAGGTGAAGTCATTTATTCCCTCTGTGCCTCAGTTTCCCATTTGTACTCTTGGAAAGTGGCTGGGACAGGAATGCCTGGAAAACAGCCCCAAAAAGTTTGTCTTTTATCCCAGAGACAGTTATTGTGCAGGAAAACAGAGGGGTGAGCTCCACCTTTCTCCTTCTCAGCAATTTCCCACCAATACCGGGATTGCTCAGGGATAAATCCCAGGAGATTCAGTCTCCCACATACAATCAGGGCAAAGATGAAGGCTGGACTATGTGAGCATTATCCCAAAAACTTGAATCATTAGGAGACCATTTCCCATAAATTGCTTGGATGGATTTCCAAGCAGCTTTTTTACTATTTCCCTCCCTTGCCAGTGCTCCGATGGGGACATCTATCCGCACACTCCAGCATTCCCTGCGTGTATCCCAACCCTGGCAGGGGTGAAGGCACATCCCAGCAGCTCCCCAAAAGATTCAAGAGAGAAAATTCCTCATCAGAAGTGCAGAGACCCGAGCAGGCTCTCCCGAGCGTTTATTTTTAAACGACGGCACGAAAATTGAGCTCTCCCTTTTCAAGCCTCGTTTCTTGTCTCGCCATAGCAATTGCAATTAGATGCATTTCAGGGGCATTAGGCACTTAATATATTTATCAAATTATTCACCCAATTTAGCATGGCTTTAGCTGGGAATGACTGGAGAGGGGAAAAGGAGAATTAACCACTATTAGCTCGCTTGAAATCATTCGGTGTTTCCTCAGTGATGAACACGTTGGAGGGTTTTGTTCCGTGTTCCTCCAGCAGCAGCAGACACTCAGCCCCTCCTGAAGTCCCCATCCCCAGTGTGACACTGTCTGGGAAGTCTCTGGGTTGAAGGAATGAGGAGTTTCCAGTGGGATGAGGAGGATGGGGAGTGCTGGCCTCAGGTGGCCCTGAGCAGGCTCCTGCCTGAAGGCACAGCCATCCCTGTCCTTCCATCCCATCCAGGGTGCTGAGCAGGGAAATACCCATGTCCTGCTGGGCTGTGTGGGGCAGGAAAGCTCCTGGATATAAGGTTTGTGGGGTTTTTCTTGCACAACTGCCCAGATGTGGCCATTTCCCTATGAAAAGCTGGAGGTGACATCTCCCTCCTGCACCTCGCAGGGTGAAAAATGAGGTGGTTCCCATCCAGGAGGAATGTGAGGGCTGCAGGTATGGGGTGATCCCAATGGCACCCAGGGTGATCCCAGTGACACGCAGCACACACGGGGTGATCCCAGTGACACTCAGGGTGATCCCAGTGACGCCCAGCACACAGGGGGTGATCCCAGTGACATGCAGCACACATGGGGTGATCCCAGTGACACCCAGGGATGATCCCAGTGACACCCAGCACACATGGGGTGATCCCAGTGACACCCAGGGTGATCCCAGTGACGCCCAGCACACAGGGGGTGATCCCAGTGACACCCAGGGATGATCCCAGTGACACCCAGCACACACGGGGTGATCCCAGTGTCACTTCAGGTGATCCCAGTGACACCCAGGGGTGATCCCAGTGACACCCAGCACACATGGGATGATTCCAGTGACACCCAGCACATACGAGATGATCCCAGTGACACCCAGCACATATGGGGTGGTCCCAGTGTCATCCAGGGTGATCCCAGTGTCACCCAGCACACACAAACACAGAGCCCAGGGTGTGCCACCAGCCACATCACAGATTTCCCCTCCCATGCTTCCAGACTGGGAACTGATAGGAAATGTGGTCAGATGGATCCCAAAAAACCATCAGAACCCCCTCCCAGCAGCTCTGCATCGTTGGTGGCTTCTCCACATTTCTGGGGCTGGAAAACCATTCCCATGCTGGCTGTGGTTCTGCAGGCCAGAGCTCAGGGCAGGTTCGGTGTCACACCAGCGGTGCCAGCAGCTGTGACACCGCTGTCCCAATCCCACCCCGCCGTTCCCCACCGCCCAACCCTCTGCTCCCTGTTCCGTGCCACGAAAAAACCCATGGGGCATCCATAAAATAGAAATAACCCCGTTGCCTTCCTCTCTCCCTTCTCTCCTCCCCACCACCGCCCCCCAAAGGGCTCGAATGCCAGCGGCCGAAGCGGCAGAACTCGAGCGATGACATCGAGGTCCTCTCCACCGGGACGCCTCTGCAGCAAGAGAGTCCCGAGCTGTACCGCAAGGGGACCACCCCGTCCGACCTGACCCCCGACGACAGCCCGCTGCAGAGCTTCCCTGCCAGCCCCTCCTCCACGCCGCCCCTCGGCCCCTCCTGCAGGAACAAGAGCGCCCACTTCTCCAGGCAGGTCTCGGTGGACGAAGAGAGGGGTGGGGAGATCCAGATGTTGCTGGAGGGGCGTGGCGGGGATTACCTGCGCCCCAACAGCTGGAGCGAAGAGAAGGTGGGCGGGAGCCGCGCTGCGAGAAGCGGGACGATGCGCAGCGGGCAGCTGGGCTCCACGCCTGTCCCTGAAGACTACAGAGGTCGGAGCGGGGGACACAAACATTCGGCCTCCAACCACAAGCCGAGAGAGAGGTGGACAGATTCCCCAGCCACGGTTTCATGGACTTCCCACCACAGGTCCCACAACCACAGCTCAGGGAGCTCCAAGCTGCTTGAGCTGGACGAGGAGAAGATGAGCAACTACGAGATGGAGATGAAGCCCCTCATGAGGATGGATTCTTATATGCAAGAGATTCACACCCAAAAAAGACACTACAGCAAAGGGGGAGGCTGCAGGAGCGTGACTGACGAGCACCGCGGGGAAGAGCGGGGCTTCGGGGTTCAGAGACTGAGGTCTAAGTCCCAGAACAAAGAGAATTTCAGGCCAGCTTCCTCTGCCGAGCCCACGGTGCAGAAACTGGAAAACCTGAGATTCGGGGACAAAGCTGAACCTCGGCTACTGAGGTGGGACTTAACCTTCTCCCCGCCACAGAAATCTTTACCTGTTGCACTAGAATCTGAAGAGGACAGTGGGGATGCGCTCAAATCCAGTACGGTGAGTGAAGGGATTGCGCGTGGAATTCCGGTCCGGAAGCCTGGGGCTGTTCTGGGGCTGAGTGGAGTGATGGGAGGGAAATATGGAAAGTGTGAATTGTCGTCTGTTTGTCGCCTTGAATCCCCTCTCCTCCCTTCTCCCATCCTGCTGGACCTTGGTGTGGGGTGTTACCATGGGAACAGTAGGATTTTCCCTGGAGGATGTGAGCAGCAAGTTGGAGTTTTGCAGCCCAGCCCCTGGGTCAGCAATAAAATTCCATTATTGCTGGGAATTTGGTGGGAAAGCTGCAGGAGAAGGCAAAGCATTGGTAATGTTTCCTTGGGTTATGGCAACAGAGCTTCCTGCTGGCCCAGGAGCGTGTGGAGAACAACCCCATGTGAGACATCCCACCCTGGGCTCCTCGTTTTTGGGGGACACAAGGACACTTTGGGCATGAAGTTGCTGCTGGGAAGGGCTGGAGGTGTTCAGGAGACGAGACAGAGCGATCTTAAAAGCTGCTTCGAAGTGGAAGGGAATAATCTGTTCTCCATGAACAGAATTAATGGGCTTAAAGTCAAGGAGGGTGAGCCATTAACCATCGCTAATGAGGTGAGGGCTGTAATGAATTGCCTGGGGGGCTGTGGAGGCTGGGAGAGGAGAGGGTCTAAGGTTGGACATCACCAGCTCAGACAGGACCTGGACAGAGCTGAACCTCCTCGGGAGGAGGCTGAGCTCTGTGGTTCTTAGGTCCTTTGCAGTGTTGTTTTCTGATGATTCCCAGATTTCCCACTAGAAGCTTCCTCAGTTGTTGTCCCTGTTGGTTTGGCATTGACAGGAGAGGTGATGGGGTCTGCTGGGAGCAGTGGGGAAGCCACCACTGCCCCAAACTGCCCCTTGTCGAGTCAGTGCCAAACACAGAGCAGGGCTGGAGCTGTCCCATGGGGATGCCCCAGAGCTACCCAGGAGAAATGGAAAACCTGTCACGCTCAGGAGGTGACACTTCAGAGGAAAGGAGCTAAATCTCCCTGTCAGGGGAGCACAGGGTGGTGCCTGGTCATGAAACTGAAATGAATTCATCAGTCAGGCCGAAAATTTGGGTGAGAGGCATCGAGGTGTGTGAGGTGTGGTGACATTTGCCACAGCTGCAGCATCCCTGCTCCTCCAGTCCCTGCCTGCAGAGCCGAGGTGGGGAGAGAGGAGGGAGCAGCCCGGGATGTGGGAAGGATGGATCTGCCCCAGCTTCCCAAACAGTAGCCCTGGAGCTCTCTGCCTCCCATCGATGGGCTCTCTGCCTCCCTATCCATGGGCTCAGGCTTGGCACTCCCACCCAGCACTGAGGGAGAGCTGAGCATGGGGGCTGCTGCTGGACTGCTCCACAGGATGCATCCTGCAGCCCTGGAAAAACAGAGCCATCCAGGCTGTCCTGGCCTGCTGGCCTGGATGCCTGGGAAGCACTGGAGACATGACAAGCAGCATTAGGAGCCTGACAGGCTCCCAGAGGGGAAGAGCAGCCGCAGTAATTTCACAGACACCAACCCTGGGAAGTCTGTGGGACGCACAGATGTTCCAGCACCTTTGACAACACAACCTGGGAGAGACAGGGCCCAAAGGAGGGATGAAACCACTGTTTCTCCTCGCTGAGAGCCACGTGATTTTGGGGAGATCACTGGCACAAGCAGCCCTGGGGTTCCTCCCCACCCAGCCCATCAGATGTGCTCCCACCTCGGAGCTGTCACAATAAAGTTCCCTCCACATCGCTGGAGGCAAACAGCCGCCAACGTATTCCTGACCATTCCCAGTGAGTCCTGGGCACTAAGGAAGGGCCCCAGCCTGCAAGGAGAAGTGCATGGAAAAGCCATTAGGATGCACATCATACTTTGGAAGTGCTGGAGCTGTGGAGCAGCATGTTCAGTTTTCTCACATTCACAACCGAGGGTGGAACAGATGGCGAAGGTTTGGGAGGAAGCTAATGTAATACAGAGGAAGAGATAATATGTGGATTTAAATAACCCACAATGCCAGCAACAATTTGTTCTAGCAGGAATTGCACGGTGCTAGCAGGGTTTTGTTCCAGTGGCCTGGCAGGGAGGGGGTGGTTGGACAGGAGCAGGGGAAGGTGTAGGGGAGGAATGGGAGGCGCAGGGATCTGCGCTCCAACCTCCTGCCCAAATCCGTGACCTCGCCTGCACCTGCCATCAAAAGCATTGCAGGCTTCAGGGAGTGTGCTGAATCCCTGAGGAAGAGGAGGGGGAGGCTAAGGGGGAAGGATTTCTCCCACAGACCCCACACCCACCTCGGCGTGCCCTCGGCGACACAGGCCATGCACACGCTTGGTCCTGCAAAACCCCCTGCATCCTGCTCGAGCTCCACATTCCCCCGCAGCAAATCAAGGCTCCTCAATTCCCCCAAAAGCCCAATTTCCCACAGTGGCCTGAAATCCCTCTTCCCTGTGGCCTGGCAGGGCGTGAGCTCTGGGGCAAGGCCGGCTGTGTGAGAGCCCACACTGCTCCAGCCCGCTCACTGCCTGCTCCAAGCCTGCTCCAAGGCTCTTCCCTGGATCCCAGCAGTGCCAGCTGGAGGCTGCTCCCTCAAAGGGCAGCTCCCACCTCCCACCAGCTGGTCTCCCTCGGAAAGGTGCTGCCAGTGAGCGGAAAGGATGCTCGGAGATGAGCACGGCTATTTTTGCCCTACCTGGAGTATCCCTGTGCAGAACCGAGGTCACCCTCACGGCTTAGCTTGTTTTAAAAATAATCTGCCCTAAACCAGCTCTGCACAAGCCATCCATGAGCGTGGGGGGCTGGCTGTGTGCTGGAGTGCCAGCTCCAGCTTCCAGAGCCTGCACACCTCTGGAAGTGCTGGAACAGGCTGGGGGTGCAGGTCTTACAAAAACACACTCCCAAAAAAATCACTGCTCTTGATTCCTGTCTTAAAAACAAGCTGGGACCACGGGGCCTTGCATCCAAGCTTTTCCAAAGTGTCCACAGGAAGGGATGCAGACTCACAGAGGAGTCAGATGTTCAGGTTGCTGGAGGAGCTGTGGGAACTTTGTTCTCCTCTGTCGCTTTTCCCCAGCCCTTTAAAAGAAGCTCCCAGAACCCCCCTTTGTTGGTGCTGCACATCAGGAATTGAAAAATACTCTCATAAAGGTCATTTCTTGAGGGCATGGCTCAATAACGTCGATGAAATTCAGCACTGCTTGGTGTTGGCTCCCGGGGGATTTGGGGGTTTCGGGGTCACTGAGCCACACAAACGCTTTAAAATGGCATTTAAGGCCATCTGTGTCTCTGTGGGCACTGACCCCAGCACCCACAGGACAAACTCACAGCAATTGCCAGCGTTGGGGCAGAGGAAAATGGGAGCCAACGTGCTGGGACCGCTGCTGGTGTTGTGGGATAAAGGGAACGTCACCATCCTTCCCGGCCTTAAAGGCCCACGAGGCACTGGACGCTTCACAGGTTCTTGGAGCCTTTGAGGAGAACTAAAACGGGAAAGGAAAAAAGGGATTGTTGCGAGACTGGAAAGGGAAAGAAGCTCTCCAAAACGCTAGCGACCCTTTTATCCACGGGCACAAAACACAGCCCGTTGCAGGGCTGGGGAGGAAAAGAAGGGAATAGATCTCCTTTCCTGCAGGTGCTGAACATCTGCCGCTCCTGCAAGGGAGGAGAAGGAAGGGCTTTAGGCACAGAGCAGCTCAGCGTGCCCGCGGGAAGGGCCGGGATCAGGCACGACCGGAGCCTGATTCACCGCCTGTCCTCACTTAGCAGCGGCAATCACGCACAGTCACAGGGAGCCTTCCAGGGACGCGTCGTGGTGTCACTGCAGGCACCCTGGGCATGTGAGAAGGCTCGAGGTTCGGCCCTTTCAGGCTCTGTCTCATCGCATCCCCACGGACGCGAGGCCAGCAGCCCGAACCCACCCAGCCCCGCCACCCCGGACATTCTCCGCACCGTCACACGGTGTGGGAGCAAATCCCAGCCCAAATGCAAACATTCCCGGGGAAAGAGCCGCAGCACAGGCTTTAAAGGCATCTCCCTGCTGAGGCATCTCCGAGAGCCCCCCCTGGCCCCGGCGGGTCCCCGCGGGGGCGGCGGGGAGGGATCCCGGCAGCGCAGCCTCTCCTTCCCTCCCTCCTTCCCTCCCTCCCTCCTTCGGCAGCGAGCGGCAGAGGGGCGGATTTGCCAGCAAAATATTCCAGGCAAGTTCCGCTGTCGCTGGGGAAAGGCAGGAGCCGGCAGCCAATCTGCAGCCGGAGCAGGATCTGCCGAGCTGCCGGAGCCGGGGATGCGGGCAGGGGGCTCGGCACAGCCTCCCCCGGCACGGGGAGCGGGGGATGGAGCCCCGGCCCCGGCACCTCCCCGCTGGATGCTCCCTTTGCCAGCGCTGGGCGGTTATTCCTGAAGGGATTCACCTCGAGGTGGAGCGTTGTTTGGGTTTTTTTAGGGAAGTTTGGGGGCTTTAGCCCAAAAGGCAGAATGAGTTGAAAATAAAACCTGGGTGTTTTCTCCATCCCAACGAGGCACCCCCTGGTTGGGGTGTGAATGAAGATGTTCCCATTTGGCTGCCTTGGGATGAGGCTGCTGAGAAAGGGACCTGGGGACTCGTTTGGTGTTAAACAAGGGACTCAACCCCGTGATTTATCCCTGTGGCCTTCCAGCTTCAGGTTTTTCCATTTATTTTTTCCCATCCCTGGGTCTCCCAATATAATCACCCCTGGGTTTTCCTTATTCCTCTCACCTCAACCAAACAGATGCACCCCCGATCCCAGATGGCAGCTGCATGTCCAGACAAACAGAAGCCATAATTTCATGGGAATCAGGAGGAAGAGGAGTCCTGTTGCCATCACACCTCTGGAATGAGGCAGGGCTGAGCATTGCTGCAGGGGTTGTCTCTTCTTAGGACAAATGATAATCATAAACTCTTCCTCCTCTAATCCCTTTTGTGTTCAGACAACCTGAGGTAAATAATCTCCAGAGAGAAATGGGATGTTCCACCTGACAGGCTCCTTTTCAAAGCCTTTTCATCCCCAGGGCCTTTGAAGCACCTGGGAGCACCTTCCTGGCTCTGCTCCTGTCATCTGGATTATGATTTGAGCCCGATTCCACCTCTTAGCGTGGAAAATCTGGGGCCAAACACCAGCTTTTAACTGCTGCTCAGAACCAAAATTTGACTGCTGTTTTTAGAATAAAAATCTTAAAAATAGAGCTCCAAACACACCTAAACAAACACCCAGAGCTCAGTCCCAGCACCTGGAAGGTGAGGATTGAACCAGGGATGACAAACCCGTTCCCTAAGAGGCTAAAGGATCTCTAAGAGGATAAACACTCATTCTTTTAGCCTTTTTTTCCCCCCAGAAGCAGGTTTTTCCATCCCACCCCACTCACTTTCACTCACAAGAGCACTTTTGGCGTCTCCTGGGCCCCTTCCTGGAGCCACGGGAGCTGCTGCAACCCGCTGGAGAAAGCCAAGTGACTCCCTGATGTTTCCTTTGCTAAATGCTCCTTAACCATTTCACAGAGCCTGTTCCTGGCAATGATGTGACAATTCAGCACAAATGTCAAGTTTGCAGCCCTTTCTGCAGTGCTGAGGCTGGAAAATGGTGCATATCTCTATTTTTTTTTTGCTGATCCAAGTCCTTAGTAATTACACTTAATAGATCCCAGAGGGATTCCTAGGTAACCTGCACTCCGGTTTCCATGGCAGAGAGGCAGAGCTTGTACCCAGTGATAACAGATAATAATGGACTGCTAATGCTTAAATTAATTATGCCACAATTGCATTTGTAAACCAGCTGTCCGTCGTATTCCCAGGAAAACTCCGGAGTTGCTACACAACAGTTCCAGGATGAAAACAAACAAGGCAGAGGGGCAGGAATTACTCCACAGCTACGATTACTGTTATTACTCCTGTGCCATAACAGGGGTTTATTCCTATTTTAGTGTTTCCATGGGCTTAGGTCTTTTCTGTTCCTTTGGAAGGAAAGCTTAAAAATCCTTGGAGATCCAACCTGTTGATAGAGAAAGATCCTTTTGCCCAGCTGATATTGGTGTACATTCCCATCCTTGGCAGATGTTTTCCTTCTCCTGTGAAGGACCCCAGGGATCTTATTTAAAAATTAAAAGAAGTCTCCAGGAGATGCCTGCCCTTGGCAGGGGGTTGGAATGAGATGATCCCTAAGGTCCCTTCCAACCCAAACCGTTCCATGATTCCACAGGAGTCCACAGATGAGACAAAGCCCCACCAAACTCCTAAAGCATCATTCAAAGCTGCAAACCAAGGGCTGTGTCTCCTCTTTCCAGAGGCTCCTGTTGGAGGGCTGCAACACAGTGGGAAGGGTTTAAAAGCCACTGGTCCTAAACCACCAGTTCTTTGCTGCAGCAAAAGGGAGCTCAGTGCCCTGCAGCCAGGCTGGGCTCAGCAAAGCCTCTCTTGCAAAGCTCAGCTCCAGCACTGATTCGGGCACGGAGCAGGAATGATGCTCGGTGCTGCCACATCTCCCAGGCCATCCCTGCCATAGGACAGGAGAGGGGCAGACATTCCCTCTGAGCAGAGGGGAAGGCACTGAGACCTCCCAGGACAGAAATCAGCCAGACACAAGCGTTTGGAAGTGCAGCAGGATCCGTAATTGGAGCTAAACCAGAAGCTTTGGAGTGGCAAAGCTGCTTATCCAGCAGCAACAGCCATTCCCTGCCATTCCCACCTGGACAGCCCTGGCTGGAGCAGCACAAGGAAGAGGGGGTTAAAAAGAGGGAGCTGTGAAAAGGAAGCAGAATTTGTGAGGAGTCAGCTGGATTTGAGCTGTTCAGTTCACAGAGCTCCCAGCCCTCCCTGGTCACCCTGTTCCTGGGGTGCTCTGGCTGGCAAACGTGGGAGACCCCACGGCTGTGGTGGCAAAGGAAGGATTTTCTTCTGGCCCTGCCCTGCTGAGGGGATGCAGGATGCAGCCAGGCCCAGCCTGAGCCGGGGAGCTGAGCAGAGCCTCCGTGCACGGGAATCCAGGGACTGCCGATGCCAGCGGGGCTTGGATCCCCCATTTTCCCAGCTGAGGGCAGAACGTGGATGCCCTGTGTGTAAATCACAGAACCATGGGATCATTTAGGTTGGAAAGTGCTCTGGAATTGAGTCCAACCATTCCCCCAGCACTGCCAAGGCCACCTCTACTCCGTGTCCCCACGTGCCACATGCACATGGCTCCAGGGATGGGGACTCCACCACTGCCCTGGGTGGAGAATTTTTCCCAAATATCCAATCTGAACCTCCCTGGTACAACTCCAGGCTGATTCCTTCACACCAGTGAAGGCTGTGCTCCCTTCATGGACACATCCCACCAAAGGGCTGCACCTCGGTCAGTGAGGGAACAGGGAATTGGAGGGATTAGCAGCGTGAGCAGAACAGGCGCAGCTCTGGCTGGGTCCTGGAAGGGTAAAGACGGTTTTCAGGGAATAAATGGGGTCCTGCAAGGGTAAATACAGCCCTGAAAGTTTGCTGTTTTGGCAGGGAATTCATCCCTGGAGCATCCCAGGGCTTCTGGAATTGCGGCTGAGCCTTCCCTGGCTGCGGGGCTGGGGGCAGGAGCGCGTTCTGTGCCTCGGCGGGGCCGTGCCAAGGCAAACAATGACACTGATAATCGCCTGCGATCTGTTATTATATTACCAGCAGCTCAAAAACCCTAAAACCCAATAATCTTCTGAGATGCAGCTAATCCCTCCCAGCGCCAGCAAGGCCGGGCTTGGCACAGCCGGGCTGGGAGAGGGAAGGAGCGGCGGGCAGGGGGTGGTTTGTGCCTTTGGAAGGCTGTGCACGGCACAGGAGGAGAGGTTTGCCGGGAGCAGCCGGGCGTGGATGGGCACCTGGCTGCCGGGAGTGGCTCTCCGCCATCCCTGCCTTGGCTTGGCTGCCTTTGACCCTGTTGCTAAGCTACAAATACGCCTTTCCAGCAGGCTCCAGCATCCTCGCTCCCACCCACTCCCAAACACGAGCTGAATCAGGCTGCTCGGAAAAGAAACCATCCCTGGCCAGCCAGGAGCTGCTCTTTCCCGTTTCTTTGCCAACAGCTCCGCAGAGCAGCCATGGGGAAGCTCCCAAGGGGTGCCCAGCCCTGTCCCCGCTCCATCCCAGCAATGTGAGGTGTGCTAGGAGGGGGACAGGAGCCTGGGGGAAAGCGTTTGGACCATTCCAGGGATGGAGGCTGGCACAGCTTGGATGCAGCAGGAATAGCTGAGGATACCAGCGACTCCAAGAAATAGCAGCCACCCACCTGCTGCCAGCATCGCTCGCCCTGGTGCGAGCCACGTTCACACTGTGGCACCGGGGATGTTGGGTGCCAGGGAAGAGGTGCCAGGGATGGATGAGGTGCCGGGGTGGATGTTTTCCTGACTGGTGTTCCGCAGAGGGATGTGCTGGAGGGTTGGCTGCAGCCCCGCGATGTTCCTGGGATGCTGATGGGGTCCCACAGCCGTGCCCTCGGGTCCCACAGGATTGTCTGGGATGTGCTCAGGGGGAAGCGATGGATGCTCCCAGAGGGATGGAACCATTCCTGGGATGTCCAGCCCAGCTGGGGTGGGTGTGTGCACGGGGCAGCTGCAGTGGGGTTCCTGCAATGCTTTCCAGGTAAAATTCTGGAATGGTTTGGGTGGGAAGGAACTTAAAGCTCATCCCATCCCACTCCTGCCACGGCAGGGACACCTTCCCCTATCCCAGGTTGCTCCGAGCCCCGTCCAACCTGGCCTTGGACACTTGCAGGTATTTCCCAGAAGCTTCATTTGATCCATATAAACTCAGCAGAGGTTATTAGAGCATTCCCAAAAGGTTGCCTGAACATGGACCCCGTGTCTGGCCTGGTGTCCAGGACACCTGGAGAACAACTGGGAAATGTCCTGAGGACACGGCTCCAAACCATCCCCAAACCACTCTATGATCCAATATCATCTCAGGTTTGGGGTTTTTCTTCCTTTTCATTGACCATCTGATAAACAACTGATTTTAGTTATGCTTTTAAGGCCAGAATTCCATGGGATGATCCATGATCCACTTTAGTCAGGGGGTGCAGCCAAGTGTTTGTTTGGCAGCTTAAAGAAATCCTCCAAGGGTTCCTGGGCACTTTGGGAGGTGTAAACTGGGATCTGCTCATGCCCAGAGCTGCCTGGACTGCACAGAGCTCCCAGCAGAATTCCAAGGATCCATCTAACTCCTGTCCTTCTCTTTCTCTTGCAGGGTTCAGCTCCCATCCTGGTAGTCATGGTGATCTTACTAAATATTGGAGTCGCCATTTTGTTTATTAACTTTTTCATCTAATTCAAGACTGTCTTGTTTGCAAAAATAACAGTTACATGTATGAATGGGGGAAAAAAAAACAACCAACAAAAACAAAACAAAACAAAAAAACCAGAACCAAACAACTACAAACAACAACAACAAAAAAATACAAAACAAAGGGAAAAATCGTAACTCAAACTGTCCTCCGACAATTTCCAAGTCTTTTCACAGAAGAACAACAAACGATCGAGTCTCACTCACAGTTTGCCTTTTTTTCCTGGGTAATGTTTTTTGGATTTTAGCCAAAATTCTTTGCTTGTATAACACTATGCTGTGTGGCATGGCAAAATGCTATCAACACTCTGCCCCCCCAACACTGGGAAGGATGAGAAGGAATCCCAACAAAAGAAGAACCTTGTTTCCCTTCCCCTCACCCCCCCAACCCCCCCAAAAAATTTGTCTTTGTAACAACAGCAATGAACCCCAAAATGGAGATGAGACAAGGGGACCATGGGGAGAGTTTGGGTGGAGTGGGGATGGGCTCTGGGATGCTCCAGGCTGAGATTCCCAGGGAAATCCATAACAGCTTTAATGATAAATGGGAGAGAAAAGCAAAATCAGGCTTTTGTCCCTTTGGAAATGGAGGAATGCTGCTGTAAGGAGGAGGAGAGAAGGAGCATGGGGAAGGAATGAACCCTGTCTGGATGGGAAATGGGAGAACAGGCCCCATTTTGATCCTTGTTTTTAAAACCAAAATTGGCTTTTTGCAAACTTCCTTGGGGCAGGGGGGGAATAGGGAACACGAGGTGTGAGCAGCAGCCCCACCACCCTCCTGCCTTCACTCCTCCTCCCCAGGCTGCTCCTCACCCCTGGCAAGGCTGGAAAACCACCCAGAGCTACTTTTAATTCCCAGCCAATTTCTCCTGGCTAAAAATGTGTACCTGGATTCCCCAAAAACAACCAAAACCTTGGAGGCACCTCCAGCAGCACGGATGGAGTGGCTGATGGTGCTGTGCTGGTGAGGAGCATCCCAGCCCATCCCAAAACGTGTGCACAGGGAGCAGGGTGGGGAGGGACAGGGGACAGAGGGCTCAATTCCAATCCACTGAGGATGACAATAAAACAAAACCAAGCCAAAATCCAACTGTTTCTCAAAGGCACCTGGGGAGGAGCACCTGGAGCAGGTCCCAGAGAGGAGGGAGAGGGTGGTGGGTTTGTCTCTTACATCTTGCTGTGGACTGTTTCAGACATCATGCTTGGGCTCTGAGCATGTAGTATTTTGCACTTTGTAATGCAGGATGTATATTCCAGCTTCCAACATGTCCCTGTATTTAAAAAAAAAGGACAAAAAAAAAAAGAAAAAAAAAAGAAAAAAAAAAAAGAAGAAAAAAAAGGAAAAAAAAGAAAATCAAACCAAACATCATTGGCAATGGCAGCCTCTAAGGATGTATTTTCTTTCTTTTTTTTTTTCTATGTCACTTAATTTGTTCGTTTCTACCATCTTTGTACTATGCCTGCCTTGATTTTGTCCCCTCCCTGTCCCCACGGATAATCTGCATACTCATTAAAGATGCCGTATCCCTGTTCTGAGCTGTCCTGGTCCCAATCACACAGCGTGCTCTCCGCTCCGTTCCTTGGAAGTGGCTTTCCCAAAGCTCCCATTCCCTCCCCATGGTGCTCCACCACCACCAGCTCCAACGGCTCCTTTGGGATTTGGTAGGGCCAGGGACCAAATCCCACCCTCACTGTCCCCCCCTGCAGCTCCAGCAGCAGGAGAAGGGTGCAGGAGGGTGGCAGCTCCCGAGGGGGAGGGTGAGACCCTCACAGGAGATTTTGGGGGTGGGGAAGGAGGGAAAAGCCCTCCTCGACATTCACATCCAGAGTTGTTGGATACAGCCCGGACTCGTGGACTCAGCTTTGCTTTGCTTCTGTTTTAGCTGTTTCTCTGCTACCTTTTCAGCAGATTTCTTATTACACTGCACTGGATTGCTATATTTTTAACCAGAAATAAACTAAGGATTAGAGCATGTGCCAGTTAAATTCAGTTCTTTTCCTTACATGGTCTGATTCCCTCCTGTCGCAGTTTTGCTTCCTCTTTTCTTTCCTTTCCTTTTCCAGGCGCAGGGCTATGGGTGGACAGGGGAAAGGATAATTTTGAAATTCCATTCTCCACGGTAACTGTCCATCATCTTCCCACCTCTTCCTTTTTTTGTGTTGTTTTGGGTTTTCCTTTTGGCTCCTTAGTCATCATTTCCCCCCCCCCCAACGGTTGCTGCACACTTGAAATGAACCAAAAAACGACATACTGGGATTGCAGCCTTGGGAATTCACCCCTGGGGTTTGGAATTCTGTGTTTACTCTTTGGAAAGACTCTCGAGGACTTTTCTTTTGGTGCATGAAACAAAGGGCCTGTCAGGAGCAGGTTAAACAGAGCCCTGCACACACAGATATTCAGATATCTGTAAAACAGCACCAAAATGCCTCTTGTTATCCATCAAATAAAAGGACTGGTGGTTTCCTGACTGGATTTTTCCCACTGGTGCCTGCCTAGTTATTCCTGCTTTTGCCTCTGGACCAGCACAAATCCAGCTTGGATTTCCCAGCTCTCTGTTCCACCCAGGCAAGCTGAGTTTTGCTCAGTAGGAAAGACAGCCACAGACTAATATTAATTGGCTCCCAACCCACATGGTCCAAAAGAATGATTCCTTTCTTAATCCCGGGCAGTTAAGCAATTTGTCTCAGTTCTGGGCTTTTCACATTTGCCCAAGGCCAGAAATATTCCCGAGAAGTAGCCCAGAGAGAGAGGTAATTCAGTGTATTTCCCTGTCTTACGAGCCTGGCTGCTGCAGATCTACCTAAGGCCCATTAAAATGCCCATCAAGGTGGGCCATAAATCCATGGAAATTATCCAGACCTGCTGCTTTATGTCCAGGCTGGCAGAGGCACTTGGATAGTTGAAGGTTTGGATCATTTTTTAGGCTTCACTGGCATTTTTGTGTTCTGACAGCACGAGGAGGGGCTGGAACAGCAGAGCCATTAGGAAGGGGGAATTTGGGAAGGGAGATTTGGATCCCACCTGTGTGAGAGGGGCTGGTCCAGCACTGCATCCTTGGGAAAAGCAAGAAGGAAGGAAGACAAACGCCCTGTGCCATGTCAGCTTCTCCCCAGCCCATCTGGCGTCTGGGTTGCTGTACCCAAGACCCAGATTCCAGCACTCTCCACGGTCTGAGCTTCCAGAGCTTCCAGAGATCCCGAGCTGTGGCAGCATCTCTGCCAGGAAGCGCTGCCGGGAAAACACAGCCAGACTGCAACAGAAGGGGAGGAGCGACAGTAAAACAGGGTGGGATCGATGGTGAAGGGCTTAATTGAGACCTAAGGACTAATTACACATCCTGGCAGCTTTGGCAAGGCAAGGGAGGATGGAAAGCAGGGATTTTTGGAAGCTGTCACACAGAGAGGGCAGCTCCAGAGGGTTGTGCTAAGGCAGGACAGAGCAGGGATGGGATGGGATCTCCTGAGCTGGGGCCTGGGGGTTTGCACGGAACAGAATCCTGGCAGAGGCAGTTTTTCCTTGTTTAGGGGAACAGCTCAGCTCCTTGGACAGCTCCTGAATGACTGCATCGGTTGTAGGATCATTGAGTCATGGAATGGGTTGGAAGGGACCTTAAAGCTCATCCAGTTCCAACCCTGACACTTTCCACCATCCCAGGGTGCTCCAAGCCCCGTCCAACCTGCCCTTGGACACTGCCAGGGATCCAGGGGCAGCCCCAGCTGCTCTGGGCACCCTGTGCCAGGGCCTGCCCACCCTCACAAATCCCCCAAAGCTTTGCACAGAAAGATGTGGATTCCCCCAAGTGAGAGGACAACAGGGTGAGTGACTGAGCAAGCAGCAGGAATTCCTTCCCAGGTCATCAATAAATGCTTTGTTTCCTCCTTTCCCAGATCATCAATAAATGCTTTGTTTTCACCTCTCACCTGTTATTTCATGGGGAAGGTCCCTCCCTGTCAGACACATTTTTCTCTCACCAATTAAAGCTCCCTGTCAGCTCTATTTAATCTATGTTCTGTCCTAATTAGCCCGGCAGATCCCAGCCCTGCTCTCCCAAGAGCTGCATCCCTGGGGAAGGCCCTGCCAGAGGAATACCCAGGGCACCTGGAATTCCCTGCACAAGGCCAGCCAGTCCTGGTGGCACCTCGAGGCACCACTTGGTTGCTGCAGCACC
The DNA here is from genome assembly GCF_009650955.1 of Corvus moneduloides. NCBI lineage: Eukaryota > Metazoa > Chordata > Aves > Passeriformes > Corvidae > Corvus > Corvus moneduloides. Next base: position 2,084,685 of record NC_045487.1, on the reverse strand, counting down.
CACTTGGATCCCATCTGTTGTCCCCAAGGACACAGCACTGCTCTGCTGGGAAGGAAGGGATGCCTTGAGGAGAGCGGCTGGAACGGGGGAAAAACAAATCCCTGGATCAGCCCACTCCTTCCTGGCCTCAGCAAGGTCTGCAGGTAGGAATTTCACTGGTCATGAAGAGTTCACTTGCAGGACAACTGGGCCAATAGGGGGAAAAACCGAACTGGGAGATTCCACAAAGGCAAAACTACAGTGAACATGGAAAAGGAAGAGGTTTCTGCGATGTGCATCTCCCAGGTAAGGCAGGAAAGGATTCCCAGGTTTTTCCAGGCATCTCAGAGCTGCTGGTGCACTTTAGAACCACTGCCTGCACATCTCACAGCAGGAACTGCAATCCCTTTTCCACACAAGTAGAAAAGCTGGGATGGGATTGAGTGAGCAAAATAAGATGATGTAACCGAGCCAGTTTATTGTAGGAACCCTTGGAGACATGTCCCAGCCCCAGCCAGGAATCTGGGACCAGTGAACCATTGTCATGTGCACAATTTGTCTGGACAGACCCCAAACAACTTTGGAACAACAAGGTCGGTGTTGCACAGCCCAACCTCAGCAGAACAAGTGCTTGGACAGCAATCCTGTTCCTCAGGACCCTCCCACAGCATTCCCAGGAGTCACAGCATATCCAGAGCATCCATCCAGGCCGGTCAGCCCAGAGGCCCTCAGAGCTGGGAAAGGCTGGAATGCCAGGATGGACATCAGGCTGAGCTCAGCAGGGCTGACCACTGCTCTCAACACGTTCCTTCACTCCTGGAACAGCCTCAGGACATCTACACGGGATCTTCATAGAAAGTCTTGGCCATGGCATGAGCCACCTTGAGCACCTTCTTGTCCTTGGCCTCGGGGCCCATGTGGCTGCGGGCCAGCCTGAGCCAGTAGTGCTCTGTCCTGGCCAGGTACTGGGCCTGGGCCTCCCCAGGCTGCACAGCTGGGTGCTGCTGCTCCCCTGGGCAAAGAGAGGGACAAAGACAGGTCACACACAGCTCACCAGGGCCACATCAGCCAGGCCACATGGGGCTGAACGTGACAGCCTGAGAATCTACCAGCAGCCAGGAGAAATTCTCTTGTATCCCCAGAGCAATGTACCAGGAAAGCTCTGCTTCTGCTGGAAAACTCACCGGGATGCCAGGGAGACTTTCCAGGCTGGCAGCAGAACCAGGCACTGCACTAAACCCCACTTTGGGTTAGTATGGAGAGTAATTATTAATTATTCATTAATAATTACCTTCCTCATCTTCACTCTCCTCTTCAGAGCTCTCCTCTTCCTCCTCCCCTCCCTCTGCACCTTCCACATCATCATCCTCCTCTTCATCCGACTCCGACTCCTCCAGCCATTCCTGGGTTTCTTTGAGGACAAAGGAAAGAGAAGAGAGGTACAAAGAGATAATTACAGAACAAAGAGATAATTAAGGTACAAAGAGAGAACTCCAGGTAATGCCCACGTGCTCTGCAGGACCTAAGACCATCACTGCCCTGAGACAGGGGGACAGGCAGGAGCATCCCTGAGGGTGGAGCGGATGAGCCGGGCACAGCAGGATTCCCAGGATGGCTCATGCCACCACAACTCTGTTTCCAGGTCTTGGGTTTCCAAATAACAGGGCAGAGCTCACTCTACAGTGACCCCAGAGCTCTGGGCCACACACGTTTCTGGTAAGACACTGCATTATCACACACTCCCAGGAAAACCTCCACCCCAAGGCTCATCACCAGCCCTGAGGAAGCTCCACAGTTGTTTTTCTCCCCAGTGTTGCTCCCCTGAAGGCACAGGGAGAGCTGCCCCCAGCAGGGCTTACTTGGATCCATCTCCAGCAGCACCTTCCACTCGTCCATCCTGTGCAGGTCGATGCTGTGCAGGTCACTGAGGGTCACCTGGCGGTCGCCCACCTCGAACATGCCCCCGTACACGTAGAGGACCCCGTGTTTCACTGCCACCATGGCATTGGAACGTGGGCACGGCTCCACGGGCTGCCCCAGGGCTCCACCTTCTTCCTCCTCCTCCTCCTCCTCCTCCTCCTCTGAAGCAGACCTGTCCTTGTCTTCTGCAGCTCCAGGGATCATCTGCTTGATGGTCATGATGGTGCCATCTTCTGCCACCACCTCCTTGACGATCTCCAGGGGACCCTGGGGAGGCGGCAGCTGCAGCTCCTCCTCCCCAGCAGCCGCTGCCTCAGCCTGTCTGCCACGTCTGCGCTTCCTCTTCTCTGATTTCGGGCCCTGAGAACAGAAATAAAAGGAGATTTTGGGGAAATTGCGTGCCCCTAACAGCAGTTCACACCAACAGCATGGATGCTGCTGGGAGGGAAGCGACAATTCCTATTTTTCATCACAATTTAAAGTCTCAAGTGATCACTGCAGCCCCCTGCTACAGCATGAGCTTCTCCCAGCCTAGAACAAGGAACAGTGGAGATCCAGGACGTGGAATTGCTTCCTCTGTTAAGAGAGGAGCAGCTCTCCTGCTCCAGGTGCCACAAGCACACAGAGGCCACTGTTCTGTGGCAAGGGAAAGTAACCCACGATTCCCTGAAATCACAATTGCTGGGTGCTGAATTACAGCCCATTACCAGGCAGCACTCCAGGTCTTGGAAGTACTGTACAGAAGGGCTGGAGAACAATTTGGGAAGGCAGAAGCAACCACCTGAGTGGCTGTTTGCCTATTATGGGATTGACTTCTCCATTTGGAGAACAAAGCCAGGAAGGGGCAGGGGGAAGAAGCAGCTGAACCAGGTTTGCACCTCCCTTGGCCTGTGAGAGTGGCTCAAACACAATCCAAGAGCTGAGCTGAGTTCTGAAGCTCTTGGAGCCAAGGTTAATATTTCATCTCTTCTGGCAGCTCATCAACACTGGGGAGAAGAGGGACAGGTTTGATCCCAAACAGATCTTTCACAGTAGCTTTTAGTGAACTACCTCATGTCAGACTCACAGGTCTGACCTGGAGATGGCCTCAAAAACCACCAGAAACACGTTTTCAAGCTGCTTTGCTTCATTTTGCAGTCCACAGTAATTGGGTAGCCTGATTCCTGGAGGAGAGGGATTGCTCAGGTGCACCACCAGAAACACAGGCTTCCTCCAAAGAGAGAAAATTCCTTGCTCCATCCCTGGAAGTGTCCACGGGCAGGCTGGAGCAAGCTGGGCTCATGGAAGGTGTCCCTGCCCATGGCAGGGGTGGAATGAGAGGCTCTTTAGGGTCCCTTCCCACCCAAACCAGTCTGTGACACTGTGAAAGCTCAAAGAGACCAAACCAGGCCTAAAGGATGTGTCAGATGATTAAATGACTGTATTTAACCCCGGACCTTGAGCTGTGCAGGGAACCAGCGGTTCTTCCCGATGTCATAGAAATAAATGTCATTAAAGAAGTCCCCTTCAATGCTCTCCTCCTCCTCCTCATCGTGCACCCCCCCAAAAAGGAGGCAGCGGTTGTTGGGAGCAGCAGCCACAGAAAAGCCGGACCTGGGAGTGGGTTTCACTCCAGAGGGGCTGAGCCGACTCCAGGTCCACCTGTCTGCAATGGAGAGAACAAATGGGAGCGTCAGCAGAGCAGAATCCTTCGTTGGTTTGTGCATTCCAAAGCCTCCCAGAATTCCAGCAAGGAATTCCATGACCCGTTTTGGACATTCTCATGGTATTTTCGGAGCTTTCTGGGGCAAGGAGCCTCTTGAAAGATGTTTGCACCTTTACTGGAGGGTGGAGTTCAGACAAGGCCTGGTCAGATGCAGCCTTCAAGCACCAAAAAATGTCCCTCAGTTATCCCATGGAGCCCTCCCACCTTCCATCAGTTCTCTCCACCTTTTCTGCCACCCTGCAGCACTGCCTCACCCCCAAAAATAAACACAGCTCATCCCAAGAAGCCCCAACCAGGCTTTACAAAAGGGCTCAGCAGCAGAACAAGGTTCTTGCTCTATCCTTCTGCTTTTCTCCAGCCCCTTCCACTCTGACTTCAGAGCAAATCCCTGAAATACAGGCTGGGAGAAGCACTGCCAGGCCCTGTGCTTCCAAAGGAACTGCAATTCCAACAAGATAAAACTACAAATAGGAATAACACAAACAGGGCCTGGAATCCAGACGGTGCCGGTGACCAACCCTCCTTCCCAAATCCCATTCCAGACAGGTTTGGAGTAATCAATCACAATTTGAACATTTTAGAAACTCAGCTCCAAGGAAATTGTCCCATTGCCTGAGTGAAGGACAAAATACTCTCTCTCCTAAGGAAAACCATGGAATTCCCATTCCAATCAAAGATAACCAACGACCCACAACGGGTCAGTCTGTTCCAGAAGTATTGTACCCCATGGAATGGGCCCACACTGGAGCAGTGAAAGAGCTGAGTGATCTCTCCCTGTCCTTATCTCAACCCATGAGTCTCCCATTGGATTTTCTCTCCCTCCTCCAGCTGGGGAGGGAAGGATAGAGCACCTTTAGTAGGTACCCAGGAATACCCCACCCCAGGAGAATTCTGCAATCCCAACGATTTTCTGTTGTGGAACAGGAAAGCACTGATCAAAATGTCCCAGAAACAGAATTTCCAGAATCTGGAAATGTTGTTTTAATTCCCTCCCACATACAAACCGAAGAAAAAATCACTAAAATCTCTTTTCCTGGATTTCTTCCTGAGCTGACACTGGGGCACAGAGGTTATCACTGAGAGGGGGATTTGGTCCCAAGTTTTTTTGGTGTGTTATTCCAAGGAAGGGAGAGGATTTGCATTCCCAAGCCTGCAGCGCTCACCTTCCTCCTTGCCTGCCCCTTCAGCCTTCAGCAGGAACATATCCGTGTGCAGGGTGCCTTTGTCCACATCCTTCTTGACCCTCTGCAGGGAAGGGAAACACAGGGATGCTCAGGGAAACAGCTTCAGTGGCCCAAACCATAGAGGGGACCCAACTGAAAAGGCAAACGCTGTGACTGGGCAAGGAGAGGCCAGAGAGGAGGCTCTGGAGCATCAGGCAGCTCCAAACCATGGAGGGTTTGGAAACCAAACAGGGATACTCCCTGTGACGTGCCACAGTTCCTGCCTGTGGCAGCAGGAAGGGCTCTCCAGGCTGCAGCACAGGTTTGTGGGGATTTGTGGCTGTATGGAGACTGTGGGATGCAGGAATTTTGGGACCCAGAAAGGAGAAATCAATTGTCACAAGGGATTAAAACCAACTGCTTTGCAAACAAAGGACATGGGCAGCACTGAGGAAACAGGAGAGCCAAGGTCCTCCTGCCTTTTACAGCCAGGGCCAGGTGCTCTCAAGGGACTGATTTAACTCCTGTAAAAGGCAGCACATTCCCACTCCCCCAAAGTGGGACACAACAACTTCCCAGGGCTTGTAAGGCCCTCTGGGATTCTGCCCCTGGATGTTGAGCAGAAGCTCTGATCTGCAAGGACCTCATGTGGTACAGCCTGGTGACCAGCCCAGGCTGTGGGTCCCTATCACCCACCCGAGACAGCACAGGAGAGGCAGAGGTGACACCTCTGCCCCACTTCAGCTGTGGCATTTGGGGTGCCACACAGCCCTGAGCAACAGGTTCGTTCTCCCAAACAGAAGCAGAAACCCCACTCCCACCCCTACAAAAGGCAACAGCAAGACAGCAGCAAGGGCAGGATGAAAGCTCAGCTGAAGCAATTAAATGCCTGACTTCCAGTGTGATTTCCCTGCTCCTTTCCCTGTAAGCCCTGGATTCCAGTGCTCATGGCAACAGCAGCATTCCAAGGCAGCTCTGTGCCACACCACTGTAGGAGGTCTGTTAATAATGTCATTATCCACCCATCCTTCATGCACAGCTCCTGCTTCCTTGTAATTCCCGTCCTCCTGGGGCCACGGTGTTGCTGGGATGAGGAACTGTGCTCCCAGGATGCCAGTGGGATCCCAGCAGTGGATCCCGAGGTTCAGCCCTCAGAAAGATGAGGAGCAGGATGAGAGTCCTGCTGCACACCTGTACCCTGCAGCTGGCAGGTTTTGTTGTTGCTGCAGGGCCTGGTATCCAATTCCAGGGAATGGTATTCAGTTCTCAGGGGGAGGAGAGGGAAGCGTGTTCCAGGCACTGCACAACTGCACACAGGTGAAGTGTGAGGAGCACAGCGAGATGGGCATGGCAGGAGAGGCAGGGAAGCAAACACAGAGAGAGCAGCTGGCTCCACAACCATCCGAGCTGTGTGGAATAACTGCATTCCTTCCTCCTGAAAAGCTGCCTGTAGTAAACACACTGTGAGTGCAACATGACAAAGCTCCCTGGGCTCAGAAAACCGCCATGAGGCGGAGTGGGAGTCAGTTTTTGTTGTCACAGACACGCCTGCTTTCCCCAGCTCACAGACACTTCCAGCTGCTGGAGAGATCCATCCCCTCCCAGCCAGGACATGTCTGCCCTGAGCAAATCACTCCATCACTGACAAGAGGTTCCTGCTCCCCCATTATCCTTTGTGCTTTAAAGTTCCAGGTGTTTGTGTTCCAGCACAAAACTGGCTGGGATATCCACTGTGGACAGCCTGTGGTTTGCACGTGCAGGTACAGTGGGGAGTTACCAGAGCTTTACAGGTATTAGCTGAAATTCCAACTCTGCTGACAGACAGCAAAGAAACTGAGGCAGGGAGAGCTTGGGAAGTGGAATCAGGATTCTCCACGTGCTAAAAATGTCTGATATGAGATCAACAGTGATTAAAAACATCCAAATAGCAGAAGTGTTCAGCAGGCAGAGCTACAGAGGGAGCCAGTCCCACCAGATCTTACAATTCAGGCACTTCAACCCTTCCACGTGTCCCAGCACAATCCACTTCAGCTTTGTGACAACTGCCACTAAAAAAACCCCAAACCAACAACAAAATCCCCACACCCCAGCCATCTCCAGCATCCCAAAGCCCTGCCCACGTGTAACTCCAGCCCTCCCCTGGCCTGTAGGCTGCACCTGCAAGGCGGAGCAGCAGCAGCTCCAGCCCCTCTGTTGCTTAGCAATGGAGAGGCCTCGGTCCTTCACACAGCCTGAAATGCAGCTCGCTGCAGCAAGCCCCATCCCCAGCACGGCAAAGGGCTCAGGACATCTTTAGGATCAGCAGGAGAGCAAGTCTGAGCTCCTCTGGGCATTCTGAGGTGTGCTCTAGGCAGAGCTGGCAGCACCTACAACATCCCCTTCTGCAGGAGATCACAGAAATTGTCTTTATCGTCTCCAGGCCACTGATGAACCAGGAGCACACAGACACTATTGTGCTAAGAATCCTGCTTTTTAAAATACCAGGCACCAGCATCTCAAGGCAGTCACACCCAGGGCTGGAAAGCTCCTTTTTCGCCATTTGCAGCCTGGTTTGGTTGGGAAAATGCAGTGGCTGGCACAGCAAAGGTGTGTGGGGACCAAGGTGCTGGTCCTGGCTCTGCAAGTCCTGGAGTGCCTCAGACAAGTCACTTCCATCTTTTCTGCCTCTACTTCCCCAGCCAGGAAAGAGACTTTTTTATCCAGGTCCCATGAAGGGAATTCAGCCCTGGACTGACAGACGTTACTGAGAACAGACTCTCCACATCACTTCTGCAAGTTCAGGACATCAAAGCAGGGACCAAAACTCTGTTTCTGCCTTCCCAGCTCCCTGCCCATCACACGACAGCAGCCCTGCCATGTCACCACCCTCCTCCAGCACTGTGACAGCCAAATTATGTCTCTATTCAGAAAGAAGACCTATTATGATTTTCCTCTCCTCTTCCCTTCAAAATTTCCCATCGCATGTGTGACTTAGTCCTGCCTCTTCTTAGAACACTCTACATTTGATGAATGGTGCTTTGCTTGGATATTTGCCTGGTTTCAGATGGAAAAATGTCTTCATATGCCCCAAAATACTTGCACAGCACCCCTGACTGGAGTATCTGCCTCTCTAACTGGAAACAAGGAATAAGTCCTCTCCTGTATCTGCCCAACTCCACTTAAGTATTGTTTTCTCCACGTCTACCTTCTCCCAAGAGTATCCCAGGCAAACACATTTTCTCCACTTCAAAGCAAACCCAGACACTCAGCTCCACAATCAGCTCTAAGTGAAGACACAATGAGAATTAAATAGCCACACATTAACAGAATTGGGTCTCTCCTAGAGGGGCCATATCCTGCTGAATTTAATTTTCAGGAGCGTGCTGAAGGTTTGTTGTTCCTAAAGGCTGCAGAGAAAATTCTGTCCAGAGCTTTGGTCAGTTTGTGCTACAACAGCAGAGCCTGTCAGGAATGGCCCCTCAGAGAGAAGCACACAGAGCTCTCTACATGACAAAGGAAGGAGACTTTTAACATCTGTTTAAAATGTCTTGTTCTAATGGAATGTCTGTTTTGCCTTAATGGAGTGTCTGTCTTAATGGAAAAGCTGTTTTTCAAGCTGCAGAGAACTTCCCTCAGCTCTTAGCCTTGCCCAGTGCCCTGCCAAAGGCTGAGGGCAGCTTTGCATTCCCTCCATCCCTTCTTCATTTTTAGCAGCCCACAGCAACCCAGAGCAGAAGTGGAACAGAACCAGCTGCAAACACATGTGACTTCTGTATTTCCATGGGGCTTCCAGGAGAACTCCACACCTAGCAGAGCATGCAGGCTCCTGCTTCCTTCCCACCCTCAGGAGGGAGGAAACAGGACAGATGAGGGAAGAGGACAAAGCCCTTTCAGGTGGGAAAGGCTCTGAGTCGTTACTGCTGTTGAATCCAACGCACATCTGATGAGGCAGAGCCCGAAGCTCAGGCCCTGAGGAGGCCTAAATGCTTCTAAATATACAGAGAGACTGACTCCCTTCTCTCCCCTCTCCCTGCTTCCCTCCTTTGTTCATTTATTCCCCTCAGAAGAACAAGGCGTCCTCCTCCCCCAGCTGGAAGTGCTGCCTTTCCACGGGAGCAGCAGGATCCAGGGCCTCTGCCTGCATCCCCAACATGAAAAGCTTTTGCAGGAGCCTTCTGCTCAATGAAACACTTCCTTCCTGCTGCCCAGCACGGAGACAGGGATACCTGCTCAATAAGGAATGTGCTCCAAAGGGCTCTCTGGTGTAAATTCCCAAGATTAACGGAGCAAGGAGCAGAGCTGGGGGAGTCTGGTGCTTATCAAAAGTCTTTTTTGGCTTACTGAGTTTGCTCCCTCACCTCTGCCACGGATGGCACAAAATAAAAGTCTCCTGGCAACTGCTGCTTTCAACCTGCAAGTGCTGAAACACAAAGGAATACCGGAGAATGCTTTAAGTTGCCAAAAAAATGTCATTTCTCCCAGTTGCTTATTCCTCCCTCGGTGATATCAATTCCTTATATTGGATTAGAACAGCAGGGAAAACACAGAATTCATTTGAACCAAGATTAGCCCCTCAACCAGCAGAACTGCACGGAAAAAAAGCCGTAATTAGAAGATGCCTGTTTTAGTTCCCAGCCTGTGGACAACATCTGACTTAGCACAAAGTGTCCCCCACCTGTTTGGAGTAGCCTCCATAGATGATGATGTTGCCCTCGGGAGTGGGAGTCATCTGACAGCCAGATCTTGGAGCAGGCCCAATCCCTGCTGGAGCCAGCTTGCTCCAGGTGAAGGAGTCCAGGTTGAAGGCGTACACATCGTTGTAGTAGATGTAATCTCTAGGGAGAGCACACGGGCACAGCACGTTTTGTGATGGGCACGCTCAGGACAGGCTAAAACAGCACTTCAGAGCTCTGCTCCCAGCCCCGTGACAGCCCAGCTGTGATCCCACAGCATGGCACACCCCACAGGGGAAGATGTTTCTACAAGATAAGGATCTGGTAAGATTCAGAGGCCAAAAGTGCTGGACTGAGCTTTGGCTACAAGGATGGGCAGCTACTTCAGTGCTACAATGATTTCTCCCACACCTGAAGACTTTAAATCAAGATCCCTTGTCTTCCTAACACAAGAATCTACTTCAGTCCCAGTTCTGCTGAGGATAATCCTCCCATTAACACCCAGATATTTCTGTTACTGGTGAAATTTTGTTGCCCTTTTTAAGGAGGACTCAAACCCCCAGCCACCCCTGCAACCCACCTTGCACTCTCATGGAAACCTCCAAAGATGACCAGCTGCCTCTTGCACGCAACCATCCGGTGTCCACTTCGTCCAGAGGGCCCTCCCGGTGCCCTGAAACACAAAGAAATTCCATTTCTCAGCCAAATCCCCTTTCCTGGTAGTGCATCAGGCCTTTTTTGTTGGTCATTGGCAGCTGAGCTGGCTGAGCTCAACCTCTCCTGGACATGGGAACCTTGGGGAACGTGGTTGCCTCAATCCGTGTCTGCTTTTCTCCTGAACAGGACGTGTGCTCTTCCTGGAACTCTTGGGATGGCAGCACAGACAATTTTATTCCTCAAGATAAACCACCCTAACAGCACCCAAAGTCTTTTCAGTGATGACTCAGGAGCTGATTTTTCAGGAGAGTTTAATGAACAGCGCTTGCACAATTACAGGGAAGACGCTCCAAACTGAGATGTTTTCTCCAAGCACTGAGAGACAAAACCTGGCTCCGACATCCCCCCTCCTTCAGTGTCTTAGGAAATCACATACCCACAACACCTTCACTCATCCACCTCAGTTTGGGTATGACACCAAACCAGTGAAAACACTTCATGAATTACTCAGATTTCCTCAAGAACAAAGGTATTGCAGCAAAATAAGTCATCATTGTCATCATTACCCTACTGAAGGAGAGCAGGGATAGATGGGACGTTGAGAAGGAATTCTTCCCTGCAAGGGTGGGCAGGCCCTGGCACAGGGTGCCCAGAGAAGCTGTGGCTGCCCCTGGATCCCTGGAAGTGTCTGAGGCCAGGTTGGACATTGGGGCTTGGAGCAGCCTGGGATGGTGGAAGGTGTCAGGGTTGGAACTGGATGAGCTTTAAGGTCCCTTCCAACCCAAAGCATTCCATGACTCTGTGACTCACTCTATGATCCTACATGCTCAAAAGCAGCTACACATCCCTGCTCCTTCCAAGCTTTCCTGACCTTTCAGTTAGATGTGCTGCTTCCACTTCCAAAAACAAGCAACACCCCCTCCATCTGTCACATCCAAGAAGCTCCCGAGGAGCCGGGCAGCTGGACACCATTCCAACATGGATTCTCCTTCCTTCACGCTCACCCACAGCACCACGTGAGAGACAACAAAAACAACTCCAAGAACTTTCAAACAAAGCCAGCTTTAGGCCAAACTGGAGGGAGAACAGGGTTTGCTGCGTGTGTTCTTCCCTGCCCCCGTGGTGGAACCCATCCCGTTTTTCCCTCGCTGAGGAGTCTCCCAAAGTGCCCAGCTGGCACCACTGAGCCCAGCAAGACTCCTCCAACAGGCAGCCTTAAGGTGTGGAAGTGACTGCACAATCAGGGCCTAAATGAAGTCGAAAACAGCAGCAAAACCTAAAGCCCCGACCCTGCCCCCCACCACACTTGGAGTGGCAGCAGGGAGCTGGGAATGTGGTGATGGATTTCTGTGGAGAGGGAAAATGAGGGCCCTTATTCACCATGGAAAATGACAACCTCACCCCTGTGATAATGAGAAACTCCACCAGAACAGCAGTGTTTGGGGAAGACTGAATTAATATTGATTGCTTGGACTCTTTATTCTAACAGAGAGGTGGTTTTTCCAAGCATTTACTGGGTTTTTAAGTATCACCCTGCAGAACAGCACCTCTGGTATTAATTTCATCAAGCCCTGAAATCATTATTTTCTCTTGCTGTAACAAAGCTCCCGTGTCATTATTCCAAAAGATGGCACTTTTAAAATCACCTTTTTTTTTTTTTTAAGGAGAGAATGAATTAAAACCCAACATGACCACTAAAATCCTGTTCCCAGAGTATCTCGCGCCTTGTTTCTCAAGCAAGTTTCCTCCAAGTTCAAAATCAATCCTGAACAATAAAAAGTTTACTCATTGATGTGTTTTAATAAAGCTCCCACCTATGCAGAATTAACTCCAAGGCACAAATGGCACAGTCAGGCAGGACTGGCAGTGATGCAGAACCTCATTCCTGCTCCAGAAGGGTCTTCCTGCAACTTGTTTTCCAACTACAAACTCTTCCCTTTTACCTGTTTCACTGCTCCTGGTCCCAAAGAAACCTTTTGGAAATGGTTTCTCAGACTTTATGATTAATGCTCTATTTCATGGGGTTGACACCAGAAAGCAGACGTGTGGGAGGGAGCTGTAAATTCTCCAGACTTTTTTTAAAAATAGATTAAAAAGTCTGGCTGAGGACTGGCTCTACACATGTACAGCATGAGGCTGATCTGAGCTGCTCCATAAGGAATTTCCTTTTGCTCGTGGAGTTACTCTGGGGCTTGTAGTAACAAACCAGACCTGAATTCAGCCCCCAGATTCATGAATTACTTGTCCCAGTGGCTACAGGCTGCAGGAGCTACCTCTTCATCCAGAGAACGCTCAGGTGAAGCTTGGAAACATTCAATAATAATAAAAGTGGGGGTGAAGAGAACATCCCAGCAAAGGGGCACTTCAGGACAGAGCACTTTTATCCTTCAGAGGAAGCTGAACTCAGGATTTGTGTTGTTTTACGACTTTCCCTGTGAATGCCCCAGTGTTGGGGTCAGTGGCATGCACAGATTCTGTCCCCTCATGTTTGGACACTCAGGTGGAAGGTGAGAAAGGAAAACACAACTGGCACAGGACCCAAAATCCTCAATTCCAAGCCCTTGCAAGTCAATCCACAGTTGTACATTTGTTTCCTGATCTGCCAAAGAACCAGCTCGTTTCTGGGCTGACAATCTACTTGATTTACACCAGAACACCCTTCTTTTCTTTAAGCACCTTCTACCTGGTGTGGCAGGACCTGATTTTTCTGGTGTGCAAGGAGAGGCATCCATCAGACACAACCCTGTGCTGGGCCACCCTGCTCTGCAAGGACTGCTCCACTTCAACAGACACTGGTGAAACTGGGATATTTACAGCACCACATCCCACCAAATCCTACAGGAAGTACCATCAGCATTCCAGAATTTCAGTGAAGGGAGCTCCACTGGCTCAAATGACAACCCCAGAGGGATGTGGCAATTCCCAAGCACGAGCCCCAAGGATGCTCCCTGTCTCTCCCTGAGGGAGTGCACTGGGCCACAGGGAGCTGAGGGGGAATGTTCTGTCTAGGAAGGAATGAGGCAATTAGGTTAAAATATTGCTGCTCCAAGGCAGGGTAACAAACAGTTCACGGACTGAGGAAACCTCGTGCATCACACACAAGATAAGGTGGTTGCACTAAGTCAAAGTCAGCTGCTGGCACGGCTTCTAACGGGCTGGGATTTGCTGTGTTTGGATCATCTTTGTGCATGCAAAATGCAAGGAAACACAGCTAAATCTTGCTAAATATAGCAACTTTGAACTCTGCCAGGCAGCCTGGCACCACTGCGCTCTGTGCTAGGAGAAAATGGAGCTGCACTTCCCCAGCACAGCAAAGTTTCACAGTTAGTCAAGGTTTTCTCTTCCCAAGTGTTTTACAGTCAAGCCCCTCACAGCACCAGGTTTGTGGCAGGAAGAGTAGGCCAGGAAGGACAATATAACTGCCTGGAATCTGAACTGTGGGGCTGGAATAACCAGATTTTCTAGAACTTCAAGTTTAGATCACAGCAGGGTCATCTTGGACAAACCAACACATCAAATCCACCTGGAATGGGGCACTTGTTATCCCTCCCATGGGAACAGAAACGGAAACTTTGCCTCTCTTGTCCAGACATTTCATCATGAATAATTAATTTTCTTTATTATTTGCACTAAAATGATGTCTTCTAAACCCAGCTCTAGTCTGTACCCCATGTCTGCCACCTGGCATTTACTGGGGTAACACTGGCACCACACTGGATACATGGAACTCTTCCTTGGCCTGTGCCAGGGATGGTTCCCCACCATGACCCAGCAAACGGGAAATGCTGAGGGAAGTGAAGTGCAGCAGGTGTCATGATCAGAGTTTTAAAAGAAGCTGGAAAAACTCCCTTGCAGAACTCAACAATCATCTCAACAATTTCCTTTTCCCCTTTCCAAGCAGGCTCCTGATCAAGATGCCATATGGAAAAGCAGAGAGGCAGCAGAAGCTGGATTTTCATGCTCAGCCAAGTCAGCATTAAAACAAAGCCATTCCCTCCCATTGCGTCATTAATGCAGCTCCTGGAGCTCAGCCCAAGGATGGGAGATGTGCTTTGTCTGATTCCAACACTGGGACCAGGGCATGGGTGTTCCCAAAATTCCAGCAAGGGCCACCCAAACATGGCAGGAAGCTCAAATGGAGTAGGCTCCAAATTCCCACTTGTCAGGCACTACCAATGCTCTCACTTTGCAGGGAGAGGAGAGAAAGGTGAGCCAGGCACAGTGAGTCACTCTGAGGCCTCAGGCATGTGCCAAGGCAGAGCTCGTCCCAAAACACCCTCAGCTACTGTGCAAGCAGAGGCAGAGACAGGTAACAGACCCCAGACTCTTAACAGGGTGAGAGACACAGATTACAGATCCCATGCCTTAATAGGGTGAAAAGGGATCAACGTGGGCAGATCTGGTGTTCCCACCTGAAGGAAGAACATGGAGCTCCTAAGTGTTCAAAAGCTGCTGCTTTTCCCAGTGCACTTTGAGGGTGATCTGGAGCTCCAGCCCACCCAAAGCTGTGTTCTGAGTACAAGACAACCTCAAGTCCAAGAGGAAGCCAATGCCAAACTCAGACCCAAAGCCAATCTCCTGTCTCTCAGTCCACTGCGTGTCATGTCAGAACTCCTCTCAGGAAAACACAAACATGAGGAGCCAAAACGAGGAGCCAAAGGTTAAGGAAACATCAACAGAGGACTTTGGGCCAGATCCACTGAAAATATTTACACCTTCACTCCCCTCAGAAACTACCAAGGCATTTGGCACCTGTTTACTTTGACAGGTCTCAATCACTGGCTTGTTTATCCCGAGGAATCTCAAGGCAGCAAATGCCAGTTCCCAGGGATGAAGCTGGCTCCGTGGGTAGATACAAACTGGCTGCTCCAGTCAACTGGGAGATCTCCAGGGATCTCAGGGATCACTGCTCCAAATTTCTTGGCAAAAGCATGGTCCAGACATGAAGGCCTAGCACTTACTTGATCTGCTCCCAGGTCTTGGTGGCCAAATGCAGGACCCAGAGATCCTTGTAGTGGTAGAACTGCTCCCCGTTGGGAGAGGCAAACTCCCCCCCGAAGATCCAGAGCTGCCCCCCAGCCGTGGGCACCACAGCTGCCTGCAGGAGAGGGAAGAGCTGGATCAGAGCAGGATTCTAAAGCAGGCACATAAGTTCACCAGCCAAGCACACGGCTCCAAATCTGAGGAAACAACAGCAGCTCTCTGGGGCTGAAGGAAGGAGAATTTGGAATAAAAAGTACTCAATGTTTAGCACACCTTCCCGAGAGCAAGGGAAAGCTGGCCAAGGAGCTGGGCTCTTCCCACTTCCTGAGGGAAGTTCAAAGTTTCCTAGGAAACATCTTGGGATTAGCTTAACAAAAACTGTTCGACTCCCTCTGTTCAAAACCAACCAAACAAGAAAAAGAAAAGAAAACAAACAAAAAAAAAAACCCCAAACACAGAAGGAAATGTGCAGCATTTGGACAAGAGGAGAGACTCTTACTGCTCTGATTGTGTCACAGCAGAGAGGGGTATTTTTATATTTTTTTGGCACAGAACAGCACCAAAACACCTTTGGCATGCAAGCTGCCAGTTAAAAGCAGGGAGGAGAGCAAGGCTCTACTTCATTAAAATTACCTGTATTAGGACCAAGGAAGAAGGAAGGAATCCCAAGAGGGAAATGCTGTGGCTGTGCAAATTTCAAATTGTGTTTTCTTCCAGGGTACCCATCACAGATCAACTTTGGGATAATCTCTTTCCTCACAAGGCTTCATTCCCTGCCTGTCTCTCCCAGCAGAAAAAGATTTTTAGCCCCACACAGGACCATGCCCTCCCATAAACCAGCCCAAACATGAAATGATTATGTAAGAAAATCCAGGGTGTGCTTTCAGGCAGGATTTGTGGGAACATGAAGTTACCTAAACAAAGCAGGTATGTGCCTGAATTCCATGGGCATCCTGTGCTTAAAAGCTTAAGGGGAAGGTTTATGCAACAGCCTGCTCATACTTGTGGGTGACCTTTCCAAGAGCTGCCTTGAAATTCGTGACAAAACCAAACCTTTTCCTGGAACAACTGCCAACACCTGCCCTTAGCTCCTCTCACCTCCACTCCAACAGTGGATTGTGTGTCAGAGACCAGGGATGACAAATAAAACTAAAAACATGCACCTGGCACCCCCAGACACATTTCTGTTTAACTCTCAGCTATGCATTAACGCCACAAGGAAGACAAACCAGTCAGCTCATGAGGCTGAATTGTCCCCTGTGAAACTATAATTAATTATCAGACAGGAAACACTGCTGAAAGCAGGACTCCTCAGATTATTGTTGTTGTAATCCAGCTGCAGCTCTTGATCTGCTCCCTTTGGATGGAGCTGCTCGACAGCCACCTGCTGGCTACTGGAATGCAGCCTCTGAAATCAAGTTCTAGTCCAAACAACACAAAATAGCCCAAAAATCAAGTCAGAATCTTTCAATTCAAGGATACGCAGCTCGGAGCAAGACTGGCACTTAGTAACATAACAAAGGGATATGAACCTAATTGGGGTGTTGCATCTTACCAGGGAGCTCTGGAGAGCTTTGGGATGGGCAGGAAAAGGACATTCACATCCTGTATGGCAGCTTTGGGAGGTACCAGTCACCCACTGGCTGCAGCAGGTTAAGAAAATTTATCAGCTGGTGAGGGCCAAAGACCTGCAAGAAATACAAGTCTTTGGTCCAGTTTCTACTGTGCAGGTGTTCACATAAAGTAAACAAACCCAAATCCTTCATCCTCACAAGCAGCCTGTGACCTGGATTTCCAGAGAGGTGGAGAAGAGCCCAAGTGCTCCCTGCTGGCAGCAGTGACAGTGTCTGGGATGCTCATGGATGTAGGGCTGTGGCCATGAAGGCAATAAGGCACTTCGGTCAAATTCCAGTTTGAAAATCCAGGGCCCCCTGGGATTATGCATTTGAGCTGGTCCTTGTACAATGCAGCAAAAAGAATTCATTTCTAAAGAAGAATTGCCCCCCTAGCTCTGCTTGAGTCCTGCCAGATCAACAGATACAACCCCAAACCTTCATTCCACACTGAACACTTCCAGAGGACACCCAGGGATCAGAGCACCTCGGGCAGCCTTGGACAGGCCCCTCAGCAGAAGAGCTGAAGTGACACCACTGGCAGCTCATTATGAGGAGAACAAAGAGAGGCAAGAAACCCTCAGGAGGTGAAAAAATTAAAACCCTCCTCCCAAATAATCTTTAAAACAATCCCAGCTGCTGCTCTGGCAGCCAGAGCTTTACCTGGTGAGCACAACGCCTCGGGGGTGGGTTGGGAATCTCCAGTTTGGCCCAGCTGTTCTTCCTGATGTGGTAAATGTACAGCTCATTGTACAGGAAGGTCTGTGGGACAGGGACAGGAAACAGCAGCTCAGCTCAGCTCAGTTCTGCCTGGTGGAATTTGGGTGAAGATTGCAAAGCGCAACCTCCTCAGCGGGCAGGGAAGGACAAGAAACTCCTGCACTGCATTGGGAGGCAACAACTGTTCCACCGGGCTGGGAATGTTCTTACCCAAACCCTTGGTGACAGCTTGAGATACCAGGATTTAAAAAGCTGGAGCTTAACACAGATGTTCAGGTTAAAGCTGCTCAACTCCAGAGCAAAGAACGGCTCCAGGTGGTAAAAAAGGCAGAATCAGTTCAGCTCATCACACTGGGTAACCCTGAGGTGACCAAATATCACTGCCAGGCTGGAGTTTCCAGGGCAGTTTGTCTCCAGGAGCACAACAACCACTTGCAACCTGCAGCAATCCAGGAGCAAGAGTGCTCCTGAGAGCAATAATTTGCTGCTGCTCCCACCTCCAAGGCAGGCAGTGCCTTGTCAGCAGCAAAGGTGCAGAAATATCTTGTTTTGAGAAGTGGAAGAGATTCTTTTCTAGTTATCCCAAATGAGGGGCAGATATGGCTACAATTAAGTCTGGAGAAATTATGAAGCCCTGAAATATTGATGCTGAGACAATCACTCTGACTCCTTATTGGGTTCCAGCGTGTCTCCTTCCTGCCAACTGCTCAGCCATGAGACAGACCCATGGCAGAATTAAAGGCTCTTTTGCTCTCATTCAGGGACAAATACATATTTTATGACTCTGCCTTGAATTTCCCTTCAAATGAGACCCGTGCAAATTACAGGAAAAGGAGGGAGGGGGCAGATAAAGAAAAAGAAAATGAAGTATACATTACTTTTTGGCCATTGAAATATTCACCTCCAAAAAGGATCAGCTCGTCTCTCTCGGGGTGAGCACAGAGGGAGCAGTTCAGCCTGAAAGAAGAACAAGGATGGAAAAAACAGATCTGAAAGTCCTTAAAACCCTGAACCTTGGAGCCTTTAAATCAGGCATCAGCACCTCTGCCCTCCAGCCACAAAGGTCTCTCTATCATCTGCCAAATTACCCTCCTGTGATGTTCACCCCAGGGCTAAAAACTTCTCCAAAGAAATTAATCTCTTCCAAAACTTCCACCAAGATGAATTGGGCACTGTCTGAGAGCCTCTCCTATTTCAGGAGCACACGTTACTCTGTGATTTAACTCCCCCTTTGACGTGAGCTCCTGAATTTTAATGCTGGGGTGGCAGGAACAAAAATGACTTTTATGAGGGCCCAGAACTCTGCGCTGTCTCCTCTCCATTTATCTGTGTCATTAT
Source organism: Corvus moneduloides (assembly GCF_009650955.1). NCBI lineage: Eukaryota > Metazoa > Chordata > Aves > Passeriformes > Corvidae > Corvus > Corvus moneduloides. Next base: position 2,065,955 of record NC_045487.1, on the reverse strand, counting down.
TCTGCACTTGCTGCTGGTCACTGCTCTCCTGAATACCCCAAGTACGTGAACCCCACTTTAATAAAGTGCTTTTTACCTCATGACACATCCTTTTGCCTCTGAATTCCCTTCAGCCCTCTAGT